>NC_136429.1:87611491-88811491 GCF_052849685.1 Lactuca virosa
TTTGTCTTTCAAGTGGTACTGTCACTTTATGAAAGTAATGGGAAATGTAAGTACACAGTTGTCGTTTATAATGACATGCGGATGTACTGATGACCTAAAAACATGTTTGTTTTATTACGGTCATAACGTGAAGGCTAGAACCCCTACTAAACGTTCTCCCTGTCTAGAGATTAAGGGAACCAAACGCGACCTCTGTAAATTGTTGCAAGCCGTGTAATTCACATTTGTTATATGATCATGTATACCCAATATAACTATCACCTTTTGTTTAAAACAATGAGTTAGTGATCAATTGGTATAATTAGATCCTGTGTGTGTGTTCTCATGCTATAGCAACCTAACTTGTTTGTTTTGTACTGTATGTTGTACTTTCTGTTTGTTTCTCATAATTGTGTGTTCTCTCTGTATGGTATTGTTAGTTTCTCTTCACTGTGTGTTTGACTCATGTATGAACTGACTCTTTGTGTGCTTCATTGTACTAGAAGTAATGAATAGCATTCTCCTAAACTATACCTATTATAGTTTACTAATGTTCTACTTGGACTGAGCCTGAAAAGACTCGTTTATCTACTAAGTTATGTTTGTACTTTAAAAACGGAGTTTTGTATAACTATAAAGTAACATAACTTTTAAAGAGTTTTTGAAATGTTTTGACAACTTATAAATGACATAAGTAACATTTTGAAAGATGTTTATAACAAACATTTACACAATTATCATTGTGTTCAACTTGTATCCCCCCCCTTAAAACATTTAAAACACTTAAAAGATTCATTACGGGATATGAACTCACCTGATGTGGGTGATTCAAACGGGTATGCGTGTAAAGATGAGAAGTTCCAAGAATGAAGTCCCGAGACACAATAAGTCGATCTAGAAGCTTGAAATGGTCGGTTTTGGCCAAGAACACTACTTTGTGTTCTTGGTGTTTCTTGAAGATGATTTTTGAAGATCTAGGAAGGAAATCTTGATGATACTTGAGAGGATTTGAAGGAAAATCGGCCAAGGAAGGAAGAAATGACTAGAAATGGCCAAGTATCATATATATGCACTTGAGTTTACGGCCACATGAGTTTACGGCCGTAAACTCATGGTCTTGTGGCCGTGAACTCATTTAGATGAGGTTAAGGTTTGATTTGCTACACTGTGGTTCTAGCAGGTACTTTCTAACACTTATTCCTTAAGTGTATTAGGCTTAAAACTCCTTAGAATGACCTTTTACCGGGCTAGAACTCATTACCAATGAGTCTGACACTCAGTTGAGTTGATTGACTGAGCTTTAAAATCAAAATTTTTCCGGGTTGTCACATCATCCCCCCGTTAGATGGAATTTCGTCCCGAAATTAGCTTTCTCAGCCGTACTTACTGGGGTTGCGTTCCTCTGATTGGCAGAATACCTACTCGTAGACCTGGCAACTTTGCCCTTCTGTTCATGATAGGATTCATACTCGGTCCATCTATCATTACCTCGTGTATACAAGTCGTATATAATTAGGATTAGTAAGACGGTCGGATGTGCGACTCTGCCCCAGGTCCACAACCAAACAAGGAACATGAGATAGGGCGGAAACACACATACTAAATCTGCGTAATCAAAATCATATAGCACCCTCACGTATACACTGAATTGTGATAGGTGGGCTGTATTCGTCCTTAGCCTCTATGCTCGAACTTGGTCTGCTGAACGAGTGGTATTTCGTGACGGTCTGCGGACATCTGATGATAAGGCTTCGGAGGACAAAGTACTCTTCGCACGAGTACTTCGGGGTTTAGAATACGAAAGATAAAATTGAGGTTTAGGTCGGACTTTCGATACGAATGACGAAAGTTTCGAGAACTTGCCGATCAAGGCGATAGAAACATATGAACTCAGTATGGTGAGGACCATGCCAATTCATGACGAATGAAAGTAACGGACTCTTTACTGAACAAAGTTTTGGCCAATTGAAAGAAACGTCTGTTATACGACGATGTATTCCTTGTATGCTCGATACTGTACTCCTAGTATGTTCGACAATGTACTCCTAGTATGTTCGAAAATGTACTCTTTGTAAATGTTCCCATGTTTCCTGTTTTCTCTTTGATGTTAACACTCCTACGTATCGTACCGCTATGTGCGCATACATACAAACGAAAGTGCTCTAATAACTGGTGGGGATAATTTATATCATGATCCTCCTTGGTACGACTACAATCGCCTGCCATATACAAGTTATGAATATTTAAGATGAATCAGGCAGTCGACTGAGTAACTTTGCCTCAAATCCTCAACCAACTAAGGAATGGGGACCTAAGCGGAGTCACTCACTCTAAGTCTGCAACATCTTAGTTATGCACAACCCTGATGTATATGGTAAGCCATAATAGCTTCTCTAAACGGATCTTTTAGTTCTCTTGAATATTGTGACCTATTTCAATATGTGAGTTATTATAATTACTTTTAGGTGTTATCCCCAAATTTTAATCTTATACCAATATAAATTATTTTTAAAAGTAATTACTATTTCGAAAATGTACCGCTACTTGTTGACGACTCCGGGGTTGATTCTCCTGCAGTGATCATCAGAATGCGTCCATCCGCGCCTGAGTTCCTTATTATCGGGCAGTCCCTCTGAAAATGTCCAGTCTCACCACAGCCATAGCAGGCTTGGTTTTCTTCAGCTCCGGGGACTTGGGAGATCGGTTGAGCCGATGCCCTGCAGAAACGGACTGTGTGTCCCTTTCTGTGGCAGTTCAGACACTGCATTTCCCGACATACTCCGGTGTGGTGAAAGTTGCACTTTCCACACTTCGGGAGGGTTCCAGCATAGCGACTGGCAGGTGCTGAAGCAGTAGGCGTTGTAGCGGCGTATATAGTACTCGCTCGTTGCTCTTGCGAGGTGTCCTGTGTTGTTCGCTTCTTCTTCCTCTGTTTCCCCGACTTTTGATTATAGTCCTCTTCCCTCGGTGGCTCGGGAATAGGGACTTCTACACCATGGTGGACTCCGTGGTCGATGAGTCGCTGAGCCAGGCGTTTAGCACTATCGAACGTGGCTGGGTTAGAAGACAACACATTTCCTTGGGTCGGAGCAGTCAGACCCCAAATGTATCTTTCTATCTTCTTGCTCTCCGGGGTAACCATCCCCAAATGTATCTTTCTATCTTCAACGATTTGTATAAAGGTATAATTTTTATAATTTCCATTTTTGTACTTGAGTGTTTATCTTTTTAAATGTTTATTCATATTCATAAAATTACATGCATTTTGAGGGATATGAGTTTCCATCTTCTCATACTCTCAACACCATTTGTTTATCTAGGTATGCATCAAATAGCAACAAAACTATACTTTCTACCTATAATAGCAACCATTTTACATTTTTCATGATATTTAGGTACCTCTTGCACTATATCTTCTCATACAATGACAATATAGATGCATACTATCAAGTAGCAACATTTATGTTTGTTTGCTTTTTTGTAGGCCTAATTGGATTTGGTAAATAAATGTTTTGTCATATAATCCCCTTTTCTTCTTTATTTTCATTGCTTGATTCCTTTTTCTTATACTACCACTGATGTATGTGTTGCTGCTTGCATCTGTTTGAAATTTTTTTCCCGCACAGTTAAGGTTTGTGCTTTTGAACAACCATTATTATATAAAGTTATAAACCCCCTGTTTTTTTTGCTAAAACTGTTTTCAGTATTTGAGTGCAGACCATTTTATGACAGAATAATTTATCATGCTAGTGATTCAGCTTCTATATGATGCTTCTACTTCAAATGATCTTGTGTATTATGATGACTATCAAGCATGAGCTTTCAAGGAACAAACCGACGGGTTCTCATTGTGTCCAGGAAAAGAGTTTTATAGTCCTTGTATGTGTCGATCTAGTGTGTTTAGAAAATGAAGTTGCACAAGGTTATTAAGACCAAAATTGTATATTAACAGACATTGTTTTATCATATATTAGTTTGCCAAACGACCATGTACTTACATTTTACCAATAATATCAATGTACTTGAATTATGATTTTGTTTGGCTAATGACCGATGTATTTATACATGTGTACTTTTCATTGTACTATGACTTTTAACCATAAATAACAATGTACTTACACTTTTTGACAAAAAATAACAACTTAATCTTTATAAACCAAGTTAAGACAATAATGCACCTCGTTTTAATTCGGTATGAACTTAATTTCATTTTAAACCAAAAATGACAAACTACTTTCATTTTTAACCAAAACTGACAGCGTACTTTAATTTTTAACCAAAAATGGTAGCCTAATTTCGTTTTTAAAGAAAAAAGGCAAACTAATTTCGTTTTTAACCAAAAATGGTAGCCTACTTTCATTTTTAACAAAAAATGGCAAGCTACTTTCGTTTTTAACCAAAAATGGCAGAATATTTTTTGTTTTTAAACAAAACAAAGAAAAAATGCAATTAAAACTATCCAGATTTGCATAAATATGTTTTCTCCAAAACAAAGAAAAAATGCAATTAACAAAAACAGAATGTCAAGAAATGTCTAGATTTTTCATTTTCTCAAAGACACTACATATGTCATCCTTCTTTCTCTTGCATCGATTCATCTTCCTGATACATGAAAAGTAAATAAATCGTTAATATGATTATCAAACTTGTAAAATCATTAAAAAAACAAGTTATCATCAAACATACTTTTCTTTTTGAACAACTAGTAGCGTAATGACTCAATCTTTGGCAGTAAGAGCATGTTCGTTTTTTCGGGGCTTCTAAAGAAGACTTAATTCTACTTGCAACTCTAGGACGCACTTTCGTGTTAGTTGGACCAAGAGGATCCCTTACAGATAATTGGGGCATCATATCTACTTGTGAAATTCCCACACAAGAACCTTGAGATGCATTCTCAAATGCTATAGGTTTCTTCCGAGTTGCTTGATCTTCTAAAATACTTATCAATAGATTATTGAGTTTTTGTATATCTGAAGGGGAGTCTCTTGCTTGATTAATTACTATAGTAAAATTTGAACGGACACACCATAATGTGTAGGCACTAACTTCGTTTTCATTGTTTATTTCTTCGAGTCCAATTCTATTATTACCCACCTTGTACCTAGCATTAAGCGTCCACCGATGTAAAATATAGTGACTAGGTAGTGTTTCAACATGTCTTTTCTTCATCACATATAGGCAATGTTTGCATAAAATCCCACATGTCTCATACTTAGAACACGAACATGTGACACTGACTTCATTAGAAAAACGGAAGGTAACAATTCGCCAATATGTTTTTTCAACTTTTAGTTGCCCCACTCGATATTTGCTTTCTTCGGTACCCTTGCTTATAGTCTCGTGAGTTAAATTGCTAGTAGCTTCTGTCCATTCTTTTTTGAACATATCAAAAATCTTTCTTGTATAACACTCACCTGCTTTTTCTTCGATTGGATGAATAGAAGAAAGAACCGGTCTCGAGTTCATAGTCTTGAAGTCTTCATTTTTTTCGGCGGCCCTTCGAGAATCAACTACTTTGTCATATTGCACTACGAATTCATTCAACATAGTCTTCGAGTTAACAAATCCATCAAAAAATGAATTAATACTCTCACTTTGTCCGCTTGGGGTCATACCAGCCAAAAAAACATCCTTTAAAAAGGCTTTAGCCCAGTGTATTCGTTGGTCATACATGTCACTTATCCAACAATTGTTTTCCAATCTATACTTATCACATATAACTTCCCACCTACTTTCAAATTCTTCAATGGTGTCACTATTTACCCATTCTGTATATGATTCTTTAAAATCACAATAGCAGGAGACATACAGTTTAATGTGTTCATGTTCATGCTTCTTAATATGCAATCCACAAAAACGATGTCGAGTGTTAGGAAACACTTTTTTTATTGCATTGCCCATAGATTTGTCTTGATCAGTAATAATTGCCTTCAGACATTTACCAAACATACATTTAAGGAATTGCTCAAATAACCATTCAAAAGTTTCTTCTTTTTCATTTTCTAGCAATGCTCCACCAAAAAGTATAGATTGTCCATGATGATTAACACCAACAAACGGAGCAAAAGTCATCTTGAATTTGTTTGTCATATAAGTGACATCAAACACAACAACATCGCTAAATTTATTATAGGCGTCTCTTGATCTTCCATCAGCCCCAAAAAATATATTTAGGACACCCATCATCACATAAATCCACATAAAAGTATTGTTCATTATCCAATAAGGCTTTATCTTGGAAGTGTTTTATAAGTCCACAGAACTCCTTTCCTCTGTATTGTTTTCGTTGCTTAGATAATACATCGACACACTGCTTTGAAGTAACATCAGCTACGGCTGAGGTTTTCATTCCATTAACCTCAAAAGGTTTTAATCCTTCTTGACCTAGTTGCACCATAAGAGATTTGCATTCCATTGAACGATGGAACTTGTTATGAGATCGATGCTTCATCACCTTCGTTGGTGTCATGCTCATATCATGATTGTGTGTGTCATTAAACAAGTCTACAAACCATTTACCATCCTTATTTTTTGAAATTCGAAGTTCTGCTTTACATCCGAGTCTAACATCTCTACGACGTTTTTTCTCAATTCCACTTGAAGCATTGTCGTCTAACCATTTAAAACCTTCTTTGTCGCATACATATATCTTCCGATAACGTTCCTTTGTCAACTTATGTTTAAATGTGGAATCACGACGTATACCAAATCCATGTAAAAATGCATAATCATTATAAAATGTATATGCATCATCAGGTGTATCGAAAACCATTCCCACTATACTTTCATCCTTAGGTTTGCATTCATTACATTTTGCCATTCTGTTTGGTTCATTATTATCAATAACATGTGTTTCAGTAGGCTGAGCAACTTCTTCAACCATCATGCCATGAATAATTAAAGTAAAAAACACCATTAACAACTTATATATGAAATTGCTTATCAATTAAACATTTTTTTTCCGTCTCTAATCAACTCGATTAACTATTCAATTGATTAGCATCGTTAATGCATAGTTTGATTCCTCATGAGGAGTAAAAAAATAAAAAAATAAATAGGAAATTAATGGAAGAATGGTTACACAAATGATCAAACACGACTTCCAAAATCACCATTAATGTTTGATTAATGTATATAAGATGGCTAATTGGAAAATCGCATAAGCCTCATAATTTTATTCCTCGGTAATGCATACAAGTTGATTAACTATTCAATTGATTACACCATTAATGCCTAGTTTGATTCCTCACATGAGGAGTGACGATAAAAAGAAAAAACAGGAAATTAATGGAAGAATGGTTACACAAATGATCAACCACCAATTCCAAATTCACCATTAATGTCTAGTTAATGTATACAATATGCAGAACTGGAAAATCACGTAAGCCTCGTATATTTAATTCTCACTTACGTTTTTGATATAAAAAAGAGCATAAATATGATATCTTAATTCCCACTTACAGCAAGCAGCAACAATCAATTGAAAAGTAGGACTCCTGATCAGCAAGAAAATAGAATCCGGTCGATTGACAACAATAAGGAGCAAAAATCGATTAATAGGTTAAAAGAAAACAACATATCAACTATAATAAATGAAGATTCATTTTGTCATATGTCAATCTCTCATTAGTTTTGACACTTGTCATTTTATTATATTTTTGAAATAAATAATATCCACATGTCAATTTTTTGGTTTTTCAATTTTAAATTAAAAAGTCACGTAATATATATATATATATATATATATATATATATATATATATATATATATATATATATATAAAGTTTTAAATGTAATAAATGTGATAATTATTGTAATTAATAGTTTTTTTTATTCTTTATTTATTTCAAAATTCTATTTAAAAAAATACTTAATGTTTACATTTTAATATGTAATCTTTTGTTTAATCAGCCCGTGTAATACACGGGTTTTACACTTAGTTGAGAATAATCAATAAAAATCTCACGTATACCATCACCTCACGTCTCTGTGAAATAGTTATGGAGACTGTTTGTTTTTAATTAAAATTTAGAATAATCAGATTTGTGGAAATCAACCAAAATAACGTAGTATTAGAGGTTAGGTACCTAAGCTTATATGGGGTTGTTAGGTATATATATATATATATATATATATATATATATATATATATATATATATATATATATATATATATATATATATATATATATATATATATACTTTTCAAACATGATCACAATTTGGTGTCTAAAACTTTGGTGTTCCTCATATGTACACATTGAATTTCTTGGCAACCTAGTATAAATGAAATATCATTACATATAGTTGCTATAAACCAGATAGCCACTATAAACAATATGTGAGCTATCTAGATTTGATTACCAATAAGCCTATCAATATCAAAAAATCAATAATTCAAAAGATAAATGGTAGGAAGTAAAAAAGTTGAAAATTAAAGGGGTGAAAGCATAAAATTAAGAAGCAAAAGAATTTCACATCTCCGTGAAACTCACCTTTCCACCCAAATCTTCCCAAATCTTTAGAATTGTCCAAGGCCAACTCTCATGGGTCCCACAAAGTACACATATTTAGCCAATCTGGACCCACCCATCACGTGCATGTCACGTGGTGAACCTGCAAACGCTCTGTTGTTTTTTCATTCTGAAGCTTCTGAGTTGAGTTCTGTTTTCTGCAAGTTAAAAGTGAAACCCCACACTCATCAAAAAGCCACAACATCCACACAAAACTTTCCATCTGCAACCTTTGAAATGGTAAAAGCCTAGCTCCCCACACCCACAACCCCACCCACACACACTTCACACTCACTATGTGTACTTTTTTCTTGAAATTTGTATTTACAAAAAAAAAAAAATCGTGTGATTTACAACATCAACCCTTATTAGAGATATACGTAGAGTGTTTGGATGTGTGTTTTAATCATGGTGTTCGATAATCAAAATCAGATATTTGCAAGTTTGAAATTGGACTCGATTATGAGCCTTCATTGATAATAGAAGTGAACTATATAAAAAAGATGCCATGATATATCATGCTGTCAAGCATATTATATATATTAGAAGGACTATGTACATACCGAAATGTGTCATATCACATGTGATCATAATGTAGAAATGCAAATGTTTTCACATAAGATTTAACTTCTGGTTTGTTACATAAACATTGACAAGATAATATTGATATCATAAGCTGTAGATATCTATTTGTCATAGAGTCCTATACATCGTCCTTCCTGCTTTTCAAAGACGAACAAATAGAATCATAAAAGGAGTTATTCAAGTACAATAATAAATTTTTGTAGATAGATAAAGTTTTGTTCTTTTTTATTATTTATATATATATTGTTAGGATGATATATGAATATGATTAGATCTCGTTTGCTTAATAAAAGATGGGTAGAAAAACTAGTTATAATAGTGAGACCAAAATAATATTCTTTTTTCTTTTATATTTATAGTAAGTAACAATGTCATTTAATCACATCAAAAAATTGCATAATTTTCACACTTTTCTGTGAAAACTAAAATATAATATGAAATAAAGATGGATCTAATATTTTCCTCCATTTTACATTCCGATAGAAAAGAGTAAACAGTGTAATGCTCTTCTTTTCTTTCTTGCCCGTCCCAATGGAAGCATTTATTGTTGTTAGTGAAAGATTTCCAAAAACAATTACACACACGCTCACAGTACTTAAAGATTTCAACAAAATAGATACAAAATGTCTGTTTATATACACTAAATCTATGGAGGGTAAAGATGGCCAGCCCTCGAAAATGAAACTTACCCTTATTTGGTTGTTGAAAGTCTGCCTATCCAAACGGTAGATCATAACTTCATACTGTCATTAGTCACATTTATACCGACAAATCAATGGTAGTAAGCTTATCTTAACTTTTTAACATGCTCAGCCGTTATAAAACTCACTTTCTTTATCAACATGGAAGCATAATTTGTGTGCATTGATTGTTTTTAACTTAAGTTAAAGCCCTATGCAACAACTTTCATGATACAAGAAAAGAAAGGGGAGAAGGGGTTGAGGGTGGGTGGGGGTGTTTCTCATACATGTTGGAAGGTTGAGAGACATAGTTAAGATTTAACATGCCCTTTTCATCCTTTGAAGAGGGGAAGACACCCTAAAATGTGAAAAGATAAGTGATTTGAAAGAGACCTCTCTTCAAGTTGATGAGATTAGAATCTTTGTTTGGGCCACTCTCAATGACTTGGTGGTGTGTGTTGATTGTATTGCCGCAAGCTAGACTTGTTTAAAATAGTAGATATTGATTTTTACATTGAAAAAAAATATTAATACAATATGTGTTGATTGTTGATCGAAAGTATGTCTTTAGTTGAAAACAATCTACGAAAATATAGCCAACTGCATGTGTCTTAAACATTAAATGAGTAGGCATTTGGGTTGATTAGTGTTCAATAATTCTATGGTGGTAATCTATGGTCCATGAACTATTGATAAAGATGCTAGACAATAATAGTACAAATTAATTCATAGTAGCAACTTTTCAATATGCATATATATTACAAAACATTTTTTTTACATGATGCAACTATTCAATATAAAGTTTGAATGATTGTCGTAAGCTAGCAGAATGGTTTCTTATAGTTAAAGAATACCACACATGGAGTGACATAAGCGGTGAAGTAAGAAAATAAAAAACATGTTTATTGGCTGTAAAAAAGGTATATAAGAATAAAAGTAGGGTTATTGACACAAAATCAATAAAATTTGTCAAAAAAAAATTATATCCTAAAATCATTTTTAGGTGTATTAAAATATAAATTTTCTATTTAATTTTTACTATTGCTTTTGAGACCGATTGTCATAGGTTTCCATATGTATTTATGTATAAATACGTATTTATACACTAACACTGTTTAATTAAACAACATATTTATATTTTTAAATGGTTTCAGTCAATTTAAATCAATAAATTTTTTGGATATTTTATTTTAGTTATTATATTTTGTTTAAGCTATAATTGGCTGCTGAGCTTGTTTGTTATTTTATTTTAGTCACGGTAACATGCTAGACTTGTTTAAGATAGTCGATGTCTAAAATGAAATGATGTCGTCAAAGATATAATTGGTCATTGATCTTTATTGAGTGTTTTATTTTAGTTTTTATACTTTGTTTAAGCTACCATTAGTCACTAGACTTATTTAAAATTTTTATTTTTTTTAGAGCGGCAACATAATCATTAAAACAAGCTAGCTAGAGGTTAGCAAAAAACCATAAAATTAAGATAGAATTGGATTAATCATCCAAGCATTCCAATTCTTAGAAGCCTTAGCGTTCCTGCTTGAAAACCTATTGAAAGAAAAGAAACAGTGTTATAAAAAATGAACTCCCTTCGGTAACTTCTTTGACAAAAAATGAGTGCATTTGGGTAGGTCCAAAGAACCCAAATGGTTTTCATGAAAAACGAATCAATAATCACATGTTCCATGTTAGAGCTAGGCCTATTATCAAGCCACTGACACATATGTAGTCCGGAATCAAACCAAGAAACCACCAAATCAAGCCAACTCGCTACCTTCCTCCAAATTTCCAAGGAAACCGAACATTGGAAAAATAAGTGAATGAAAACTTTTGGAATACTACGACAAGAAGCACACAAAACTAAGACCATATATACCCCTCTATCCACCAAACTGCACCTCATAGGGATATGGTTCAATAAAACATGCCAAATAAGAACGTTAACCTTAATAGGAACATACTTATTCCAACGAGTATGAGAAGCACCAGTAGCAAGACGACTATCATCCAAAAACAATCTAGTCGAGTTCACCGAAAAATATCCAGAAGGGTCCAACTCCCAACCATAACGATCCAGCTCAAACGAGAGTTGAACCTGCTCTAACAAATTCATTAACTACGAGAGTTGAAACGAATCTTCACCGACTCTAATAAGGCGACACCAATGAAATCTCCAACCAACATAAGACTAGAAATCTTTGACTATAAACTCCTAGTGTAACACCCATTTCCTGATGCGCAACTGCTTTAGTTTTAACCTGTTTAAATTACTAAACAAATGAAATTTTTTTGACTTTGACCTAAAAGCACGGGGAGCTTCTTATTGGGCACTAAGCACTTCCGGCCCAACCTAATTACGGGATTTAAGGTTTTGATGAGTATTCAAGCATACTTATGGCCTAGGGTTAGATCATGTATAACCTATATCAATCTTAAATAAATCCTAGATAAACCCTATATATATATATATATATATATATATATATATATATATATATATATATCATTTTGGAGCTTGAAATCTCTTTTGGAAGCTTACTCTTCATGTTCTGGTGTGAAGCTTGAAGATCGAGTTGTTTGCAAAGTGTTTTGGTGAAGAGATAAAGTGTAGATCTAGCAAAGCTACCTCATTTATGGACCACTGTGAGTAAAAATCTTCAATCTTGACTTCTATTTTTGTAGATGTTGCTTATGGTCCATTTTTATGTTTTTGGTCCCATTTTGGTGTTGAGATTGGAGTTGAGATGACTCTACCTCCTTCTAAGCACTAAATATGATCATTTAGATATTTTCTAGTTTTAAAGTTACTATCTTGATCTTGTCCTTGTAGCCATGCATGTTTTTTGAAGTATTTGTGTCATTTTGGACTTGGTAATATAGATCTAGTGAGTTTTGGTTGGTCATAATGGATAAAGTTGGAAGATTTTCTCATAGACTTCATGAGAGTTCAGATCTAGAAGATGGGGAATCAAGTTAACTAATTAAGTCATTTTACCCTTTGGATTAAGCCAAAGCACGTAGAGCTTTTATTAAGCATCATACGCTTTCTAACTTTTTTTCGTACGTGCTTTTTTAAGCCTTAAGCCCGACTATTTGTCCTCTAGCAAAGCGTTGGGAACTTCTTAAGTGCACGACATGCTTTTTTACCTAATGTTGACATTTTGGCTCAATTTGACTTTGGGTCAACATTTGGGGTTTAGTCCTTGACTGAGATTACACTTTGTGATAAAGTTTTAGTGGTTAGTAGCACCAACCTTCTTGTTACTGTAGTTGAGGTGATTGTTTGATCAATTGTAATGTGAGTTTTCTCATTACACTGTTTAAGATTGTAGTTGTCTTTGTGAATCTTGCATATATGTTGGGGCGGGGCCCATTTTGTATGTTAGGCGGGGCCCGTTATGTAAATTGAGTAGGACTTGTTATGTGTGATGGGTGGGGCCCGTTATATAACATCCTGATTCCCAAGTATGAGATTTATTATTCAAAAGAGAAGTTTCCCTTGGAACTCGTCGAGTTGATGGCCTCAACTTGACGTGTTGAACGGGTTTGGGTCGCGCATCATTTTGGACCAACTCGACGAGTTGGCGGCTGATTGTGAAACCCTAAATTTTAGGTTTGCACCCTATATAACCTCCTTAAGTCCTTGAGGCTGATCTTTTATCAGCCCCCAAACCCTATTATCGGCCTTATGAACCCTAATCTTTATTCCATATCATATTGTGAGTTAGTGTGGCATTTTTGGAGCAAAAGAAGGAGAAGTTTGAGAGAAGGAGGCAAGGATCTAGCAAGCTAAGCTCTCATCTTCAGTTTGGAACTCTTTTGGACCATTGTAAGTATTCAAGATTCGATTTTTATCTATCTATGTAGCTAGATTTTGAGTTTGGTCCCATTTCCTCCTTATTCTGTTGCAATAGATGGAATTCATAAAGTTTGCAACTTTATGAATCTCCAGGTCAAGATGGTCTTATAGTGGTTTAGATATGGTATTTTGACAAGCCTTGATGCCATGCATCGAGTTTAGGTCATATTTTCCATTTTTGACCCATTTTGGGTTCAAGACATGCATTGGACATGCATGTCTATAAAGCACCAACCTTTGGGACATTTTTGAGACTAGAATCTCTTCTGGAAAGGTTGGGTTCCAGATCTCAAGGATTTTTTGCTTAATGGTTAAGCCTTTGAGTTTTCAAGTCTTGTGGAAGGGTTTTTTTAGCTTTTGGAGTAGTCCCAAAGGATAAAGTTTTTTATCCTTTTAGAAACATTTGGAGTTTAGATATGAGCCTTAGAGTCTCTGGAATTGAAGAAACAGATGTATGTGTTAAGTTGGGCGAGTTGGCTAAGGTTTTCCCCGACTTTCTGAGTTCTATAGAACTCGACGAGTCCAAGAGGTACACTCGACGAGTTGGGTCTGTTGGATTAATGTCTAAGTCCATAACTATATTTGGTATGTACTTGACCCGACCCGGCATGGTCCATTTGGGTTGCACTTCACCGGCACAATTTATATGGATAGTCTTTTGAGAATAGTATATTTATGATTTATATTAATATATTATAAGTTCTAATATATTAATATGGAATCATATTATTTAATTAGTATTGATCAAGAATTAATTTAGAATTAATTAAGTGATCAAAAAGAACTAATTAAATATGGACTCTTATATATATATGGAATGGGCCAAGTTCATTTAGGTTGGGCTAAGCTTTCATGGATGGTCCATGGAGCTTTTAACCCATGGATCCTATGTAAATGAAAGGTCATGGGTATTAGGGTTTACATGGATGTAACCCTAATCCTCCATAATATATAAAGGGGTCCTTGACTCACAAAATTGGCACAAGTGTGTGAAAATAAGAGTGGGCCGATTTTAGTGTGCATACATATTCTCTCAAGTTCTTCTAAGGTGTTTTGGTGATTTGTGATTCCATTTGAGGCTTCCACACTATTAGGGCTAAGCTCTTAAAGCTTGAAGACATCAAACTACATCAAAAGGTATGTCATCTAACTAGAACTTTGTAGTATAGGTGCTTCATAATATGCTAGTTAGGATGAAACCTTGGAATAGTTAATATTTGCATGTATAATAGAGAAAACATAGATCCAAGGTTTATAGGGTTGCATGTACACCATAGGAGTGTTAGAATGCTCAAAACCCAACAGTGGTATCAGAGCCATGGGTTGTTTTCTGTTATATTGATGCAAATGTTTTATTTTCAAGTTGGAAAAAAAAGGAAAAAAAAACATGACGTTTGTCAAATTTTAAGATAATTACTTGTTTTATGAAAAACGAATTATTTGTAAAATTTGAATCATTTGTTATATGAGTTGAATTAGGTCAAATTTAGTAAAAGATAAAATGATATGATTATTTTATTAGTTTTAAAAGTTTCATCTAAATGTTTTAAGGAGTTACATATTTTGTCATAAAATTTTGGAGCTCAAAAGTTTTTTTTAAAGTTGTGATCTTAAGGGTTTTGAAACTTCCATAAGTTATGGATATGAAAGTTTTTAAAAAAAAAAAAAAAATTGATTCAAAGTTTTATGGAGTTACAAAATTTGGTGTTAATGTTTTAAAGAATTCCATAACTTGTTCTTAAGTTATGGAACATGGAAAGTTTCATCATAAAACACCATTAATTCCATAAGTTATGGAATCCAAAGGTTTTCAAGAATTACAAAACTTGCCCTCAAGTTTTGGAATTTGAGAAAAGTTTTTTATGAAAAAAAGAATTGAATTCTAAAACTCTTGGGTGCATAACTTAAACAATTAATTAAATGGTTTTAATTTTGAGTTTAATAATTGGAATTATGATGTTTTGTTGAATAGTTCAAATTAACTCTTATGGACTTTATTAATAGTTAATTGAAGCGTTTAATTAAAAGAGTATTATTAATCCATAAATATATGGTTTGAGTTTAATTAAATTAAAAGTCTAGTTTAATTAATAGATTAAACCACCAAGTATTTTAAATGTCTAAAATACACCCTTATACTATTATAATATTAAAAGTTTAATATATTATATGTATAAGAGCAAGTCGTCTTACCATTAGTAGGCCTCATTCACGAAGCCGGTCTATAAGGGGGGTATAAGGTTACTGCCTATAAAATGGCAGTTTAATGGGTGTCCACTCTCACTCACCGCTTCCTTGACCGGTGGAGGGTCGTTAGCCGAACAGGTAGGACAAGGACTATAATTCTCCCTTCATTATAAGTATAATGATAAATACTAAGTAACTAAACACTTATAAATTCCCAATCTTAGTTACTTAGGAAAATGTGAATAAGATGCTAATCCATGAAATTACACTTTGCACTTTGTTTAAACCGTTAGTGGAGCGTGTGTGGTTAACCGGCACACTAACCTGGACTTAACAAGGTAGGCAAAGGGTAACTTAATGTTTATCATAGTATCGTTGGAGCGTGTGTGGTTAACCGACACATCGATTGAGGGGTAAATATTCAGGGTACCAAGTATATTTGCATGGTTACTTCACACCTTGTTTTGTGATCCTCGGCATCCCAGTCACAAAACCTGAAGGGCACACTCGAGATTGAAACATGCCATTGAAAAGTTCAATGAATCTCAAAAGAATCTAGGAGTTTCAAAACCAATTAAAACCTAATAATACATTTCGTTTATCTTGGTGGAAATTGGTGAATCGTCATTCACATACCTTCAAATATTTTATAGCTTGGATTACGACATCCCTCTTCCAAGTTATAAAATAGTTTGTTGGGTCCTAGCCTTAATATATCATATTGGGTGTTATATTAAGGACTTAAATCAACTTTACGTGAATTTCTCCCATTGTTGATGTCTGGTTTAGACAACAATGATCTTCCCAAACCAAGCTTTCCTAATGAATATGACTTCCCGAGTTTGGCTCTTGGAAGTCATACTTCTCTTCCTCCACCTCCTCCAATTATTCTCCCTAACCCACAAGTTCAAGGTCACTCAAGCCCTAATGGCAAGCAAGGTCTATGTGTGATCACATCTTAGAGATGAAGTCACATATTGACAAGCCGGGAGAGTTGGGTGTCAAAGTCTTGAGAAAGTTGGATGTTCAATCACTTTCTAAGTCACATAGTGAGTTCCTTTGGGACTACTATGAAACAGACTATGACATGAACCTTAATGATCATATCTATTTGCTTGGTGCTGCTGAATCAACAATGATTTGGAACGATAGTAAAGCAAATTTGATTAGAAGATCAACTTCCCAAAAACTTTATGGACAGTGACAATGGTGACACTGGAAATCCAGAAAAAGCATTCTCTTCCCAATGGAAAGGGATTGGCCATAGTCAACCCGGTTGACCAAATGGTAAAGAGAAAGGCTAAGTCTGAGATAGTCCCATTACCAAAGGGTCCATATGTTTATTTTGCCGAAGGAAGGGGCGTTGATTGCAAAGCTGCCAAATTTACCTGAGGATGTTAAAGTCAATAAGTTTGACTCTACATCAGGTAGAGCCCATTATCTAACTCTGTTAAGTTCTATTCTGAGATCCTCATTACATGATGTGACTGAGTCACATGTTGATGTTTTAAGAATCAAAGAATAGAGAGAAATCTTAAAGGAAGTATATGCTGATTCTGATCGCGAAGGTGGATTTCGATCGCATCAGAATTTTGAGCAGTTGCTTAAGAAGTTATGATATATTGCTAAGGAATAGATAACAACAATTTTCCATGTGGATTGTAAGGATAAGTTTTTCCGCAAAGTTTTAAAATAAAAGAAAATTGTTTAATTTTATTTATTTGAAGTATCCTTACAATGGCATTTGTGGAAAATTGTTGCTTATATGATTCCACTGACAACAATATTGGAAAATGGATTTGATTCTTTCATTTGTGGTAGTGTCTAAATTTACCAAATTAGGAAAGTTCCTCATCGCCCAAGTTTCAATTGGACCGAAACTTGGAATCATGCAAGTTGAATAGTATGATGAATGAGAACTTTCAAGCATTGAAAAATCAAGACTAATTACTTGTTCACATGGATGTGTGAGTCAAGTGAAGGACTAAAGGGATCAAGTACACATTCTTGTGCACTGGTCATGTCCACCACAAAGCTCGTTAAGACTATTTGATTTACTAAAGTTTAGTAAATATGGTTATACTTACAAGTTTAAGTATAATTCTGAAACATTGGAAAAGTCTCAATGTATGGCAGAACGAATGGGAAGAATCAAATAAGGCAGAAAGATAAAAGTTTCTCAAATCTGAAAAGATGGGAGAGTACTTTAGTATCATGTTTGTGATCATCTTAATGATTTAGAAATCATATCACAATTAGTCCTCTAAAGGTCATCTTAGTGCATTCTTATGACTAAGAAGAGGAGTCATGAATTGTTGAAATGGTTAGATCAGGAAGATGAGTCATACTTCGTTCCAAAACAATTCTTAGAGTCATACTCCAAGATTGTAACTTGAGTGAAATATCTTAAAGAAAGGTTTAAAACACTTGTCAAATGTAAAAGTAAAAGTGTCCTACTCTTGTACATTTGAAATTGGTAAGTTGTGATGTTTTGGATAAAACAAAGACCAACTAAGGCCAATTGTGTGAAGTGTTTGTCTTGATAAAAAATCTGCACTATCTCTTGAATATTTGGCAAGATAGTCTTATATGTCAAGAGGATAGTGGGAGTCTTAAAGATCCTAAAAAGAATTTCAAGAACTAATCAAGAATAAAACCTGAGGTTCTTCACTAGCACACGACTTGAGGTTTATAACCTATCGTGTTGACATATTCTGTGCCCATTCCAGTTAAAGTTGGCTTTGCATAGGAGTTCTGAAAGTTCTCAATTGGTTGCATAACAACTTGGAAGCAATGGCAGGCCATGTACTGCCAGGTGGCAAGAAGTTAAGATTGCATAAGTTCAGTCCATATGAGTTTGGATTTGTCATTATCCTTGTCTTGTGACTATGGTTTTGACGATTCACATGGATAAGAACACATACACCATAAAATCTAAGGGTCATAAGGTTTCTCTCCGATTCATGAAAATGATGGTGAGGAAACACTTCCACCAAGTAGATTTGAAGCAGATGGCAAAAGGTCTAAACAATTGAGACTATGATTACGGCATCCCTTTTCATAGTTCTGAAATTGTTTAGACACACATGCATGCTATCTAAGGAAAGGTGTATGATTTTGATAAAGTTTTATCAAAGCATCTCGTATCAGAAATCTGAACTTTGGTAAGAAAGTCAATAAAGTATTGATTTCTAGAAGTCCAGCTGATTTCTGAGTACATGTCAAAGCTAGTGGGAGCATAAGTGTTATGCTAATAATCATCATGTTAGTGGGAGCATGATAATTATTGTTAGTGTTGTAAGTCAACAATGTTAATTATAGAAAACAAAAGTTTCAATTCGTGAGGCTGAAGGGATTGAAAAAGTTGTTTTGCTATAATTAAGGGAGAGGATATACTTCATTTCAGTTCTAAAGGCTTAGATTGAGACCTTAATCATCTTTAGTCAAGAATATATATATGAATTTCATGTTGGATTGGTTCAACTTAAGGAAATTCTATATATTGCGTTCTCAAAATTCGATTATGATTACGACATCCCTCTTCATAGTCAAATTTTGAAAACATGGCAAATAAAAATATTGTAGCAAAAGACTGGTCTAGAATCATGTCTTTATGTGAGACATTATGAATCGTGTACCATTTGCTTTGGGTACAGGATCGATTGCATGTGCTATAATATTTGTCATTTCTAAATTTTTCCAAATGCCCAGAGGCATTAAGAAGGGAAAAGGTCTAGAATTGGATATGACTAAAATGATTAAGCAATTGTCGAGGACAATCTGAGGTTTACCAAAGATTGGTTGCTCAGGGACAGTTGGAAGTATAGTGCTATCTTTGGAACGACCATATTGACATATTCTGAAAAGAGGCATCTCTTATTCAGAAGTGATAGTCAAAATGAGAATATGGAGTTGTCTCCATAGGTGGAAGTTATCTGTGTAAGATTAGAAAACTTAATGCAAGAAGCATGTCCAAAGCAATGTACTTTGAATATGAGACTTAGTTTCCATGGAGTTGATCTCCATTGGAATACCTTATAATGACTGTTGACAAGTCTTTGTGACTTTGTACATATTCATTACAGGAGGGTCAGTGCATATAAGTTTAAAATCTAAACAGATTTCGATAAATGATAGGAATTTGAAATTCTCACATTTTTCGATAAGGATTTGGGAGTGTGAAATTAGAATCATTGAAATTATGTTCAATTGGTTTATTTCACAAAGTAAGGATCATAGACAAACATAGAGTGCATACTTGGTGTATGGCAAAGCTATTGTTTAAGAAAAACATAGTGTACATGCTTGGAGCATGGGACAACTAGTGTTTTTAATTCAAGTATAAAGTTGATAAAACCGAAACAATGAATAATGAGTAATCAGTATGGTGATAAATAAAAGTGTTTATTTATATTCATAGGGTTTGATACCATATTTGAGTCATTTATTCTTGTGTTTCACTTTGCATGTTTTGACTTCCAGAATAACTAAGTCGCTCTTCCTGAATGATTAAGTTATTCAAACCATCCACAGTCGGTCATATGTTGGAAGTAGATATGAATCAAGAATGTCATGGGTTGGTTTGTAGAGGTCCAAGTTGGTGGACAAAGTGGTGCTACAACACTCATGAGTGCTCATAAGTTCTGAGTATTGGATTCAACCCGCACTCATTTGAATCACTTCATGGATTTTATCACGAGTGATCTTGAGACGATAATATCTTATATTCTTCAAACCTAGAGATATGAGTTGTTACTATGAGTTGGTTATACATTGATTGCACGAAAACGCATTGGTAACTCGATGTTATAAAACGTGCCTTTGTGTATGATTCAACAAGTAGTAGAACAAGCCATATGAGTCGAAGTTTATCCATTCCTTTTACCTTCGGGATAAAAGCGATATCTGTGGGCCCCTCGATGATTTAGTGATGACACATGTGAGTGCTTGGCCAAGCCAGGACTGATTTGATTTGTTCAATCAATCAGTCATCATAAATCGAAAATAGGGAAACAAAAAATGGACAAAGAGAATGATTATAATCCATGTCTCAGTCCATATGATATCTAGAATGGAGGAATATATGATCCCTTATCTAATGGACAAGTCATTGACAAGGTCAGAGTTCGACAGCGGCTTTAAGAGCTACCATTGCCAGTTAGGTTTTGAAGTCATACTCAATAATAGTTTTAGACTTATCCAAGTGGGAGACTGTTGGATTAATGTCTAAGTCCATAACTATATTTGGTATGTACTTGACCCGACCCGGCATGGTCCATTTGGGTTGCACTTCACCGACACAATTTATATGGATAGTCTTTTGAGAATAGTATATTTATGATTTATATTAATATATTATAAGTTCTAATATATTAATACGGAATCATATTATTTAATTAGTATTGATCAAGAATTAATTTAGAATTAATTAAGTGATCAAAAAGAACTAATTAAATATGGACTCTTATATATATGGAATGGGCCAAGTTCATTTAGGTTGGGCTAAGCTTTCATGGATGGTCCATGGAGCTTTTAACCCATGGATCCTATGTAAATGAAAGGTCATGGGTATTAGGGTTTACATGGATGTAACCCTAATCCTCCATAATATATAAAGGGGTCCTTGGCTCACAAAATTGGCACAATTGTGTGAAAATAAGAGTGGGCCGATTTTAGTGTGCATACATATTCTCTCAAGTTCTTCCAAGGTGTTTTGGTGATTTGTGATTCCATTTGAGGCTTCCACACTATTGGGGCTAAGCTCTTAAGGCTTGAAGACATCAAGCTACATCAAAAGGTATGTCATCTAACTAGAACTTTGTAGTATAGGTGCTTCATAATATGCTAGTTAGGATGAAACCTTGGAATAGTTAATATTTGCATGTATAATAGAGAAAACATAGATCCAAGGTTTATAGGGTTGCATGTACACCATAGGAGTGTTAGAATGCTCAAAACCCAACAGGGTCAACATAGACTGTTGACCTTGACCGTTGACTTTGACTTTTACCATGGTTGACCAAGTTGGACTTTTGAGGGCATTTTGGGTATTCCGGGATTTTGATGGGTTTGGTGATGATGGTTGTAGGCATTGATTCAGGAGCTGAGATTCGGAGTCAGACCTTATCAGTTTTGCACTACTTGTGAGGTGAGTTGTCCTCACTGTACTTACGGGTCGAAGGCACCAATGCCGGTCCATTGGATTGATATCTTGTTATGCATGTTAGTGTATGGTTATGATCTGTTAGATCGGTATCCTAGTAGGTAGGATGTTTCTATGCTTAGGGATCTATAGATCTGTGGGACTGGATGTAGATTGTTATGTGATTATCTGTTATATGTGCATATAATTTGTTGGTGGCTGAGGCTTCACTGCTTTGTGCGTAAGCCAACAGGCTAAGGCATTCCAACCTGATGGTTGAGGGCCTAGGGTATTCCATCCCGAGGATGAGTGGACCCATAATATGTTAGCATTCCAACCCGATGGTTGAGGGCATGGGGTACTCCATTCCGAGGATGATTGGACCCATATTATGTTGGCATTTCAACCTGATGGTTGAGGGGCTTGGGGTATTCCATCCTGATGGTTGATTAGGCCCAAAGTATGCTGTAATTATATTTGAGATATTTGTTATGTATCGGTATTTTGGGGGAACTCACTAAGCTTGGGCTTATAGTTTTGGATTATGTTTCAGGTACTTCAGAGGATCGCGGGAAGGCGAAGGCGTGATCGTGCACCTCCTCATTTTTTGTTTTACGATTTTGAGATTTCTCTTATGTGAAACTTATTTTGAAAACAATTATGGTTTGGGGTTTATTTTAAAAGTTTAAAATTTTCAAGAATTTTACGAATGTTACACCTTATGCTAATTGGGTGGGGCCCGTTATGTTTGTGGGCGATGCCCGTATGGTTATGTGGTATTTTGAGGAACCCACTAATCTTTGTTCTTAAGGTTTTATGTTTAAATGTTTTAGGTACCTCTGGTTCCAATGGGAAGACCTTGATTGATCGCACTACATCCCCTGAAGTTTTATTTCGCACTATCGTTTTATGATTCACTATGATGTTTGAGAATAAATTACAGATTGATTGTCTTTTGAACAAAAGAATGAATGATTTGGGTTGTTTAAAAATAAAATTTTTACTTGATCTTTTTTGGACGTTATAAGTTGGTATCAAAGCCTTGGTTTGAGGGATTAGGCACACTTTATACTATGTTTGGACTCAAACTGAGGAGTAATAAAATCTTTTAAAACAAAACAATTATTTTTCTAAAAAGGTTTTTATATAGAAAAGGGATATGGTGCATGAAATCAGCCAAGCTCAAGTAAGTGATTCCCAAAATACCCATACGTGGATGTTATGTTTTTGTATTATATCATAGAGACTTCATCCTAGTATAAGGCTAAGGATCTGCTTAGGATGCATGACAGTATGCTTGATAGGAGAGATGCATTTGGAAATTATTTGATGAATGCACTAGGGTGGTACATAGTTAAGACTAGATAGCCCTAGAATGTTTGATTCAGCCTTATTGCATGTTCTTGTTTGATGGAGGCCTTATGGTAAATCCATTTATCCAAACTTCTATTTTATTGCGATTATGTATAACCTGCATTCATTGGATGATTTCCGGTATTAGTAGAGACTCCCACGACATGATTAGAGAGAGAATCCTATAAGACCCTAGGAAGTACCTTAGTCTGATTGTGTATGTTGTTTAGCGATGTAGCCGTGTGTGAGTAGTTATGGAGAAGTGACTTAGAAAATATAGAATGACTCTTGAGGAAAGTATGGGTAGGTGTGTAAGGTAGTATTGTGCCCATACTACGTAAAGCATATGATCCGTACTCGAATCAAAGGAAATCGTGGGGATTCTAAGAAGATTGAAGTGCAATAGATTCCTTGAATATATTTTGACATTATGTTGTTTTCTTCTTCATAATGGTGGTGTCACTCGTGGTTCTGGTTTTGGTTCGGGCTCGGGCGATGGACTGAGTGATGTTGAGCTTCATGAGTTTATCACGTCTGAGAAATCCTTGATGTAACCCCTGTCATGTTTGGGTCCATCAAGGAGGGGATACCAGAGTTGGTGGATAAGCATTTGGTGGCATTTCGTGCGGAGCTAGCCGCCAGTTAGCTTGGGGCCTGTACTCCTACATTTTAGGAGTTTCCTGCTTCTAGGTCTCCCGAGTTCTTCGGGAAAAAGGACCTCATTGCCAACAGGCGTTGGGTTGTGGACATGTAGAGTGTCTATCGGACAAGCTTCTGCCATGAGGGGTTGAAGGTCAAATTTGCAGCTAGCATATTATGGGATATGGCTCATGATTGGTGGGATGAGGTTGACCATGCTCTAGGAGTAGCGGGCATCGAGGCTATGACATAGGCAAACTTTGTTACTAGATTTACAATTGATTTTGTGCCTACCATCGAGGTTCAACAGCTGGAACGGGAGTTTTAGGACCTACGTCAGATGACGGAGACTGTGGCGGAGATCACCGCCAAATTTAGGGAGAGGGCTTTGTTGGTTCCGTAGTATGTTGTGGATAAGGATATGAAGAAGATGCGATATCATGATATGATGAGGGATGAAATCGGGGAGTTTGTTAGTATTTCGAGCTACATGAACCGAGAGGATATGATTGATCGAGCCCCGGACCAGGAGATTGAGATGGAGCTCCGGTTGAAGTGGAAGCCAGCTCAGGTTCATACAGCAAAGGGTTCAGTGAATAATACCAAGAATTTTGATTCTCGATCTAGAGGTCAACATGGATGTGTCCGTTGTGGCAAGTATGGTAGGGCACATGAGGGGAGTTTTCGAGAGAAGGGACAAAGTGGCTTCAATTGCAACCAGACTGGACATTTCAGTATGGATTGCAGTCGCAGAGCACTAATATGCTTCCATTACAACCAGACGGGCGAGAGGAAGGCCAATTTCCCGAGATTATCAGGAGGAATGACAAAGGCACCTACTGTAGCTAAATTAAGGATTACTGATATCCATGTGGGCAAGGAAGAGGCTCCCTTGTTGAAGATCCAAGCTTTTTAGTTAACGGTCGAGGAGGCCCAAGCACCACCAGATGTTGTCATTGCTATGTATCCCTATCATATCTCTTACTACTGTCATTATTTATTCTTATTTTTTATCTGCTTGTCAATAAGGATGTTTTTAGTCAATGGTGTGACTGCTCATGTTCTTTTCGATTCGGGTGCTATCTGATCTTTTGTGTCTATTGTGCTTAGCAAGAAGTTCGGTGAAGCTCTGGGAGAGTTGGATTACACATTGGAAGTGGAGATTATTGATGATCGTCAGGGCCGATCCATTGTTTTTTACTACCCGAGGCAAGATAAGAATTTTATGCCCTTGTATATAAAAAATTTACAAAATAAAAAATGCAGCAAATTTTATAATTAAGCATATAATACAAACAAAAACATACAAAAATCATCTAAAACGATGTCTTTGTGCATTTTTTGAAGCAACGCCAGAAATCTGATTAGAAAGGATCTTTTGACAGCAACGCCAGAAATATTATTCCTGCTTCACATCACATAAAAAAACACAAAGGTTTAGAAAATTTTTTAGTAAATAAATATTAAACACAAACAGATTAGAAATTAAACTCACCAGAATGTTAAAATCTGATTTCTGAAAAGTCATATACAAATCAGATTTGGAGAAAACATATTTGAAACAACATATACAAACATATTTCAAAATATACAAATCTGATTTCTTAAAGTCTGATTTCTGAAACAACTCAAACTTGGAGAAAACAGTAGAACTCACCTAAACTTGCTTACAGAAACAAAAACACCCAAATCAAATACAAAATCCAACAAGTAAGAAATAAATCAGATTTATAAAACAAAGCAAAATAAACACAGATTTCGAATGGACTCACCCAAATCTGCTTTCAGAAACAACAAAACCCACATCTGATTAATGCAACAGTGAAAAAATGATACAAAAATAAAATATCCAATTAGTTTTTGAGGCTTTCACTCTTTTTTCCTGTAATCAAATAGAGTAGAAATCAAATAAATAAAAAATTAATCTGATTTCTGAAACGGAATCCAAATCGAATGAAATCGTTTAATAGTTGGAATATCATTATTTTTTGAAATTAGGAGAGTACAGAAAAACTCATCAAAGATAAAGGTGTCGATTCTACTTGTTATTTTGAAACTCAACTCTTTTCAAGTGAAATCGACGAGTCTCATACTCTCATTCCATTTTTCAAAATAACTTACGAAAACGAGTTAAATAAGAAATTAATTAGTTTTTTGAAAACCTAAATTAAATAAACATAAATTCCGAATGAACACACCCAAAACTTGATTTCTGAAACAACCAACAAGAAACAAATCACACCAAAATCAACGAATCACTAAATCATAACTTCAAAAGAAAAGATTAGAGAAAATCGGACCTTGAAACCGGACTAGATCAGAGAAATCGCTGATATATGGTGACTAAGTGTCGACTAATAAAAAAAGAAATTTAGATAACGAGATTTGAGAGCTAGATGTCATCGATTTATCGACTGGAAGTGAAAAATAGAGAAAACAAATCTTACTTTTTTATTTATTGGAGACGTTTCTAGGTAGGCAATGCCACATTAATCCCACCGACAAAGTCAACAAGTTTTTGGGCAGTAGGCACCAAGCGAGAGGCGACGTTTGGTTTATCTATGCAAATGATCGATGGGACGATGATTTTTCATTTGTTTGGCACGCCTCTTCCTTTCTCATGTTCAGATCACATCACAAAACAAAATATGGGCTAAGTTTTTGGGCCATTATAACATATAGTATATATAGCCGGACCATTTTGATGCCCTGAGCCTAAGCCCAATTCGCCCATGTATTGGGCCGGCCCTGATGATCGTACAATGAGTGCTCTGAAAGTCCACCAGGGTTGTGTTCTCAGGTTTACCACGATAAGTATTTGATAGACATGGTCCTTGTTGCTTTATGAGGGACAAAGATGATTATGTGAATGTATTGGTTGAGTCAGATTGGCAATGATTGATTGTGAGTATCAGTTGGTGAGAGTTCGAACCCTAAGTAGGGGAGAACTGGTTATTCATGGTGAGGGGGCACAACATTGACCAGCTATTTGCTCAACTGCAAGAGTTAGGAGGCATCTTCAGTAGGGGTGTTCAGGGTTGTTGGCTTACATTGTAGATACTCAGGTTGAAGAGAGGAAGATTGTGAATGGTGTACCTATCATTCGGGATTTCCTCGGCAACTTTCTCAAGGATTTTAAAGGAGTGCCTCCATAGAGGCAGGTAGAGTTTTGGATTGATCTGATTCTAGGTGCAACTCTGATAGCCAAAGTGTCGTATCGCCTAGCACCTCCAGAGATGCATAAGTTGTATAAACAATCGTAGGAGCTGTTGGACAGGGGATTTATCAGGCCAAGCAGTTCACCATGGGCAACAACGATTCTGTTTGTGAAGAAAAAGTATGGATCTCATCGTATGTGTATCGATTACCGAGAGCTAAACAACTAAACGATGAAGAATTGTTATCCACTTCCGAGGATCGACAATTTGTTTGATCATCTTCAGGGTGCATCTTGATTCTAGAAGTTTGATTTTAGGTTGAGTTATCATCAGATGAGGTTCAGAGATGAGGACGTGCAGAAGACGGCCTTCATGAATCGTTATAGTCATTACAAGTTTGTGGTGATGCCTTTTGGGCTCCCTAACACACCAAAAATGTTCATGGATCTTATAAATCGGGTGTGAAGGGCAATGTTGGACCGATTGGTGATTGTATTTATTGATGATATCTTGGTCTACTCTAATACCAAGGAGCAGCATGAGGAGCATCTGAGAGAGGTTCTTCAGACATTGAGAAGGAAGAGACTTTTGCGAAGTTCTCCAAATGTGAGTTTTGGTTGTGCGAGGTGCAGTTCTTAGGTCACGTCGTTAATCATGATTGTATCTTGGTCAATCCGGCCAAGATGGAGGTCGTGATGTAGTGGGAGGTCCCAAGGTCTCCATTTGAGATTCAGAGCTTCCTTGGTTTAGTGGGCTATTATCGGAGATTTATTTAGAATTTCTCCAAGATACCAGTTCCAATAACCCGATTAACGATGAAGAATGTCACTTTTTAGTGGGGACCTAAGTTGCAGGCGACATTTCAGATATTGAGGCAGAAGCTATACGAGGCTCTGATACTGACCCTTACAGAGGGTATGGATTCCTTTGTGGTTTATTACAATGCTACGGTTATGGGATTGGGTGCAATACTTATGCAAAGGGGCTACGTGATTTCTTACCCCACAAAGATGTTAAATCCTCATGAGGCGAAGTATCCTAGTAATGATTTGATGTTAGGGGATGTGGTTTTCACCCTCAAGATTTGGAGTCACTACTTATATGGGGTCTGGTGTACCATTTACCCGGATCAAAAGAGTTTGAGATATTTGATAGATTAGCAGAACCTGAATATAATGCAACACATATGGTTGGATGTGGTGAAGGATTACCATTGTGAGATTCTATATTATCCTGGGAAGGTCAACGTTGTGGCTGATGCCTTGAGTCGCAAGGAGACTAGTGCTCCTATCAGTGAGCTATGTTTGAGGATGATCATTACTTCACCACTACTGGATTTGATCAAAGAGGAACATGTTGAGGGGTTGAACGAAGAGAATTGGAAGAAAGAAAAATTCAGGGGTAAGATTCCTTCATTTGTTAGAGATAGTTGGGGATTGTTGAGTCAGTGCGGCAGAGTCAGTAGACCATCTAGACTCTTGAGGATATGTTTCGTGCGTGTGTGCTGGATTTGGGTGGGAGTTGAGATACTTATCTACTTTTAGCTGGGTTCTCCTACAACAACAACTATCATGCCATCATTAGTATGCCTCCCTTTGAGCTACTGTATGCGAGGAAATGTTGAGCCCCGATTTGTTGGGGTGAGGTCGGTTAGCAAGCTATGGGGAGAAATAAGTTAGTACTTAAGACCACATAATTGATACATCAAGTGTGTGGTCGGCTGCAGACCTGTGACATTCCAAAATCACGCTAAAATTTTTCATTTTTAAATTAAAAGAAATCATTGTTTTCAAACAAAACCCATATCAAGACCAAGTACCAAATACTAATATCCCAACATCAGTGTATCATAATTCTAAAAAAAGATATGTCATCGAAGGATGTGTACGATCATGCCTTCGCCTTGCTATGATCATCTAAAGTAATTGAAACAATAAAGTGAAATTGTAAGCTAAAGGTTAGTGAGTTCCCCCAAGTACCTCCATACAAGCATATAACAACATGCATACTGGGCCCACGGCTAACAGACTGGATTACCCACGAGTCCACAACATGAGTCTGGCTTGCCTTCTGGCCCACAACTCATGTCTGGCTTACTCCCAAGCCCACATCATAAGTTTGGCTCACCTTTCGGGCCCACGGTTTATGTCTGGCTTGCTCACAGGTTTATTGGCTTCCACATAAAGAATCATTGGCTCAACCCAACTATACTTTGTCGACATATACATAACAGATAACATATACCCAACAAACAGATAATCATATACCAACCAACAGACTAAGAAGCAGATCTATAGATCACTACGGCATAATAACATCCTACATACCAGGATACATAACCTAGTGGGCCAGAATTGGTGGCTTCGACCCACAAGTAGAGTGAGGAAAACTCACATCTCAGTCTGAAAAAATAACTGAACACAGTACAGCTCCGGATACAACCTCTACAGGTCACCTGTACAACAAACAGTGACTTAGTCTCAAACTATTGTTCAAAATACCAAAAATGTCCCTAGCTCAAACTTGGTTAAAGCCAACGATCAAAAGTCAAAGTCAAAGTCAACTACAGCAGGTTGCGACGTTGTGGCCCTTCTTGGCCCTTCCGTAGCCATCAAACGACAAAAAAACGAGTTTTGACCCAACCGCCATGCCGTGAAAACGTGATTCAAGTTGTGAGGGCTGGCCTGAGCAGCTTAAACCATTAAGTCGCTTTTCTTTCCAACTTCAAGGGCTCAAACACTCAGATCTGGTAATTTTTAAGGTCCAAGTGAATAAAGTTTCCAACTTTATCCCTTTAGACCCTACAAGAGATAGAGATCTCACTTCTAAGTATAACTTGCCCAATTGGTATGGCGCCTTAGCAATCGGGGCCGCACTGGGGACCAAATCGATCCTGAACTTCACCTGCCTCTCACGAGGCACACTGGAAAATTCATGCGGAAACACATTTGGGAACTCTCTGACTACTAGCACAACCAAAACCGAAGCCTCCTTCCCAACCCGAGTGTTAACCACATACGTGAGATAACCCATACGCCCATGCTGCAGATATTGTCGAGCCCTGGCAGCAGAACGAAAGGTTGATCCAACCCTGGTATCTTCTCCATAAATAATAAGTTCTCCGCTAATTGGGGTTCGAACCACCACTCTCTATCCCTCGTAGTCAATCATCACACCAAACCTGCTCAACCAATCCATCCATACTATCACGCACACATCCCCCATATGGATGGGATCATACTAATCAGTTAAGACACCCCGAATATCTCTAAAGTACAACCCTGAAAAATGCTCGATGTAGAAACCTTGTTCTCGTTGGCGATGGATACTCGCAACGGCACTCCAACTCTACAAGAGTCATATGAAAACACCTAATAAAGTACTGAGACACAAAAGACTGACTCGCAACCGAGTCAAATAGCACAAGAGCATGCAGGGCAATCACTAAAAAGGTACCTAACAGAATCATAAATATAAGCATACCATAAAATATTTGACAGAATCATAAATGAAAATATACCAGTAACAACGTCCGGCGCCACCCTGGCCTCCTCTGCTGTGAGCTGGAAAGCACGACCTTGAGCCCTCGGGGGCTCCACCCTACCCTGTCATCCATCCTTGATCCTCAGAGTAGCCGGTGCTAGAGCCTACCCCAGCCTTGCAGCAAGCAAGGGACATTTAGCCTTCACATGGGCAGCCTTTTCACAGTGATAACAAATCTTGGTGCTCGGTACTAGGGCCTACTCGCGACAATCCTTCACATAATATCCATCCTTGCCACGTTTGTGGCGCCCAAAACAAGAAGATTGACGAATACCCTCATGAACCTTACCACACTTGCCACAAGTGAGGCCCATCTTACCTCCTGATCGTGAATCGGTGGGCTTGAACCGCTACACTACAAGATGGGACTGAACCGTAGTATGACACCGCTCCCTTGTCTGGGTCTCTATCTCAATCTCTCACCTCCTCGCGGTATCTAAAATCTCAGAAAGGGTACCGTAATGCTGGGTAGATACAAACTCTTGAATACCAGTCTTGAGCATGCTCATGTACCTCATCATCTGTGCCTGCTCCGAAGAAGCAAACTCGGGACAGAATAGGGTCATCTCGGTGAACATCTTGGTGATCTCTGTCACCATCTCATGTATCTGTTTCAGATCCAGGTACTCCTTAGCAAACCTCTCCATCTCCACTAGGGCAACATAGCTCGTATGGAACATCTCAATAAACTTCCCCCAAGTAACAACATCCCTCCGCTCAAGAGTATAAGAACTAGTCACCAAGTTCCACTAGTCCTTCGCGCCCAATCGGAGAAGGTTCAGGGCGCACCTGACCTTCCAGTCCTCCAGATAGGAACAGGTGAATACCTCCACATCTGATAACCACCTCATAGCAATGATCAGGTCCTTGAATCTGTCGAACTCCGGGGGCTTCGTGTTGTCTAAATCCTGATACTGGAACGATCTCTCCCCTCTAATCCTCGCAACAACAACATTGGCAGCCTCAGTGAGGGCAGTATAGCAATTATCGAATAGCTCAATCATAGATGTCTTGATAGACCCAAACAACTTTGGAATAGACCCCGAACAACAGTAGCCACCTCAACGGCAATCATCTCTTGTATCAGGTCGTCAGTCAACCTCGGCCTATCCTGGCCACCCGCTCAAGATCCAGAACCAGATCCTTTCGTGAACACTATACTGAAAATAAACCAATAAATATATAAAAAAATGCCACCATTCATACTATACAACCATCACAGAGAGACTAAACCCTTGGGGTTTCTGACTTCCTTGTTATGTGTACGGGTCCTGTGCTTTCATTAGTACAGGCCCAGACTACCTTCCACACCTACCAATTTTGTTTCAATGGATCATCACAAACTACCTGAAAACAAACCTGCAACTAGGATAAGGATACATCATATCCTCACTCTCTCGAGAGTGACTAACTATTCCTCAAATGGCTTGCTACACCCACATATTCACTCATGAAACTTCCACCAACCTTGCATCCACTCGTGCATGCTAATCATACCTAACGTTGGATCCTATAGACAGTCGAATACTTGATTCTGCTCTAAGCCCTTTATCAGACAAGAATAGGAAATAAGGCTAAATCAAACATTCTCAGGCTATAGATGTTGGGTTTTGAGCACTAGAACACTCCTATGGTGCACATGCAACTCTAAATTCTTTGGATCTATGTTTTCTCTATTATACATGCATATTTTCAATTTTTCCAAAGCATTGTCCTAACTAGCATACAAATTTCCAAATGAATAAAACATCTAGATAGATGACATATCTTTTAGAAGGACTTGTAGTTCTTGACCTTTGAAATCTTGAGCACCTCAAGTGTGATGCCTCTAATGGTTCACAAACACCAATATGCAAGAGGATTATTTAAGAGAATACACTACTTGTCTCAATGAGAAGGTGTAACCAATTTTGGTCTATGGAGGGTTCTATTTATAGCGTTGCACATGCTAGGGTTACACTTGGTAAACCCTAATAACCCATGACTTTCCACATTCTCATGCTCCATGGGTTTAACCTCCATGGACTATCCATGGATTAGTTTAGCCCATAATCATGGATCATTAGCCCATACTACAAGAATGATTGATTTACATAATCAATCCCCATATATTTAATTAGTCTCTTTTGATCACAAAATTAATAAATAAATTCTTGATCAATACTAATTAAATAATTTCGTATTAATATATTATACTTGTAATATATTAATAAACCATAAATAACCTTATTCTCAAAATCCATCCTATCAAATTGCACTGGTGAAGGCAATCCAAAAGGACCATGCTACAATCGGGTCAAGTACATACCAATTATAGTTATGGGCTTAGACACCAAATCCAACAGTCTCCCACTTGGATAAGTCTAATAACTATTACTGCTAATGCACTTCAGGATCCGACTTAGCAATCGTAAGCTTTCAAAAGCCGCTGTCGAACTCTGACCTAGTCAATGACGCGTCCTTCAGATAAGGGATCATATACTCCTCTATTCTCAAGATATCTATGCGGACAAACACATGGAACTTAGTCATACTTATTGTCCTGCAATTGTTTTCCCGATTTCCGATTCGTCTGACATAGAACATAACTGAACGCATCAATTTAGTTCTGACCGGGCCCGACACATAAGTCAAAACAGAATCATCGAGGGACCCAAGATATCGCTTTTAATCCTCTTAGGATAAAAGGAACATATAAACTTCGAAATTATATGCTTGTACTAACTACTCATCAAATTATGCACAACGACACGTTTTATAACATCAAGTTACTGATGCGTTTTCGTGCCATCAATGCACAACAAACTCGTAGTCAACAACTCATATATCTTGGTTTGAAGACTATATGATATTATCGTCTCACAATTACTCGTGATAAATTCCATGAAGTAATTCAGGTGAGCGCGGGTTGAATCCAATACTCAAATCTTATTTCAGGAGCACTCATGAATGGTGTAGCACACTTTTGCTATGTCTAACTCCTTAGATAATCTATAAGCCAACTCATGACAGTATTTTTTCATACTTACTTCCAATGTATGATCGACTATCGATAGTTTGAATAATAATAATAATAATAATAATTTTATTATTCTGGAAGTCAAAACATGCAAAGTGAAACAATAGTAAATAATTGACACAAGACATTAACTTTACTTATAAATAAAACTCCTTTTATTTAATCATGAAATGTCAATTACAATTTAGCTATTACAAGTTTCAATTTATCTAATTACTAAAACTAATATCGTCCTTCAGCCTAATGCCCCTCGCATGCTGCAAGTGCGTAACCCTAGTCAGTCCCTTTGTAAGAGGGTCTGCTGTGTTGTCCTCTGACGATATCCCCTTTACCACGAGGTGCCCTTCTTCTACTTGATTTCTTATGACGTGGTACTTTCTGTCGATATGCCTGGATCTACCATGATCTCTCGGTTCCTTGGTTAAGGCAACCGCCCCTTCATTATCGCAGAAAATCTCCACAAGCTCCTTTATGGATGGAATGACTCCAAGGTCTCCGATGAAGTTTTTCAACCATATCGCCTCTTTCGATGCTTCGCTTGCTGCTATGTACTTTGATTCGCACATTGAATCAGCTACATTCTCCTGCTTGGAACTTTTCCATGTCACTACTCCTCTATTCAGGGTAAACACCCAGCCCGACTGAGAGCGGAAATTATATCTGTCGGTTTGAAAGCTGGCGTCGCTATACCCTGTCACTCTCAAGTCATCACTCCCACCAAGGGTAAGGACCCAGTCCTTAGTCCTCCACAGGTACTTAAGAATGTTCTTAATTGCAGTCCAATGAGCTTTACCAGGATTCCCTTGATATCTAATGATCATGCTCAAAGAAAAGGCCACATCAGGGCGAGTACAAGTCATAACATACATGATCGAACCAACTGCGGAAGCATATGGTATATGACTCATTTCTGCTATTTCAGCCTCTGTACTCGGACTTTGAGTCTTACTCAGTTTGGCATTGCCTTGGATAGGTAGGTCACCTTTATTGGAGTTCTCCATGCTGAAACGTTTCAACACCTTGTCCAAGTATGTACTTTGACTAATTCGTATTAGTCTTTTACTTCTATTTCTCAATATCCTTATCCCTAGGATATAGGCAGCTTCTCCGAGGTCCTTCATAGCGAAACACTTCCCAAGCCAGGACTTAACCTCCTGCAAGGTTGGGATGTCGTTTCCTATGAGCAGTATGTCATCTACATACAATACCAGAAAGCTCACTATACTCCCACTAGCTTTGACAAATACACAGGACTCATCCTCGCTTCTCGAAAATCCAAACTCTTTGACTTTCTCATCGAAACAAAGATTCCATCTGTGAGATGCTTGTTTTAATCCATAAATGGATTTCTCAAGCTTACACACTCTATTAAGGTACTTTGCATTGACAAAACCCTATGGCTGACTCATGTAAACATCTTCAGCCAACTTTCCATTAAGGAAACCCGTTTTGACATCCATTTGCCATATCTCATAATCATGAAATGCAACTATGGCCAACATAACCCTTATAGATTTAATCTTCACTACTGGTGAGAAGGTCTCATCATAGTGAACTCCCGGAGTTTGAGTAAATCCCTTCGCAACCAGTCGTGCCTTATATGTGTGTACTTTTCCATCCATGTTGGTCTTCTTCTTGAAGATCCATTTGCACCCGACTGTCTTACGACCCGATACATTATCAACCAAGTTCCAAACTTGATTGTCATATATGGACTGAATCTCGCTGTCCATAGCCTCTTTCCATTTTGTAGACTCGGGGCCTGCCATGGCTTCCTTGTAATTGTTAGGTTCATCTAAATTTACCAGTGTGCTATCACTGATAAATGTATCACCTTCAGTAGTAATATGGAAACCATAAAACTCAGGTGTTTTTCTAACTCTACCGGAACGCCTTAGAGGTAAGGACTCGTCAATTGGATCAACCGGAGTTTCCTCCTCAGGTTGATTGTTAGTGTTTGGGGTTCCTTCAACGCTTGACTCTTGAAGCTCTTCAAGGTCAATTTGCCTAATACTATTTCCTTGGCCTATGAGTTCTCTCTCACGAAAGACTCCTCTCCTCACAACGAAGACAACATTGTCACTCGGTCTGTAGAAGAGATATCCAAAGGATTTCTGTGGGTAGCCGATGAAAATACATCGCTCACTCCGAGGTTCAAGCTTGTCGTGAGTTTCTTTTCTTCCAAAAGCCTCGCAACCCCAAACTTTGATGTGGTCTAAAGTGGGAACTTTCCCTGTCCACATCTTGTGAGGTGTTTTGGAAACCTTTTTGGTAGGGACTAGATTAAGGATATTGTCGGCAGTCTCTAAGGCATACCCCCAGAATGAGATAGGTAACGAAGCTCGACTCATCATGGAACGAACCATGTCTAGCAAGGTTCTATTGCGCCTCTCAGCCACACCATTAAGCTATGGTGTCCTAGGTGGCGTCAATTGTGAAACAATTCCACATTCCTTAAGATAGTCAAGGAACTCGATGCTAATATACTCTCCTCCACAATCAGATCGCATCATCTTTATCTTCCTGCCCAATTGATTCTCCACTTCTTGCTTAAACTCCTTGAACTTTTCAAAAGTTTCTGACTTATGCTTGATTAAGTAAATATACCCATATCTACTATAATCATCAGTAAAAGTCACATAGAAGCGGTTAGCATCCCTTGTGGTGGTTCTGAATGGTCCACACACATCAGTGTGTATGAGATCCAACAGACCTTCACCCCTTTCATAAGTACCAGTGAAGGGTGACTTTGTCATCTTTCCAAGTAAACAAGATTCGCAAGTGTCATCTGAATTTAAGTCGAATGACTCCAAAACTCCATCCTTTTGGAGTTGGGCTATGCGCTTCTTATTGACATGTCCAAGACGACAATGCCACAAGCATGCCTTACCCAATTCATTGTAAGAATCAATATTCAACACATTATTTCCTACGTTATCTACAATCATCACAGTTTCATATATACCATTGCAAGGTAATGCTTCAAAATAAAATACATCATTACAATAAGCATAAATACCACCATTTTCATTATTAAAAGAAAAGGTAAAACCTTGTTTATACAAACTGTGAAAGGAAATAACATTTCTCGCCATATCGGCCGAGTAACAACAATTATTCAAATCTAAATTTAAACCATTACTAAGCAATAAAGAATAAACTCCAATATTGGTCACAGGCGACACTTTCCTATTTCCCATGATTAGGTTTATCTTCCTGTGCTCCACATCCCTACTTCTTTTTAGTCCCTGTAAATCAGAACAAATGTTAATACCACAACCTGTATCAAGGACCTAAGAATTAGCATGTGATGAGTTATTAGATTGAATAGTGTAAATACCTGCAAAGGAGGGCTAGATCTTGCCATCCTTTAAGTCCTGCAAGTACTTGGGGCAACTTCATTTCCAGTGCCCTTTGTCATGACAGTGGAAGCACTCTGCTTCCTTCGGATTGGAAGAGGGATTAACGAAACCAACTTTGGTCCCACTTGAAGAGGATCCATTAAGATACTTTCCCTCGCAGCTCTTGTAGGGAGCCTTCCTCTTCTTTCCCTTCCCATGTCTGATTGCCAGAACAGGGGCATAAGTAGTAGTAGTAGGAGTAGACACAACCGACTTGCCTTTCAGGTCGCTTTCTACAGTCCTAAGAAGGCCTTGAAGCTTGCTAAGAGTGACCTCCTCCTTGTTCATATGATAGGTCATACGAAATTGATCATAACAAGAAGGTAAAGAGTGTAGAATGATATCTATGTCTAACTCTTCATCAAAATTGACATTCAATTTAAGCAAGCGGTCCACGAATCTCTGCATCTTTTGCAAGTGGGCAGTGATGGGTTCACCATCCTTCATCTTGGTTGTGATCATGGAGGCAATGATCTCATACCTCTCCTGCCAAGCACTTTGATGGTATCAAACCATCAAATCATGATACATTTCATAGGGGTAATAGTCCTCATAGGACTTCTGCAGCTCAGCAGTCATGGTTGCAATCATAAGACACGACACCTTTGTCACATCTCTCTCATGAGTAGTGTGTTCAACGATTTGTTCAGGAGTAGCAGTGGCGACATCACTCTCTTTGAGCTCTTTATCTAGGACATATTCTTTGTCCTCGTAGAAAATAGCCATCCTGATTTTTTGAATCCAGTCATTGAAGTTCGAGCCATCGAAAATGACCCTCCCACATAGGTTCATGAGGGAGAAAGAGCCTGAAGGGATTGGGTTGGAAGCATTGTTTGGGATAGATATCTGAAAAGAAGAACAAAGTTTAGATTAGATGAGAATCCTTAATATTACACCCAATATGAAATATTAAGGCTAGTATCCAACACAATATTCTACAATTGCGAAGAGGGATGCCATAATCCAATTGTAAAATATTTGAAGGTAGGTAAATGACGATTTACCAATTTCCACCATGAAAAACGAAATAGATTATTAAGTTTTAATTGGATTTGAAATTCCTAGATCTTTGAGATTCATTGAACTTTTCAATGGCATGTTTAAATCTAGATTGTGCCCTTCATGTTTATGACTGGGATGCCGAGGATCACAAACAAGTAGTGAATAACCATGCAAATTAGCTTGGTACACCCAATGTTACAAATCACCTAATCAATGTGCCGGTTAACCACACACGCTCCATTGATCTATGATTAACACCAAGTTACCCTTTTCCACACATTGTCAGTCCCAGATTAGTGTGTCGGTTAACCACACACGCTCCACTAACGACTTAACAATGTGCAAAGTGTAATTTTGTGGATTACCACCATTTACATTTTTCCTAAAGTAACTAAGATTGGTAATTTTAATAAAAGTTTAGTTACTTTATATTTTATCATTATACTTTTAATGAGGGAAAATTAATGTCCTATCCTACCCGTTCGACTAACGACCCTCCACCAGTCAAGGAAGCGGTGGGTGAGAGTGGACACCCATTAAACTACCATTTTATAGGCAGTAACCTTATACCCCCTTATAGACCGACTTCGTGAATGAAGCCTACTAATGGTAAGACCGACTTTGTCTTATACATATGTGTATATATATATATATATATATATATATATATATATATATATATATATATATATTATTAAACTTATGATATTATAAAGTATAAGGGTTGAATTTTTACTTTTAAAACTCTAGGGTTTGGAATTAAAGTTTCATTAGTGTGACTTTACAAATTCCAAAACTTGAGGACAAGTTTTGAAACTTGTCAAAACTCTTCACATTCATAACTTATGAGTTTAATTGGATTTTAATGTATGAGACCTTTCATTTTCCATAACTTGAGGACAAGTTATGGAGGTCATTAAAATGCATTTAGATCATATTTCTAACAACTAAAATTATCACATAGTCTATGATCTAACTAAACTCATAATCAAGATAATTTCTAATCAACAATTTGAAATCAATTTTGTTTATCATATAAAAAGAACAATTATTTTAAAACTTTGACAATTATCTTGTGTTTGGATGAGTACAAGCACTACCATATCATAAAAAAACATTTCCAATGATCCAAAACAGTTTGTGGTAGTGTTCCCAATCCAAACCAGGCCAAGAAACTCGAAATTCTGCAAACAGAGCCTTCAACTTGTCGAGTACATGAACTAGACTCGGCGAGTTGCTCTGTTACTGAGTGGACTCGTCGAGTCTGTTCATGTACTCAGAGGGTTCACCAGTCAGAGGCCAAAATTTCGACTTTTTCAGCTTTGAAAAACTAGTAAGCATCAAATATAATAGAAAACAATCCTAGGCTCTGATACCACTGTTGGTTTTTGAGCACTATAACACTCCTATGGTGCACATGAAACCCTAAATGCTTTGGATCTATGTTTTCTCTATTATACATGCATATTTTCAATTTTTCCAAAGCATTGTCCTAACTAGCATACAAATTGCCAAATGAATAAAACATCTAGATAGATGACATACCTTTTAGAAGGACTTGTAGTCCTTGACCTTTGAAAGCTTGAGCACCTCAAGTGTGATGCCTGTAATGGTTCAGAAACACCAATATGCAAAAGGATGATTTAAGAGAATAAGCTACTTGTCTCAATGAGAAGGAGTAACCGATTTTGGTCTATGGAGGGTTCTATTTATAGTGTTTCACATGCTAGGGTTACACTTGGTAAACCCTAATAACCCATAACTTTCCACATTCTCATGCTCCATGGGTTTAACCTCCATGGACTATCCATGAATTAGTAAAGCCTATAATCATGGATCATTAGCCCACACTACAAGAATGATTAATTTACATAACCAATCCCCATATATTTAATTAGTCTCTTTTGATCACAAAATTAATAAATTAATTATTGATCAATACTATTTAAATAATTCTGTATTAATATATTATACTTGTAATATATTAATAAACCATAAATAACCTTATCCTATCAAATTGCACTGGTGAAGGCAACCCAAAAGGACCATGCTACAATCGGGTCAAGTACATACCAGTTATAGTTATAGACTTAGACACCAAATCCAACAATAGAATCATAGTTATGTACAACTATGATGCACACACTAAGTAACCACAGTAATGATGTCAGTTTCATCTAACAATCAAGGAGACCTCCTAGGCTATCATGCATCATACATCGGTCATTTCTATCATGAAATCCCTGAAGATTCATAGCCTACCACTAGCATGCAGTTCTAACATAATCATCATAAACAAATAACAATGTGGGTAGCTTGGGGTATAATTTCTTGCTCCGGCAGATCGTACACATCTCATCCTTCCTTGGTTACTTTTAAAAACAATTTTTAAAATCACTTTGAAAACTTTTACAGATCCTTAGTTTGAGTCTGGATTCACACGAATTTCATCCAATTCGGTCAAACCAGGGCTTTGATACCAACTTGTAACATTCCAAAATCATGATAAAAATTTTCAATTTTAATATCAAAGAAATAATTGTTTTCAAACAAAACCCATATCAACACCAAGTATAAAAATACAAATATCCCAAGATCAGTGTATCATAAGTCTAAAAAAAAAGACATGTCATCGAAGGATGTGTACGATCACGCCTTCGCCTTACCACGATCATATTAAGTACCAGAAACAATATACTAAAACTGTAAGTCAAAACATATAATAACATGCATATTAGGTCCACATGTAACAGACTAGATTACCCCTGAGTCCACATCATGATCCTGGCTTGCCTTGTCGCCCACAACTCATGTTTGGCTTACTCCCAAGCCCACAACATAAGTTTGGCTTGCCTTTCGTGCCCACATCTTATGTATAGCTTGCTCCCATGTTTAATGGCGTCCTCACAAAGTAGCATTGCCTCAACCCAACTATACTTTGTCGACATATACATAACAATTAACATATATCCAGCAAACAAATAATCATATACCATGCAACAGACTAATAAGTAGATCTACAGATAACTACCGCATAATAGCATCCTATATACCAGGATACATAACCCAGTGGGCCGGCATTGGTGCCTTCGACCCACAAGTATAGTGTGGAAAATCACCTCTCAGTCTGAAAAGATAGTTAAACACCACACAACTCCGGATACAAACTCTACATGTCACCTTTACAACAAACGGTGACCTAGTCTCAAAGTATTATTCAAAATACCCAAAATGTCCCTAGGTCAAACTTGGTCAAATTCAACTGGAGCAAATCGCCATGTTGTGGCCCTTCTTAGCCATGCTGTGGCAATCAAACGACAAAAAAACGGGTCTTGACCCAGTCGCCATGTCGTGGCAACCTGAGCCACGCCGTGGGGTTGGTGTGGGAATCTGAAACCATTATGTCACTCTTCTTTCCAACTTCAAGGGCTCCAAAACTCATATTTGGTCCTTTCTAAGGTCCAAGTGAATAAAGTTTTAAAATTTATCCCTTTAGACCCTCCAAGAGAAAGAGATCTCACTTCTAGGTCTAACTAGGGCATAAACATGACTTGACTTAACCCATTAAGCACTTTTCCTTGAAGGCTTACTAGATTTCCATTCCAAAATGTTTCTAGCACCTCATAATCACATAAAAATCCATACTTTCCAGACATGCGTGTCCAATGCATGGCTTGGACTCTTATTAGGTCAAAATAGAGAAAAAGAGGCCAAGATCTCATGCAAGAGTTCAAAATCCTATAAAACTACAGATCCAACACTCCTAACTACAAAGGGACTCCGGGGATTCATAAAGTTGGTAGCTTTATGAAATCATAACACTCCAATATGTCCTAACATGAATAATATGGCATAAAAACCGAAATCTATGCACGATAAACCAAAAAGCTTGGAACTTGGGGACTTACAAGAGTCTAGAAGATGAACAATAAGATGATGATAAAAGTTGCTTGCAGAATCCAAGTCTATATGTCACCTTCTTCTTCTTCTAATCCCCAAAAATCAACATAAAATCTTAGAGAGAAAAAATGGAGGTTAGGGTTTGATTGGAGGTTGAGAGAGTGTGATGGAGGCTGAGGGTGAGTAACCCTAGCCATCACATTCCCTTCAATAGGGGTAAACCCAAGATATTAGGTTTTCTCATTAACCAGATTCCACGTCGTGACGACCTTACATAAGATCATGACATTTCTTGAAACGCCATGTCGTGGCGCTTTCCCCTACGCCGTGGCAATCCTAAATACTTAGAACTTTGAAATTTGAATTACCTTCGGATCCGGATGTTACAATTCCCCCCACTTGAATTAGACTTCGTCCTCAAATTCCAGCGCTACGAATAATTATGGGTAGTGCTCTCACATCTCAGCCACGGGTTCCCAGGTCCGTTCGTAACCCTTCTGATGCTGCCATTGGACCTTGACCAAAGATACCACCTTGTTGCGTAAGGCTTCGTCTTCCTATCCATAATCACCACTGGTCTCTCGGCATAGTCCAGGGAATCATCAACCCGAATATCATCCAAAGGAACAACTGTTGAATCAACAACCACACACTTCTGAAGCTGAGAAACAAGGAAGGTGTCGTGAATCTGACCGAGCTCCTCCGATAGATCCAACCGATAGGTTACCCTACCTACCCTGGATAATACTTGGAATGGCCCAATATATCGGGGCCCTAACTTGCCCCTCTTCCTTAATCGTATTACACCCTTCCATGGTGATACCTTCAGTAAAAACATATCGCTGACATGAAATTCCATCTTGGATCGACGTCTGTCCGCGTAACTATTTTGACGGCTCTGAGTTGTTTGCAATCTCTGTCAGATCTGGTGAATAAGCTATGTCGTCTACAGAACTACTTTGGTTTTCCCCATGACCCTGTGACTGACCTCTCCCCAACAGACTGGGGTACAACACTTCCTACCATAGAGAAGTTCAAACAGCGGCGCACCGATACTAGAGTGACAGTTGTTATTATAAGAAAACTCAACCAATGGAAGGTAAGAGTCCCAACTCCCACTGAAATATATGACACAAGCTCTCAACATATCCTCAAGTGTCTTAATGGTCCTCTCGCTCTGGCCGTCGGTTAATAGATGATAAGCAGTGCTAAAATGTAACCTTGTTCCCAATTCCTCGTGGAACCTTTGCCAAAACCGAGAAGTGAACCGAACATCTTGATCAGATACAATAGAAACGGGAACTCCATGTTAGGAGACAGTCTAACGAACATAAACATTGGCTAATTTCTAGGCCGGGAAGCTCTCCCGAATAGCTAAGAAGTGGGCACTCTTGGTCAGACAGTCCACTATCACCTAAATTGCATCAAACCCCTTAGCCGTCCGAGGTAACTTGGTGATGAAATCCATGGTGATATGCTCCCATTTACACATGGGAACGTCCAAAGGCTGAAGCTTGCCATGCGGCCTCTGGTGCTCGGTCTTGACCATCCGAAAAGTCAAGCACCTCTCAACATACCAGACTATCTCCTTCTTCATGCATGACCACCAGGAACTATGTCTCAAATCCCGATACATCTTGGTGGCTCCAGGGTGTATCAAAAATCTGGACTTATGTGCCTCATCCAACATAGTCTGCCTAATCCCACCAAATATGGTACCCAAACCCGACCGCACCGGGTCAACAATCCACGATTGTCGGTAGAAACCTATCGATATTGCCCCTGACTTGTTCCTGCTTCCAATTTTCCATCTTGACTCCCTTGGTCCCAGCCTACCTAATCAATTCTAGCAGTGGCGAATCAATTGAAATCCTCATAGATAGGCTCCCAACAGAAGAACTTGCTGGCTTGCGGATCAAAGCATTAGCGACCACATTTGCTTTCCCCGGGTGGTATAGAATCTCGCAGTCATAATATTTTACTACGTCAAGACACATACGTTGTCTCATATTCAGATTCGGCTAATCCATGAGATATATCAAACTCTTATGATCCATGTATATGGTACACCGGACTCCATATAGGTAATGTCGCCAAATCTTGAGGAAAAACACCACCATCCCCGACTCTAGATCATGCATATGGTGTCACACCTCATGCGACTACAGCTGTCGAGAAGCATATGCAATAACCCTCCCTCGTTGCATAAGAACTTCCCCCCAGACCGGTGATGGATGCATCGCAATATACAACAAAATCCTCAACACCTTCAGGGAGGGTCAACATAAGAGCCTCGCATAACTTCGGCCACAAAGACTTGAATGCAGCCTGCTGCTTAGGCCCCCAGTGGAAATCCATGCCCTTCCTCGTCAGACAAGTGAGGGGTACAACATTCTTGGAGAAATCCTGAAAGAATCTCCGATAATACCTTGCTAATATCAAAACACTCCTGATCTTCGAGAGAGACTTCAGAACCTCCCACTACATAACAACCTCAATCTTGGCCGGGTTGACTGGAATCTCGTTTTGGTTAACGAGTTGTCCTAAGAACTGGACATCCCATGACCAAAACTCACACTTTGAGAACTTGGTATACAACCGTTCCCGCCTTAAAACTCCTCGAAGGTGCTCCTCATGCTACTACCCGGTCTTGGAATAGACCAAGATATCATAAATAAAAATAATGACTCATCGATCGAGCATCAGCATGCATACTCGATTCATCAAGTCCATCAATTCCGCAGGTTCATTGGTGAAGCCAAACAGCATCACCACGAACTCGTAATCACCATAACGAGTCCAAAATGTTGTCTTCTCCACGTCATCCTCTCTGAACCTCTTATGGTGATACCTTGGCCTCAAATTGATCTTGGAGAACCAAGATGCACCAGGCATTTGATTGAAGAGACCATCAATCCGCGGAAGTGCGTACCAGATCTTAACCGTCAACTTGTTCAATACACATGCGGCGAGACCTATCCTTTTTCCTTACAAACAAAATTGGTACTCGCCATGGTCAACTGCTCGGCCTACTAAAATGCTTGCCCAATAGCTCCTGGAGCTGAGAGGATAACTCCTACATCTCTGGTGGTGTCAATCGGTACGACGCCTTAGCAATCGGGGCCATACTGGGGACCAAATCGATCCAGAACTCCACTTGCCTCTCAGGAGGCACACTGGGAAATTCCTCCGGAAACACATTTGGGAACTCTCTGACCACTAGCACATCCAAAACCGAAGCCTCCTTCTCAACCCAAGTGTCAACCACATATGCGAGATAACCCCTACACCCATGCTGCAGATACTATCGAGCCCTGGCAGCAGAACAAAAGGCTGATCCAACCCTAGTACCTTCTCCATAAATAACAAGTTCTCCCCCACTTAGGTTTCGAACCACCACACTCTGCTCCTCAAAATCAATCATCACACCAAAGCTGCTAAGCCAATCTATCCCTACTATCACACACACACATCCCCCACAGGGATAAGGATAAGATCAATCGGGTAAGACACCCCAAATATCTCTAAGGTACAACCTTGAAAAACGCTCGACGCAGAAACTCTATTCTCATTGGCGATGGATACTTACAACGAGCACTCCAACTCTCCAAGAGTCATATCAAAACTCCTACTTGTTGGATTAGGTGTCTAAGCCCATAACTATTTTGGTATGTACTTGGCCCGATTATGAACATGGTCCTTTTGGGTTGCCTTCACCATAGCAACTGATAGGATAAACTAAGGAGAAAGGGGATTAATTATGATTTATTAATATATTATATGAATAATATTTTAAAAGAGAAATCATATTGTTTAATTAATATTAGTCAAGAATTAATAAGAATTAATTTTGTGGCTAAAATAGATTAATTAAATAAAGGGGACTGATATTGAAATTATATGATAGTTGCAATTGGGCTATGGATTCCTAATGGAAAGGGGATTGGACGAAATCTATGGGAAGCCCATATGGATTTCGTCCAAGGGATTTCTAGAAGGACTCCATGGGTTGCTTAAGGCTTAAGAAGAGAATTAGGGTTTCACCTAAAACCCTAGCAGCCCACACAAGTATATAAAGACCCCTAGGGCTCCCAAAAACGTGGCTAAGCATTCTCTTGGAAATCTTGGACGTTTTTGGTGCCTCCTCCCTCTCTCCTAAGTCATCTTGTTGCTAGTGGTGTTTGTGACTCCATTAGAGGTGCAACATTTGAGGCACTAAGCTTTCAAGAGTCAAGATCAAGGAGGTTTGTGATTGTTATTGCTACATAACAATCAAGGTAAAGATCTAAACCCTTTTATTATGATGACATCGATTTTTATATGCTAGATCTAGGGTTTATGAGATTTGGATAAAATATTGCATTTTCATTAGACAAACTAGATCCAAAGCTTTAGGGTTTGCATGTACACCATAGGATTGATGTAGTGCTCAAAACCCATCAGTGGTATCAGAGCCAAGGATGTTTGTTTGATGTATTTGATGCTTAATTGTTCATTGCTTGCTAGAAAATCGAATTTATTGCTCTCTGACTGACAGACTCGGCGAGTCCCCAGAGGTACTCGGCGAGTCCTTTGAGTGACTCGGCGATTCGGAGTGTAAGACAGAGGGAAAATCGGGATTTTGGCTGTTTTTGATGTTGGATAATTACCATAAACGTTTTTTATTGATAGAATCCGAATTTTATTGATATTATGTGATTATCTTTGCCAAAATAGTAGATAATTATCAATTAATTAGATAATCATTTTATGTGATAAACTTGATTTATTTGAATTATTTGATTGAATTATCTTGCCATAAAATTAGGTCAAATTTAAATAATTACCAATTATTTGATTAATTTAATTATTTGTAATTTGATCGAGATAGTTTTGAAAATTTTCAAAAACTTGCCCTCAAGTTTTGGAAATTTGAATATTTTGATTAAAAGTTTAATTTTGAAATATTAAATTCTAAAACCCTAGTTTTTGAAAAGTTCAAATTACACCCTTATGTTTTTATTAAGTTAATTAAGTGTAAAATTAAAAGAGAGTTAATAAATCCATAATGATTTGGTTTATATTTAATTAAATTAAAAGTATAATTTATTAAATTAGACCATCTAGTATTTTAAAAGAGTAAAATACACCCTTATACTATATATGAAATCAAAGGTCTAATATTATATATGTATGAGTAAAGAGCCAGTCTTACCGTTAGTAGGTCTCATTCACGAAGCTGGTCTCTAAGGGGTGTTTAAGGAAATTGCCTATAAAATGGCGATTGAATGGGTATCCACTCTTACCCACCGCACTCTTGACTAGTGGAGGGTTGTTAGTCGAACGGGTAGGATAGGATACAACCTTCCATTATAAGTATAATGAAACACGAAGTAACTAAACGCTTTTATAAATCCCCAAATCTTAGTTTCTTTAGGAAAAATGTGAAAATGATGTTATTCCATTGAATTACACTTTGTACCCTTGCCGAGACAAATAGTGGAGCGTGTGTGGTTAACCGGCACACTAAGTTGGGATTGGCATTGGTAGCGAAGGGTGACTCGATGTTTGTCATAGATCAATGGAGCGTGTGTGGCTAATCGGCACATTGATTAGGTGATAATGACATTGAGTGCAACACGTACATTCACAACTTATTTGTGATCCTCGGCATCCCAGCCACAAATGAAGGGCATAATCGAGATTAAACATGCCATTGAAAAGTTCAATGAATCTCAAAAAAATCTAAGAGTTTCAGTTCATTTAAAAACTTAAACCTTCAATTTTCGTTTTTCATGGTGGAAATTGGTAAATCGTCATTTACTGTCACACCCCCAAACCAAGGATGGCGGAAACGTCCGGGGGTGGAGGACTTCATGTATAGTATCACAACAACGAGTATAATAGTGCTCAAAGTAAATACAACCATCATAAATATAATTGAAAAGGTTACACCATAGTATAAGCTTACATGTTTCAAAATCAATTACATTATGATGACAAAATGAACTGTTTGACGATTTAACGTCCCATCCTCAAGATGTTGTTGATTTCCTGTTTCACTGATTTCCTGAGAATACAAGGAGTTTTGAAAAGTGTCAACAATTAAGTTGGTGAGTTCATAAGAGTTTTGTTTGAGGAAAAAGTCGTTTTCCTTGTAAAAGCGATAGAGTGTGATTCCAGAAAATCCAATATTTTCTTTATTAAGTGTGAAGTGAATGCTCCTATGTTATGCGATAATGAACCCTAGAAAGACCCGTAGATTCCTTCTATAATCACCCAGTGTATATAAGTTATATAAAATTTAAGTTAAATAAACCGTCGAATATAATGGGTCTGCCCTAGGTCCACAACCAAACAAGGAACAGGAAGTAAGGCGGGCCCACCAATTCTAAGTCGATTGTGACTAGATTCTTATATAACTCTAGCATATACACTTAGCAATTATAGCTGAAGTCTAACAATTCTAGACGAAATGTAGTTTTAATAGAAATATGTTTCCAAAGAAAATCTAATATTTTCCTTATAAAAGTCATGTAGTCCTAAATACCAGGACCGAGAATATGTGTGTGTGTTTTGTACTTATAATGTATTTGTAGTTTTAAATAGATAAAACCCCTTTTTCAAAGTAGAATTTTCCCTGTAAACTTGAAAGATTGTTAACTCCCTATGTGATTCGCTATAACCATACTATGACGAGAAATAACCTGCACAACGTTTTTCAGACGTTAAGATCCTATGACTCTTGTCACCCGCAGACCTGCCGGTCCGGCTGTAGCTAGCAGCGAGGTGTGGGGTGTCAATCCCAATATAGATCTATACATAATTATCACGCTCTCCCTACAAGAGACTCTGGTTATAACTTACAGGAATTGAAATCCCGCACTCGAACGTACTAGGAGAGAATTGCCTCACAACTTAAGTTAACTAGTTTACACATAGTTTGATATTAAAACCTCTTCAGTGGAGGAAGTAAAATCACCTTTTATGAATAAATTAGTGATATGAAATCCTTAAACTATTACTATTATAGTTTACATGTAGTATATGAAAAACCCATTTGTCTTCAGAGTAAAACCTTTTTCATGTAGTAAAAATCCATAAACTATGCTTATTGTAGTTTATTATATGTGTTCGAAATGAATGAAGAAAACTTATCATGAATGACTAAATTTCAGTTTATGATGATACACTAACAAGAAAAGACATTCAATATTTAGAAGTTATTGTTATGCACTTTGCTCAACATACTACAAAGTGTTATGAAAGCTGTAAGGTGTGAACTAGTTTTTGACCTTTCTACACTGTTTTAGAAAATTCATAGAAAAACCATACGAAGTCGAAAACTAAATCCGTAAATTCTGAGAGTTCAAAAAATGTGTCTAGTTTATTCATAATTTTTATTATGATTTTTAGAAGTCTTTAACTTGTGTTAAAATGTTCATATTCACAGACTGGTCCGAATTCGTTTCTGAAATGATAGGTAGTTTTGTAAAAATCACCAGAAATCGTAGAAAAACTGTATGGAGATGTGTAAGTAGTCATTTTAAAGGTATGAACCTGAACTATTTGCATATTAAACAGTTTTGAAAGATATTAAGTTTAAGATAGTCAAAACAGTCCGTGAATAAGACTCAACTTTTCTGATGAAAGCTGTTGTTTGAATTTAGTTAAGTTTTTGGTGTTTTAACTTGTATTCTCCCCCCCACCCCCCTAAAACTTGAAGAAAACATGAAAATGTAGTGGTATGAACTCACCTTGAGTGATTTCAGAAGATGGATGATGAAGAAGAGAAGTGTTCAACTCAAGAACACTTAGAAGATGCTTGATGATTCGAAGATCTAACAACAAATATGACGATATTTGTGTAAGGAACTCATGATTTGAGTGAAGAAGTGTAAGGAAATGAAGTGTGGGAAGAGATTTACTTAACAAGGTGTATGAGAAGCCTTAGAACTCCTAGAGAATTCGAGAATTTGGAGAGGAGAGTGAGAGAGAAAAGTGTTTGCTCTTTGGTGAAAAGTGAGTGAAATGGGAGGAGAGAGGAGATTTTCAGCCTTTGGTGAACCTTTACAGCTGGAGGAGGGGTGTCAAAGGACAAATAGTTGACTAGGTAGGGGGAATAGTGACTGAGGGTTGTACCATGAAGGTATGGGGGAGGTTGCTTGTGTCTTACTCTAGATAAAGTCAACACTCTACCCCAAAATCTAATTTAATAGATTTTATTCTTGGACAAGGATTTCTCCCAAAAATATGATTAAAAATGAATATTTAGGGTCTCTTATATTAAATTACGAGTTTTGGTGAAAATCCCGCGTTAAAATTACGAAAAACGGGCTTAAAACGAAGATTGGGTCAAAAACCGGGAAGGAAATGGGAAAATCCGAAATTGGGGTCGAAGTTGCGAAGGTTCGGTCTTAGGAGCATAAAACCGAAGGTAGGGTTCGGTTGTGTGTTGGAACCGAGAGTAGGGTTCGGTCTCAGCTTTGTATCTCGGACCGAAGGTTGTGTCTCAGACCGAAGGTTGTGTCTCGGACCGAAGCTGAATCTTGTCAGAACCGAATCTTGTCAGAAGCGAAGGTGAAGTTGGGTCCAGGAGGCTTCTTAGGGTTTCGGTTCCTTAAGAGGGTTCGGCTCCTTAAGAGGGTTCGGCTCCTTAAAGCTGTTTTTCGCGTAAACATCCGTTTTCGAGCGGTTTTCGACTAAGTTAAGGGTCGGGATGCCCCGAGTGATTATAAGAAGTTGAGAGAGATTTTGAGAGAGATTTGGGAGAGATTTGACATACTTGGAGAGATTTGGGAGAGATTTGACATACTTGGAGAGATTTGGCATACTTAGAGAGATTTGGGAGAGATTTCACATACTTGGAGAGATTTCAGATACTTGGAGAGATTTCTCATACAGAGAGAGATTTGGAAGAGATTTCATATACTTGGAGAGATTTCTCATACAGAGAGAGATTTGGGAGAGATTTCACATACTTGGAGAGATTTCTCATATAGAGAGAGATTTGGGAGAGATTTCACATACTTGGAGAGATTTCTCATATAGAGAGAGATTTGGGAGAGATTTCACATACTTGGAGAGATTTCTCATACAGAGAGAGATTTGGGAGAGATTTCACATACTTGGAGAGATTTCTCATACAGAGAGAGATTTGGGAGAGATTTAACACACTTGGAGAGATTTGGGAGAGATTTTAAATAGAGAGAGATAGAGTGAAAGAGATTGAGAGAGACTTCGTTTGCGACCTTTTTAAGTGTTTGGCCTCGAAACGCAAGGTTCTTACACTCTGTTAAGCCTTGTTATGAATGTTATACGCTCCCGAGGGGTATGGAATAATGTTTTATCGAGTAGATTCATCACTTACCCTGATTAGGGTTTAGAATTTCCGAATACGTGAAAACTCTAAGTGATACTTTGTATTAAGATTGCGAGTAGTACAATAAGAATCATAATGGAAACCCTAATATACAAGGGTTAGATGAGTCGACCGGTTTGACTAGTTGACTTTGGTTGACTTTGACTTGACAAAAAATTGACGGTTGTCACATCATCCCCTCGTTAGAAAGAATTTCGTCCCGAAATTAGCACTTTGACCGGAACTTCGAGAGTTGGGGAAAGATGTGGGAACTTTTCGTAGTACAAGAAATTGATATGGTGGGGACCAATCCGCCTGGTGTTAAATGATGACCTTGGAATTTCTTATTGTAACTTGAGTCGAGTCGATTTAAAAGGAGTTTATTGTTTTGGAATGATAGTGTATTCAATATGTGCCTTTATGCTCCCCGTTTTATCCTTGTTGTTACCACTATGAATATTTTATAATGTAGTTAGTGAGTACTAGTATTACGAATGCTTTATCAATTTGTGATGAAATTCGTAATATAGGTCATACCAGATCTTTTATAATCGCTTGGTGTAAACTAGTCATATATCATTTAGATTGCAAGGGCATTCGAATGAGTGACTCCGCCTTAAGCCCACCACCAAACAAGGAACATGAAATACGTCGGAATTACACATTCTAAGTCCATAGAATCTTAATGATATATGGCCACAATGTTTACACTAGCCATCATAGATTCACTAGTAAAAACCCTGAGTTTTTATATACAAACATGTTAAGACTTATTCGGGTTTATCGTACTCGCGAGACCCACGTTTGATAACTCTTAGGTTGTCACTAGTTTTAATAAAATTTAAAACCTACGTGGGGTGGTTAGAAGCACGTACCGCTATTCACAGGTGGTTCTGGGGAAGTTTCTCCTGCGGTGATCATAAGCACCCTTCCACCGTCACCAGCGTTCCTTGTCCTTGGACATTCTCTCTTAAAGTGTCCCATTTCACCACATTTGTAACAAGCTGGGCTTACTCCAATGTCGGGGACCTGGTTGATGGGTTGTGCAGGTGCCTTACAGAAACGGACAATGTGCCCCTTTCTGTTGCAATTTTTGCAATGCATCTCTCGGCAAGCCCCAGTGTGATGGAAGTTACACTTGTTGCATTTCGGAAGGGTTCCAGCGTATCGATTTATGGGTGCTGGCGTGGCGAGGGTTGTGGCAGCATTAACAACAATGATCTGTTGCTTCTTAGTGAAGTCCTGGGCTGGTTGGTCCTTCTTGTTGTCCCATAAATTCCTTTTATTGTTCCCTCCTCTTGCTTGATTAGGGGTGGTTGTCGCAGTGTCATGGCTGGTACGCTGGTCGATGAGTTGTTGTGCCAATTTCTTCGCACTGTCAAAGGTAGTTGGTCTTGAGGCCAACACGCTATCTTGAATTTGGGGGGACAATCCCCAGAGGTATCGCTCCAACTTTTTGCCTTCCGGGGTGACCATAGCGGGACAAAGGAGTGCTAGATCGCAAAATCGGACGGTATAGGTTGCAAGGTCAGAGTCTGTCATTTTGAGGTTCCACAGTTCTTGCTCTAGCTTTTGCACCTCGCCCCTTGGGCAATACTCTTTCAGTATCCTTGCCTTCAAGTCCTCCCAACTCATCGAGTTAGCCACTATAAGCGTCAGTGACTTAACGTGGCCGTTCCACCAAGTAAGGGCCCGGCCGGAGAAAGTGCGAGCTGCGAATTTGACTTTGATCGCTTCGGGGCACGCATAGATCTCGAAGGCAGATTCGGTCTTCTCGAACCATTGCATCAAATCGATGACTCCCCCACTGCCATTGAATGAATCGGGTCTGTCATTGGTGAAGTCTTTAAAGGAGCATTCTCTAGAACGCCCTTGGCTATTTCCTTGAGTGGAGTTATTAGTACCGCTCCCTGTCCGCCCTGTACCATCGGTGCTGATTTGGGACATAGCAGCTGCCACCGCGGCAGTGACCGTAGCTTGGAACATAACATGATCATATTGGGGAGGCGGCGGTGGTGGATTTGTTTGCGTCCCGCTAGAGCGTCTAACAGACCTACGGGGCGACATCTTTCTGTTATAGAATTTCAAAGACGAAATGAGTATAAGTCTTTTAGTAATGGTTATTAGTTTTTGAGTATAGTATTTCCCGATTTTTCGAATGTGGAAAACAATTCATATAAGAGGTTTATATAAATAAAATTATGAATTTAGTAGAAATGACTCGATTGTAATCTTGTGATTTGTTCCATGCCCGATCCACTCCTAAGATCACCCAATGTATACCGGTTGTGTGTAATTAAGGTCCAATAGGCCGTTGAACTTAATGAGTCTGCCCTAAGCCCACAACCAAACAAGGAACATGACCTAAGGTGGACTTACCATTTCTAAGCCGATCGTCTCTTAATTACGCATAACCTTGAGGTATACATTAAGTAATCTTAGAGTTACCATAAGCAAATCGTTTGTAATAACAGGTTATGAGATATGTGGTAAACTCCCAATGAAATAAAATGCATGCCAATTTTTATTGATATGCTCTAGTTATATCCTTACCATTTATATACACACGTATAAATTTCGCACTTTACTGAACTATTCTCGGTGTTTCTGCTAACGTCCCTGAGACGGAGTTATGGTAGTGGGTAGAAGTAGGTTTTGTACGGGCGTTAAGATTTACTCATCACGTTGCTCGTGCGAGAATAGGGGTAGAAGAGATAATTAATAGACGTCTAATCCTATAATTACTTATAGGGGTGATCCTTATTAGTCACGTCTATAATCACATAGTGCATACCAGTTATACATAATCTAAGATAGAATAGACCTTCGAATAAATGACTCTACTCTAAGTCCACAACCAAACAAGGAACTGGAAGTAGAACAATAGTCATAGATTCTGAGTCTATAATATCTTTAATTATGTATAACCTTGGAGTATGCACTCAGTCATTATAGACCTACTAATAGGGGTCTTTAGTTTTCACATAAGTTGGTTATAGTATCACCAAATACTCTTATAGTATTTTAATGTTTGACTTATGTTTTTCAATGTTTGTTTGTAGATAGAGTTGGTAAGTTTTTAGACTTGTTGCAACAACACAACCATTCCCGGGAATATGCTAATCACTTCTGGGATAGACATAGTTGATCAGGCTATGTCTTTCCCAGACCTGACTATACATCCCCAAGCCTACTTGTGTCATTCAACAATCACCACTTTTGTCTTGTTCTAGTATGATGCTGACCTTAGTATGTATGCATGTATGTATACTTTTAACACGAAACTATTTATTTCTAAAAGTATATTCTTTTGAAAATGTTTAATCAGAGACTTTAGTCCCAATGCATTTATAATTGGTATAACTTATGTGGTTCGATATACTTAGTTCACTATAAACAATGCTCTGATACCAATCTGTCACACCCCCAAACCAAGGATGGCGGAAACGTCCGGGGGTGGAGGACTTCATGTATAGTATCACAACAACGAGTATAATAATGCTCAAAGTAAATACAACCATCATAAATATAATTGAAAATGTTACACCATAGTATAAGTTTGCATGTTTCAAAATCAATTACATTATGATGACAAAATGAACTGTTTGACGATTTAACGTCCCATCCTCAAGATGTTGTTGATTTCATGTTTCACTGATTTCCTGAGAATACAAGGAGTTTTGAAAAGTGTCAACAATTAAGTTGGTGAGTTCATAAGAGTTTTGTTTGAGGAAAAAGCCATTTTCCTTGTAAAAGCGATAGAGTGTGATTCCAGAAAATCCAATATTTTCTTTATTAAGTGTGAAGTGAATGCTCCTATGTTATGCGATAATGAACCCTAGAAAGACCCATATATTCCTTCTATAATCACCCAGTGTATATAAGTTATATAAAATATAAGTTAAATAAACCGTCGAATATAATGGGTCTGCCCTAGGTCCACAACCAAACAAGGAATAGGAAGTAAGGCGGGCCCACCAATTCTAAGTCGATTGTGACTAGATTCTTATATAACTCTAGCATATACACTTAGCAATTATAGCTGAAGTCTAACAATTCTAGACGAAATGTAGTTTTAATAGAAATATGTTTCCAAAGAAAATCTAATATTTTCCTTATAAAAGTCATGTAGTCCTAAATACCAGGACCGAGAATATGTGTGTGTGTTTTGTACTTATAATGTATTTGTAGTTTTAAATAGATAAAACCCCTTTTTAAAAGTAGAATTTTCCCTATAAACTTGAAAGATTGTTAACTCCCTATGTGATTCGCTATAACCATACTATGACGAGAAATAACCTGCACAACGTTTTTCAGACGTTAAGATCCTATGACTCTTGTCACCCGCAGACCTGCCGGTCCGGCTGTAGCTAGCAGCGAGGTGTGGGGTGTCAATCCCAATATAGATCTATACACAATTATCACGCTCTCCCTACAAGAGACTATGGTTATAACTTACAGGAATTGGAATCCCGCACTCGAACGTACTGGGAGAGAATTGCCTCACAACTTAAGTTAACTAGTTTACACATAGTTTGATATTGAAACCTCTTCAGTGGAGGAAGTAAAATCACCTTTTATGAATAAATTAGTGATATGAAATCCTTAAACTATTACTATTATAGTTTATCATGTAGTATATGAAAAACCCATTTGTCTTCAGAGTAAAACCTTTTTCATGTAGTAAAAATCCATAAACTATGCTTATTGTAGTTTATTATATGTGTTCGAAATGAATGAAGAAACCTTATCATGAATGACTAAATTTCAGTTTATGATGATACACTAACAAGAAAAGACATTCAATATTTAGAAATTATTGTTATGCACTTTGCTCAACATACTACAAAGTGTTATGAAAGTTGTAAGTTGTGAACTAGTTTTTGACCTTTCTACACTGTTTTAGAAAATTCATAGAAAAACCATACGAAGTCGAAAACTAAATCCGTAAATTCTGAGAGTTCACAAAATGTATCTAGTTTATTCATAATTTTTATTATGATTTTTAGAAGTCTTTAACTTGTGTTAAAATGTTCATATTCACAGACTGGTCCGAATTCGTTTCTGAAATGATAGGCAGTTTTGTAAAAATCACTAGAAATCGTAGAAAAACTGTATGGAGATGTGTAAGTAGTCATTTTAAAGGTATGAACCTGAAATATTTGCATATTAAACAGTTTTGAAAGATATTAAGTTTAAGATAGTCAAAACAGTCCGTGAATAAGACTCAACTTTTCTGATGAAAGCTGTTGTTTGAATTTAGTTAAGTTTTTGGTGTTTTAACTTGTATTCTCCCCCCCCCACCCCCTAAAACTTGAAGAAAACATGAAAATGTAGTGGTATGAACTCACCTTGAGTGATTTCAGAAGATGGATGATGAAGAAGAGAAGTGTTCAACTCAAGAACACTTAGAAGATGCTTGATGATTCGAAGATCTAACAACAAATATGACGATATTTGTGTAAGGAACTCATGATTTGAGTGAAGAAGTGTAAGAAAATGAAGTGTGGGAAGAGATTTACTTAACAAGATGTATGAGAAGCCTTAGAACTCCTGGAGAATTCGAGAATTTGGAGAGGAGAGTGAGAGAGAAAAGTGTTTGCTCTTTGGTGAAAAGTGAGTGAAATGGGAGGAGAGAGGAGATTTTCAGCCTTTGATGAACCTTTACAGCTGGAGGAGGGGTGTCAAAGGACAAATAGTTGACTAGGTAGGGGGAATAGTGACTGAGGGTTGTACCATGAAGGTATGGGGGAGGTTGCTTGTGTCTTACTCTAGATAAAGTCAACACTCTACCCCAAAATCTAATTTAATAGATTTTATTCTTGGACAAGGATTTCTCCCAAAAATATGATTAAAAATGAATATTTAGGGTCTCTTATATTAAATTACGAGTTTTGGTGAAAATCCCGCGTTAAGATTACGAAAAACGGGCTTAAAACGAAGATTGGGTCAAAAACCGGGAAGGAAATGGGAAAATCCGAAATTGGGGCCGAAGTTGCGAAGGTTCGGTCTTAGGAGCATAGAACCGAAGGTAGGGTTCGGTTGTGTGTTGGAACCGAGAGTAGGGTTCGGTCTCAGCTTTGTATCTCGGACCGAAGGTTGTGTCTCGGACCGAAGGTGAATCTTGTCAGAACCGAATCTTGTCAGAAGCGAATGTGAAGTTCGGTCCAGGAGGCTTCTTAGGGTTTCGGTTCCTTAAGAGGGTTCGGCTACTTAAGAGGGTTTGACTCCTTAAAGTTGTTTTTCGTGTAAACATCCGTTTTCGAGCGGTTTTCGACTAAGTTAAGGGTCGGGATGCCCCGAGTGATTATAAGAAGTTGAGAGAGATTTGGGAGAGATTTGACATACTTGGAGAGATTTTGGAGAGATTTGACATACTTGCAGAGATTTGGGAGAGATTTGACATACTTGGAGAGATTTGGCATACTTAGAGAGATTTGGGAGAGATTTCACATACTTGGAGAGATTTGGGAGTGATTTTAGATACTTGGAGAGATTTCTCATACAGAGAGAGATTTGGGAGAGATTTCACATACTTGGAGAGATTTCTCATACAGAGAGATATTTGGGAGAGATTTCACATACTTGGAGAGATTTCTCATACAGAGAGAGATTTGGGAGAGATTTCACATACTTGGAGAGATTTCTCATACATAGAGAGATTTGGGAGAGATTTCACATACTTGGAGAGATTTCTCATACAGAGAGAGATTTCACATACTTGGAGAGATTTCTCATACAGAGAGAGATTTGGGAGAGATTTAACACACTTGGAGAGATTTGGGAAGATTTTAAATAGAGAGATAGAGTGAAAGAGATTGAGAGAGACTTCGTTTGCGACCTTTTTAAGTGTTTGGCTTCGAAACGCAAGGTTCTTACACTCTGTTAAGCCTTGTTATGAATGTTATACGCTCCCGAGGGGTATGGAATAATGTTTTATCGAGTAGATTCATCACTTACCCTGATTAGGGTTTAGAATTTCCGAACACGTGAAAACTCTAAGTGATACTTTGTATTAAGATTGCGAGTGGTACAATAAGAATCATAATGGAAACCCTAATATACAAGGGTTAGATGAGTTGACCGGTTTGACTTGTTGACTTTGGTTGACTTTGACTTGACCAAAAATTTACGGTTGTCACATTTACCTGCCTTCAAATGTTATACAATTTGGATTACGGAATCCCTCTTCCAAGTTGTAGAATATTGTGTTGGGTCCTAGCCTTAATATCTCATTTGGGTGTTTTATTAAGTACTCAATGAACTAACTTGATTTTCTCCCGTTTTGTAGATGTCAAAGTCTAGCAACTATGGTCTTCTCGAATCCTTTGGAAAAAGCTTTCCGCATGAAGATGATGTTCCACGATTGGACTGTGGAAATGGAAATCATGCTTCACTTCCTCCACATCCTCCAATAATTCTCCCTGACCCACGTGTTCGAAGACTTGAAAAGTTCAAGGTCACTCAAGCCCTATTGGCAAACAAACACGAAGATGGAAAGTTTGTATGTGCTCATGTCTTGGATATGAAGTTGCATGTTGACAGATTGGGAATGTTGGGTGTCGTAGTCTCTAGGAAGTTGGCTGTTGACTTGGTTCTTCAATCACTTCCTGACTCATATAGTGAGTTCATTAGAGACTACTATATGATGGACCGAGACGTGACCCTCATTGATTTGACTTATTTGCTTGTTGCTGCTGAATCAGAAATGATTTGGCGGATTGGTCAAGCAAATTTGTTTGGTAAATCAATGTCCCAACCTTCTACGGACAATGGCAACATTGGAAGTCCAGAAAAGTTTTCTCTACGCAAGAGAAAGGCTAAGTCTGAGATAGTCCCTTGTGCCATTCCCAAAGAATCTATGTGTTTCTACTGCCAATAGAAGGGGTATTGGTTGCGAAGCTGCCCTGACTACCTGAGAGATCTAAGAGATGGGAGAGTCAAGATGTATGACTCTACTTTAGGTAAAATCCACTATCTAACTCTAATAAGTCCCTTTTTAGATTCTTAATACATGATGTGATAAGATTACATTTGGTGTTTTGTAGGATCGAAGAAAAAGGAAGCTTAAAAGAAAGAAGTGAACTGAATCTGGTCATGAAGAAATGGATTTCGATCGCATGATTCAAAGATCGGATTTTTGAGCTGCTACTTTAGAGTTAGGACAGATTGCTAAATAATATTTACATAGTTTTCATTTGTAATCGCATTGTAAGGACAAGATTTTTCCGCAATAAAATAAATTTTGATTTTGTCTTATTTATGTTTCCTTGCGCTGGATTTTATGAAAATTGGTGATTGAATGTTTCTATTGTTAGCAATATTGTGAATGGATTTGATTCTTAGTTATTTTATTTGTAGTAATGTCACAAATTTACCAAATAAGGAAAGATTCTCATCGCCCAAGTTTCAATTGGACAGAAACTTGGAATCATGCAACTGGTATTGTATGATGAATGAGAAACTTCGTATTTGGGAAATTAAGACTAACTCCTTGTTCACATAAATATGTGAGTCAAGTAAAGGACTAAAGGATCTAGTACGTATTGTTGTGCACTAGGTCGAGTCCACCACAAAGAACGACAAAATATTCGTCATGATTTGCTAAAAGGTTAGTAAATGTGATTATACTTAAAATATTAAGTATGATTCTGAATCGTTGATGTTGGGTCTAAAATTATGGTTTATACTTTGCTTTTCTAGGCAATTGTATTTTTTTAGTCTAGGACCGTAAACATTCTTGGTGTTTGCGGTTAGATGTGTTCACGGGTGTGTTTACGGCCCAATGGGTGTTTACGGCCGTGATCTGGTTCACGGCCGTGAACCCACTTACGGCCCATGTTCCCCAAGTATATATATATATATATATATATAGGTGTTAGGGGTGAGGACCGGCGAGGAGTTTACGGCTAAGAGAGAGAAAGGAGAGCATATTGTAGAGAGAGAAACTAGAAAGAAGAACTAGTGTGTGTGTACTATGTGTATGGAGCATCATTCTATTCATTGAATACATCATAGATTCACTTGTTCTTCTTCTTCTTCTCTTCTATTTCGATCTGACATCATCCGTTTGAGTGAGATTTCGCACCATCAAACGGATCTGATTGATATACAAACAGATTTGGGATTTACAAGTGGTATAAGAGCTTGGATTGTATCAATCAATTTTTGCAGATCTGGAGCGTATTTGATCTTATTTTTGAAGGATTTTTGCATTTTTGGATAGATCTTGGCAAAATAGGGGGTTTGTTCTTTGCGTTTTTCATAAACACGAGTTTTTGATCGAGTTTTGGAGCAAAAAGTGGTGAAAAACATTGTTTTTCACGTCATCTGAAGCAGTGTTCATGGCCATTGAAGGGTTTACAGCCATTAAAGTGTTCACGACCATTGAAGGGTTTACAACCGTAAACCCGTTTACGGCCCCGAGTCCGAAGAAGCGTTTGCGGCTCGGGGGTTTGCGGTCCGAGGTTCACGGCCAGCCTCGCCTCGGGTTCACGGCTCAGCGGCTTCGAACGATCTCGGCTAGCATCCTCGCACGCGTGCACGTCCTCGCATCAGCTTCATATTAAAAAAAATTAGGGTTGCCTGGATTCGAACCCAGGTCCCCCAATTCATCAAACATGTGCCTTTCCAACTCATCTAGCTTGCTAGATGGAATAAGCCTTCCAACTTTAATTCAAAAGGCGGTCCCTACTTCAATCCAATTTCGCATTTTTTACACTTTCAGCCCAAAAATCAATTTTTTTTAATTTTAAATTTCATTTTCAACCAAAATTTTAGTTTTTAATTTTTGACTTTTAATTTTGACTTTTTACTTAAAATTTTGACTTTGACTTTCAAGTTTGACCTTTGACTTTAAACTTTGACTTTCTCGTTTAACTTTCAAATTTTCAAATTTAGTTTTTCGGTTTGACTTTTAAGTTTGACTTTTTAAATTTGACTTTTAAGGTTGACTTTCTCGGTTTATAATCAAAGGGAATATTTTTAAAACAATGAGTTCCTCAAACATTCCGGTCAATGAAGTTTCATGCTCTCAAACTTGCATTAAAACTGTTAAAAATATACATGAACACATCGATTTATTAAAAAGAGAATGAGGAACTTAAATATGAGGGGTACCAACTTAGGAAAGGCCTAAAACCATTAAAAGAACAACTAGAGGCCAAGACTAAGGACTTTGGGAAATTATAGGCAGAGTACAGTGACAAGTGTGTCCATTAGAGATATCTTAAGAAAGATTTTGATGATGTGACTGCCGAACTTGATGCATTAAAAGCCAAATATAAAGATGATGAATTCAACTTTAAGAAATTTGATGTGTCAAGTGAGGTAGTTGTGTCCATGATAGAAAAACAATTAACATTTAAAGATAATCAAAATAAGTGTCTAGGGTATCATGATGTTCCACCTCCTTTCAATGATCACTACACTTTCACCCCTCTAACTAAGGAAGAAATTGAAAATGAAGCACACCTTCAGTATGACCAACCTGCTGTACCAGTTTCAGTTAATAATGAACAATCTGGGCCAACTGAGGGTGTTGAGGTGAAGAATACTGATGTTTCTACTTCCTGCGCAGGTAAAGTAGCGGAAGAAGAGAACAAGGAGAACACTATTGAACAAACACATGTCTCCTTGAACTCTGAACCTGTTGCTTCTAACTCAGTCACTCCTAACAAACCTGTTGTTGAGAAATACAGGCCACCAATTCCAGTGAAACAGAGTGCCTGTTGCAAGTGTGCTTGTGGGAACAACCAGAAAAGAGGCAAGAGCACGCCACCAGGGGCAGGAAGAAACAATTTCCTAGTAAAGAAAAAGACATGTTTTCACTGTGGAACACCTGGACATATTGCCCGAAACTGTCCAAATCGCGCATAGATTCCCTACTATGCACAAGGATGGCAGAACGCGCCAAGAGGAAGATACTCCAAAAGAAACCCCTCGAGGCCACGTTCAAGCAATGACGACTGGAATGCCATGAAGGGCAAGAATTCAAATCCCAAGGCCAAGAATCCATCTCCCAAGGTCAAGAAGGAATGCAGGTCCAGAAGCAAAAATCAAACTCATCTAAACGATTGGCTTCCAGTTCAAAATCAAGTGCCGAGGCACCTATCCACTAGAAAAAGAAATGGGTTAAACCCGACTACAGATGGGTACCAAAGGTTCAATCTCCCAAATCACTTAATGATTCTAATATTTCCACATCTTTTGTTTGTGATAAGCAGGATATGTCATGGTTGAAAGTTTATTGCAAGGATGAAAAAGGTTGACCCAGTTTCAAAATGGACTGGGTTCCAAAGACCAACTTATCCCGCTCTGTGTCAAAACAGCTATGGAGGCATATCATCAGACTTTGGTTTGTTGGTAGTGGCTGTTCCTGGCACATGATAGGAGGCATATCTCAACTGTACAACATTCAGAACTTTGTTTGAGAGTATGTGTCCTTTGCGGGAAAGGAAGAAAGGAAGGGATCACTCATGGGTTTAGTGCTTAACGATGTGAAGAATTTTTGGATATGTTCTGAGATTATGCGTGCTGTTCTCAGACCTTCTGGATGCATATTCAATCAGTGACTTACGGTTTGATTTTTCTTCTCGATACTCCTGAGTTTATCTTACACTGATCCGTTTTGAAGACAATCTTTTATTTTCTTATAGTTTTTTGTTAGTAGGTATTGTTTGGGAAGTGATATCAAGAAAGTGATAAAGGCCAGTCTAAACATGTGTAAGGGATTGATTTTGAATTTTCTAGACTCTGTGTTCAATGTGCTGGTAGGCATGAAGGATTTGACAGTGTGGATTTAGATATGATTGTTTGGACTGACCATACGACGCTCAGGTAGATTGAGCAGTGAGATAAACACGGGAACCTACTAGATACACTAAATTAACACGCATCTAGAACTGTGATTCAACTTTTCCTTGATGCACGGACTTATGTCCTTAATTTTGGTTCTGATAGGGCAACTGGGGGGTTATGATAAAGTAGGTCTGTAGGAAATTATTTTCTTACTTTCTATCTGTCAGTCATATGTTGCTTCCTCTGCGTGATTGGAAGAGATCCGACCTGGAATGCAACATATGCAACTCTATTTCTATGCATCTTCTTTATCTGTGTAATTCTTCCTATCTGTGAGCCATTGTTGTCTCCTCTGCGTGATTGAAATGATTCGACCTGGAACACAACATAAGCAACATTCTATCTCTCAATCCCTCTATCCTAGTTAGCCATATGTTGGCCCCTCTATGTGATTGAAAGAGATCCGACCTGGGACACAACATATGAACCTATCTCTAAATTTGTCTTCTTCCTTAATAACTGTTTACTCACCTAAAGTAAGGAGTTCTTTGGAAGTTCTTGATAACCAGGGTATATCGGGAAGTGGGGAACACGTTCTAGTGCAACTAAAATTGAACCATTTAGAGGTTGTCTGTAGATCTCGCTGCTTAATTTAAGTGGACAACAATACCCGTGGCCGTCGTCACCTAAGTGGTTTATTTAGAAAAGTTTGTCGATATCCTTCGTGTTTAAGTGGATCACAGTACTGGCAATTGACCAGATCTATTCATGAAGGTGAAGGTATTGATAAACAAGTTAAGACTGTCTCACAACTTTGATCCCAAATATTTTTGTTTTTGTTAAATTTGTTCATAGTTTTCCTCTATGCACAAATTTAGGGGGAGAATAAAAAAAAATATAAAAAAAAAATCAGAAAATTCAAAAATCAAACAAAAATCAGAAAATTAAAAATCCAAAAATAGTGTTATTTATGTTTTATTTCTTGTTCAGAAAAATTAAAAATCCAAAAATATTGTGTGCTAAGTTTTCTTTTAGTTTTGTTTTGTCTTGAAAAGTGAATTCAGATATAGATGAGACTCATGGAGTCTGTATCGAGATTTTCTGAGCCAAGACTTCATCCGTGATCATCAAAGAATTCTCATTCGAAGGAGCAAGAAATGAAGACTATTCTTTCAACATTCAATCCTTCAACCCCAGAAGCAAGGTGAAGTTGACTTGAAGATTATGTGACAAGTTGCATTGAAGCCTCCTCAATCAATTTGCTGCTATCTTGTACTTGCTGAAGTGATCCAGAAGATTTTTTCTCTCTGATATTCTCTTTGAAGATTCTCAAGCTGAAAGCGCTATCTTTCAAGAATCTTTTCAAGAAGCCTCCTCACCCAACGTGCGTTCAATGTCAAATTTTAAAGAAAAGCCCAACTGCTCAAGATGAAGTCATTCATTGAAGATTCATAAATTTCATCTTGAAGTTGTGAAGAATTTGAAGATTAATGCTGAAGCCAAGCTCCCAATGAATATTAACAAGAAAAGTCAGCTACCTTTTTAGGGGGAGTTTGTTGGGTCAGTTAGAAAAGAAAGCTATAAACCAAGGGGGAGATTGTTGGGTCTAAAATTATGGTTTATACTTTTCTTTTCTAGGCAATTATATTTTTTAGTCTAGGACCGTAAACATCCTTGGTGTTTTGCGGTTAGATGTGTTCACGGGTGTGTTTACGGCCCATGGGTGTTTACGGGCGAGAACTGGTTCACTACCGTCAACGCATTTACGGCCCATGTTCCCCAAGTATATATATATATATATATATATATATATATATATATATATATATATATATATATATATATATATATATATATATATATATATATATATATAGGTGTTAGGGATGAGGAGTGGTGAGGAGTTTACGGCTAAGAGAGAGAAAGGAGAGCATATTGTAGAGAGAGAAACTAGAGAAAAGAACTAGTGTGTGTGTACTATGTGTATGGAGCATCATTATATTCATTGAATACATCATAGATTCACTTGTTCTTCTTCTTCTTCTTCTTCTCTTCTATTTTGATCTAGCATCATCCGTTTGATTGGGATTCCGCACCATCAAACGGATCTGATTGATACACAAGCAGATTTGGGACTTACAGTTGAAGCAGTTTCAATAAATAGCAGAACGAATAAGAAGAATCAATTAGGCAGAAAGATAAAAGTTTCTCCAATCTGAAAAGACGGGAGAGAACTTAAGTATCTATTTTATGATTAACTTAGTGATTTTGAAATCGTATCACAATTGATCCTCTAAGGACACCTTAGTACACTAGCATGGCTAAGAAGAGGAATCGACAATTGTTGAAATGGTTAAATCAAAAGGTGTATCATACTTCATTCCAAAATCAAGTCTTAGAGTCGTACTCCAAAATTGTGATTTGAGTGACATCATCTTAAGAAATTTTAACACACTCATCAAATGTGAAGTAGGAAAATGTTTTCTTGCTCTTGCACGTTTGAAATTGGTAAGTTGTGATGTCTTGGATAAGACAAAGACCAACTAAGACCAATTGTGTGTAGTATTTGCCTTGATAAGGACCTACACTAACTCTTGAATATTTGTTTTGTCAAGAAATGTTTCTTGACAAGAGAATCTTATATGTCAAGAGTTCAGTGGGAGTCTAAATGATCTTGAAAAGTTTCAAGAACTAATCAAGGGTAAACCTATTGTTAAACACTAGCACACGACTTGAGGTTTGTAACCTATCGTGTTGACATATTTTTTGTTTCTGTGCCATTCCAGTTTAAGTCAACTATGCATATGAGTTCTATGAGTTCTCAATTGATTGCATAGAGGCAAGGTATCCTAATCAATGGAAAGTACATTGATAGGTAGGGGTGAGCTGCTCAAAGACTTGGAAGCAATGGTGGGACCCTTGATGGCAAAAAATTAAGATTGAACAAGTTCAGTCCATATGAGTTTGGATTTGTCACTAACCTTGTCTTATGATTATGGTTATGAAAGATTCACATGGATAGGAACACATACACCATAAAATCTAAGTGTCATCAGGTTTCTCTCCACTTCATGAAAATGATTGTGAGGAAACACTTTCACTAGGAAGATTTTAAGGAGATAGCGATTGTGTAAATTGCATTCTCAAACTCGATTATGATTATGGCATCCCTCTTCATAGTTCGAATTGTGAGATTTGGCAATTAATTTGAACAATTAAGACTTCTTGTTGTAAGTTCTCAAACTGTTTAGACACACATATGACATATCTAAGGAAAGGTGTATGAGTTTGAGAAGCTTAGATAAAGGATTATCATAGCATCTCGTATCAGAAATATGAACTTTCGTTAAGGAAGTCAATAAGTATTGATTTCTAGAAGTTCAGCTGCTTTATGAGTACATGTCAAAGCTAGTGGGAGCATAAGTGTTATGCTAGTAAAAGTAATAATTATCATGTTAGTGGGAGCATGATTATTATGTTGCAAGTTAGCAATATTAATTATAGAAAACAAAAGTTTCACTTTGCAAAGTTGCAGAGATTGAAAAGTTGTTTTGCTATAATTAAGGGAGAGAATATTATACTTCATTTCGAAATCTAAGAGCTTGGATCGAGAAATTTTTATATTATTTTAGTCAAAGGACATATATGGATGTTATGTTAAAAAGATTCAACATAAAGGAATCCTATATATGGTTATATTATAGCAAGAAACTGGTAAAGTATCACGTTTTTCATGAATCGTATCCCATACGCTTTTAATATAGGATCGATTGCATATGCTGTAATATTCGACCGTTCTGATATTCCAAATGCCTAGGGCATTAAGGGGGAAAAAGGACCAGAACCAAATATGACTGAAATTAATTAAACAACTGTCAAGAACAATCTAAGGTTCGCCAAGGATTGGTCACTTGTGGGCAGTTGGAAGTATAGTAATAGATGGACCATATTGACATTATTATGAATAGATAAGACTCTATTTAGAATGAGTTGTCATATGGAAAATATGGAAATGTTTCCATATTGGGAGTTGAACGTTAAGAATTTATGTCTAGATTCGAAACTTTTATGCAGGAAGGATGTTCAAAGGAATGTACTTTGAATGTGAGACTTCATATCTATTGAATTGTCTTGTAACAATCTCCAATAGAACAGTTTGTAATTTCATTGGCAAAGTATTGGTGACTTTTGTGCAATAAGATTACAAAAGGATAATTGCATAAAATGTTAGAATCTAACATATTCTAGTAGTGGCAAGAACTTTGTGTTCTTACACTAACGATAAGGATTAGAAGTTGTGAAATGAGCATCATTAGAAATGTTTTCAATTGATCTATTTCACAAAGTATGGACCCTAGGTAAACAGAGTGTGCATGCTTGGTGCATGGGACAACTGCTGTTATAATTCAAGTAATAAGTTGATTATCCGAAACATTATACAATGAATAATGTGTAATCAATATGGTGACTAAATAAAATAGGTTTTATTTATACTCAAAAGTTTGAGATCATATTGGATTCGATTATTATTGTGTTTCACTTTGCATGCTTTGACTTCCCGAATAATGTGATTATTCAAACCATCCACAGTCGGATAAATACTTTGGAAGCAGGTATTGAAGCTAGACTATCATCAATTGGCTTGTAGACTGTCTAAAGTGTATTAGACATAGCAAAAGTTTGTTGCAACGTTCATGAGTGCTTATGAATTAAGATTTGAGCATTGGATTAAACCCACACTCACTTGGATTGCTTCGTGGATTTTATCACGAGTGATTGGTGAGACGATAATATCTTATATTCTTGAAACCGATACATGTGAGTTGTAATTTACAAGTCGGTTGCACATTGATAATATGTAAACGCACCAGTAACTTGGTGTTATAAAACATATTGTTGTGTGTGATTTGATGAGTAGGTACAAGTGAGCATTTGAGTCGAAGTTTATCCGTTCCTCTTACCCAATGTGGGATAAAAGCGATATATGTGGGCCCCTCGATGATTTAGTGATGACACCCTAAGCGCTTGGCCAAGCCGGGACTAAGTTGATATGTTCAATTGTAGTATGTTGTCAGTCGTCATAAATCGGAAATCGAGAAACAACACATGAACAGAGAGTATGATTTAAATCCATGTATCAGTTCATACGATATCTAGAATGGAGGAATATATGATCCCTTATCTAAAGGACACGTTTCTGATAAGATCAGAGTTCGACAACGGTTTTTGAAAGCTTTGATTGCTGATCAAGTTTTGAAGTCATATGCATAATAGTTATTAGACTTATCCAAGTGGGAGACTGTTGGATTAGGTGTCTCAGCCCATAACTATTTTGGTATGTACTTGGCCCGATTATGAGCATGGTCCTTTTGGGTTGCCTTCACCATAGCAACTGATAGGACAAACTAAGGAGAAAGAGGATTAATTATGATTTATTAATATATTATATGAATAATATATTAAAAGAGAAATCATATTGTTTAATTAATATTAGTCAAGAATTAATAAGAATTAATTTTGTGGCTAAAGGAGATTAATTAAATAAAGGGGACTGATATTGCAATTATATGATAGTTGCAATTGGGCTATGGATTCCTAATGGAAAGGGGATTGGACGAAATCTATGGGAAGCCCATACGGATTTCATCCAAGGGCTTTCTAGAAGGACTCCATGGGTTGCTTAAGGCTTAAGCAGAGAATTAGGGTTTCACCTGAAACCCTAGCATCCCACATAATTATATAAATACCCCTAGGGCTCCCAAAAACGTGGCTAAGCATTCTCTTGGAGATCTTGGACGTTTTTGGTGCCTCCTCCCTCTCTCCTAAGTCATCTTGTTGCTAGTGGTGTTTGTGACTCCATTAGAGGTGCAACATTTGAGGCACTAAGCTTTCAAGAGTCAAGATCAAGGAGGTTTGTGATTGTTATTGCTACATAACAATCAAGGTAAAGATCTAAACCTTTTTATTATGATGATATCGATTACTATATGCTAGGTCTAGGGTTTATGAGCTTTGGATAATTATTGCATGTTCATTAGACAAACTAGATCCAAAGCTTTAGGGTTTGCATGTACACCATAGGATTGATGTAGTGCTCAAAACCCATCACTACTGAAGGACTGAGACACAAAATACTGAGGCGTACCCAAGTCAAACAACACAAGAGAAAATAGGGAATTCACTAAGAAGGTACCTAGCAGAATCATAAATATACGGATACCATAAAATAACTAACAGAATAATAATTGAAAACATACCAGTAACGACGTCTGGCGCCCCCTTAACATCCTCTGCTGTGAGATGGAAAGCACAACCTCGATCCCCCGGGGACTCCTCCCTACCCCGGCGTTCATCCATGATCCTCAAATTATCCGGTGTTGGAGCTTGTGCCGTCCTTACAGCGAGCAAGGGACAGTTGGCCTTCACATGGCCAGCCTGATCATAGTGATTACAAATCCCGGTGCTCGGTACTAGGGCCTGCTGACAATAATCCTTCACATAATTCCCCTTCTTGCCACATTTTTGGCACCTAGAAGAATAAGATCGACAAACACCCTCATGAACCTTACTGCACTTGCCACAAGTGTGTCCCCTATGAACTTTTGATTGTGAATCAGAAGGCTTGAATCGCTTCGCTGCAGGCTGGGACTGAACCAGAGCTGCCGTTGTTCCCTTGTCTGGGTCTCTATAACAATCTCTCACCTCCTCGCGGTATCTTAAAGCCCAGTAAGGCTGCTGTAACGCTGGGTAGAATCAAACTGTCAAATGTTAGTCTTGAGCATGCTCAAGTACCTCATCATTTGTGCTTGCTCCGAAGTAGCAAACCCAGGAAAGAATAGGGCCCTCTCGGGGAACATGTTGGTGATCTCTGTTACCGTCTAAGTTTTCTATCTCAGATATAAGTACTCCTAAGCCAACCTCTCGCTCTCTCTCTCTCTCCACCAGGGGAACATACCTCCTACAGAACATCTTAGAGAACTGCCCCAAGTAACAATAGCCATCCGCTCAGGAGTATAAGAACTGGTCACCAACTTTAACCAGTCCTTCATGCCCAATCGGAGAAGGTTCGGGGCGCACCTTACCTTACATTTCTCCATACAGGAACATGTGAAGAAACATCCCTCCACATCTGATAACCACCTCATAGCAATGACCGAGTCCTTGAATCCATCAAACTTTGGGGGCTTCGTGTTGTTGAAGTCCCCGTACTAGAATGATCTCACTGCCCCTCGAATCTCCACACCAGCAACAACTACGATAGCTGTAGCAACAGCAGCCTTAGTCAGGGCAGCATATCGATAATCGAATAGCTCAATCATAGCAGTCTTGATAGACCCAAACAACTCTGAAATAGAACCCCGAAAAATAGTATCCACCTCCGCGGCAATCATCTCTCATATCTGGTCGTCAATCAACCCCGAGATATCCTAGCCACCTGTTCCAGATCTAGAACCAGATCCTCTCGTGAACACCATACTGAAAATAAACCAATAAATATATCATAAAATGCCACCATTCATACTATGCAACCATCACACAGAGACTAAATCCTCGAGGTTTGTGACTTCCTTGTTACGCATACCGGTATGTGCTTTCAGTAGTGCGGGCCCATACTACCTTCCATACCTACCCATATTTGTTTCAATGGATCATCACAAACTATCCGAAAACAAACCCACAACTAGGATATGGATACATCGTATCCTCTCTATCTCTTTCTCGAGAGTGGCTAACCATTCCTCAACTGGCCTGCTACACCCACATACTCACTCATGAAACTTCCACGCACCCTGCAGCCACTCGTGCATGATAATCATACATAACTTTGGATCTTATTTACAGTCGAATACTTGATTCTACCCTATGCCCTTCATAAAAAAAGAGCAGGAAATAAGGATAAATCAAACATTCTCATGCTATAGAATCTTAGTTATGTATAACTACGATGCACACACTAAGCAACTACAATAATGATGTTAGTTTCATCTAACATACAAGAAGTCCTCCTAGGCTATCATGCATCATACATCAGACAATTCTATCATGCAATCCCTGAAGATTCCTAGCCTACCACCAGCATGCAGTTCTATCATAATCATTATAAACAAATAACAGTGTGGGTAGCTTAGGGTATACTTTCTTGCTCCGACTGATCGTACACATCTCATCCTTCCTTGGTTACTTCTGAAAACAATTTTGAAAATATCTTTGAAAACTTTTATAGATCCTTAATTTGAGTCTGGATTCACACGAATGCTAATCTGATTCTGTTAAACCAGGGTTCTCATACCAACTTGTAACATTCCAAAATCATGATATTTTTTTCATTTTTAACTTAAAAGAAATCATTGTTTTCAAACAAAACCGATACTAAGACCAAGTACCAAATAAAAATATCCCAAGATCAATGTATCATATATCTAAAAAAATACATGTCATCGAAGGATGTGTACGATCACACCTTCGCCTTGGCACGGTCATCTGAAGTACGTGAAATAATAAACCGAAACTTTAAGCCAAAGCCTAGTGAGTTTACCCAAGTACCACCACACAAACATATAACAACATGCATACTGGGTCCACAGCTAACAGACTGGATTACCCCTGAGTCTACAACATTAGTCTGGCTTGCCTTCTAGCCCACAACTCATGTCTAGCTTACTCCCGAGCCCACAACATAAGTTTGGCTTACCTTTAAAGGGTTTTGAGCATTCTAACACTTCCTAAGTGTACATGCAACCCTAATAAACCTTGGATCTATGTTTTTCTAAAATTCATGCAAGATGATTTCCAAGGTTCATAATCCTATCTAGCATACATGGGGAAGATTTAAACTTAAATGTAAGATAGAATAACATACCTTGTTGTTGATTTTGATTCCTTGAAACCTTGTGAGCCTAGCACCCCAAGTGTGATGCCTCAAATGCTTCACACAACACCAAATGCTATGGAGTAAACTTGGAGCGAATGTATAACACACTAAAATCGGCTCTAGCCCTCTTGTTCTCCTTAGTGTAGCCGATTTTGGGAGATATCACATGGTTTATATAGTGTGTTGCATTAGGTAAACCCTAATGTAACATGACTCTTCATTTCCATGATCCATGGATTAAATCCATGGAGCATCCATGGAGCATCCTATTGGTGGAACCCAACTTGATAATCCATGGAGCCTCTTAGCCCACTATATAAGTTATGGATGATTTACATAATCAACCCATATATTTAATTAGTTATCTTTTGATCACTTAATTAATTCTAAATTAATTCTTGATCAAACTAATTAAATAATATTATTAATATATTAGAACTTATAATATATTAATAAACCATAAGTGTTATTTCTCTCATTTAGTTTATTCAATGCATGGTGCCATACAACCCAAATGGACCATGCCGGGTCGGGTCAAGTATATACCAGAAATAGTTATGGACTTAGACACCTTATCCAACAGTCTCCCACTTGGATAAGTCTAATAACTATAATTGCAAGTATGACTTCAGGAACCGATCGGCAATCGTAGCTCTTTCAAGGTCTCTCGGAACTGAGAAGATGATGATACGCCATTTAAGATAAGTGATCATATAATCCTCTGTTCTAGATATCAGCTAGACAAATACATGGAACAAAGTCTTGCTTATTGTCCAACAGTTTGTTTCCCGATTTCCGATTTGTTTGACAAAGAACTTAATTGAACACATCAACTTAGTTCTGACCGGGCCCGGTACATAGGTCAAAACAAAATCATCGAGGGGCCCAGATATCAGCTTCTAATCCAAGAAGGAACAGATAAACTTCGACTCATATGTTTGCTCTACTACTTGTTGAATTATACACAAAAGTATGTTTTATAACATCGAGTTACCAATGTGTTTTCGTACAATCAATGCATAACAAACTCATAGGCAACAAATCATATCTCTAGGTTTGAAGACTTATATGATGTTACCATCTCACGATCACTCGAGATAAATTCCATGAAGTGATACCAGTGAGCGTGGGTTGATTCCAATACTCAGAACTTATGAGTACTCATGAAGTGTTGTCCTAAAACTTGACACCTACAACCAACTTCATGACAGTCTTAATTCATATCTACTTCCAACATATGACCGACTGTGGAAAATTTGAATAATATGTAAAACAGAACATAATATTCTGGAAGTCAAAACATGCAAAAGAAATTATAGTAAACGATTGACAGAAGATAGCAACACTTTACTCATAAATAAACACAACTTTTATTCATCATCAAATGTCAATTACACTTTACAAATTTCCAAAATTATCTAACTACTAAAACTAATATCATCCTTTAGCCCTATGCTCCGAGCATGCTGAAGATGCTTAACCCGACTCAGTCCCTTCGTGAGGGGATCTGCTGGGTTCTCATCTGATGATACCCTCTTTGCCACGAGGATTCCTTCTTCTATGTGATGTCTGATAAAGTGATATTTTTTGTCGATGTGTCTGGATCTCCCATGATCCCTTGGTTCCTTGGCTAAGGCAACAACACTTTCACTATCACAGAAAATTTCCATAGGCTCCTTTATAGCTGGTACAACTCCAAGGTCTCCAATGAAGTTTTTCAGCCATATTGCCTCCTTTGCTGCCTCGCTCGCTGCTATATACTCTGATTCACAAGTGGAATCAGCTGTTGTCGCCTGCTTGGAACTCTTCCAAGTAATTGCTCCTCCGTTTAGGGTAAAGATCCAGCCCGACTGAGAGCGGAAATTATCCCTATCAGTCTGGAAGCCAGCATCACTATACCCTACAACTCTCAAGTCATCACTCCCACCGAGGGTAAGCACCCAGTCCTTAGTCCTTCGTAGGTACTTGAGGATATTCTTTACCACAGTCCAGTGAGCCTTGCCAGGGTTCCCTTGATACCTTTTAACCATGCTCAAAGCAAAGGCTACATCAGGTCGAGTACAAGTCATAACATACATGATCGATCCTACAGCCGAAGCATAAGGTACTCGACTCATTTTTGCTATCTCAGTCTCAGTACTCGGGCTTTGAGCCTTACTCAATTTGGCGTTACACTGAATAGGTAACTCTCCTTTCTTGGAGTCCTGCATGCTGAATCTCTTCAGCACCTTCTCCAAGTAGGTACTCTGACTAAGTCTAATTAGTCTTTTACTCCGGTCTCTCAAGATCCTTATCCCTAGAATATAGGCAGCTTCTCCTAGGTCCTTCATAGAGAAACACTTCCCAAGCCAGGACTTAACTTCCTGTAGAGTTGGGATGTTATTTCCTATGAGTAGTATGTCATCCACATACAATACCAAAAAGCTAACTATACTCCCACTAGCCTTGACATATACACACGATTCATCTCCACTCCTAGAAAAATCAAACTCTTTGACTTTCTCATCAAAGCAAAGATTCCATCTGCGAGGTGCTTACTTTAATCCATAAATGGATTTCTCAAGCTTACACACTCTATTAGGGTACTCTGTATTGACAAAACCCTCTGGCTGACTCATGTAAACATCCTCAGCCAACTTTCCATTAAGGAAAGCGGTTTTGACATCCATTTGCCATATTTCATAGTCATGAAATGCAGCCATGGCTAACAATACTCTAATAGAATTAATCTTGACCACTGGTGTAAAGGTCTCATAATAATCAACTCCTAGAGTTTGAGAGAAGCCCTTTGCAACCAGTCGTGCCTTATAAGTGTGTACATTACCATCTATGTCGGTCTTCTTCTTGAAGATCCATTTGCACCCTACAGTCTTATGACCTGGTACATTCTCAACCAAGTTCCAAACTTGATTGTCATACATGGACTGTATCTCGCTGTTCATTGCCTCTTTCCACTTGGCTGACTCAGGGCCTGCCATGGCTTCCGCGTAACTGTTAGGTTCATCCAGCCCTACTAGTGTCTCATCACTAATAAGTGTATCACCTTCCGTAGTAATGTGGAATCCATAGTAATGCTCAGGTGCATTCCTAACTCTTGTGGAACGCCTCAGAGGTACAGACTCGTCAATTGGCTCAATAGGAGTTTCCTCCTCAAGTTGAGTGCTAGGGTTTGAAGTTCCTTCACCACTTGACTCTTGAATTTCTTCAAGGTCAACTTGCCTCCCACTGTTTCCTTGGCTTATGAAATCTCTTTCTCGAAAGAAAGCCCTCCTAGCTACAATGACCAAATTCTCACTAGGTCTGTAGAAGAGGTAACCAAAGGATTTCTGTGGGTAGCCGATGAAAATACACCTCTTACTTCGAGGTTCGAGCTTATCATGAGTCTCGCGTCTCACGAAAGCCTCGCAACCCTAAATCTTGATGTGGTCTAGTTTGGGTACTTTACCAGTCCACATCTCATGAGGAGTTTTGGCAACTTTCTTTGTAGGGACTAGATTAAGGATATGGGCGGCAGTCTCTAAGGCATACCCCCAAAATGAGATTGGTAGCGAAGCTCGACTCATCATGGAACGAACCATATCTAACAAGGTTCGATTACGCCTCTCAGCCACACCATTCAACTGATGTGTCCTGGGAGGTGTCAATTGTGAGACAATCCCACATTCCCTAAGATAGTCGAGGAACTCTGAACTAAGATACTCACCACCTCGATCAGATCGAAGCATCTTAATGTTCCTGCCCAATTGATTCTTGACTTCCTGTTTAAACTCTTTAAACCTTTCAAAAGTCTCTGACTTATGCTTGATTAAGTAGACATATCCATATCTACTATAATCATCAGTAAAAGTCAAATAATAATGATTAGCATCCCTTGTGGCATGTTTGAAGAGTCCACACACATCCGTGTGTACAAGATCCAACAAACCTTCACCCCTCTCACAAGAACCAGTGAAGGGAGACTTTGTCATTTTTCCAAGTAAGCATGATTCGCAACTATCATCTGACTTTAGGTCAAATGATTCCAAGACTCCATCCTATTGGAGTTGGCCTATGCGTTTCTTGCTTATATGTCCAAGACGACAATGCCATAATGATGCTTTATCCAAGTTATTATCATTAACAAAATCAATACACAATACATTATTTCCTAAATCATCTACAACAGACACAGCTTCATACACACCATCACAAGGTAATGCTTTAAAATAAAACACATTATTAAAGAAAGCATTTATTCCACCAATTTCATTATCAAAAGAAAAGGTAAAACCTTGTTTGTACAAAGCATGAAAGGAAATAACATTTCTTGCCATTTCTGGCGAATAACAACATTTATTCAAATCTAAACTAAACCCACTACTTAGCGATAAAGTATAAACTCCAATCTTGGTGACAGGTGAAACTTTCCTATTACCCATGATCAAGTTTATCTTTCCATGCTCTACATTCTCACTTCTTCTTAGTCCCTGCAAATCAAAACAGATATGAATACCGCAACCGGTATCAAGGACCCAAGAGTTAGAATAGGGTGAGTTATTAGATAAGATAGTGTAAATACCTGCATGGTTGGGTTTAACTTTCCCATCCTTCACATCTTGCTGGTACTTTGGGCAGTTCCGCTTCCAATGTGCCTTTTCATGGCAATAGAAGCATTCAGCCTCTTTTGGGTCAGCAGAAGGAGTGACGAAATCTTTCTTGGTTCCATTTGAAGAGGAGCCATCAAGGGTCTTACCCTTGGTACCCTTCGTAGGGTTCTTCCTCTTCTTCCCTCTACCTTTCCCGATTGCCAGGACATGTGTGGAGTTGGTAGGAGTAGGAGTAACAACCGACTTACCCTTAAGACCACTTTCCGCAGTATTTAGGAGTCCTTGAAATTTGTTGAGTGTGACCTCTTCCTTATTCATGTGATATGTCATGCGGAATTGATCATAGCACGAGGGTAAGGAGTGCAAAATGATATCTATTGCAAGCTCCTCAAGGAAGTTCACATTAAGCTTCAGCAAACGGTCCACAAATCTTTGCATTTTCTGCATGTGGCCCGTGATGGGTTCACCATCCTTCATTCGGGTTGTTATCATGGAGGAAATGATTCCATACCTCTCTTGTCGTGCACTTTGATGGTATCTTTCCATCAAGTCTTGGTGCATTTCAAAAGGGTAGAAGTCCTCATAGGACTTTTGGAGTTCTGCTGTCATGGTGGCCATCATGATGCATGCCACTTTGGTTGCATCCCTTTCATGTGCCTGGAAGTCAGCGATCTCCTGAGGAGTTGCAGTGGTCTTATCAATCTCTTTAAGCTCCTTATCGAGGACATATTCCTTGTCCTCGTAGCGGGTAATCATCCTGATATTTCTGATCCATTCATTGAAGTTGGATCCATCAAAAGTGACTTTCCCACACAAGTTCATAAGGGCAAAGGAGCCATTAGGATTAGAGCCAGAAGCAGCATTGTTTGAGGACATCTGAGCAAGAAGAAAAACAAGATTAGTTTAGATATAAATATAGTCCTTAATAAAACACCCAAATGTGAAATTAAGGCTAGGACCTAATCACAATATATTATACTTAGAAGAGGTATGTCGTAATCTAAGTAATAACATATTTGAAAGGTAGGTGAATGACGATTCACTAATTTCCACCAAAAACGAAATATTAATATATTAAGTTTTTAATTTAGAAATTCCTAGATTCTTTTGAGATTCAATGAACTTTTCGAAGACATGTTTCAATCTCGAGTGTACCCTCCAAGTTTTGTGACTGGGATACTGAGGATCACAAAATGAGGTGTGAAGTAACCATGCAAATCACTTGGTACACTCAATGTTTATTACTCAATCGATGTGCCGGTTAACCACACGAGCTCCACCGACGTATAATAAACTTTAAGTCACCCTTTACCTACCTTGTTAAGTCCAAGTTAGTGTGCCGGTTAACCAAACGAGCTCCACTAACGACTTAAACAAAGTGTAAAGTGTAATTTCATGGATTAGCACCTTATTCACATTTTCCTAAAGTAACTAAGATTGGGAATTTAATAAAGCATTTAGTTACTTTATAATATTTCATTATACTTTTAATGAGAATTTATAAGTCCTTGTCCTACCCGTTCGGCTAACGACCCTCCACCGATCAAGGAAGCGGTAGGTGAGAGTGGACACCCATTAAGTTGCCATTTTATAGGCAACAACCTTATACCGCCTTATAGACTGGCTTCGTGAATGAGGCGTACTAGCGGTAAGACGACTTGATCTTATACATGTATATATATATATATATATATATATATATATATATATATATATATATATATATATATATATATATATATATTATTAACTTATAATATTATAAAGTATAAGGGTTGAATTTTAACTTTTAAAATTCTAAGGGATGGAACTAAAGTTTTAATAATGACTTTACTTGTTCCAAAACTTGAGGGCAAGTTTTGTAAACTTTCAAAAATTTTCATTTCTTATAACTTATGAATTAATTGAGTATTAAAATGAAGACTCTTCATTTTTATAACTCTTGTGTTCTTTTAATGGCTTTTATTAAAGTGTGACCTTTGGTTTTCCATAACTTGAGGACAAGTTATGGACTCCATTAAAACACATCATGATCATGAATTAAACTACCAAGTAGGTTACAAACAATTCCTATGATCATCTAATCTTCATAAGTTCAAGAACATGAATATGAAAATTTCAAGAATCATAAATTACTCTTAAAACTTGTAATTTTGATAATTGCCATTGTAAATGGATTAGCATAAACATTACACCATCTAAAACAAGTTTTAAAGCACCAAAACAGTTTAGGGTAATGTTCCTAGTCCATTTCCAGCAACAAAAGTCGAAAAACTGCTGTCAGGGCCTCCTACTCGTCGAGTGCATGAACCTACTCGACGAGTAGGATGAATTTTCACTTGGACTCGTCGAGTCCCCCCATGGACTCGGCGAGTCCAGTCGTCTGACAGCAAGCAATTTTGATGTTTTAACACATTTTTGCACAAATAACAAACAAACAAGCCTAGGCTCTGATACCACTCAAGGGTTTTGAGCATTCTAACACTTCCTAATTGTACATGCAACCCTAATAAACCTTGGATCTATGTTTGTCTAAAATTCATGCAAGATGATTTCCAAGGTTCATAATCCTATCTAGCATACATGGGGAACATTTAAACTTAAATGTAAGATAGAATAACATACCTTGTTGCTGATTTTGATTCCTTGAAACCTTGTGAGCCTAGCACCCCAAGTGTGATGCCTCAAATGCTTCACACAACACCAAATGCTATGGAGTAAACTTGGAGAGAATGTATAACACACTAAAATCGGCTCTAGCCCTCTTGTTCTCCTTAGTGTAGCCGATTTTGGGAGATATCACATGGTTTATATAGTGTGTTGCATTAGGTAAATCCTAATGTAACATGACTCTTCATTTCCATGATCCATGGATTAACTCCATGGAGCATCCTATGGGTGGAACTCAACTTGATAATCCATGGAGCCTCTTAGCCCACTATATAAGTTATGGATGATTTACATAATCAACCCATATATTTAATTAGTTATCTTTTGATCACTTAATTAATTCTAAATTAATTCTTGATCAAACTAATTAAATAATATTATTAATATATTAGAACTTATAATATATTAATAAACCATAATTGTTATTTCTCTCATTTAGTTTATTCAATGCATGGTGCCATACAACCCAAATGGACCATGCCGGGTCGGGTCAAGTATATACCAGAAATAGTTATGGACTTAGACACCTTATCCAACAGCCTTTTGGGCCCACAGCTTATGTATGGCTTTCTCCTAGGTTTATTGGCTTCCGCCCAAAGTAGCATTGCCTCAACCCAAGTATACTATGTCAACAAATACATAACATATAACATATCTCTAGTAAACAGATAATCATATATATATATATATATATATATATATATATATATAGTCAATAGACTAATAGGCATATCTTTAGATACATACCGCATAATAACATCCTATATACCAAGATACAAAACCCAGTGGGCCGGAATTGGTGCCTTCGTCCTACAATTATAGTGAGGAAAACTTGCCTCTCAGTCTGTAAATATAGTTGAATACAACATAACTTCGGATACCAACTCTAAAGGTCACTTGTACAACAAACAGTAACCTAGTCTCAAACTATTGTTCAAAATACCGAAAATTCCCCTAGGTCGAACTTGGTCAAAGTCAATGGTCAAAAGTCAAAGTCAAAGTCAACTACAATAGGTCGCCATGCCGTGGCCCTTCTTGGCCACGCCGTTGCCATCAAATGACAAAGCAAACAGGTCTAGACCCAGCCGCCACGTCGTGGCAACCTGAGCCATGCCGTGGGGACTAGTCTGGGCAGCTCAAACCATTAAGTCACTTTTCTTTCCGACTTCAATGGCTCTAAAATTCAGATCTGGTCCTTTCTAAGGTCCAAGTGAATAAAGTTTCCAAATTTATCCCTTTAGACCGTCTAATTGATAAATATTTGACTTCTAGGCCTAACTAGGGCAAAAAAATGACTTGACTTAACCCATTAATCACTTTTCCTTGAATGCTTACTTGATTCCCATTCCAGAATGTTTCTAGCACCTCATAATCACATAAAAATCCACACTTTCCAGACATGCTGTAAGGTCCTGAAAACGGATCTTACTAGTGATTAAACAATCAAACAATCAACTTGATCAAGAATTGGAGTAGAAGTAGAATAGAAACAAACTTGCACACGCTTTATAACTTGAAAACGTCTGGTACAACTTGCTTACAGCAACCGTAAACTCTCTGGCATCAATGACCAATAATGACCTACAAAACCTATATATATATATATATATATATATATATATATATATATATATATATATATATATATATATATATATATATATATAGGAGACTTGGGCCGGAAACTGGGTTTACGGCCGTAAACAGGCTTACGGCCGTAAACTCACTACAGGGCCGTAAACTCACTAACAACCTACTAAATCACAATAAAGACTCAAAAGAACTATTACAATGAATGCCTAGACCAAACCACTAATTGGACCCTTCAATCTCCCCCTTGGTTTGGTGCTAGCTTGGACTCAGTCTTTGTCGACCACCATCACGTCTGACTTCCCCATTGCCCCGTTCCACATCCTCTTAGCAATAATCTCGGCAAACATTGTTGTGTACTCCTTCGCAACATGCTCAAAAATATCTTCAGCAACCTTGATCTGATGTAGACTCAGCTGATGAATATCCCATTTCCCAAAATGAAGCAAATCTCTTTTGTCATATAAATGAATGCATCCATTTTCAAGCTTTATGACAGCAGAGGCTGTGGTTTCATCAAACACTCACTAAAGCATGGACCGTAGAGATCCATCTGGATGATTCTGAAGAATAGGAATCTGCTTTACTTGATCGGTAGCAGGACACATCACAGATCGAAGAGGTTGATTGGTTTTAGGATCAATTACACTTGGGTATATTATAATAATCGACTCTGGAGTCTTCATTGAAGGAAAACCTTTAAGCACTTGATCTTCCAAGAAATGCTTGAATTGTGTAGCCTTGGGATTTTGAGAGGGATTCGCAAAAGGAGCCTTTGATAACTCTGAAAGATCAACCCTGGTCCAGGAGTGGAAGTCATGAGCATCTTTATACAGTTCTGTGTTGCCATTCTTCCGTGTCACGATCCACATATTTAAAGTGTCGTGAAATCCCCATGAGATGATCCCTGACCTATCACCATATACATCCCTAAAGCGATTCTCTCCAAGATCTGTAACAGTGATGTTAGGCTGATCCACATGAGAATTTTGATCAGAGCTCCTTTTGAACAACAGCTGTCTCTTCTCAGCAGACTTAGCCAGTTTGGTACGTTTCAAAGCCACAACATTCGGAGCCTGTGCTGGTTCTTTATCAAAGCGATCTACAACTCTGGTTGTTCTTACAGGTGGTGGAACAATGGGAACATCTTGATTAGGAATATAGATCCTTTGCTCATCGACAGACGTCTTAAATTTGTCACCAAGTTCTTCTTCCAGCTTCTTCTTTAAGTCATAGTAACTGGCAGTCAACAGAACAAAGTGAGTCTGAAGATCAGTGATCTGCTTAGTCTTCAGAGCTTTGTCTTCTAGAAGAGCAGCAACTTGAATGGTGAGCTTGGTGTTTTCAGTCTGAAGGTCAGTAACCCGGATATCAAGCTCTATATTCTTCTGATTTAGTACGTTGATCTCCTTCTGTAGTCCAAGAATAGTAGGATTCTCTTCTCCAGAGTTGCCTTCCCCAAAATATATTCCTTTACCGCAGGAGGGAGGCGTTGAGAATTGTTCTTCAGCCAAATGCATGGCCATCCTCACTGAAGCAGCATCATGATCGGGCCTGGGAGGAGAAAATCCTGCAGGGATAGAAGAACCACCAGCTTCATAAGTGGTGCTAGGACCTTCACTGAAAGGTTATGATGAGACAATGGCAGGAGTGGTTATCGGTGGTGTTGAAAGGCCTTGAAGTACACCAGAAACAAGAATTCCATGTCTAGGGTCATGTCTTCTTCTTTTCATAGGAGGTTGAGAGGTCCGTGTTGTTGTGCGATCACTCTCAAGCGGCTCAGATGTAGGAGAAACAATATCAAGGGGAGGAATCCCTGACACTGTCACCATAGGAGTTGCTGTTTCAGCCACTTGTTTGGTAGTAGGAGGCGTAGATTCAAGAACATCTTCCATCTCCCGTATCTTCGTTGCTGGATGAGCAACATCATGGATACTGTCAATTAGTGAGTTGAGATTTTCATTTGACAAGAAATCTTCATTACTTCCAAAATTCAACGAAATTTCATCCTTATCGAAACCAGAAAGATCAAGGTCTTCATATAAATCAGTCTCAGTCCCATTCTTTGAAGACCCTTCACTGTAATCACTTTGAACTGGAACTGATGTCAGATCATGTTCCTCTGCCACAAGAACATTTGGAGCTGCTGTTTCTTCTCTTTCTTCATGATCTGACATGGTGATAACATCATCTTCTGAAATCACCCTCTCTGAAGAAGTAGGCTCAGAGGATACTTTATCTGAAGATCCATGAGACTCGGATGCTTCGTTTAGCTCAGCAAATTTTCCAAATTTCACAAGCGGATACAGTCCTTGGAAAACGACCTTTCCCTTACGATTCTACTTTATAAGCCCAACAATATGGGGACCTAATGACTTCATATCTAAGGTATCTCCCTCCTTGACCATCTCCGGAAATTGAATATTGATGAACAGTTGGATGAACCTAGGATACATCAAGAAAGTATCCCGGGTAATTGCGTTGATGTTCACCACGAACTTGTCTAAGATGAACTTTGAGAAATTGAAGTGTATCCCTGCAGCTAGTGAAGCAATGGCTCCAGTGTTCCTTAGCGAGATTTCATCAGCACCAGACCTTCTGCCCGAAATGCAGCTCACAAATACATGAGCCAAGAATCTCCAGTATGGTGGCAGAAGCTTCTTCACAGTGGGAGGAAAGTTTCCTTCATAACCCATCTTCTTGAGAACCTTCTGGGCATCTTCAATCCCGATCTCAGTAGGAAAACCAGGTTGATCATCAATCAGCAACGCTTCCCTGATGAATTGCTCAGTAATTACAATATTGCATCCTTTCACAATTGCATCAACAGTAACTGCTCCATCGTTGTCTCTTTTCATCTTTGCGGTCTGCCAGAATTCCCTGATAATGTTCTGATAGACCACGGGATTCACAGTGATAGCAGAAGCTAAGCAGCATTCTCTCAGCCCGTGGATCATCGACTTGAATTCTCCATGTGCAACAGGAGGATCTGCTAGTACGATAGCCAAATTCTACATGTCCGCGAATCTTAAGTTAGCCATTTGATCTGCACTAAAATGAGCCAAGTAAGAAAACAAAGAAATTAGAGCAATTAATGTTTTATGGTTTTTCTTATTTAATCAACTTAATTTGACCCCAAAAATAATTTTGACCAAAATGGAGTTTACGGTCAATTTTGGGTTTACGACCGTAAACTCATGGCCGCAAACGGAGTTTACGGCCGTAAACTCCTTGGCCGTAAGCTTCAGTCGTAAACGCCGACTATCTATTTTTCTTCGATTAAAGCCCCAAAAACTGTCGATTTGATGAGATAATCACATATTCATGGTCGGTTTAGACCTACCTTTGAGATGAACCGAGCAATTTCACAGAAAAAAACAAAAACATTTCGAGATTGAGAGAGAATGGAAGAGGGTTTGCGGCCGGAAATAGAGAAAATGAGGAGTGAAAAGGTTTCCGGCTGTAAACCCACCTTTTATACCCTGTGCGATTTTACATGTCTTCCACACAGTACAATGCACAGTCCAAATTCCAAATATTTTAAAAATAAAACTTTTGAGGATTTTAAAATTAAAATTAAAATTAAAATAAACTAAAAATAAAATAAAATAAAAATAATTTCTAAAATTTAAGAATTAAAAAAAACATTTAAATTTTGACAGTTATAAAAATAAAATAAAAATAAAATAAAAAATTAAAAATAAAAATAAGATAAAATAAATGCAGACTAAAATTTATCTCAAAAATCATTGAATATAATTTTGTGACACTGGGATCAAAGTTGTTAGACAGCCTTAATCCACTTGTCGGTACCTTTATCTTCATGTCTTTGTCTGGTCGATCGTCGGTATTGTGGTCCACTTAAACACGAAAAATTTATGATAAATTTGGACAAGCTAAGAAAGACAAGACATTTTTTATCCTTTATTCTTAGATAAAATTTCCTAGGGACCATTTAGCTGACGAAGACCAGGGATATTGTTGTCCACCTAAATTGAGCAGCGAGATCTACAGACAATCTGTAAATGTTCAATTTTTAATTGTACTAGAACATGTTTCCCGCTTCCTGATATGCTCCAGTAATCAAGGACTTCTAGAATACTCCTTACATCGGGTGAGCAGACAATTATTAAAAGTGAAGATAGATTTAGAATGCATATGCTATACACGCAGGTCGGATCTCTTCCAATCACGCAGAGGGTGAAACATATAACTAACTGAAGTTTTAGAGGGATTGAGAAGAAGAATGGTGCATATACTACGTACCAGGTCGGATTGTAAGTCACGCAAAGGAGACAGTATATGGCTAACAGATAGAAAGAATTGCATAGATGGAAGATGCAGAGAGATAGAGTTGCATATGTTACAGTCCAGGTCGGATCTCTCGATCACGCAGAGGAGGAAACATATGACTTATAGACAGAAAGAAAGAAAATAATCTTCTACAGACCTAATTTATCGGAATTCCCCAGTCACCCCATCAATACCAGAATTAAGGACAAAATCCGCACATCGAGGAAAAGTTAATCCACAGTTCTAGATACGAGTTCTTTTAATGTGACCAGTAGATTCCCATGTATATCTCCCTGCTCAACCTATCCAAGCGTCGTATTGTCAGGCTAAACGGATTTAACTAGGTCAAGATTTGTCAAGTCTATGAATTCCTTAAGTTCAAATCTGCCTAGTCAAGTCCATCTAGAATCTTTCGTGCCTACCAGCGCATCGAATCACAGAGCGTAGACGATTTTAGTTTTGGTACGTTACGCAGATTCAGATTGTCTGTTATCACTTGATAATATCACTTCCCAACACATCACCTACAAGCAAAACTATTAGCAACATATTTTTTTTGAATTTTCTGATTTTCTAATGTTTTTGAATTGTTCATATTTTCTGAAAAAAAATTAAAACAGAAACAAAATATTTTTGAATTTTTGAATATTTGTTTGGTTTTTGTTTATTTCTCCCCCTAAATTTTTACATGGGTGAGAATGAAATCACTAAAATGTGCAAATTTAAACTAACCTAACCTAAAACAAAAATTTAATCCTCAAAACGAATCATTTTCAAAAATCCCACAAGCACATCGAATCGAGCTTTGTTAAAAGGGTTGGTGAACAGATCCGCCACATTATTAGCAGAAGGAACCTGTTGCAGCCGGATGAGCGAGCGCTCATAACAGTCTCTGATAAAATGAATTTTGATATCAATGTGCTTGGTTTTGGAATGTTGGACAAGATTTTTAGTAATTTGAATCGCAGCCTCATTATCACAGTAAATGGGGGTTTCTAGATAATTCAAACCGTAATCCAACAGCTGATGTTGGATCCAGATAACTTGAGAGCAACAAGCAGATGCATCAACATATTCCGCTTCTGCTGTTGAGGTTGAGACGGTATGTTGTTTCTTGCACTGCCATGACACCAGCCTGTCTCCAAGGAATTGACACTCTCCTGATGTAGATTTCCTATCAAGATCACAGCCTCCATAATTACTGTCAGCAAAAGCATATAAATCAAATTTGGAATTTTTCGGATACCAAAGACCCAATTTTGGGCTGCCTTTGATATACCGAAAAATCCTTTTGACAGCAATAAGATGTGAAAGTTTAGAATTAGCCTGATAACGTGCGCATTGACAAACTGCAAACATGATGTCTGGACAGCTTGCAATAAGATACATCAACGATCTGTAGTGTGTCTGATCTACGGATTCGCCATCAGTATATGGATTCAGCAGGGGTCTTTCGGCCATCGGCGTCGAAGCAGGTTTTACGTCTTGAAACCCGAACTTCTCAAGAATATCCTCCACATACTTAGCTTGATGGAGCAGGATTCCGGTTGAATTTTGTTTGACCTGAAACCCCAGAAACATGGTCATTTCACCCAATGAACTCATCTCAAACCTCTTTTTCATAACGGCTTCAAACTCTTTGCATAGCTGTGGACTGGTAGACCCGAAGATAATGTCGTCAACGTAGATCTGGACTAGAATCTGATCATTACCAACATGCTTGATGAATAAAGTTTGATCGATAGTGCCACGAGAGTATCCATGATCGAGCAAGTGCTTTGTGAGAGTCGCATACCACGCTCGAGGAGCTTGATGTAACCCATACAACGCCTTGTCCAACTTATAGACATGATTAGGAAACTTCGAGTTAACGAACCCAGGGGGCTGATCAACTTAGATTTCTTCCTTCACCTTGCCATACAAGAAGGCTGTCTTGACATCCATTTGGTAAACCGTGAAGTTCATGTAGGAAGCATATGCAAGGAAGAAACGAATAGCCTCCAAGCGAGCCACTGGAGCATAAACCTCAGTATAATCAAGACCCTCAACTTGACGAAACCCGCGAACCACCAATCTTGCTTTATTGCGCACTATAAGACCAGAATCATCCTGCTTGTTTCGATAGACCCAGCGTGTGTCAAGAGACTTTTTTCCCTTTGGTAACTCAACCAATTTCCAAACCCCGAGCTTTTCAAATTGATTTAGCTCTTCATGCATAACATCTACCCAGCTGGGCTAATTCAAAGCCATTTCAACATTCTTGGGCACTATTTGAGAGATAAAGCAAGAATAGAGACATGTATTGACATCTCCACTCTGACTTCTGGTTCTAACTCCATCACCCAGCTGACCAATGATGTTTTCGATCGGATGATCGCGTTGAATTCTTGAAGGTATGTCTTGGATGATATCATTGAGTGAAACGGGAAGAGTGTGAATGTTGAAACCTCCATCATTTGCTGATTGATCTACATTAGATGAATCTGCTACAAACTCATTAGCAATTTCTTCAGGAAAGAGTAGTTCCATAAAAGTTGGAGTGACAGCGAAAGCATTTCTAGACATGAACTCTCTTTCAACAGGGATAAGAGGTGTAGCATCAGCATCTGGAGTGTCATTTTGAACTGGAGACTCTGGACTACCAAGTCGAACAGATGACTCCCCCTCAGGTGGAGCAGATGACTCCCCCTCAAGTGGTGAAGAGGGTACCGTTGGAGGTCTGTAAACAACTTCTTCGTCTTCATCTTCAGAAACAATCTTCGAACCAGAGGAGGACCCGTATGAACCATCTGAAGACACATTAATGGACTTGAAGAGCGATGTGTAATCAAATAACCAATCAGGGCCCACTCGAGCATCCGTCTCATTTTCCTCCAACCAGCGCACGTCAAAGGATTCTACAATCTGCTTCGTCTTTTTATTGTAAACCCTATACGTGGTGCGTGCATCATATCCTACGAAATAACAATCATCGGCTTTGGCATTGAACTTCGGGTTGGACTCCAGGTGAAGAAGGGTGCAAGGGCAGCCAAATACACGGAAACGACTGACTGAAGGCTTATGACTATATAGAATCTCATACGGTGTCTTCATCTGAGCTTTGTTGATTAAAACACGATTCTGAACGTAGCAAGCAGTGTTAATCGCTTCAGCCCAAAAGAAAACAGGTAACGTGGAGTCACACAGCATCGTCCTTGCAGCGTCTTTTAATGTTCTATTTCTCCTCTCAGCAACACCATTTTGTTGAGGCGTGTGAGCAGAGCTGTATTGAGTTATCAATACGAAGCGCCTTCACCCGGTTGTTGGTTTGGTTCTCAATCATCACAATGAACTTCTTTATCAGATCAGCAACCCCAGCTTTGTTGGATAAGAAAAAGACCCACGTAAAATGAGAGAAATCATCGATCACAACTAGACAGTACGAGCTTCTGTTGATGCTCAGGACGTTGACCAGACCAAATAAATCCATATGCAATAATTGGAGCACCTGACTGATTGAGTTAACTTGTTTTCGCAGGTGTGGTTTTCTATGATGTTTTCCCTGGGCACATGACACACACTTGTCAAAAGTGATAAAGTCTCTGACAAGTAAGCCTCGGACCATCTCATTCTTTGCAAGATGATTTAAGTTGTTAGCATTAGCATGACCGAGTCTTCGGTGCCACAGCATTGCATTTTGTTCTCTGGCCTTCAAAAAGAGGCAAGTGACTTGTTCAGGAATGTTGTTGTTCATATCAATAATATACGCATTTCCATCCCGCTTTGATTTGACAAGAATCCACTCTTCTGGGATGATAATGCCTGGCTTGAGAATCATGCACTCTTTGTCAGTGAAGTGTGTAGAATAACCTTTGTCACAAATCTGAGACACACTCAACAAACTGTGTTTTAACTCGGGATCAAAGTTGACGTTCTCAAAACTCAGCACTCCATTTGTTACGGTTCCTCTCTGAGTGATCTTGCCACCTTCTCCGCCCGCAAAGGAAACATATCCCCCATTAAAAGATTGAATGTCGCTTAGTTGGGAGATGTCTCCTGTCATATGCCGGGAGCAGCCGCTGTCGACGTACCAAGGTCTGACGACATTCCTCCGCAACTGTCCCTACAAAATGAGCGGAATCATTTAGATTTGGGAACCCAGGTCATCACTGTCCTGGGTTGCCTCTTCACTTTCTCTGATTTATCTTTCAAAGCCTTCAATTCTGAATCATCATTTCTAATCTTTTCATAGGATGCAGATGATTGATTGGAAGTTAATTTGGGCATCCAATGATTTTTAGGTTTCCTAACAGTCACAGGTGGTTTTGAAATATGTTTCTTATTAGTTTGCATTGAGCATCTGGAAGTTCTACCAGAAGTGGTTGAAGATCCAGAACTGCTCTTTGACGAAACTGATCTTGGCGGAGCCTTGTTCGGTTTTGGCAAATTGTTTGGGACTTTGTTATGAAAAACGCTTTTATTCTTTTGGAAAACCGCCCTTTTTCTACTTTGATCATTCTTCCAATCATCATCCCGAGAGCGAGTTCTTGAGGACTTTCTAGTTAAAGACCTTTCTCCAGATTCGTTCTCTCCTCTTGGTGACATATAATGCATAAAAAATCCTATATTGACAATTTCTAGCTATATGACCACCAATACCACAATTAAAACAAATGTGTTTATTATTATTAGAACTGGTACTGCCTTTCTCAGATTTATTTTCTTTACTGACACCCTTACTCTTCTCACAAGAACATGTGTGAGAAACAGGTTGTGAGATAAGTGAGGGTGTATCAGATGGTGTGACTTGTGGAATTGGTGTGTTTTCATTTGAAGCATCACAAACATCAGGATTATCAAATAATTCATCAAACACTTCAAAAAAATTTAATTCAACAGGAGCAGATGCGGAAGAATCACAAAAAACATTGTCATTTTTAACATCAGAAACAAAAGGTTTTTCATTGGAAACAGAAACATGAGATTGAGACTCAGTTTTATTATCAGAAACAGATCCTTCAACTTCGTGCTTTGACTGATATAAGGATTGATATGCAGGGGAAGTAGAAACGTTAGTATTTTCAACATTAATAAATCCTCCTGAAACAAAACCAGATGGCTTGCCATAAACCATGAATGGTTCGTTGGCAATCTCCTCTTTAGACAAAGGTTGATACTGATATGTATGATTAAAAGGAGGAGGTACATTATCGTATCCTAAACCCTTTTGCTGGTTTCGTTTGAACTGCAGACAATGGTCAATCATGTTGGCAACTACCTCGCTTGATACATCAAATCTTTTAAAATCAAAATTTGCAGTTTCAAATTGTCTTTTTAATGTATCAAGCTCAACAATTAACTCATCATTCTGTCTCTTGATATAATCATAATGTTCACATTTGTTACTGTAGTCTTCCCGAATTCTCTTAAAGTCCTTTATTTTTATTTCTAACTGGGCCTTTAGGGGTTTTTGTCCTTTTCTAAGTTGATAGCTCTCATATCTAAGATCCTCTACTTCTCTACGTAATGATTGTATTTCGTCATGAAGAATTTTAACATAATCAATACATGCCTGAGAACAAGAAGGTAAACTTACCTCGCTTTTCTTGGGCTCGGAAGTAGAAGATACCATCAGTGCAAACTGCAGCTCCATCATCTTTTCTTTAAGATCAGATGCATCATACTTCAAGGGAGCATCATCATTGATTTGGGCTAGGTGAGCATTTTCAGGTTTTGAAATGTTCAGAGCCTGAATCTGGTCGTCCCAGTCAAATGACTGAGCAAACATAGCAGTCTCACTGTTGGCCACAGCACCTCCACGATTGTTTCCCACCGCAACCATCGTCCTGTCATTGTTCAACCTTCGATCCGGTTTCGGGCACTCACGAGCAAAATGACCTGGCTCGTGACAGTTGAAACATCGCAACTTTACCTTATTGAACCGTACCTTTTTATCAGCATTCATCCCCCAGTTGTTTTTCCCTGTCTTTTTAGCAAACTGCTTCCCCTGAATACTGCCATAACAATTTGCCACGTAATATCCATCTCTTCCACATCTTCTAGATGAATCTGATCCAGATTAGCAAATGACAACTGAGGTGGAAGCTCTCCAGCTACAAAAGCATTATAGCAGTTAACAAGTCCTATGGCGAGAGCCAGATTTTCATCACTTTCCTTCGTGTTTGAGGAAGAGGCTACAACTGGCACATTGGAGGAGGGAACAGCTTGTGGAGTAACAAACGATTGGCTTTGAGAATGAGGCATGGATAACGCAGTAGTAAAGGTTTAAATTTGAGGTTGTTGAACAGCAAATGCTTGACCTAAGGAAGAAATGATTGATGAAAGGGCATTGTTAGAGGAAATTCCGAGATTTGCAGTCGAATACAAGTTCACATGGTTAATCTCTCCCTGTTTATCATCAATATCACAAGCTTTGATGATCGCCATTGTTTCAGCAAGAGTAAGGCGATTCAGATCCTTGGTCTTCTTAATAACAGCCACATTCATGTCCCATGACTTTGGAAGAGCATTCAGTAGCTTTTTATTTATCTCGGACTTGGTCAAGAAGATCCCAGATATGCTCATCTCAGTAGTGAGAGTTGTGAATCGCTGCAGCTGTGCCTCCAGGGTTTCTCCAGGAATGTAATTAAACATGTTGAATTTCTGTCGCAAGATATCCTGGCGGCTTTCCTTCATGTCTTCATTTCCTTCATACACCTCAATCAAGGCTTCCCACAAAGCTTTAGCTGAAGCATACTCTCTGAAACCTTGAGCTATATCAGGAGATAAAGCCATGGTCAGAGTGGCCAAAGCCCTTTCCTGTTCTTCAACTTTCTCAAAATCATCATCTGTATAGTTCTCAACTGATTTGTCAATCACTTGTCCTGCAACCGTCATAGTAATTCGGACAAGACCCTTGATGATGCTTCTCCAAACATTGAAGTCTTTCATTTTAATATACTTCTCAATCCGGTATTTCCATTCAGGAAAACCATCTGCAGAGAGCAACCTCGGAATACGTGTGGTTGTGCCCATAATAGTATCCAGTTCATGATGATGTGTTTGACTTTGAGAATCCATTGATGATTAAATTTTAAATCAGAAATTAAAACAAAAGAATGTCAAAAGTGAGTTTCCGATCAGTGACTTTACGGCCGTAAACTGAGTTTACGGTTGGATGTTTACGGTCTTGTGTTTACGGTTTTTGAAGCTTAGTTTATGGTTACTGAAGATGCTTTGTTTACGGTCCAAGAACACAGTTTACGGTCTTTGAATGTTTTTGAGTTTACGGCTGTAAACTGAGTTTACGGCCGTAATCTCTTGGCAGTAAACTCCCAGAAGTTCTCGAAAACACGATTTTGGAGTAGATTCGATCCCTTTAGCAATGAAAACACCAAACCCAATCTTGAACAGTGAAGAATATAAGTTTAAACGGCCGAAAACTCGATTGAATGATGCTTTGACACCGGTTACGCTCTGATACCAATTGTAAGGTCCTGAAAACGGATCTTACCAGTGATCAAACAATCAAACAATCAACTAGAACAAGAATTTGAGTAGAAGTAGAATAGAAACAAGCTTGCACACGCTTTATAACTTGAAAACGTCTGGTACAACTTGCTTACAGCAACCGTAAACTCTCTAGCATCAACAACCAATAATGACCTACACAACCTCTATATATAGGAGACTTTAGCCGGAAACTGGGTTTACGGCCGTAAACAGGCTTACGGCCGTAAACTCACTACAGGGTCGTAAACTCACTAACAACCTACTAAACCACAATAAAGACTCAAAAGAACTATTACAATGAAAGCCTAGACCAAACCACTAATTGGACCCTTCACATGCATGTCCAATGCATGTCTTGTACTCTTATTAGGTCAAAACAGAGAAAAAAGGGCCAAGATCACATGCAAGAGTTAAAAACTGTATAAAACTCCAGATCCAACACTCTTAACTACAAAGGGACTATGGGGATTTATAAAGTTGGCAGCTTTATGAAATCCCAACACTCTAATATGTCCCAACATGAAGAACAAGGCATAGAAACCTAGATCTATGCACAATAAACCATAAAGCTTGGAACTTGGGGACTTACAAGAGTCCAGAATATGCACAACAAGATGATGAGAATAGTTGCTTTTTGAATCCAAGTCTAGAGGTCGCCTTCTTCTTCTTCTAATCCCCAAAAATCAACACAAAAAGCTTAGAGAGCAAAAATGGAGGTTAGGGTTTGCTTGGAGGTTGAGAGAGCGTGATGGAGGTTGTGGGTGAGAAACCCTAGCCATCGTATTCCATTAAATAGGGTGTAAACCCCATATATTTAGGTTTTCTCATTAAACAGCTGCCCCGCCATGGCCATAGGCTGCCACGCTGTGGCGACCTTCCATGAGATCGCGATATTTCTTGAAACGCCACGCCGTGGCGCTTTCCCCAATGTTGTGCCAATTCTAAATACTTATAATTTTGAAATTTGAATTACGTCGGTATCCGAATGTTACAAGAACGTGTATAGCAGGCAGAAGAAATATTGTAACATCCCAAAAATCATGACCAAAAATTTTCGTTTTAATTATTAAATCAACCCATAGTTATTAAAACATTTCATCAAAACATCAAGTCATGTTCATAAATGAGAGTCTCCATATCAAAACATCATAGTAAAACATCCCAACCTAAAACATCATGGTTTGTGCACTGCAGTCAGCCCGAGCTCTTCCCTTTGCTACCAGAAGTACCTGAAACCAAAACTGAAAACTATAAGCACGAAGCTTAGTGAGTCTCCCTAACTACCACATACCATACACATAAGCACATAATCACATATAAACATATCATGAGCCCCTCCCGGCATCAGACAATATCCGGCATCGGGCCCCGCCCGACATTAGACCGAAATCTAGCATCGGGCCCTGCCCGACATTGAGCAAAGCTCGGTATAAATATAAACACATCAACAATACACATAAAATAAGCACATAACATAAACATATAAACATTCCTCGGGGCCCACCCTACATCAGACTGAAATCCGGAAGCATACAAACATTCCTCGGGCATTGCCCGACATTGGACCGTAATACGGAACATAGAATACAGGCACATGCAAGAATCACAAAGACATCAAGCATACAAACATTCCTCGGGCACCGCCTAACATCGGATCGAAATTTGGAAACATATAACCTTACATCGGGCACTGCCCGACATTGGACCTTAGTCCGGTACATACTAACATACATATACGGGCCGACATTGGTGCCTTCGACCCGTTCATACAAGAGGAAAACTCACCTCCAATGCCAAATGCTAGCTGAAACGTCTCTGTCTCGGAATCAACTCTACACACTCCTTGAATCAAAACAACCCCTTAGATACAATTTATACGGATACCCCTTTTTGGGTCAACTATGGTCAAAGTCAAAGTCACAGAATCGTGAAACAACCCCTTACTCCTCAACTCGCCGAGTTCCCATAAATCACAGAATCGTGAAACCGCGATCCAACTCGTCGAGTTCTTCCATGAACTCGTCGAGTTCTTCCTTCTCAACAGAATCGGGACTTTACCAGTACAACTCGTCGAGTTCCCTTGTGGACTCATCGAGTTTCTCAGTGTGTCAATCCTTCAAATCCCTTGTGGACTCATCGAGTTTCTCAGTGTGTCAATCCTTCTTAATGCATCAAGCCCTTATCCTTCAAATCCAAGTCCCATATTCCAGATCTAAACTGGAAATGCCTCTAGAAGGGTAAAGTTTCCAACTTTACCCATTAATACCTTTCCTAAATGGATTAAGCTCAAACCCTAACCCAAAAGGCCAAAGTCTTAATCCCAACTTCACCAAAACTACTAGATAGACCATGAGGTCATAGATCTGGACTTTAGGGACAAGAAGATCACGTAAAGCTTCAAGCTTTATCCCCATGCATGGCCATTTGGAGCTAAAAAAGCCATAATAGAATCTTATAGGTTTCATGGGACTTCCATGGCCATAAAGTTGGCACCTTTATGCCATGAAAACCCCTCAATACCTTAGATCTGAAGTTTAAATCCATTTGGGTCGTCCAACTCCCAAGGGCTATGATATTTGGACCAAACTAGGCAAAATCACTCCAAAAGAAGATCTTGATAACTACAAAGCAAGGTTCAAGCTTTTTACCAGGAAAATGTCGTGGATGAAACAAGGGTTCTGGATCTATAAACTCCTTCTTGTGTGCTCAAGCTTCTCCTTCTTCCAATAGCTTCAAAACACACACTAAATCACTTGAAATAGCTCACAAACTTTCACAAGAGCATTAGGGTTTCGAGATTTAGGGTTGGGACTTGGAGGCTGGAAATGAGGCCAACATGGAAGGTTTCAGGTGCTTAAATAGGGTACAGACCCCGAAAATTAGGGTTTCTCCTATGCCAGCCTACTCGTCGAGTTGAGGTCTCTCAACTCGTCGAGTAGGTTACTTAAATCACACGGACCATATGATCTCTACTCGATGAGTTTGGGATTCCAACTCGTCGATTTTCTCTTATAATTTGAATAATTAATAAATTAAATACATACCAGGAATCAGGCGTGATAGTTATGTTGACCGATGTCGTTCTGATCTCGTGTTTCAGGTGGGGGATTTCGTGCTTCTGAATGTGTCACTGTCACATCCATAAAATTCAAGCCAATTTAAAACTTTTTCAAGCATCCAAAAACCATTACTTATTACAAAATGTTTTCAAAATAGTTTCATATCAGAGTATCCCAGAAATCAAAATCATAAAATGTGAGGAGGTGCACGATCAAGCCTTTGCCTTCCCGCGATCATCCGAAGTACGTGAAACAAAATCAATAACTGTAAGCCTGAAGCTTAGTGAGTTCCCCCAAAATACCCGTACAACAAATAACACACATATAATAACATCATACTATGGGCCCAATCAACCATCAGGTTGGAATTCCCCAGGCCCTCAACCATCGGGTTGGAATGCCAACATACTATGGGTCCAATCATCCTCGAGATGGTATACCCTCGGTCCACAACCATCGGGTTGGAATGCCCACATACTATGAGTCCAACCACCCTCAGGATGGAATACTCTCGGCCCACAACCATCGAGTTGGAATGCCCCGGTCTGTTGGCTCTCGCATAAAGCAGAAAAGCCTCAACCACCCATCAATCATGTGCACATATATCAGATAATCACATAACAGTCTATAGACAGTCAAACCGATCTATAGATCACTAATCATAGCAACATCATATCTACTAGGATACCGATCTAACCGATCATAACCACATATAAACATCCTGTCTACCATGATACCGATCTAACAAATCTCACTAATAATAAAGCAGGATAACAATCCAAAGGGTCGACTTAGTGCCTTAGACCCTTGAGTATAATGAGGAAAACTCACCTCACAAGTAGTACTGTAGTGACAATATCCAACTCCCAATCACAGCTCCGAACTCAACCGCCTGTAACCACCATGTAACTAATTCCATCAAAATCCCAAATTACCAAAATACCCCTAGAAGCCACACTTGGTCTACCTTGGTCAAAGTCAAAGTCAACGGTCAAGGGCAACAGTCCATATTGACTCAACTCGTCGAGTGCAGCTTACTGACTCTTCGAGTTCCTTCAGAACTCAAAACCCGTGAAAACTCGAGTCAACTCGCAGAGTTACCAAACAACTTCGTCGAGTCCATGTTGTGTCCAGAAGATCAGGAAATCCTTGACCAACTCGTCGAGTTACCTCACCAACTCGCCGAGTTCACTCAGAATCCAGAAAGCGGGAAAACCCTTATCCAACTCGTCGAGTTGGCTAAGCAACTCTTCGAGTTCTTTCAGTCCTTTTCTCATTCAGACACTTTTAAGCGAACCCAAGGCTCCAAACTGTAGATCTATCCCCCTAGGGTGTAGTTACCATGTAAAGTTGCCAACTTTACGTGCATGCAAGGCCTCTAGAGGCTAAAACACCCAAAACTAAGCTTAGGAAGAGGTTTAGGTTATGGAGAAGGGCCAAGATTAGATAAAGCCGACAATTGTATGTCCATGGGGGCTAGAGGAGTCCAGATCTGAGACCATGTCCTCATGACAAGCTCAAATCCGAGAATGACTGCATTTTGCTCCAAAAATGACCATATACTTTCATAAGAGTAGATATAAGAAATTAAAAGCCAAGGTAAAGACTTTTTACCTCCAAATGGCTGCTAACACAGAGTAGATGTCGGATCTACTGCTTCTCCCCTTTTCTCCAACCTCTTCAAGCTCCAAGTTCCTTCACAACCACACCAAAATCACACTCCAAGACTCACACACACACTCAAGAAGGTATAAGGCTCGAACTAGGGTTTATCTGGATTGTAAAGTGATAAGGGAGGCAGGTGAGGGGACATAAGGTCCTTTAAATAGAGTGTAAACCCTAAAAATTAGGGTTTTCATAGACAGCCTCAACTCGTCGAGTTGGAGTCCTCCAACTCGTCGAGTAGGTTCCATAAAACAGGCGGCCTGATCAGTTTCTACATGAAGGGTTGGGGCCTCCAACTCGTCAAGTAGGCCTTAAATGATGTATAAAAATTCTTGAATTTCGTACCTGAAAACTGGGATGTTACAGTCACCATGGAAGGGTGTCATCCAGTTCTAGTAGCAAGGTAAGTTGGGCCCTAGATACATCTGTCCTTTCAGGGTTACTTCCCTAGTGGGCAAGGTTGCTTATCGGTTGGATCTTCCTGTGGAACTTAGTCAGCTCCACAATACCTTTCATGTCTCTCAGTTATGGAAATTTTTGGCCGATGATTTCATAGTGGTTCCCTTGGATGACATTCAGGTTGATGAGCGCCTAAATTATGTAAAGAGACTGGTTGTGATTCTTGACAGGAAGACGGAGACCTTGCATAACAAGGTAGTGTGTTGTGGTGAAGGTGTAACATTAGAAAGGTTCCGAATGGACTTGGGACCCCGAGGACGACATGACAAAGCATTATCCTGAGTTGTTTGTAATAGCGGAATATGATTCAAGTGGGGGAGAGTTGTAACATCCATTTCCTGTTACGTAACTAACTTAGCTTTAATCTATTTAAATTACTAAAAAACTAAAAATTTGTGACTATAACTCAAAATCGCAGGGTGCTTCTAATTGGGTGCTAGGCATTTCCGGCCCAGCCCAATTACAAGATTTTAGGGTTTGTTGAGTATTTAAGCACACTTACGACCTAGGGTTAGATCATTTACAACCTCTATCACTCTTAAACAAACCCTAACTCTCCCAATCTCTCATTTTGGAGGTTGAATTTTCTTTTGGAAATTTACGCTTCATGGTTCGTAGTGAATCTTAAAGATCAAGTTGTTTGCAAAGTGTTTGGTTGAAGTGCTCAAGTGTAGATATAGCAAAGCTACCTCATTTATGAACCATTATGAGTAAAAAGCTTCAATCTTAACTTCTAGTTTGATAGATCTAGCTTATGGTCCATTTTTATGTTTTTGGTCCCATTTTGGTGGTGAGCTTTGAGTTGAGATGACTCCTGCTCCTTCTAAGCACTAAGGATTGTCATTTGGATATTTTCTAGTTGTAAAGTTGCTATCTTGACCTTTTTCTTGGATTCATGCATGTTTTATGAAGTATTATGTCATTTTGGACTTGGTAATCTAGATCTAGTTAGTTTTTGTTGGTCTTAATGGATAAAGCTGGAAACTTTGCTCATTTAGACATCATGAGAGTTCAGATCTAGAAGATGGGGAATCGACTTAACTGATTACTTCATTTTACACTTTGGATTAAGCCAAAGCGCGGGGTGCTTTTCTTGAGTGTGGGTTTCTTTCTGACTTTTCTTGGGCGTGCTTCTTTTAAGCATTAAGCCCGACTATTTTGCCCGACTTTTTAACCTAATGTCGACCTTTTTGACTTTTTGGCTTCATTTGACTTTGGTTCAATATTTAGGGTTTAGTCCTTGACTGGGATTAGACTCTGTGATATGGTTTAGGTGGTTAGTAGTATTAGCTTTCTTGTAATTGTAGATCAGGTGATTGTCTGATTGACTTTGAGATGAGTTTTCTCACCATAATATGTAGTATGTTAGCTGTCTTTGTGATTCTTGCATGTATGTTTGGTGGGGCATGTTTTGTATGTCAATAGGGTCCCGTTTTGTGAAATGGACACGACCCGATATGATTGATGGATGAGGCCCGATATGTGAGTTGAACGGGGCCTATTGTGCTAATTGGGTGGGGCACGTTGTGTTTATGGGTGGGGCCTATATGGTTATGTGGTACTTTGGGGAACTTACTAAGCTTTGTGTTTATGGGCGGGGCTTGTTATGTTTACGGGTAGGGCTCCTATGGTTTTGGTTCCAAAGGGAAGGGCCCGACATGATCGCACTACATCCTTCGGAGTTTCATTTCGCACTATCTTTTTATGATACACTATGATAATTAATAATACATTACACTTCGATTGTGTTTTGAACAAAGGAATGAATATTTTGGGGTTGTTTAAAAGTGAAATTTTTACTTGATATTTTTGAGACGTTACACCTAGGCTTTCGAATGTGAAAAGAGCCTCGAAAATTAAACCATAATCAAAGAGTTACCACACCATATACCAATCCAAAACATAGTATCATCATCGTTACCCAACACACAAACTAAAGCTAACCTAAGAATTACACATGGGCATTCAAAAGAGCAAAGAGCCTCGAAAATTAAACCATAATCGAAAAGTTACCACATCATATACCATTCCAAAATGTAGTATCATCACCATTACCCAACACACAAACCAAAGCTAGCCTAAGAATAATTAAACTATCACACAACTAGTTCACAGAGCCAACTATATCAGTCCAGATCTCTTTACCCATACAAAAAGTCGAACCACCCAAAAAAAACCCAACATCCTTTCCATAAAAAGATTTAATGAGTCTAACCCATAAATAATTAGGCTCATTAAGGAACCGTCATATCTCTCTCTCTCTCTCTCTCTCTCTCTCTATATATATATATATATATATATATATATATATATATATATATATATATATATATATATATATAGAGAGAGAGAGAGATAAGTTCAAATGTTTCTAACAACTATTGTGTGTGTAAACGGACCAATCACAAATTAGTAAAAATTAAATAATTAATTAAACCAAATAAGGATATTTTCGGTTTTTTTGTATTGACAATTAATGATATCATTTAATTTAATTATGCAATTAAGGAAAGAAAATCAATATGTTGACCTAATAATCAAACCCTTCGATTTCTTTCCTTTAATTGTCATTCGGAAACCATTTATCTCAATCTCACACACAAACCTTCTTCCCTTGATTTGACCCTCCGAAGGGTCAACCCTCCGAAAATCGAAGAAGAGAGGAGGGTTGGACCTCATCCATAACCCTCCTGCAATTGAAAAAGAGAGGGCGTTGTAGTTAGTTCACTTTGTCGGCAATGATGGCGGTGCAACTAGGAGGAAACCCCAACCCATTCAGGTAAATGAATCATTTTTCATTTCTCTAAGGTTTTATAGTTTGTGCATCAATTTATATGTTCTTGAGCCATGGAATTTGTTCCAAAAGCTGATCAACACTTTTAATTCATAGTAGTATATTTTTTTTTATATTTTGTGGATTTTCTAAACTTAGCATTAACCGATTCCAATTTTTGTTTTGAATTTTAAATTCATAATAATTGAAGGCGGTGGCCTCAAATCTCTTGCATTCTCTATATTTAAAAAAAAAAAAAAAAAAAAAAAAAAAAAAAAAAAAAAACCTGTTTACAAATATTAATGGTTTTCTGCTTCACAACTAGAAGTGGACTATTTGGACTCATTTTTTACCGACGGTGATTGTAAATCTAAAACTGCACAACTATTTGTATATTTTTATTTATAATCAAGTAACAATTTGATTTTTTGTTATTCAAGTCACATTAATCTTTTTAAAAGAGTTCAACAAAAAAGCTCGTCAGGTGTAAAAGTATATAACTGGAGATGAAATTAGAGGCTTGTTAGCTCCACCACCTTGGGGTAATCCATATATACATCTATATCGTTTTTAATTTTGTCTAATAGTAGCTTTTATATAAATGCTTTAGTTTAGACGTTACATTGGCAATGTGATTTTATTTTGTAATTTCTAATGGTTCTTTTTTAATGCAACTTAAGAAGATGGGTAGAATATAAATCTCTAAAATCGGTTAAGAAGGAATGAAAAAATCTCCCTTGATTAAAAAGCGTCGATAAAGGCTATACAGATGATACAAATTACTAGGTTTGTTTAAATATTGGGTTATTTATTTTAGTTTTGAATGATTCAAAGTTATTTTTTTTAATGTTAATATAAGGTATATTTGTTCCTAATTATATGTATTTTTTGAGATTTTGCATAATTTTTCTGCCCACTAAATGTTAATGAAATGTGTATAAGATCCCATCTTTTTTCATTGTAGTTTTAGTATTACATTAGATTATAATAAATTACAATTCTTTAATGTGTATTACATTCTATCAAAATTTATAGTTTTTATTTTTTTAGAATGCATTGAATTTTTTAATATTTGACAGTTGATTATGTTTTCTTTGTGGATTTAGGTTTTGAAGAGGCTGTCATTGATGTGAAAAAAGAAGAAAACATAAAGAACGATAGTGTATTCTACCAGAATGTAATTTGCAACAATATATAATGTGTTTCTTAACAATAATATTCATTCGGAATTGATTAGTGTTTTTGTTAGATTTTGATGTTTATTTTTCTTTTTTAACCATTTTTAGTTTTAATCTTTAAGAATAAATATAATTCTTAAACCATTAGTAGTCATGTTTTTTTTTTCCAAAATGAATGTAATAATTGTTTATAGTTTTATTCTTTACAAATTAATGTAATTAGTGATTCTTAAAGAATAAAATTAGTATTTTTAGAAAATATAAATCTTGATAATATGTTGTATAATTCTTCAAGCATGTTAATTATAAAAATATCTAGAATGGAACCACATTCTGGAAGAATAAAATATAAAATATATTTACAAGTTTATAGTTACTTTTTGTCATTCTGGAACAATGAAACCGATTATTATTTAAAAATATATTAGAATTAAATTTGAATTAATTTAAAAAATTCAGATTTTTTAAAATAAGGGAACCCTTAAAATCCGAAAATTTCATTTTTCAATATAGATTAATTGACCAAAATACCCTTACGTTGTAATTTTTGTAATTATGTGGTTCATGCTTGCTTATTGAAATATCATAGACCCTCAAATCATGACCATTGATTCTACTCATCCGTTAGTCCAGAGTTGTCCTTACGAGCACATAATTGATGTAAGAAACACATGAACCTAGACTTTTATATATATATATATATATATATATATATATATATATATATATATATATATATATATATATATATATTAATAAATTATATCAAATAAATACATGAAAATGACTCATGTTCATTTAAGAACATACGTTCCTAAATGAACATCAAAATCATCAATGTTCATAAGTCAACATTGTTGATTTGCATGTAATTATGAGATTATATCGTATAATTTGGTATTTTTCATGTGGTTATGTGGTAATTTTAATATATATATATATATATATATATATATATATATATATATATATATATATATATATATATATATATATATATATATATAATAGAGAAGCATTATTTGTTAAAGAACAAAAGAACCAATCCACATGCATCAGATTATATTAAAAGATCTATTTCATTTTTTACTTTTATTTTTCTAGATCATGTTTTTATCGAAAAAAACTGAACATGCTACAGTTAATGATTTTTTATCATCTTTAAATAGAGATTCTAAAACGGACTTTTTTTCTTTTAAAAAAAACTACTTCGTTTTTTTCTTTTCTGAACACTAATACAACAAAATTCATAATTTTATGTACTTTTTAATGCACATTCATATTTATGTATAAAAACAATTATTTTTCGAAATTTTAGCTTAAATTCACATTGTAAATGTTAAAAACAAAATTATATTCAGTTCAGATAAATACCATAAAATATGAATAAAAATAAGTCAGACTCATATTGTAAATTGTGAAAGGTGAATTATATATAGTTCTGATTCACAATGTGAATAAATTTACTTATGAAGTTTACAAAACTAATTTATAATTAACTAAAACGTTAAAATATTATAAAATTACACTAAAATATACTTCAATTCACATGTAAAATTTACTAAATTACATTGTAAATGATCAAAACGTTGAAATAGTAAGTCAGATTCACTTTCAGAATGCTAAAAACTGAATTATTTACCATTCACATTCACAATGTAAATCAATTGATTCACAAATTCAGTGTAAATATGACCAGAACAATGTGAAAAAATAAAGTTATATCGATGTTGATATCTATTTATAGAGGACAAAAAATGAGAATTCTGGTATATTTAGTTTTTTTATATATAAAAAATAAACCTAATTATTGTAAAAACGACAAAATGAAAAGATTTTTTTCGAAAAAAAAAATTTGTTTTTTTATATATCAAAATAGATGTCTACAGTAATAAGATAAAAAAAACTTTGAATTTTGATATATACGGTTTTTTTATAAAAAAACATGGCCGATCAAAATTAAACAAAAAAACAAAGTGGATTTTCTTGTATAATTCGCTGCATGCACGTCCAATGTAAAAATGTAAAACACTTTCCTTGGTCATTGATCGTTATAATTTCTAATGCTTACGATTGGTTCCTTGGTTCTTTGTTAATAATGATTCTCTATTGAACATTACTATATATATATATATATATATATATATATATATATATATATATATATATATATATATATATATATATATATATATATATATATATATCTCCAAAATTTTGGTCCAGTTTATGAAAATTCCTAAATTTTGTTTTATTAACAAAAAAATCTTGATTACCGGATAAAATTTCAAATCAATCCTCTTTTACTAGTAAACTATTTTTACCCAGTTATTTCTAGAAAAGACTCATTATTAGGTGTCTAAGATCATAACTAAATTGGTATCACTTTGTGGAATAAGAGCAAAGTCCTTTTTGGGTTGCCCTCAATAACTAGAAATAGCTAGGAACATGTTTAGAGGAGTAAGTAAATAATTTGTTAATTTATTATATAATTAATAAGTTATTTAGAAATGGTTAATAATTAATTTAGAATTAATAAGAATTAATTGAAAATTAATTTTGGATCAATTAGAATTAATTAAAGGTCCAAGGGCTAAATTGCAATTGTTTAATTATTAAACAAGGAAGACATTCTAGAACCCTCTGATGGTGGATGGTTTTGGGAGAGGTCCATAAAAGTTGTGGAAGTATCCTTTAACTTATTAGGAAACTGATTTGAATAGGTTTAAAATATTATTATCTTATTATTCAATATAGGACTTCCATTAACTATAAGCATTTTTGTCCCTAGCCTTCAAGAGCTAGAATTGAAATTCTCTTATTTCTTCTTCTTCTTCTTCTTCTTCTTCTTCTTCTCTCTATCTCTCTCTCTCTCTCTCTCTCTCTCTCTCTAAATCGTTCCATAGGGTTTCTAGGTTATTGGGTATGAGTCATTAGAGGTATCATACTTTTAGTGTTTGCTTTCTTAGGAACTCTTGAGGATTAAAGCTTGATTATTTTCGACAATACTCAAAGGTATGTACACTAACCCTTTGTGATTTTTGATTTAAATAGGTTAGTTCATAGTTTTCTTTGTATATTGCTATTGTGAGAAAAGCCATAGATTTTTAGGTTACATATGCCCATAAAATAGTTTTATGATTTCGTTGTCTAGATTTTGTTGTTTTACCTTTTAATGTAACTTAGAAAACCTATTAATATGTGTAACATCTGTTTTCCAAATAAGGTTGGCCAAGATTAAAGGAATCAAAATAAGGTTTTTGGAGCAAACCCTCAGCCACGACGTGCGGCATGGATGGCCATGACATGGCATGAAATTAATGGATTGCGTGTTTAAAGGGTCTCCATGGCGTGTAAATGGATGGCTATGGCATGGTAGCTATAGCATCCCAAGACCATGTATTTTAGGGTTTCTCCCATATTTAAGCCCCTTAACTCTCCTTCTACGTCAGTTCCTTCAGCCTCCATCTCCCATTCCAAAACCCTAACCCCTTTTTCCTTAACTTTGAGCTTGGTGACTCGATCTTGAGGTTGTTTGCATCATTTGGTGCAACTTGGAGAAGAAGGTGGTTCATTTTGGTGTAAGGAAGCAAGGAGCAAGCTTGGATCCAAGATCTTCTTCACTTTTTTGAGTTGTTAGAGGTAAAAAGTTCATACCTTGACATTTTTTCTTCTTGTTTCAAGTATGAGCACATTTTGGATGTTTTCGTCCCATTCTTGAGTGCTTTAAGAGTTTAAGGAACTCCAGAGCTTGATGTGGTGCCCTTTTGGTCATGAACTTCTGAGCTAGTGAGAAAAAGTGTAACATCCCGAAATTCAGGTACATCTATTTAACCCTTCTCTTTTGTCAAATTGTCAAGATTAGCCCTTAAGTGGAATTTGTAGCAAATGAGTACGCTGGGCGTACTCAAGAGTACGTTGCGCGTACTCATGCGCTTATTTTGGACGCGGAGGCACCTAGGTACGCTGGGCGTACCCAAGGTTACGCCGGGCGTAACCGGCCCAAGTGAAAACCCTAATTTGGGGCTTGTGCACTATAAAAAGGAATGCTATGGCCTTGACCTCAGCCTCCATTCCAGAGAGTGAAACCCTAAAAAAGAGTCCTCCTTCGTTTCTAGCTAGTGTGTTGGTGTTCTAAGCTTCTAAGTGTCATTTCAAGGTGGTGGAAGAGAAGAAGAGGCCATTTTGGAAGCTAGAAGTTTGTGGGAAAGAGTAGATCCGAGCTTTTCAGAGGTTGGAGCTTCTTCCTGAGGTAAAAAGCTCAAAACTTGCCTTGTCTTTTGTGTTGTGTGCTTCTTGGACCAATTTCTAGGGTTTTTGGTCCCAAGATGGAGACTTTATGAGCAAATGGTCTCCATTGGCCTAGATCTATCATATTTCAGGACTATATGAGTTGTATGTTCATAAAAATGCAATCTTGGACGTAAATATTGAGCCATGCATTAGATCTAGACCTTTGGAGGAGAAAGGAAAGGTGTTAGAGGGTGTAAGGACCTTTACAGCCATGCAAAGGCTTAAAGGTTCCGACTTTATGGGATAAGAGGCTTAAGGAGAGTCAGATCTGGAAGTTGAAGAAGTGTCTTAACCGTTTAAGACCAAAAACCATGGAATGGCTGAAACTGAGACTTACGCTGGGCGTAACTCTCAGTACGCGCAGCGTAAGGGTCCGAGACCCCGATTCTGGATCGCTGGAGTACGCCCCGCGTACTGCTTGCTGTTGACTTTCATTGACTTTTAGGGTTTTGGTCAACATGTGGACTTTTGGGTCAGGGAGGGGTAAAATGGTCTTTTACCCTTCTGTGGGATTGTAGAAAGGGATTTAGTCTAGCCTTGAGAGCCGTTAATGATTTGGAATAATTACTTTATGTGATTAGGCGGGGCTAGGTCGTTATTTCGAGATTCAGGATTTTCGAGCACGTGAGTTACTAGACATCATACGAGGTGAGTCTTCTCACTATACATTACCTAGAGTGGTATCTATGTGTAGACCGGAGGGTCTTGTGTGCTATGTGTATGTATGAGATTATGTGCATTGTGATATATGTATGCTATGTGTTGTATAGACCGGACCGGAGGGTCCAACGATATAGACCGGACCGGAGGGTCCAACGATATAGACCGGACCGAATGGTCCAACGATATAGACCGGACCGAAGGGTCCAACGATACAGACCGGACCGAAGGGTCCAACGAGCTATGACTGGACCAGAGGGTCCAACGAGCTACGGGACTGGGGGGTCCCGCTGAGACACATCGACCGAAGGGTCGTATTATAGCCTCGAGTGGCGTATGCGTTGTATGTGGTATTTTGGGGAACTCACTAAGCATTTATGCTTACAGTTGTGGTGATATGTGTTTCAGGTACTAGCGAGGACCGTGGGAAGGCGTCGGCATGATTCGTACACATTGAGAGGATTTATGTATTTGGAGATCTTGGGATTTGTATTATGATAACATGTGATACATTGGATTACTCTGATATTTTATGAATGAAAGCATGTTTTAAAAATGAAAAATTGTTTTGAAAATTTACGTCGTTACAAGTTGGTATCAAAGCCTTGGTTTGAGGGATTCGGGTGCATCTTCGGATGAATCTGAACTCAAACTGAGGAAATGAGAAAGTTTTTTCATCAATAAACAATTTTTCTAAAAGAGTAAAATATTTTGAGAAAAGCAGAACGGAGCAGTGTGTACGATCAGCCAGCGCCCGAACGGTGATTTCCCAAAATACCCTTACATTATGTGTTATGAGATATGTTATGATATGATATGCATGCTAGAGTAGGCTAGGTATTCATATTAGGACTAGAGTGGCCTGATTTGTGATGCCTTAGCCTAGGAAGGATTTTGCTGCTATGTGATGCATGAGAGCGAGTAGGTAGCAGTGGGGAGCTGATGAGAGGCCTACCGAAGGGTAGCCTATGCCAATGAGATATAGTGTACTTGTGATCTGGGATCCAAGGAGGAGGACTTAGAGTGAATGCTGATGCGGTGTGGACGGTAGTATAGGGCCCATACTACTGAAAACACCGGAGCAGTGCGCACTCTAAGTAAGAATCCTTAGGGTACTAAAGAGAAAGTAGGGTTGAATATCGAGTGCGAGTATACTCGAGCGAGTCTCTAATTTCTTTTGTGTTGTATTTCAGAGACATCATGGTTGGGACGCGCCACCACCCAGGAGGCAGTGGTACTAGTGGTACCAATGATGAGGAGATCCGTAGGTTGATTCATGAGGAGGTGGCTGCGGCCATTCGAGCTGAGATACCAGAGATGTTCGGGTCTATTAAGACCACGTTGATCGAGACTTTTGATGAGCGGTACGCCGCTCTTACTGAGGCTGCTGTTGCTGCTGCCAGGCCGTAGGGAGGTGACTCGTTGCTGTACCGAGAGTTCAGCAACACGAAGCCACCAGAGTTTGATGGGACGCAGGACCCGATTGCTGCGATGAGGTGGATTTCTGATATCGAGGGATGCTTCTACACCTGCTCGTGTCCAGAGCATCTGAGGGTTCGGTTTGCACTGAACCAGCTTCGCTTGGGAGCGAAGGACTGGTGGAAGTTTGTGACGGCAGACTTCACTACGGCAGAGCTGACTGCGGTGACCTGGGAGAGGTTCACCACGATGTTTCGAGATGAGTATGTTCCCCCTGTGGAGAGGGTACGTCTAGCCCAGGAGTTCTTGTCCCTCAAGCAGGGAACTGAGTCTGTGACAGTGATTACGAGGATGTTTCATGAGAGGGCGTTGTTTTGCCCTGAGCACGTGTCGACTGAGCAGGCACGTATGAGCCGGTACTTGATCATACTGAGGAGAGATATCCGTGAGTTCGTGGCGAACTCGTCGTACCGGACATTTGTCGAGCTCCAGGCAAATGCCCGGAAGAGAGAGATCAAGCTGGAGACTCAGGTCAAGGAGGAGGCCGAGTCTCAGAGGAGGGACAGGCGACCGACACAGGTGCAGCCGGCAGCCAAGCGGGCAAAGCTCGCTGATTCGAGATCTGGGGGTCCGAAGGGCCGCACTTGCGGGAAGTGCGGCAAGAGCCACGAGGGAGTGTGCAGAGCTGGGGTATGTTACAAATGCGGGAAGGAGGGGCACTATGCGAGGGATTGCCCCAATGGGTTCACGGTTTGCTTTCATTGCAACCAGACCGGCCATCGGAAGGCCGAGTGCCCACAGCTACCGCAGGGATCAGTGTAGGGATCTGCGCCAGCTGCTCGAGCTACTGAGACCCGGCCAGCGAAGGCCGAGGCACCGAGGGCTCGCGGGAGAGCTTTCCAGTTGACAGCGGAGGAGGTCCGCGCAGCACCCGATGTCGTGGCTGGTATGTATTCTTTCATTTATTTATGCTGAGTTTGAGATATTGTGCTTATATTATGATATGCGTAGGTACTTTTCTTGTGAGTTCTGTACCTGCCTTGGTGTTATTTGACTCGGGTGCGAGTCGGTCTTTTGTGTCGATAGCGTTTAGTCAGCACATCAGTATCCAGCGAGAGGCGTTGAGTCGACCTCTACGAGTTTCCATAGCTGACGAGCGAGCGGTATATGCTACGGAGGTGATTCGGGGATGTGTACTCGAGATCTTCGGGGTTGAGTTTCCGATTGATCTGGTCCCAATTGCGATGGGGGACGTATGTGTTATAGTGGGTATGGATTGGTTGAGCCGTTTTGGGGCAGTTATAGACTGCGAGCGACAGTTGGTGACGATACGAGACCGTAGTGGGGGAGTTCTTACGGTGTATGGCGAGGGTACCCGTTCAGGGTCAGCATTATGTTCGGCTGCTAGAGCGAGGCAGAGTCTACAGCAGGGCTGTAGTGGGTTTGTGGCCTATGTGATGGATACACGAGTAGCAGCGGAGAGACCTAGTTCTGTTGATGATGTGCCGATAGTGCGTGAGTTCCCGGACGTTTTCCCCGAGGAGTTGCCGGGTGTGCCTCCCGAGAGGCAGGTGGAGTTTCGCATCGATTTGGTTCTGGGAGCGGCGCCCTATCGCCTTGCGCCACCAAAGATGCAGGAGTTATCCTCACATCTTTAGGAGCTGTTGGGGAAGGGATTTATCAGACCGAGTAGCTCGCCTTGGGGAGCGCCGATCCTTTTTGTCAAGAAAAAGGATGGTTCACACCGGATGTTCATTGATTACCGGGAGTTGAACAAGTTGATGGTCAAGAACCGTTACCCCTTACCGAGGATCGATGATCTGTTCGATCAGTTGCAGGGAGCATCTTGGTTCTCCAAGATTGATTTGAGATCGGGATATCATCAGATGAGAGTGCGAGATGAGGATATCCAGAAGACGGCGTTCAGGACTCGTTATGGGCATTACGAGTTCGTGGTGATGCCTTTTGGGCTCACCAATGCACCGGCGGCGTTCATGGATCTCATGAACAGGGTGTGCAGGCCGATGTTAGATCGTTCAGTGATCGTGTTCATCGATGACATTTTGGTGTATTCGAGATCCAGAGAGCAGCATGAGGAGCATTTGAGGGAGATCCTCGGAGTTTTGAGATCGGAGAGGCTGTACGCCAAATTCTCCAAGTGTGATTTCTGGTTGCAAGAGGTCCAGTTCTTGGGGCATCTCGTCAACCAGGATGGGATTTTGGTCGATCCGGCAAATATTGAGGCGGTTCTGATTTGGGAGGTGCCGAGATCTCCCACCGAGATCAGGAGTTTTCTAGGATTGGCCGACTATTATCAGAGATTTATCAGGGATTTCTCCAAGATCGCCGTGCCTCTCACCAGGTTGACCCGGAAGGGCGTTACTTTTTCATGGGGTCCGGAGCAGCAGACCTCATTTGAGACACTTTGCCAGAGATTATGCGAAGCCCCGGTGTTAGCCCTCCCGGAAGGGATGGATGATTTTGTGGTGTATTGTGACGCGTCGATATTAGGGTTGGGTGCAGTACTTATACAGAGGGGGCATGTGATAGCGTACGCATCGAGGCAGCTGAAGCCTCATGAGACGAAGTATCCCACCCACGATCTGGAGCCGAGGGCAGTGGTGTTCGCCCTCAAGATCTGGCGTCACTATCTGTATGGGGTTCGGTGTACTATATACACGGACCACAAGCGCTTGAAGTATTTGATGGATCAGCCCAACTTGAATATGTGCCAGAGGAGATGGTTGGACGTGGTAAAGGATTACGATTGTGAGATCCTGTACCACCCGGGCAAGGCTAATGTGGTAGTTGATGCTCTGAGCCGTAGGGCGGAGAGCGACCCGATACGAGATGTTTGCTTGAGATTGACAGTGATGACTCCGGTGTTGGACACCATTCGGGAGGCCCAGGCAGAGGCCGTGATACCGGAGAACCCCAAGAGGGAGCGGGTGATCGGGCAGGTGTCCGAGTTCGTTACCGATAGTCGAGGGCTGATGACCTTTCAAGGTCGGATTTGGGTGCCATATGCAGGTGCGGCACGTACCATTCTGATGGAGGAGGCGCATAGATCGAGGTTCTCGATCCATCCCGGGGCCACGAAGATGTATTTGGACTTGAAGAAAGATTATTGGTGGCCCTGTATGAAGAGGGATGTCGCGTGGTTTGTCGAGAGGTGCTTGACCTGTCGCCAGGTTAAGGCCGAGCACCAGCGTCCGCATGGAAAGTTGCAGCCGCTTGAGGTTCCCCAGTGAAAGTGGGAACAGATTTCCATGGATTTCATCACCAAATTGCCGAGGACCGCGAGGGGTGTCGATGCAATTTGGGTGATCGTCGACCGGCTGACAAAGAGCACGCATTTTCTTGCTATCAGTGAGGGCTCTTCTGCTGAGAGGTTGGCCGAGTTGTATGTGAGGGGGGTGGTATCGCGGCATGGGGTGCCGATCTCGATTGTGTCAGATCGAGATGTACGTTTCACTTCCAGGTTCTGGAAGAAGTTCCACGAGGAGTTGGGCACGAGGTTGCATTTCAGCACCGCCTACCACCCCCAGACGGACGGACAGAGTGAACGGACGATTCAGACGCTCGAGGACATGCTTCGAGCATGTGTGTTGGACTTCGGAGGAAGTTGGGACACGTACCTGCCGTTGGCTGAGTTTTCCTACAACAACAACCACCATTCTAGCATTGGTATGCCTCCCTTCGAGTTGTTGTATGGGAGGAGGTGTTGGACTCCCATTTGCTGGGGAGAGGTAGGACAGCGTGTGATGAGTAGCACTGAGATAGTGCTGCAGGCGACAGAGCAGATACAGCAGGTTAGACAGAGGTTGCTGACGGCCCAGAGTCGTCAGAAGAGTTATGCGGATAGACGACGATCCGAGCTTGAGTTCCAGGTAGGGGACTTCATACTCCTGAAAGTATCTCCTTGGAAAGGAGTGATCCGATTCAGGAAGAGGGGCAAGATGGGGCCCCGGTATATCGGTCCGTTCAAGGTGACCGCGAGGGTGGGCAAGGTAGCATATCGGTTGGAGCTACCTGAGGAGCTGAGCCAGATTCATGATACCTTCCACGTGTCTCAGTTGAGGAAGTGTATAGCCGACGAGTCGGCGGTGGTACCACTGGAGGATATTCAGGTGGATGCGAGTCTGAATTATGCTGAGAGGCCAATCGCGATTGTGGATCGAAAGATCAAGGTTCTGAGAAACAAGGAGGTGCCCCTGGTTCAGGTTCAGTGGCAACATCGGAGGGGGTCTAAGCTGACTTGGGAGACAGAGTCAGAGATGCGGGAGCAGCATCCGGAGTTATTTGCAGCATGAGACTTCGAGGGAGAAGTCTGGTTCTAGTGGGGGAGAATTGTAACATCCCAAAATTCAAGTACATCTATTTAACCCTTCTCTTTTGTCAAATTGTCAAGATTAGCCCTTAAGTGGAATTTGTAGCAAATGAGTACGCTGGGCGTACTCAAGAGTACGCTGCACGTACTCATGCGCTTATTTTGGACGCGGAGGCGCCTAGGTACGCTGGGCGTACCCAAGGTTACGCCGGGCGTAACCGGCCCAGGTGAAAACCCTAATTTGGGGCTTGTGCACTATAAAAAGGAATGCTACGGCCTTGACCTCAGCCTCCATTCCAGAGAGTGAAACCCTAAAAGAGAGTCCTCATTCGTTTCTAGCTAGTGTGTTGGTGTTCTAAGCTTCTAAGTGTCATTTCAAGGTGGTGGAAGAGAAGAAGATGCCATTTTGGAAGCTAGAAGTTTGTAGGAAAGAGTAGATCCGAGCTTTTCAGAGGTTGGAGCTTCTTCCTGAGGTAAAAAGCTCAAAGCTTGCCTTGTCTTTTGTGTTGTGTGCTTCTTGGACCAATTTATAGGGTTTTTGGTCTCAAGATGGAGAATTTATGAGCAAATGGTCTCCATTGGCCTAGATCTATCATATTTCAGGACTATATGAGTTGTATGTTCATAAAAATGCAATCTTGGACATAAATATTGAGCCATGCATTAGATCTAGACCTTTGGAGGAGAAAGGAAAGGTGTTAGAGGGTGTAAGGACCTTTACAGCCATGCAAAGGCTTAAAGGTTCCGACTTTATGGGATAAGAGGCTTAAGGAGAGTCAGATCTGGAAGTTGAAGAAGTGTCTTAACCGTTTAAGACCAAAAACCATGGAATGGCTGAAACTGAGACTTACGCTGGGCGTAACTCTCAGTACGCGCAGCATAAGGGTCCGAGACCCCGATTCTGGATCGCTGGAGTACGCCCCGCATACAAGAGCTGGTACGCCCCGCGTACTGCTTGCTGTTGACTTTCGTTGACTTTTAGGGTTTTGGTCAACATGTGGACTTTTGGGTCAGGGAGGGGTAAAATGGTCTTTTACCCTTCTGTGGGATTGTAGAAAGGGATTTAGTCTAGCCTTGAGAGCCGTTAATGATTTAGAATAATTAAATTATGTGATTAGGTGGGGCTAGGTCGTTATTTCGAGATTCAGGATTTTCGAGCACGTGAGTTACTAGACATCATACGAGGTGAGTCTTCTCACTATACATTACCTAGAGTGGTATCTATGTGTAGACCGGAGGGTCTTGTGTGCTATGTGTATGTATGAGATTATGTGCATTGTGATATATGTATGCTATGTGTTGTATAGACCGGACCGGAGGGTCCAACGATATAGACCGGACCGGAGGGTCCAACGATATAGACCGGACCGAAGGGTCCAACGATACAGACCGGACCGAAGGGTCCAACGAGCTATGACTGGACCAGAGGGTCCAACGAGCTACAGGACTGGGGGGTTCCGCTGAGACACATCGACCGAAGGGTCGTATTATAGCCTCGAGTGGCGTATGCGTTGTATGTGGTATTTTGGGGAACTCACTATACATTTATGCTTACAGTTGTGGTGATATGTGTTTCAGGTACTAGCGAGGACCGTGGGAAGGCATCGGCATGATTCGTACACATTGAGAGGATTTATGTATTTGGAGATCTTGGGATTTGTATTATGATAACATGTGATACATTGGATTACTCTGATGTTGTATGAATGAAAGCATGTTTTAAAAATGAAAAATTGTTTTGAAAATTTACGTCGTTACAAAAAGGTCTTAGCTTGAGTGTTTTTAGCCCCATGTTTGAGTTTTAGTCATATTAAGGACTTAATGGACTTAGGGCTTAAGATCTTGTCATTTGGTGATGTTCTAATTGATAAAGTTGGAAACTTTATCCATTAAATGTGTATGGAGAAGTAGTTCTGCAAGTATGAGCATAGATCCGAAAGGATTAAGCTCTTAATGAGTGATGGTGATTTTCCAGTGACCACGGCGTGGCGAAATTGGAAATCGCGACTGCCTTGTTTTGGCATTGTCACACCCCCAAACCAGAACGGCGGAAACGTTCGGGGGCGGAGGACTTCATGTAAGTATCACAACACATGCAATATAGTAATCAAAGTACAAACAACCATTGCATTAATAAGTATAAGTTTTACATAAGTGTTTAAACATTACATATTCAAACATCAAAGTAGACACAGTAGAAGACAAGAGTCACAGTACGGTACTAGGTAGTCTTCTCAAAAGCTACGGGAGTGTACCTGTCTACTGGATTCCTGAGAATACGAGTTATTTTGAAAGAGTAGATCAGCATTTAAGCTGGTGAGTTCATAAGTATTTTAGTTCTATAAAGTATACTCTAAGTTCTTGGAAAAGTTCGTTGGTTCCTCCAGAAAATCCTATATTTCCCGAGGTGATAAACTGATAACCTCAATAGTTCCCTCTGTAATTACTTAGTTTATACTAGTTTTATATAACCTAATATCGAATGGACAGTTAAATGGGTGTATCTGCCCTAAGCCCACAACCAAACAAGGAACAGGAAGTAAGGTGGAAATCACACATTTCACTGTCAATCGGATATTACTTATGTATAACTCTGATGTAAAAACTAAGGAATTATAGAATTAACCACTAAAGGTCATTTATGTTATACTAGTTTAAAGAGAGTAAATGACTAAGTTCCATCTGATAAGTAGTTTTAAATCCCCATAAAATCGTTTCTGAATAGTAGTTTTAAATCCCCATAAAACCGTTCCATTTGTAAAAGTAGTTTAATCCCATAAACCGTTTCATTTGTAAAAGTATTCTTAGTTATATCCGTTCTACAGTTAAACATTGGTATTAATCCTGGAAAATATTATATTATCCATAATACTGATTTGTGGTTTTAAACGTTCCAAAACCAGAAGTACAAGTATATTTGCCATACTTGATTTCGTGATACGTAGTTTTTACTATAAGTAAAAACTAACAGAATGTAGATTTAGTCAGTAAAATAGATAGGATGTAATTATCTTTTCTTACTGTTTTAAGAGAAGTATATTACTAAGTAAATTACTCGTTGTTTTATCCATGTGAGTTCTATTAACCATACTAGTATGACTGATGTGCCTGATGCGACGTTCTTCAGGCGTCGGAAACGATATGACATTTGTCACCCTATGCCCGCCGGCCAAACTGTAGTGAACAGTGAAGGTGCGGGATTGTCAGTCCCATATAGATCTATACACAAATTCACGCTCTCTCTCCAGGAGATTCTGGTTAATAAGTCAGGACTTAAGGTCATACTTAGATAAGTACACCATGAAGAGTCTCACAAATTTATTGTTTCAACGAGATTACAATGTATTATTACCCCATGATTGCTAACCCTGGTACATTGTATTGTACCCTTGTTAATGCAAACCCGGTATGATGTATTATTAGCCCGTGATTACTAACCCTGGTACGTTGTATTGTACCCTTGTTAATGCAAACCCGGTATGATGTATTATTACCCCGTGATTGCTAACCCTGGTACGTTGTATTGTACCCTTGTTAATGCAAACCCGGTATGATGTATTATTACCCCGTGATTGCTAACCCTGGTACGTTGTATTGTACCATTGTTAATGCAAACCCGGTATGATGTATTATTACCCCGTGATTGCTAACCCTGGTACGTTGTATTGTTCCCTTGTTAATGCAAACCCGGTATGATGTATTATTACTTATTTAATATATTATCCATATACTAAAAGGATTATACGTATCCTGGTATACAATCGTGAATCATACTTGTATATTTAGTTTTGAATCATAAATTATACCTATTATAATTTATACGTTCTATGTGATTAGCATGATCTCTCCTGAACGTACCCCTTTGCTCAGCATGATACAAAGGTAATGATACCGACTGAAGTAACCTTTTATATTCCCATATGTATAACGTATATAATTAAGAAGGAAAAGACCTTCGGACAATTAACCTCACCTCAAATCCACATCCAAATAAGGAAAAGAAGATAAGCCAACTCTTTAGTCCTAGGCCCTTTAAGTTTTATTTATATACTTATACATATATGGATATGATATTGATAATTATAATTTGAAATAGTTTATAAAACCTTTTTCAAAGAATTTAACATTAATAAAAGAGTTCACATGACTTTAAAGATTTAACATGGATTTAAGTCATTTTGGAAGTATTTGGAAATCCTTAAAAGCATAAGGAAATCCTTTGTGTGATTATTATAACATACAATTATTAACACAATTTAGATTGTGTTCAACTTGTATTCCCCCCATAAAAAGCATTTAAAGACCATTAAAAAGGTAAATTATAGGGGTATGAACTCACTTGATAAGTGGTGATTTGGGCAGCGTTTCATTTATATAGATGATCTTTCTCGAAGAAACCGCGAGTTTTTGATTAAAAATCGGGCTTTACGTGGGCAGCACTTCGACTGGAAAGAGGTTAGCTTCTCGAGAATTTCGGGGCTTCGGGGCTTGCTTCGGGTTTTAGATATGATACCGGGGCCTTGGGGGGTTGTAAGAAAGTTTAAAGGGGTGAGAAAGGTGAAAAATGGTGAAATTTGGGGTAAAATGTGCGAAAAATCTGAAGAGTCTCGCACCCTTTATATAGGTGCGAGGGTTCGGTCCGAAGAGAGGAGGTGGCGACGCGTGTTCGGACAGGTGGCGAGGGGATGGGCTTCGGTTCGGACACCTGGCATGGCGCGTCGGATCAGGAGTAGCCGAGCCTTCGGTCCAGTCAGAAGAGGACACGGGTCCGAGCTCGGTGGCATCTCCGTGCGAAGGGTGTCAGATGCGTAGTGGACCGCAACTTCGGTACAATCAGGAGGTGCCACGAGCAACTTCGGTCCAATCAACAGCGAACACGTGTCCGACACAGGGAGGTCTCGCATGCGAGGTGACGTGTCCGGATGCCAGCCATGCGAAATTTCCCGGTTTTCAAGATTTTTCGATTTTTGTGCCTGAAACTTGCGAAATTCATAACTTTCGCATACGAGCTCCGTTTTCGACGTTCTTTATATGCACGCGTAGGTAAAATTATACTCTAAGACTTTCATTTAGACTTCGTCGGCTAATTTTGAATTTATTTTGTAATATTATTATTTTTAACAGACCGGGACAGGAAATCCGTTAAAAATTCATATCTTCTTCATCCGACGTCCATTTTCGTCTGTCTTTTTACCGTTGTACTACTTTTGAGAAGACCTTTGATTCTCGTTTAAGTTGTGTAGGCTAAATATCGATCGATTTTTATTTCGAAGTTTTAGCTGTCTACTGCTAAACCGAAACTTAGAAAAATCATAACTTCTTCATACGAAGTCAGATTTTTACGTTCTTTTTATGAAAGTTCTCGGTTTAACATATTCTACAACTTTCATTTAGATTGTTAAGGCTAAAAAGCCTTTTATCGAAAATTCACATTTTACACTGAACAGTGTTTTGCCGGTTTTGTCGCGGATCTTCGATTGGTCATACCTTCTTCGTTATAACTCGGAATTCAGTGTTCTTTATATTTTTGGAAACATTGTTACAATCTCTACCACTTGGTTCATCCCAATTACGATTATTGATCAATTTATTTTTGACCTAAACTTGACTGGTGTTACAGGCATGGCCACGGCGTGGCCAAGGAAGACCATAGCGTAGCTATGTCTTGCATGTTGAATATTTGACTTTGTGACCCCCACGATGTGGTCAAGGAGGGCCACAACATGACGTTGACCTTGACCAAGTTTGACCATTCACTTTTGTGACCAGTTTGACCTTAGGTCAAACTTGGGGATTTTGTACTATTGATTAAGATTCTACCTGGTTTAGCGATTAGTGGATTCGCGGGAGCTAGCAGTACAGAAATGGAAGCACATGGCAGCGCTTTCGGGTTCTCCGATTGAGGTGAGTTTTCCTCACTGTACCCGTGGGTCGATGACACCAACTTCTACCCACTATTTTTGGTTATCATTTACTAGAAGGATGCCCTAGGGTCCATATGTAGCCATGTAGGATAGACTGAGGACTCTTGATCTGGGATTTCTTGCATGTTTCCTTGTTTGGTTGTGGCTCTAGAGTAGGATCATCTTTCTGGGTGTCTATCTCACTTCTAGATACATATGGTTATGCGTTCTTTGTAGAGTTGTTATGTATCCTTGTGTATAGGATGTTGCTATGCTGTAGTGATCTACTATACTTACATATATATATATATATATATATATATATATATATATATATATATATATATATATATATATATATACACACACACACAGACACACACACACACCATGATGTGGTAGGATACACCAGTAGTAGTATGTTGGGTAGAGTAACAATTGGTTGGTTATCGTCTAGTAGAGTGACCTAGGGGCTTTATGTGTTCATTTAGGATAGCCCGAGAACTCTTGATCTAGGCTTTCTTGCCTGTTCCTTTTTTGGTTTTGGCTCTAGAGTAGGATCATCTGTTCGCGTGGCTATCTCACATCTGGTTACCTATGGTTACGCATTTCATGGGGGTTAGTTGGTAGCGAAGTGGTGTGCTTTGAGAGGACTAGTAGGCGGTAGTCATCGGTATGATTGATAATTTCCTGTATTCTATGCCTACTTGATTCTTGATAATTTATATGTCGACATATGGTGGTGGTTTAGGTTGAGGCGGTCCTGATGTGTGCTTTAGGCGAACATACCTGGTGTGGGCCAGCTACATGCCGTAGGCAAGGAGGCTCTAAAAGAGCGGTTGGGTTGAGGCGGAAGGCCAACAAACCCTGGGTATTCCAATCTGATGGCTGATTGGACCCATTGCATGTTGGCATTCCAGTTCGAAGACTGATTGGTCTAGGGTATTCCAATCCGATGATTGAGGGCCCGTTATTCATGCTACTCGTTTGTTGTACGAGTATTTTGGGGGAGACTCACTAAGCTTAGTGCTTAGACAGTTATTTATGTTTTCTACTTCTATCGATGATCGTGGGAAGGTGAAGGCGGGACTGTACACAAACATCAGCAACATTGAGGATTCGGTGTTATTTATATTACTCTGATTTTCGAAAATGTAACTCAGAATAAATGGTTTTCTTAAAACGGATTTATAATTGGAATGTTTTACCTTAATAAAACTGAAAATTTGAGGTAGTGAAATTGGGACGTTACAATATGTGGTGGTGGGTGGTGCTGGCTATGGTAGTGGTGGTGCAGGTTGCATGTGGTGATGGTAGTGGCGGAGGCAGAGGAGATGGTGGTTGTGGTGGTGGGTGATGGTGGCGGTGGTTCTGGCGATGGTGGTTGTAACGCCCACGATTAAGCTAGACGTTAAAGAGATTATTCATTTTATTGAGTAATCTAAACTCGTCAAATAGGATAACTGCTAATAAATAAATAATAATTCGTCGTATGCATTATGGACTATATAAATATTTATTATATATACGTTATGTGTACAACTATTATTAGTATATAATATTTGTAGAAAATATTATTTTTAATTTATCGTTGAGCAATAAAATAACATTTTTAATATAAGATTATTTTGGGATAAATGATCTAAATGAAAAAGCGTAGTAATCAAAATTACGAAAATGTGAGTATAAAAAACACCAATATTTGACTTCGTATGAGGAAGTTATGATTTTTCGAAGTTTCGCGTTCGAGACGATACAATGTGTATCATAAAAAGTGAAATGGAGATCGGTTGATCGTTAAGAAAATAAATCTACATGAAATTTGATGTTCTCATAAATATGAAGTCGTCGATATAAAGAACGTCAAGAACGGAGTTCTTATGAAGGATTTTTGAATTTCACAAGGTCTTTTATAGTGTAATTCTCATAGACTGTAAATTAAAAATAGAATGTGAATTAGCCGAAGATGTCTAAATGAAAGTTTTCGTACTCGTCGATTCGAAACTGAGAATATAAAGAACGTCGAAAATAGAGTCTGTATGCGAAATATATGATTTTTTTGAAGATTGCAAAAAAAATACTCGCATAAAGGGGCGAGGTCGCACCACCAGACGAACGACATGTGGTACCACCCGAAGACTACCATGTGGCACCACCCAGAAGCCTCCCTTCCTCACCAAGAATAGTTGAAGTGGCCCAATACTTTTTCTACACGTGGATCCAACCAACGACAAATGCATAGGGATTGGCACGCCTATAAGGGGGCGCGCTGCGCCTCCTCAAGTAGTATATATAGACCTTCATTCTTGCTCATTTCTCCACGATTTTCTCTTTCGTTTTCTTTCAAACTTTTCCCACAACATGTGCCATGACTTTAGGAGTTTTCAAACGTTAGTAGCGAAGCTCTGGAGCATTAGAGAGCTCGGAAAAATAGAGATTTTAGTTTCCAAAGTCTGCCCACATAGTTTCTAGTTTTTCACTAGAAAACCTGTAAGTTAACTTATGCTTTCTACACTTCAATTATGACTTATATTTATGATTATAATCGTTATTGTGAACCTATAAATAAGATTTTTCAGTAATTTCAGTCGAAATATTGATGAATCTACTTACGGGAGTGATGTGTAGGCTAGATATGTAAGGTGTTTAAAGTGGAATTTCCAAACGGTACATCTTTTTACGAAACAGGTCCTACCTCCAGAGTGATCTTACCTGATCATTTCTTATTTGATAGAACTCGGTATTTTTTTTGGAATTAATAACTAATCCAATAATTTTTTATTATAACTATATAAATACAAATGAATACCAAGGCTTAGTAATATTTGTATTTAGGACGTTTAAAAGAGAAAACTAAAGTGTCAGCCAGGGAGCTGAATTTCTCGTGGGTCTTCCACCTCAACAAGGTGAATGCATAGTTAATTTCATGAACATTATTTTAATACAAGTATTTATTAAAAGTATTAAATATTTGTTGAAATTTATATGTGAATTAAATACTTATTATCTGGAATACGTGTTAAATGTATATGATAACATACGATGTGCAAACTAGATATGGTTATATATGTGTTAAGTGTATATATATGGTTCATTACATGACAATATTAATGATATTATTATTACTTAAAAGATTAATGTATATTAAATACCTGATACTCTGTGTTAAATGTATACGCTGAATTATGACAGTGTTGTCTAAATATGGTTAGTTTTGAAAGTTGATTTCAGGGATTGTAGTCTTATCTAAGTTTTAAACCAAGATGTATAAAGGATGTTTAGTTCCAAGTAAGTTGAATAAGGGTATAGTCATACCCTCTAATATTGAATAACCAGAAAAACTGTATAAAGAGGGAATTACCAATATTGTGATCTGGTCTAGTTACAAACTAAGGTTTGTCAAGGATATTTAGTTCAAAAGTAAGTTAACTGATTGTTTAGCTATACCATGTATTTTAATGATATTGCATAAAAAGGAAATTTGCGTTGGAGATTGGTTATGGGTATTGTATTATGTTCTAGTTATAAAATAAGACTTGAGAGGAATGTTTAGTTCAAATAAGTTGGATATCAGGTAGTATTATACTAAACGTATGTGTGAGATTGGAACGGATAGTAGAGCTCTGTTCTATGACACTATCAGTATCAGTGTATGGGTTACGTACTGGAGTACTGTACTAGTATTCCTCCTCTTTTTAGATAGCCAAAAATGGTGTGTCTGTATTTGACAGCCAAAAATGGTGTGTCTGTATTTGACAGCCAAAAATGGTGTGTCTATATCTGGCAACTTGTTAGGTATACACAGTTATCTTCCAGAGTAAGATGACAACCGCTTACTCATTTTGAAATTGTCTTGTGGTATTATTGAATCATGTTGATCTAGAGAAAAGGATTGTGTGTTCATTCGAGTACTATATCCCCCTCATGATTAGTTATTGACTTTTGCTACCAAGGACCGAATTAGAATAGTTTACTTGTTGCGTATAGTGATACATCACGCTAGAGCTCAAGGGATCATTGTTCTAGGATCAATGTGTGAGAACCGACGAGTTGGTTAACTAAGACTAAAGGGTATAAATTGTCTTAGAGATATCTGTGTTATATGACATCTGTCACACCCCCAAACCAGGATGACGGAAATGTCCGGGGGTGGATGACTTTCATGTATTGTATCATAACATAATGAATAATAGTACCAAAGCAAACACAACCATCATAAATATAATTGAAAAAGTTACATTGTTGCAAGAGTTACATTTTTCAAAATCAATTACAATATGATGATATAAAGATTTGTCTGACGCCTTAGCGTCCCATCCTCAAAAGCTTGTGGTTACCTGTTTTAGTGATTTCCTGAGAATGCAAGTAGCTTTGAAAAAGTGTCAACAATTAAGTTGGTGAGTTCATAAGAGTTTGTATGAAGAATTGTAAGCCTTTCCTTGTAAAATGATAGTGTTCTTTTCCAGAAAAATCCAATATTTTCCTTAAAAGTGAGTTGTAGTCTTAGAAACCCTAAGACCGAAATGTACAAGTATTTGCATACTTAAAATAGTAATATGCAGTTTTAATTTATATAAAACCGTTTGAATGAATGTTTCCCCATAAACTAAATGTATCGTTTTTTCCCCATGTGAATTATTATAACCGTGCTAAAGACATAGATGGCATGTTACAACGTTCTTCAGGCGTCGGAATGTTATGATATTTGTCACCCCAGACCTGCCGGTCTAGCTATTGCAAGAAGCTTAGGTGCGGGATTGTCAGTCCCGTATAGATCTATACACAAGTATCACGCTCTCTTATGGCAGATTTTGGTTATAATACATGACTTTTGTAGGTACCCTGATAGGCACGATGAAGACTTTGACTCACAAAATTTGATTCAACATATTTACGTTTTGTTGTAATGAGATCCTTTGTATATATACTTGAAAACCAAACAGCAAGATAAATCAAAAGGGCAATTATGTCCATGATTTTAGAAAAATTATAGAAAAATCATCGTAATTCAAAATAGGGATCTGTAAACTCTCAGAGCTTAGAACATGAGTTACTTTATCCATAATTTTTACCCTGACCTTAAGTGATTCCTAACCAGAGTGAAAATGTTCATTTTTACAAACTGGTATGAAAATATTCTGAAATGATAGGCAGTTTTGTAAAAATCGTCATAAATTGTAGAAAAATCATATGAACGCGTGCGAGTAGTCATTGAAAAACTATAGACCTGAACTATTTTCATATTGTACAATTTTGAAATCCATTAAAGTTTAAGAAGGGAAAAACAGTCCGTGAACAGACCACAACTTTTCTGTAAAAAGCTGAAATTTAAGCTTAGATATGTTTACTAACATAACTTGCATTTTTAGTTAGCAAAGCTTTTAAGTCATCCAACTAGGATTTTTTTAATGTGTATTCTCCCCCAAAACTTGTAAAACATAAAAGAGGGGCCGTAGAAAACTCACTTTGAGTATGGTTCGTACGGTTTTTACGGTTTCCGGTTCCACTCAAGCTCGTGATTTGAGTATTATTTGGATGTTTTAACACATAAAGTCATATATTTACATGTATGTTAAACTTTCGTCATCATCATCAGTATCTCAGGGACCTGTGCCTGAAGTACCTGCACCATCGTGACCAGTGTTGTGTGGCTGAGAAGGGGGTGGTACAACATGATCCACACTAGGGAAGGGCGGATGGTCATCATCATCGTCGTCATCATCGTCAGTATCCTAATTAAAATACGTTAGGATCGTTAGATATCTAAAAAAGATAGTAAATTAGGATTAATAAAAGATATCCTAATTAAAATATGTTAGGATCATTTGATATCCTAAAAAGATAGTAAATTGGGATTAATGAAAGATATCCTAATTAAAATACATCACGTTCGTTAAATATCTTAAAAAGATAGAAAGCTAGGTTAATAATTAAGAAATGTTTTCTAAAAAAAGGATTCTTAAAAGGATTCAATAATAAAAACTCGTGCAATCACCAACATTATGTTGACTTTCAAAATGCATGTATTCTCAAGTTAGTAAGATTGGTGCTCGTTATACCGTCACACTGCTTGGTGTTTCCGCCAAAGGACGGGTAGGGGGTGTGACATATAGTGTTTAGGACCGTTTGGTATTTACACTGTAACGTATATTGTGTATTGATTATAATATCCTTAGGATTTTTGAATTTTGAAACATCTTTACTCATGATATTTTAATAAAATGAGACAGTTTCCGTAAAAATGTTTTATTGTACTGGAAATTTCCGCAAACAAAAATAATAGGGGATGTCACAAGGATGATGGATGGTAGCAGTAGTGTTATGATGGTGGCAGTGGTGGTGGATGGTGGCGGCGCGGGAGAAGTAATATTCAGATGAGAAATAAAAAAAGGTTGAGAATGGGGGAATCATTCTAAGCCACACATTCATTTTTTTGTACAACGCTTCGTTTTACTGGTGTGACGGAGGAGTGGTAATATTTATATGTGAATATCAATTAAGGTATATTAATATATGAATCGACCACCTCCCTTCTCTTTCGCACCAACTACCACCACCTATGCCACTAACTATCGATACCAACCGCCACCACTACTTACGCCACCGTCATCATCACCAGCACCTCTGCCACCCACCCACACCACCAAAGTCATTGCCACCACCACCTCCACCACCTCTACCACCACCATCTTCACCATCGCTACCCCTACCACCCCACCACTGCCACCATTACTCCCTCTACCACCACTGCCACCGTGACTGCTACCCCTGCGACCGTCATCGCCAAGCATCATATTCATATATAAACTAGGGAAGTTACACATTTTTGCATGGGTTGGGAAAGGGTCTGTTTTTTCCTTGATTGTGTCATGGATGTATCAACATGAATGGTTCATGCAATCCTTGTTTTACCAACCAGTTATAGAAATGGTCCATGTTGTAGAAAACTGTTACATAAATGGTCACTGTTGCATTTAAAGTTTCCTAAATGGTCCCTGTGACTGTGAACTGTTACAACAATGGTCCATGTGGCAGTAAATTGTTACAAAAATGGTCTCTAATAACCGTTACAGAATTGGTTTTCGTAATAGTAAATTATCATAGGGACCATTTATGGAAGAATTAAATGTATACAATACAAAAATAAAATTGCAAAATAAAAAATTCTTTTAGGCATTCCACTCCTTCAAGGAGTGGAAACACACACACACACACACACACACACCCTCCTCCTCCATGAATCAGAATAAACCCATGATAAGGATTCACATTCTATTAGGAATGCAATATTCTACCATAATGCTTCACTACATTCCTTCTCCAATTATAGAATAAAGTGTACATGAGTAACATGTATTGTAGCAACAAATACTTAGACAACCTCACAAGTCTGGAAGCATATAAACACAAAGTAAGCATCCATCACGAACTTGCTCTACAATAGCTTCCATGTGTTTGTCTTTTTTTTGAAGCTAAGGTTGCTGGGTTCACCAACCTTATGCTCTACAGTGACTTCCATGTCATCTAGATTGGTGGGTCCACCAACATGAGCTTGAAGTACCATGAAGACACTGCATAATTCTCATAAGAAATTTTGGATGATGTATTTTATTCTAAAGAGAACATCATGGTAAACAAATAGATATATTAACATTGTCTTGAGATTTTTAAATTAAAATAAAATATGAATAATGGAAAGTCAGTGGGTTTTATGAATCAGATCCTTTCCAATGCAGAATTTCTATATGCCCCAAGTAAATGGGTCATCCTGGCCATTACTATGTGCCAAAGTATAAAATAAGAAAATTTTACTCATCACTTCTAAACAAAATTAGAATTATTATAAGGTATTATTCCTAATATCACTGATCTCACATTTGGTAAAACTTAGAACTTGCATAAAATACTTAGTTTGTGAAACGATAATTACCTGTATCTTGGTTGAATAAGGAAGGTCCTTTTGGATGTCCGAAATGATAATTTGGTGAAGTCCTTTTGCATAAAACACTTAGAACTTGCATAAAACACTTATTCATGTTTCTTAATAGGGGAGAGGAGCCTTCCATAAGTTTACAACACAAAAATTATATTGTGTAAAGTTTCAAACAATAAATAAAGCATGTTTTAAGAGTTGCATATGACACAAACTTCTGGTGCTATTGATAATTTGAATAGAATCATGATTACAATATTTTTTTTGTATAATTGCAATCCTCACATACATTGCAAACGAAATAATATCAGACCATTTAAATAGACTTATGATTACAATATATACAATTTTTAAAATTAGCCATAAATAGTCAATAAATGTACTTTTCATTTTTTTGCAAGTAACCTTAAAAAATTATTGTACAATGCTATTATTTCGTAATACTTGCGAAAGTATGATATTTTAGTATTTTTAAACGAATTATAATTGTATTACATAATATTTCAGTCAAATTCCTTTGTGTTCGATAGTATTTCGGCCAATTAAATTAGGAAACAAAAGTATGTTGCTATTTCTTGCATTTAGACCATTTTTTTAGGTCATATGCAAGAACTGGCATCAAACTTTCAACAATTTAAGGGCATGACCATCTTGTTGGTAAGCCAATAGTTGATATAATGCGTGTTTGTGTTTAATAAAAAATATGTGAAACAATGGTGTAAATTGGGAAAAAGGTGAGTAATTGTAGCATAAATGTGCATGCAAATATGTTAATAAGGTGCCACTCACAGTTGGCGTAGCATACCGGATATCTTCTAATGTTATAGGGTTGACCTATGAAACCAACATATGATTTTGTTGTTATAACATAGAATACAAATCTTGAGATCTTGAGAAGGATTCTTATGAAGAAAAAGAAGTGTACTCATAGTAAGTTACAGCTAAAAACCGGAATTCATGCTCCCTCTCACTGAAAGATAGATAACATCATAGTGAGATCTATTGGTTAATTTGTGACTTTGTTCACAAATTCTTGTTTAAAAGAGTAAATGGTAGAACATATTTCAATACATACATCAAGGTTAATGATTGAAGGACTGACATAATGAAGTACACATAAGTACATATTTGTTCATTGAAATGTGTTCAATTAAATAGACAAAAAAATAATCATTGTAAAACTTTTTTGAAAACCAAATAAAATAAGCAAAGTTTCTTTTGAGCCATCAAAGGAATATGAAAAAACCTTTTTGACCTTTTTAGCAGAAGCTAACTGTGAAAGCACCAAAGAATTTGCTTACGCAAAGACTATTATCCCATCTAGTGCTTGTTCTGATGAACTGAACTCCTCTGCTTGTTGTGATCAGCAGACCCTATAAACAAACTTAAGCAAAGTAATTATAGTAGGGAGCCTAATAATTTCCTTCATGAATCGTTATATTTAATAGAAAATAACATAAAATTGGTAGCAATTGCATGTATATGTATATGTTGAAAAAATATAATATTAATTCCTATAAACCCAATTTCATTATGCTCATAAATTGTAATCTTTAAGTAACACTACATCAAATTACGCAAATATAATGATAAAATTGGAATATTCAGTAGAAGATCTTCTAACTGAGTTGCATTCTTCAATTTCATAAATTGATGATTAGGAAGCCAAGTCAGAATCTTCACATAAAGCCAAGTCAAAATCCCAACCCCAAGTTAAATTACCTCTGGATAGTACTGGAGACCATAAAACTTGTTGTTAGGAATCTCCACCACCGCCACAGTTCCTTCATCGTTCCTAACAAGCCGGTCAAATCCATAAGGTCAAAAAAAGGTCACAAACGAAGCAAAGTAGAAAGAAGAAATGACCATAGAGTAGATGAAGGGAAAACAAATTGGAAACCCAAAGTAAACAAAGACATAGCGAAAAGTTTCTGAGAATCAACGGTGGAGTTAATCGATACCAATCAACCACTTCTGCAATTTGTGTATGGAAAACGATTTTAGGGCTTGAACTTCTTCTTCAAGTCGTGGAACCCATTTACCATCTGTGACATCCCCATTTTCATGGCCAGAAAAGACAAATTTATGCTTATTTTAAAATTAGAGTTTTAATTTACAAATGCGGAATTTGTCCCATAAAATATTCCCGAAGGGATGTTTTTCATTGATTTATTAAAAACTCAGGATGTCATCGTCGATACAAGAAACATAAGCATAAACGAAGACTTAGAACATCTTTTTATACTAATGGTCTACGTCTCCTTCAATCTCTTATCGGATATATATGTCATCATATATGTAATTACCTATGATACAATCAACTGAGTGGGTCAGGTTTGGAAACCTGGTGAGTACATAGGGTTTTCAACCCATAATAGTATAATTTTTAATTATATAACCATTAGCATTCAAATAACCCAATTACTACGTTTCCCATCACTCTCACGTACTAATCCTATTATGATGATCTTGAGGGATTTTTCCTAAATGATCTTTATCAGTAGACAACTATAATTCTCAGATGATTATGCATGCCGGTATGATAATACTCGCGACAACACGACAATACATTAGTACTTTTTGTATAATCACGGCAGGCACGACAATACAAAGTACTTGGGTTTAGTACGACACTACAAAAGTACTTGGGTTTATCATGGTAGTACAAAAGTACTTGGGTTTAGTACGACAGTACAAAGTACTTGGGTTTAGCACGACAGTAGAAAAGCACTTGGGTTTAGCACGACAATACAAAAGTACTTGGCAGGGCCGGCCCTTTGATTTTAAGGGCCCTGTACGAAAAACAAAAATGGGCCCCTTAATATAAATTTTAAATATATAAACAAAATAAATTTATTACTAATTGTTGCTAACTTTTATAAATTTTATAAAAGTTTAGGGGCTAATCATGTAACCTCTAGAAACTGTAAAAGTGATTTGTTTAAAAAAGTTGGAAGGAAGGGTTGCTTATGAAATATGTGGCATAAACTAATGGCTAAAAATGAATTATAAAAGTAGATATTGCTGGCAAGCGGACTCGAACTTAAGCTTATGCTAGAAAAGGGGGCGCTTAAGCCAGTTGTGCTAATTAACTTATGTGTAATTTCTTGAAAAACATAGTATATAATGATTAATTAACTATATAATTTTATTAGAACTCGGGCCCCATTTTTTTCGGGGCCCTGTGCGGTTGCACCTCTTGCACACCCTTAAAATCGGGTTTGGTACTTGGGTTTAGCACGACAATACAAAGTACTTGACATAGACACGGCAGACATGACTTTTTATCTCACACGGATCTCTCTGTAACCTATCGCAACCACTATTTCACACAACCCTATCATAACTTAAGGGAAATGGGGCCAAAATCGAACAGAATCTAGAGAGATAAGTGTGGGTGGTGTGAAAGAGAATGAGGCCGAGCACGCCGCGCACACCTGTGACGCTACTCCTCACATTTTTCTGCCACGTGTCGCAAATATGGTGGTCCACGCCCCACCTTCTAGAAGGTGTGCGCCGTGCAACCTACCTGCGCGTGGCGCTTCTCGAAAAACTTCATAAAACGGTATATTCTTCACACAAACTCCATTTAAAACATTCTATATATCCATGCATAGTTGTTGACATCTACAACTTTCATTTAGACTCCGTCGGATAATTTTGACTTTATTTTTAAAACTATATTTTTAATAGGCTTAGATTGTTTAAAGTTCGTTAAAAATTCATAACTTTCTCATATGATATCCGTTCTCGACTGTCTTCATATCGACGGAATCATATGGACGAGATCTTAAACTCTCGTTTTGATTGCTTTTCCTAACAATTAACCAATCTCTACTTCGGTTTCTGTGCCGTATATTGCTACGCTGCAACTTATAAAAATCCTAACTTCCTCTTACGAAGTCAGATTTGCGCTTTCTCTATATGCACACCCTCATTTTACCCTAAATAATCCTTCTTTGATAATATCTAATTATCGATGCGACTAATAATTATCCTATTTATTCTTTTATCAACTAGCCCTATCTTGCAGGCATTACAATTATCTCCCCCTTAGGATGATTACGTCCTGTAATCATCAACAAAACAAGGATTGTATAATGACTATGCACGTTACCTTTCCATCCTAGGTGGTAATCGTAACTCTTTATGTCTTTTACTTCGACAGTTTAACTAAATTCGGACGCTACGTCGAACTTACTTCACATATTAGTCGAACTCAATTTGCTTTGGCCACTAGGTTCGGAATAGAAATCATTACTGAAACAAAGGTAATGGTGGATATGAACAAGAACGAATCCAATTACTAGTGCTTTAGTAACTGTGTGACTCCTCCTGATCTAAGTACAAGTCCTATGCTTCCGGTAGTACGGGCTCATACTACCTTTCACACCTACTCATACTCGTCCCAAAAGTTGTTTTCCAGTTTTCCCAAGTTACTATATCCTACGATCACAAAAGCAATTTAACACATATAGATGTGTCTAAATAAGCACATGTCCTAATAGACTCTTCTAGGGTTTCTTCCTCGTGTATCTTCAACCATGATTGTTCTTCTACTTGGTTGATGGAAACGCCAGGCGATGGGACGATTTCAGGAGTTACACCAAAAGTTCTATTGTAAAGCCCTAAATTTTCAAACAAAATTTTCATTTTTTAAATCACATAAAAACCCCAAATCACATTTCTCAAAAACCACAATGTATAAGTTATCAAAACACAAGTCAACAATTGTTTAATAATATCCCAGAATCCTCAAAAACATAAACTCCAACTCATATGTACAATCAAACTGGCGCCTTCCCATGATACTGAGAAGTACCTGAAACACATATCACACAACACTGTAAGCACGAAGCTTAGTGAGTTCCCCAAAATACCACACACATATAAATAGCCCCTCATGGCTATATCTCGATAAAGACCCTCCGGTCAATGTGTCTCAGTGAAGACCCTCTGGTCTCACAACTCTGTTTGGACCCTCCGGTCCTAACTCAACAAGGCACTGTAATAATATACAACATATATCACAAAGACAAATGAAGAATATCAAATACATTAGTATAATCATATAAGACCCTCCGGTCAGACAATATCACCACTCAGGTAAGTATAGTGAGAAGAATCACCTCGTAAGTAAGCAAGTAGGTCTCGCACTCGATGCTCGGTCTAAACTCCGCCTGCATATCATAATCATCTCTAATTAACACTTAATAATAACAACCCTAAAATGTTAGGCTACCTTTCCTAACTCTCGGAAAGGGTGAAAGACCAGTTTTACCCCTCCATGGTCTCCATAACTCCTGCCTTGACCCAACCCTAGAAGTCAATGAAAGTCAACACTCGAGTCAACAGTCCATGTTGACTCAACTCGTCGAGTGCATCTATACGACTCGTCGAGTCCCTCCTATTCTCAGAAATCGGGAAAACTTCAACTCAACTCGCCGAGTTGTCTCATCAACTCGTCGAGTTAGCTAATGGACTCGCCGAGTCCCTCTAGTCCATTTCTCATTCAAACGATTCTAATCAGATCTAAAGTCCCAAACTCTAGATCTAGCCTCCCAAGGCTGAACCACCACGTAAAGCTGCAACAGTGTAGATGTTGCATCCAAGGTCTCCTTCTTGTTCCAAGCCTTTTTCTCCTCAAGCTCCTTCAAGGATTCCACCAAGATACACTCTCTTAGCCTCTTTCTCTCTCACAAATGACACTAGCTCGTTTAGGGTTTCTCTCAGGGTGTTAAAGTGATAAGGGAGGCGGAAATGAAGGCTTAAGGTCCTTTAAATACAACACAAACCCTAAAAATTAGGGTTTTCTCACTCAGCACCTACTCGTCGAGTTGGGTCCACCAACTCGTCGAGTAGACTATAAAAATCACGTGGGTATCTCCATCTCAACTCGGCGAGTTGGGGCCTCCAACTCGTCGAGTTGCCCTCACAAAATGAATATAATATAATTAAATTTTACATGGGAGTCGGGATGTTACATCTATAATTGATATCTTCCGATATGTATCATTTACTATCATAAGCCTTCTCATTAGATCGGTTCGCTACGAGTCATTATCATGACGTTCTATTCACCGAAGCAGGCCTTCAGTGTTTAGTGACAAGAATATAGATAGGGAAGATAGACGTATAAATCTCCTTATCACTCCCAAAAGTTATATGTCAGTTCTAATACAGTAATTAAACGTTTAGAAATCTAAACACATAAAATTTCCAAATCTGGTCGGCAATAGACCATAGATCCGAACATCCTAAAGCATCTAACGGCATCCTATAGCATGTGTAAACCATTTGGCACGTAGAAGCAAATTAGGCATCTATCCTAAAGTAAGCTAGTGTTTGTGTCTATTCAGGTGTACCACCTAATATATACTAGACACTCATCTCACGATCATCGCTTAGCATTCTAAGTTTAAGTCTAGAAATAAATCCTTACTCCTAGTTCGCTTAAACTAATGCTCTTATACCAACTATGACATCCCCATTTTCATGGCCAGAAAAGACCAGTTTATGCTTATTTTAAAATTAGAGTTTTAATTTACAAAAGCGGAATTTGTCGCATAAAGTATTCCCGAATGGATGTTTTTCATTGATTTATTAAAAACTCGGGATGTCATCGTCAATACAAGAAACATAAGCATAAACGAAGACATACAACATCTCTTTATAATAATGGTCTACGTCTCCTTGAATCTCTTATCGGATACACATATCATCATATATTCAACTACCCCGTGATACAATCAATTAAGTGGGTCAGGTTGGGAAACCTGGTGAGTACATAGGGTTTTCATCCCACAATATTATAATTTTTAATTATATAACCATTAGCATTCAAATAACCCAATTACCCCGTTTCCCATCACTCTCACTTACAAATCCTATTATGATGATCTTGAGGGATCTTTCCTAAAGGATATTTATCAGCGAACAACTATAATTCCTAGGTGATTAGGCACAACGATATAATAATACTCGCGACAACACGATAGTACGTTAGTACTTTTTGTATAGACACAGCAGGCATGAATGTACAAAGTACTTTGGTTTAGTACGACGATACAAAAGTACTTGGGTTTAGCTCGACAGTACAAAAGTACTTGGGTTTAGCATGGCAGTACAAAAGTACTTGGGTTTAAAGTACTTTGGTTTAGTACGACGATACAAAAGTACTTGGGTTTAGCTCGACAGTACAAAAGTACTTGGGTTTAGCACGACACTACAAAAGTACTTGGGTTTAGCACGAAAGTACAAAGTACTTTGGTTTAGCACGGTAGTACAACAGTACTTGGATTTAGCACGACAATACAAAGTACTTGAGATAGACACGGTAGACACAACTTATTATCTCACACGACTCTCTCTCTCTAACCTATCGCAACCACTATTTCACACAACCTCTCATTTATTATTTTGCACAACCCCTCACTAACCAGTCATATTATTAAGTATGTTAAACATACCGATAAATCAAGTAGTAATCATACTTATACAACTACATTAAGCACAACAAAGATAACACACATAGCAGTTAAGCATTTAGATTACTTATATTTATGCGTAAGCTTGAAAGTAACTATGAACTCACTTGTTAAAGTGATGACTCAAAATTCAGGCAGGGCTTCGCTTCTAGCAACTGACCTTTCCTTTGACGTGACCTAGTATCACTATCAATAAGTCTTAGTCTAATATTCTACGCGACTAGAGAGAATCTAGACCTATCAATCATTCTAACAAATACTGATAGTTCTATCAAATAAGGATCAGCCAGGTAGGATAGTCGGGAGGCATGACCATTTCGACATATAGTCTTTCTGAAATCCAACAACCAAGCCGACGTGACCATTCTAGACACCTCTCCCGTAAGTAGATCAATCAGTATATGAATTGGAATTACTGATAAATCTTATTTATAAGTTCATAATAACGACTTAAGACCATAAATATAAGTTACACTGAAAAGACTAGAGTGTAGCTTAACTTACAGAGGATTTAGCGAAAAAATAGGATTTATGCGGGCATAACTCTGATCCGGAAGCTTCTAGTCACTGACTATCTGACACCGCAGGGCTTCTAATTGATATCTACTTCTACTTCGGGATCGTGCGATGCTTCTCCAAAGCCTAAAACTAAGGAAAATGGGGCCAAAATCGAAGGGAATCTAGAGAGAGAGAAGTGTGGGTGGTGTGAAAGAGAATGAGGCCGAGCACCTCTATTTATAGGACATATGTGCACCGCGCCCTACGTGCATGGTGTGGACACCTAAGACGTTGCTCCTCACATTTTCTGCCACATGTCGCAATATGGTGGTCCATGCCCCACCTAAAACGTTGCTCCTCATTTAGACTCTGTCGGCTAATTTTGACTTTATTTTTAAAACTATACTTTTAACAACCTTAGACTGTTAAAGTTCGTTAAAAATTCATAACTTTCTCATATGATATTCGTTCTCGGCTGTCTTCATATCAATGGAATCATATGGACGAGATCTTCAACTCTCATTTCGATTGTTTTTCCTAACAATCAACCGATCTCTACTTCGGTTTTTGAGTCATCTACTGCTACGCTGCAACTTCTAAAAAGCCTACTTCCTCTTACGAAGTCAGATTTAGGCGTTCTCTATATGCACACTCTCGGTTTAATGACTACTATGACTTCCGTTTAGATTATTTACCCTAAATAATCCTTCATTGATAATATCTAATTATCGTTGCGACTAATAATTATCCCATTTATTTTTTTATCAAGTAGCCTTATCTTGCGGGCGTTACATCATCAACATATTCCCTATGAAATCTAAGGCCCTAACGGAAAGGTGAGAACGCAAAATGGAGGATTTTTTGATCAAGTGAACAATTGATGTTGAGACGGACATGTAAGATGAGGGTAGGGAGCAGTCGTCTCCAAGTATTCTTTGTTGTTGATTCCGGAAGTACCCCTCCTGCACTGACCATCTTGGTGGTTATCTTGATAGAATAATGTCGTTCGTTTCAGGTAACGACCTGAACACCGTTAAAGTGAAGGGAAGTAAAAATAATATTCATAGGAGAGTAGTAGAAGATAGAAAAAAAGCTAAAAAAACGCTTACCGAAGCCAAGTTACAAAGCAGCTACCGACGCGTAGACTGAACAGGGAACATTAGTCAGAGAAGATGAAGGTTAGGAGCAAACCCCTCAAGCGATCAGGTCAATAGCACCTAAGGTGTGGTCGTCGAGAGCAGCGAGATGCAAATGAGAAACTGGAGAAGCATCGAAGGGCGATAGCGGTGGAAAAGCTAAGATAATGATGAGTAACCACGATAGAGTAACCCTAAGAAAAGTAACCCTGATCAGGTAATGCTCATAAAGGAAACTCAAAATTAATATATATATATATATATATATATATATATATATATATATATATATATATATATATTATCAAATAAAAATAAGTAGTTCACATTTATTCTTATGTTCTCAATATTTTTTATCACATACTTGGTGGGGAACCCCGCGTTGCGGGGGTCGGGTGGGCCAATTTTTTCCGTTGTTTGTTCTTTGTAAATGTTATTTGATCAACTATTTGTTTATAGTTTGAGTATTGTTATGGGGCAGTAATATTGTTTCGTCATGGATAATTTTTTTGTTGTCGGATAAGCTATTTATCGAAATATATACTTAATGGGTTTATCCTTTGGTTGATGGGATGAAACTGGAGAGTCGGATTCCACGGATCAAATAAAATGTCTCCAATATCAAACATTAAGAGGAAAGGTATAGAACTATTCATAATAAAGTGTGTCCATTATGAAACATTAAATGAATAGAATAAATGCAACTAAGACTAAATGTAATTTTTTCATCTATAAATAAGTTTGAAAACATACGAATCACACGGAAAAATAGGATGAACTACTATATTTAAGACAATCGCATTTACAAAAACAATCAACCACAACACTGTGATGATATAGATTTACTGACCAAAACTAAACAAATCCAAGTCAAGTAAGGTTGTTTGTTGTTTCTTCTCGTAATTGTAGCTGCTGAAGAACCTGTTGGTCTGCCATCATTTCCAATTGACAACAAAGTTCCAAGAACACGGGGTCCTTGAAAAAAGGGTGCATTTAACAAAATCATTAAACAAAAGTTAGTAAACAAAAAGGAAACTAAAAAGAATTAAGCATCAAATAAAGTATGTAATTATTTTAGTGGTTACATAAATATAGTAATTTCTAAAATGTACTGCATTAACTGAAATTTCAAACAATAAAACAGTTTTCAATTTATTTTCATCTTGACAGCCATTGACTTTTGAAAATATGACTTTTAAATTTTTGCCCAACATCATCTTCACTTAATCCCTTCTAATATTTGCAAAAGTTTGATAAATACATCAATTACATTTCTATTTTTAAACTTTTAGCTAAACCATCTTTAATTTAAAATATTTGTCCATATTGAATCAAGAAAATGAAAATAGATAAAATATCTAATTATTGTCATGAATAAAAAAGCATATACGCATTGAAAAATTCTATTTTTCCTTCATTAACTCTTTTATGAAAATACCCTTTGAATTCTAAAGCATTAAATTCATATCCAAATTATTATAAATTTCACATGAGCATAGTATTAAGGAAAAAACTCACATGTGTGTTGGAGAAAAAGCATCGATAGAACCGATATCAATTTCGTTCAAAATCAGAATCCTCTTTCTACGTAATGAACTCATATGTTTTACTAACCCCGGGATGTAATTTTTTCCCAGTGACATTTTATTCCTGATAATTTTATCACAAATATTAGAATTGTGAACAAAAAGAAGAAACTCCAACTCAAATGGAGACGTGAGATTGTAGAAATGAACCTTGTTTTCAAATGGGATATGAACCCTAATTTCTTGTTGTCATAAACCACTATTGCTGCAACGAAGACCAGCCTCCACCGTGATCAATCAGGATTAGAAGACTCACTCAAGCAAATGATCGAACACTTGGCTGACAACTAAAGATTCAATGAATTTTCAACTTCATGTTCCTCTGTTCAGTTTCACAATAGGACAATCTTTACTAAATGAGAGGGGTTGTAGGCACAAACTGCATCAAAACACAAAAGAAACATCAGGTAGAACATAGCATCAACCCCAGAAAACATTAATAATTTTTGAGAAAGCAAATAAAAGTAGTATTGTATTGTGTACAATAATGATTAATTAACTACCTGTTATTGATAGTTTTAGAATGCATACTATTATTATCAAGAAACAAAGAGGCTTCAGTGGCAGATGGCAGAACTGTAGAGCTGTGCATATTACGGTCATAGTATTTCAGAAATATAGCAGAAAAAGAAATAACTACTAATAACAATACTGAACATGAGTACATAGATCTATATTTAATGTTTGTGAAAAGAGTAAATGCATATAAGAACGTTAATATGAAGATACATATGCATTTGGTTTGAATGTTGCTTACCAGGCTTCATCAGGTAGAGCAATGATCCCAGGAGAATTCTGCATATAGAATACAAACATTAAATTTATATGTTTCAAAAGAATGAGTTGAGGAATTCATATAATCAGTTTTTATGTAGAACCTTTTCAATAAGATGTAGGATGTACTTGAATTTCGTCTTTGGTGTATATCTCTTATACGTTGCATCCCAAAAAACGTTGTATAGAAGTGGACAAACAATTAGAAATCGATTAAATGGGCAGAGTTTCATAGAGAGGATATGAACAGCTTTGTCAAGAATACCAAAAGTGACACCTGACTGAAGTGTTGTTGTCGGTTCTGATAAGTGAAATTAATACAAAAGTGGTCAAAACCACACAATTTAAACATATTTTTTTTCAATTATCTCAATCTAGTCAACAAAAACACTGTAATTTGTTCAAGGTTCGTACCTGAAACGAAGCGGCAGTCTGAAAGCAACGAAGCTCCTAGGTAAAATCGGATCCAACATGGTGTACAACGAAAAACCTGCAAATAGAAAAAATCAAAACGTAGCAGTAGAAAAGGAGAAAATAACTATTCCCTAACCTAATTCATAGTAAACTTCAGAGAAATTTATGAAAATCCAACAGACCCATTGGGTGCGAAACTGTGAAAAGTCGAATGTAAAGATTGAAGGACAAATGCGGTAGTCCTTCTGGTTCTAGAGCCTACCGCCTGGCATGATATGTTTTCTTTGGTGGTGCGACGATGTCAAACGCAGGCTTTCAACCGGTAAGGAAAGTTCAACCCCACATCACCTCCAGCCACTACCACCGGCAGCCAACGCTGTCGCACCACCACTAACATTAGCGTTGATATGTGTTGTTGGTTGTTGCTGCTTCCCTTTCAAAATTGGGAGAGTCGCAAAGCCCTAATCTTGGGTGAAATCAAAAAAATGAATTTCAACTACAGGAAGGAGTAAACTAAGTTGAGCCTGAAACAACAAACTCAGAGGCAGAGAAAAAATCAGTAAAACGTTGATGTGTGTGAAAAAACCGTCATTTATCGAACAAATACCTGCAAAATTGGATTACGAAACGGAAATCGAAGAGGTTTTGCAAACCTGAAACGATGGTCATCCTCTGTGGTTGCAAAATCGATTGAAAGAAGGCGGTTAATAGCGATTGTCGGTCGAGAAATCGGTCATAATGGGAGATTTCTTGGAACGAATGGAAGTGAAAGCGTATAGACGAAGGTAACGTTAGTCCGCCTTCTTCTCCCGGCGATGCCGACATGGAATGGAGTCCAAAGCGATTCCAGACGGACAATTTTGGGCATACATCTAATGAGAAGAACGGATCGAAAGAGGAATAGAAGACTGTTTAGGTCGACTCGCTTTAGGATAGGAACTGGAAAACGGGTGGGGGGAAGATAAGGCAGAACCGGTGGGGGGACGTGGGAACGACACGTATTAGCCCCATCCTTATCTTTAAGGGACCAAATTGTCAATACCGTGCCAAAAATCTGAACAACTCAAAATATGAAAACCTATGGGCCATTTTTGCCAACAAATCAGGAAACAAAAATAGAGGGACCGCAAATATAATTTAAGGGACCAAAATTGGGCAAAATGTCTCATTTTACTGTTAAAACTTTTCATAGCTTTAATATATATATAATAATGAATAAAAAGACCATGTCCAAATTTATTTTTGCCTTCTCAATATTTTCTTTTTCAATTTAACTCATCTCTCTTGAGAGAGAGAAAGATAGAGAGACGAAAAACAATAATTTCGTCTTTAGTAATGATTGAAAACCAAGGAGAAGTCAAAATCATATATGTTTGTTTCACATTGTCTCTTTATGAAGGCAAGAAGGCGTGTCTTGTTTTTTTTAAGATAATGTTTTCCCATTTTTTTTTTTTTTGGAACCAACTGGCAACTGATCAAATCTATTCTAATAAATGAAGGTTTTCTTGCCATATGTCTTCTTCTCTTTCATTTGGACACATGACATTTTTCTAAAATTTTTAAATTTTCTATTTTCCACTTGTCATTTTATTGTATTTTTTATTTTATTAAATTAAAAGTCCATATTTAATATGTAAGGTAATATATATATAAAATATTTATTAGAATTGGTTTATATATGTAATGTATTCAATATATTTAAGGCTTACTAATTTTAATAATTTAAAATTTTTCTTATTTTTCTTATAAATTTAAACTTTTTCAAACTGTTAAAATTTCATATTTAATTTTTTTTAATTAAACTCATGTAATACATGAGTCTCATACCTAGTTTTATGATATAAGTGTGAGAGTTTTCGGTGTATTACGAAAGGTTGGTTATATGTAAATGGCAAAAATTCCATCTACAAGTTTATGAAAAAAAATGTTTTCATCATGTGGTTGAGCTTTTTAATTGTGTTTGTAAATTGTTTCTTCCAAAAATACGATTCCAGTGTGGGCACGTAAAAAAAAAATGAAACCATCCAAACCATATACATACTCTGTGAACTAGTAATCAAAAGTTGAATTTCAAAATATGTTGGTCATGTAATTGAAATAATCTGACTGATTTGAATAGACGTTGCTATAAAAATCTCTTCAGTTGTTATTGACGGTGTAATGTAGCCTGTCTAAGAATTTAACCTGAAAAGCTTATTCTTTCTAACATGATGGAAACGTATTTTATTAATTGAAGTAACCTCAAAAGGTTTTGAGTACATATGAATCCTAATTGTGTATATGTTTCACAAAAACTATCAAAAAGGCAAAAGAAGATGTATTTGGAAATAGACTAGTGGTACTTGACTTTCATCTCAACAAACTTCAACCAATGGGGACCATTCAAACTTTTGTCATGTATCCCTTAAGTTCAAAGCAATATATTAATATTATAATTTTTAACTTGATTAAAGACATTTTTTTATGAATTCCAAAATTACTGGGCCAAGCCTAAGGCATCACATTCAACTAAATCACATTTCGTATCTTATTTCTGATGAGTTTTCTCATATATTGTGAGCCAGAAAGTTTTAAAGAACGAAATGGAAACCATATATGTGGTTTGTTTCAGAAAGTTACCACATATTTGACCAAAGCATCGCACATAAACTAGCAATAAAAAAAAATTCAATTTTCTTTCAGTGTGCTAGAGATTTGTTTTCATAGTTCGTTTTACTTTTGTGGTCCATATAAGCAAAAGACAAGACTTTGATTCACAATGACAACAATAAGCCACATGAGTTGATTGTTGTTGGGGAAACATATATTAGGACCTCAAAAGGGGAACTCGTAGTGTCACATGGTCTAGAATGGACATTCTAGCTTTCTCAACTCCAATCGAGACTACATTTCGTTCCTACACAATCACATGATATAAGCTCCTTAAAGCTTTTATAACATTAATAGAAATAAAGTCTACATGCCTCTAACCAAGAAGACAGTATCCTCCATGTGTTTTACATTGTCTAAAGGTCTAATGTATATTGTTCACATAGCAGATAAACCACACATTTACATGTAAGTTTACCATAACAAAACTCATATTACATTGTCTAAATGGCTAATGTATTTTGTTTCCATAGTGTATATTTTTACCATCTCATTCATATATATATATATATATATATATATATATATATATATATATATATATATATATATATATATATATATATATATATATATATATAGTTACTATTTTAATTGAACTAATTAACATTATATTCTCGATTATAACTGGACTGCTCTCATGTTGCTTCTCCTTATCTCTAGCCACAATCGCCACCAAGACTACATTCTCTCTGTCTCTTCTCTCCAGCTACTACAATCACAACAATCACTAAAAGCTCATATATCTTCTCTCCAGTTACGTTTTCTCTGTCTTTTCTCTCCAGCTACCATGTTGCTTCTCCTTATCTCTAGCCACAATCGCCACCAAGACTACATTCTCTCTGTTTCTTCTCTCAGTTACGTTCTCTCATACAACAATCACATTCTCTCTGTCTCTTCTCTCCAGCTACTACTGTCACAACAATCACCACCAAGACTACAACCAATACTACATTCTCTCTGGGTCTATTTCACCCCCTTCGGTATCTTTCAACCGGTACCGGTTCTATTTCACCTCCTTTGGTATCTTTCAACCGGTATCAGGTCTATTTCACCCCTACAGCTAACACATATAATCATACAATAAGAGTCACAGAGACATCAAGCATACACATGCATAACAGGTAATTGTCACGAAGACAATCATCATCCTAAAAACATAATCTAGTGAGACGACATTGGTGCCTTCGACCCACGGATACAGTGAAGGAAACTCACCTTATCTGCTGAACAATCAGATAAATGCTCAGACTACTGATTTGGGAAATCTCCGCACTAAATATCATCAAATAATACGCTAATTAATAATTATGCTAGCCATACATAACGCTGGACCGTATAGACTTTCGAATACTTGATCCTACCCTAAGCCGTTAATTAGACAAGAACCTGAAATAAGGCCAAACCAAACATTCTCAGGCTATAAGATCTTAATTATGTACAACCGTGATACATACACCAAGCAACTACAGTAATGATGTCAATTTCATATAAGGAAAACCCTAGGCTATCTGGCATCATATAATCATGCAATTATATCATGCAATTCCTGAAGATCCCTAGCCTAGTACTAGCATGTTGTTCTAACGTAATCACAAAATCAAATAATCCGTAAGGTATTTTGGGGTCTACTTACTGGCTCCGACTGATCGTACACTTGCATCCTCCTTTAGTATTTTGAAAACCATTTGAAAAATCATTTTAAAATCTTGTCCTTAGTTTGAGACTGGATACACACGAGTGTTTCCTCCAATTCACTCAAACCAAGGCTCTGATACCAACTTGTAGTACCCATAAAATCATGCCAATTTAAAACTTTTTTTTAAAACATTTAAAAGCAATAATTATTACAAATTTGTTTTCAAAATAGTTTCATGTCAGAGTATCCCAAAATGAAATCATAAAATATAAGGAGGTGCACGATCACGCCTTCGCCTTCCAGCGATCATCTAAAGTACCTAAAACAAAATCAACAACTGTAAGCCTGAATCTTAGTGAGTTCCCCCAAAATACCAACGCCATACAAACCATAAAAATATCATACAAACAACATGCATAATGAGCCATCAGCCTAACTGGACCGCCTCACAGGCCATCAGTCTATCTGGACCACTCTCCGAGCCATCGGCACGTATGGACCGCCTCGCGGGCCTTCAGCCTATCCGGACCGCTCGTCGGGCCTTCGGTATGACTATTACGCCCTTACCAGGATACCGATCTAATAGATCGCTAACATAGCATCATCCTATAACCAGGATACCGATCAAACAGATCACTAACATCACATCATCCTATAACCATGATACCGATCTAACAGATCACTAACACAACATAATCCTATAACCAGGATACAAATCATAAAGGGCCGGCCTTGGTGCCTTAGACCCTGTTGATATAGTGAGAAGAACGCACCTCACAATGTCGAACTGTACTAAACTGAAAGATCAACTCTGGAAGCACGACTCAAAACTCAACCACCTACAGCCACCAATGATCCACTTCCATAAATTTCCAAATTACTAAAATAGCCCCATAAGTCAAACTGGTCAATCCCTTGGTCAAAGTCAAAGTCAACGGTCAAGGTCAATAGTCTGTGTTGACCCAAATCGTCGAGTGTAGCTTACTGACTGGTCGAGTTCCTTTAGAACTCAAGAAGTCGTGAAAACCCTTATCGACTCGCCGAGTTTCCAGACAACTCGTCGAGCCCATGCAGTATCCATAATGTCGGGAAAACCCTAACCAACTCGTCGAGTTACCTATGCAACTAGTCGAGTTTCTTCAGTCCTTTTCTCATTCAAACGATTTTAAGCGAAACCAAACCTCCAAACTGTAGATCTAGGCTCCTAGGGTGTAGTTACCACGTAAAGTTGAAAACTTTACATGCATACAAGGACGTAAACGCCAAAACCAAGCTAAGGAAGAGGTTTAAGCCAAAGAGAAGGGCCAAAGCTTGATAAATTTGATAACTTTATGACTATAAGCGCTTAGAGGAGTCCAGATCTGAAGTTACAACGTCAAATCAAGCTCAATACCAGAAATGACCCACAAATATGCTAGAAATGGCCTAAAACCCTTGAATGAGGAGATCTAAAACTAGAATGATCAAGGCAACAACTTGTTACCTTCAAATGGAAGCCAAGATGGAGTAGGTACTGGATCTACAAGCTTCTCCTTGATACAAGCTCTTGAATCTTCAAGTTTCTTTCACTAAAACCACATTCCAAGCTTTCACACACACAAAATGAGGAGTAATACACGATTAGGGTCTTCTGAGGTCAAGGGGCGATAAGAGGCAGGAGGAAGGACTTAAGGTTCTTTAAATAGGGTCCAAACCCTAAAAATTAGGGTTTCCATGCACAACCTCTACTCATCGAGTTGGGGTCCTCCAACTCGTCGAGTAGATGCCATAAACCACGCGGGCTGACCAGATTCAAAACGACGAGTTGGGACGTCCAAGTCGTCGAGTTTCCACCATAATATGAATATAAAGCTTTAAAATTTATACCTCAGAGTCGGGATGTTACATTAGTAGTCAAAATATGTCCCAAATCTCAAAAGTCAACAAAAGTCAATGGCTGCTAAGTATGCCTGGCGTACTCAGACTTACACCCAGCATATCCCTCTTTGGCTAGTACGTGCGGCCTATGAGCTAGGTACGCCCAACGTACTCCACCGCCAACCCAAATCACCTTTAAGTGCTTAATCGGTTAAGTCACTAAGTCCAATTCTTAGATCTGATCCTAAATGATGTCTTAACATGTAAAGTTGGCAACATTACTCCTTTACATGTCCTAATGGGACCCAATACTCAATAAAACCCATAATAAGAACCCTAACTCATGCATGGTCCAATATAACTCATCAAGATTACGTTTTTATAAACAAGGCACCTCAAAAATTCTAAGATCTACCATCCTTAGCTTCTGGAGTAACTCATACTCTCATGCATGAATTAAAGGTCCATAAAAAGCACAAAACAAGCCCTAACTAGATCTATCAAAATGAACCATCAAGTTAAGAACTTTATACCTTCAAAAGCTTCCCAAGTTAGTGATGATTCTGGATCCACAAGCTCTAGCCACACCGATGCAACTTCCAAGAGTTCTTCTTCCTTCAAGATCACCAAAAACACCTTCAAAGTTCACTTCCTAGCTCAAAACTCTCAAAAGGCAATTGGGGTTTAATTCTTAGGGTTTGGGGAGGTGGAGGTTGAAGATAATAAGGGTTCCCAAGATGTTAAGTTATTTAAATAGGGTCCAAGACCCAAAAATAGGGTTTTGGTCTATTTAGCGTACGCCCAACATAGGTGGGTGATTTACCGCGATCATATGAGCCTCGTACGCTCAGTGTACTCCCTATACACCCACCGTACTCGGCTTAACCCAAAGTCCTTATAAATTCAAATGGCCATAACTTCTTCGTTCCATCTCTGGTTTTGACGTTGTTTATATCCTCGAAAAGGTAATGAGAAGCTCTATAATCCTATCGACTCTTCTTTGCCTTAAACCTTTCCCAACTTAAATCCAAAATTCATAAAAGGCCCGAACAATCACTTTACGGTTATTCCATTGGGCTCCAAAACACAAACCCAACTCTTCGATAACATAATATACATTACCCACACTTCTCCTTCCCCAAGGCCCGAAGCCTTATGATAATTGATCTTCGGGTCATGGCCCCGAACTATGGAACGACTTGAATCAAGGTGTTACATCTCTCCCCCACGTAAGTTAGATTTCATCCTCGAAATCACTCATTACCACCCTCCTGACAACTAGACGCTCCGACCAACTCCTCTTGAATCCACGATCCACCGAAAAGTTTGAATCATACTCATAACGACCCCTCAATGCTACCATCAAAACCCAACTTTAACTAAACTCATGCACCGTGATGGTAAAAAAATCATTGATCCATTAACTGAAAAACCAACACCTCACTGCCATAATTGTGAAACCCCTATATATTACTTGACCTCAAACAAGTAGGTCCATCCAGAAACCCAATCACTAGGTCCTCTTACTTTAATCTGAACTGAAAAAAACAACTTTTTGATTCTAAATTATCCAACTAACACTCTTAGCAGGTAGATTTCTCAACCATAGCTTGCTGATGAAAAGATCTCTTTTATATATACAAAGACGACTCCCAATGCGAGTCTCGTCCATTTGCCTACCCGGTACACATAACTCATATTCCAAAATCCAAAGATTTACACTTGCATTATATCCGAAATCTTCTGACCCCACGGTGACCTTCCACTAAAATAAGATATAAAATCTCCAATCCAACGCTGAGACTGAAAATCTCACAACTGGTCCAACCACCAGGCTCCCATTGAGAGTCTAACTGATAAAGGCTACCCTAGCCTATTCATCACTAGAATACCAATCACTGACCACAGAGTCGTCCTACTATATTTGTAATCTAATACCTTGCCCTAACCAATCTCCATCGGGTCGCACCCGTACTGTCATAACCCTACGGGCCTCGCCCACGGGTCTTACCCAATCGAGTGCTACACAGGCCCAACATTGCCTTAGATCCAACGACCCTCCTACTAACAAGGAAAAATCCTCTGACAGAATTGTTTGCCTTGCCCTAGGTGCGTGCTGATCCTCTTGCATACCAATGACCACCCCAACAATGGCCTATCTCATTCCAGTGAATGCTACGATCCCATTGCAGACTTACGATGCTTCCCTTATAGCCTATCATCCTTTTGTATGCTACGGCTACCCTGTAGCCTTAAAACACTTTCATATTGACATGATCCCACCCATGGTCTTACCATCCATCTACCACACCAACCATAACCATCGTAAGTCGAATCGGCATCCGATTATGACCCAATCAGGTGTTCGGGTTATGCTTCGAATCCCAAAGCCTTGGTCAGACATGAACATGGATATATGCTATAACACAACCCTCAACCTGGATCCATTCACATACTCACCATGTGTCACTATTTAAACGCAATGAAATTTTAATATCCATCCTTGTGCAACCTTTAGACAAAACGATTCTCCCCCACTTGGATTTGTCTATGCTCTTCCAATCCACAAAGAATTTGATGGATGTTGAATCATGAAAAGTGAACCTCTAGCAATCCCAAGCAATCAAGTTTCGATTTCAGCTGAGTCTGAGATTATGGTGAATTTCCGAGATGGAGATCAAGTCCGAGATCGAGATGTTCCGAGATCCGAAGTCTGTTCACTCATTTAATGAAATTTGTCTTAGCTTTGATGTAACAGTTCGTAGGACTTACTTTTATGTATTTTTTAGATATCAGTTTGTCAAACACTGATTATTGTCTAGTCCTAAGAATGTTCCTCGGTTTGTACTATGTTCCTACTCCACTATATAAGGAGTGAATGTTTTACCATTTTTAAAACAAGTGAACGATTCAAATTTTTACTCCAAGAATAACAAATATTCTCTTCACATCACTTTAATTTTTCCTTCAAGTCATAGTTCTTTCATTACATTCTTCTTGTTCTTTAAATATCTTTGCATTGATTATACTCTAAGTTTACTTCATTTATTTCTTGAACAGTTTGTTGAATATTTACCTTCAAGTCTTAACTGGTTTACCAGATTCGACTGGAACCTTATATTAAGACAAATGTTGATCATAAAGATTAACTCAAGGTTTGAGTTTTCAAACCGTGTCCTTGCATATTGATTCTAGTACTCACAATTGGTATCGGAGCTTGAGTGGTTGTTCTTTGAATCCATAAGAACATATTATAATTGATCTTAAATTACCTTGGTATTTCAATCATTTCTATGTTCAGGATAAAAGTTCTTCTATATACCACTTCTGCTCTAATATCTTAACTTTAATGGCTGCACCTAATTCTCAACAAATGTATTCAATGCAAATAGCAAATAGCATGGGTTTCCATTCTCGTGCCCCATTGCTAGTTGTTGAAGAGTATGATCATTGGAAAGTTAGAATGGAATGGTTCATACTTGGTAAGGAAAAAGCTGACGAAATATGAAGATTCGTGAAAGAAGGTCCACATGTTCCGGTCAGACAAACCGTAAGAGATGCTGCTGAAACTCTCTTCGGACAAGAAGAAAAGCGTCCAACACCTCTCACTGCTACAAACATCGAGAAACTACATGCAGATCAAGTTGCATTTTCCAAGATGGTGTTCGGTGTTCCTCCTTCTCTCTTTGAGCACATTAAGTTGTGCAAATATGATAAAGAGATTTAGGACACTCTCCAAGACCTGTCCAAGGAATCAGAAAACATGAAGGATAAGCGTATGACTTCGGTCGTTAACGAGTTCGATACCTTCACCACTACTCCTGGTGAATCAGTTTCCTCGGCTTCCAATAGGTACTGAATCGTCGTCAACAACATTACAGCTCTTGGGATTGTCCGAACTCTGCTAGAATACAATCTCAAGTTCATCAATAGTCTTGGTAAAGGATAGGGAAACGTAAAATCGTGTCTTCAGAGTAATGGATCTCTGAAGAAGCTGAAGCTATACCAGTTGTTTGATGAGCTGGAAGGACATGAATGAAACGTCGCACAAACATTGAGAGAACTCTCAGGAGGTCCTCTAGCTCTTGTTAGCTCTTTCGATCGTGAAGTCTCGAACCCCTCTGTTTTGGACCCTTTCAAAGTTATTATCCCACCCATTCCATCTGTTCAACCCACACCACCATCTTTACATATTCCTACAAATTCCAACTATTAGTTTGATGGAGACCTCGATCCTGAAGCGATGAACTCCGAACTTCGCTTTCAACAAGAGTTTTCTTTTCTGTCTATGAAATAAAAGTGTCCATAGAATCCCACTCACAAATCATATCATAACTGCTTCCAAGCTCCTCACCAGAATAATCCTCAACCATTTTCTAAACTTTCATAGAATCCACCTGCCTATAAACCCAACATTTCGACACCAAGTCATTCCTCGGAATCATGTGATAATCTGAAATCAAACAAACCCAAGGTAGTTTGTCACATGTGTGGTCATGGAAATCACTTTTCCAAAGATTGTATGGCCGAAATAGCACAAAAACCAAAGATAAAGGACTCTGCATACTATGCACATCGAGCCTAAGAGATAGCTGCTAGTGAGAAAGCGTTCGTCACCACTGTGTCAAGAGATGTTAAAGGGTATTGGTCATCTGGAGATGAAGAAAATGTGAGCACTGGAAGAAACATGTGTCTTATGGATAAACAATTGATCGAATGCGATGAAGGCTAATGGTCATCAGGATCAGAAGGAGATGATGAAGATGCTGAGCCAAACTTTTTCTATATGGCAACCAACGATCCACCTGGCAGAAGCATCGTTCAACAGTTAAAATCTATGATTATTGATAATAATTTTGATTTATCTCTTTGTGAACCATATCTAACCCAGATCCAATTAGATATGAACATCATCTATGAAGCCTATGAGTCTATCATAGAAGCGAGTGAGAAGATGGAAAGTGAATTGACTCGTCTTCAGTTAGGTTTCGAGGATAGGAAGCTTAAGATAGAATCGTTAGAACGAGAACTTGTAATGTCTCAAGATGAATGTATCATTCTTAAAGACAAATGTGAAATCACTTATTTTAAAAGGAATGTTTTAATTTCTCGTAACAAACTTTTGAATGCCAAAATTAATGCTTTACATGATGCCATAGATATTCTTGAAGCCATTGAACGGATGAGTCATAATTTTCGTCATCCTTCACCCAAAGCACCTGGTCTCGAAAGCGAGTTTCCAAAACCTATTGCTCGTTCCTTGAAGGAGTTATAGAATCTAACTTATATGGGAGGCATTCCGAACTGCAAACATTGAGGTACCCCTGTCTCACCATTGTCACCCTTTCCTGAGACCTCATATCGGTTTCAATCTCTGATTCCTGAGTTTCAACCCATAGCTGTCAAATGTTCTGATTCACGCCTATTCCGCCTTTGATACACCTGGACCAGAATCAGACCTCAGAATCATTCTTTAGCATCACCCATACTGGAGTTCAAATTCTGAACTTCGGTCCTCCTAACAAATGTGTTGTTGAGGAATTAATTCCAGAGACAAATAGACCTGACTCTGATAGATTAGATTCTGTCTGGGCATCTTAAGATAGTGACGTTGAAGAATAAATCTTAAGTGATGAATCATCTAGCTCGTATGTTTCCAATTCTCAAGTGATTTCAAAATCAAGCCTAAATTTAACAACTCATATGCTAGCCAAACTTCCAAGTCATCATCTGACTCCAGGAAGAACCCTTCGTTAAATAGGAAAGATATCATCTATCCTAAAATAGAAGCCAAAAATGCCCTAAAAAAGGAAATTAGGTCAAGACAAGATTCTAGATTCATTGTGAATTCTAAGAAGAAAGTATCTCGGACTGTTAGCCCATCCACTAGGAACCACAACACATTTGTGCCTGTTAAGATTCTTAAAAGGTCATCCAATCCTCCTAGTTTGGTAGATCAAAACAAGGTTGTCAGTCCCATTCCGAAAAAGACTACTGTTGATACTCGTCCCACCAGAACTAACTCTCCTCGGACAGTTTCCTATGTTTTCATTGCTAAATCTGATGGTACGATTTTCAAACCACAACAGCTTTCAAAACCTCAAAAGTAGCAAAAAAAGAACAAGTTGCTAAAAACACTGTTACACAAAAATTTTCAAATGATTCAAAGCAAAAATTTGAGTGGAAAGTTAAAAGTGTTGAAAACGAAACTGTAACTTCAAGTGACAATGTGATTCCTACAGCTCCAAAAACTATTGGTATGAGAAAAGTTGTTCCCAAACAACCTGTTGTTGAATATGATTTCTGGATCAATGAAAAGACCATGGCTTTTTGCTTCTTTCCAAAAGTATCTTGGAACCAACCCTCCGAGACGTCCGCTGCTCAAAAGTCACAACCCAAGTTCAAAGCCCGTGCCAAAGTCCCAAAACTTAACTTAGAGCCTAAAAACTCCAAAATTCACTAATTGTGCAGGCACTAGGTGCTTCGGAACAAGATACAATATGGTATATTGATAGTGCTTGTTCCATGCACATGAACGGGAAGAAAGACTTTCTGTGTGATCTCAAACTCTCACCAAATGCTGTCTATTAACATATGGTAACAACTCCAATTCTCAGATCTGAGGTTATAGCATCCTCACCAATGGCAATTTCTCTATCTCAAATGTGGTGAACGTAGCTGACCTGAAGCACAATTTGATTAGTGTGGCTCAACTCACTGACTCTAACCAAATAATTGATTTCTACAAAAAGCATAGCTACGTCATGACAGAAGATCGGAAAGAATGTCTCATCAAGTAAAATTGCAACAAGAACATGTATTCTCTAGACATCGACATGATCATTGGCAAGCCTCTACTTTGTCTACTCTCAAAATCCGTTCCTAATGTTAGTTGGTTATGGCATTGGAGGCTTGCTCATCTAAATTTCTGATATATGAATGACCTTGTTTCCGGTGAAATGGTCAGAGGTCTGCCAATCCTCAACTTCAAAAATGATCATTTTTGTGCTGCATGTGAATGTGGGAAGTAATCCAAGAAAGGTCATCTTGTTGTTCTTGAAAAATCAATTCCGGAACCATTAGAACTTTTGCATATTGATATTTGTGGACCCTCCACTGTAGAAAGTCTGCATCGCAGGAAGTACATTCTAGTGATTGTTGATGATTTTACAAGGTTCACTTGGGTCTTCTTCCTCAGGCTGAAATCTAAGAGAGCCTCGGAACTTATCAACTTTATCAAAGGAATTGAAGTTCTCGTCAAACTACCTGTAAGATGAATCCGAAGTGATAATGGCTCGGAATTCACCAATCTCACCATTGAGAAATTCCTCTCCGACAAAGGCATTGACCACAATTTCTTTTTCTCCTTACACTCCTCAACAAAACGGTGTGGTTGAAATAAGAAACAAAACTCTCGTTAAAGTTGTTCGATCGATGCTCAACTTTTCAAATCTTCCACTTTATCTTTGGGTTGAAGCTGTATCCAGTACCTGCTTCACTCAAAACATAAGCACCATCAATCAACGCCTTAACATCAGACCGTATAAAGCCATGAATGGTCGCAAGCCGAGTAACTCATTCCTACATGTCTTTGGCAGCAAGTGCTTTATCAAAAACAACCCTGATCAACTCACAATATTTCAACCCAAAGCAGATTAAGAAATCTTCCTAGGACACTCAATAAAATCCAAAGCATACCGAGTTCTGAATCATCGGACTCGTGTTCATGAAGAAAGTTTTGATGTTACCTTCGATGACAACTATGTTCGGAATTCTGGCCCAACCCATGTCAAAACCCACATCATGGAGTCCGATGCTCCAGCTCCAGGATGTCCGAATTCCCAAATTATCCATTGAGTTGACTTTGAAACCCTGTTCGGACCATCAGAAACAACTCTTGATTCAGAATCTGGATCAAGACAGTCCTTATCAACCGCCGCTCTAATTTCCCAAAATGTTTCTGGTCTGACTCCCACTTTTCCTCCATTTGATTCTGATCTGATTCAACCTTCTCAGGTTGAGGGGAGAATGGTCTTCCCTCTCTTGAATCAAATGTTAAAGGATTCCAAGATGCAGCAAATCAATTCACTGAATTCAATCTTATTCCGATCAACAACGAAGGAGATTCCAACGTCTTTGACTTTTCGAACGAAGACGACGTAGATATCTACAGTTTAGAAGTTCAGGGGGAGCATCATCCTCAATTTCAAACTGTTCATGGGGAGAAACATAACCCCATTGTTGATGTCTGATCCTCCGCTGCACAAGAGCTTCCAAGATTACATATCTGGACCAAGGATCATCCTCCAAACCAGGTCATCAGAAATCTCAACGCTGGTGTTCAAACTCGTTCTGCTACTAGCATCCAAAACGAATGTCATTTCTCGACATTCATATCAATGGTTGAACCAAAATCCATCAAGGAAGCATTAAAACATGATGACTGGATTATAGCCATGCAGTAAGAGTTAGCAGAATTCGATAGAAATGAAGTGTGAACTCTCATCCATCCTCCTCAGGATCACCCTATTGTTGGTACGAGATGGGTTTTCCGAAACACGTTGGAAGATTTTGGAGTTGTTATCCGAAACAAAGCGATATTAGTGGCCAAAGGATTCAATCAAATTGAAGGACTTGACTATGATGAGACCTTTTCTCCTGTTGCTCGTCTTGAAGCCATTAGAATCTTCCTTGCTTATGCAGCTCATAAAGTCTTTAAAGCTTACCAAATGGACGTTAAGAGTGTTTTGTTAATGGTGAACTAGATACCGAAGTGTATCTCCAACAGCCCCCGGTTTTGTCAATCTTACTTATCTAAACTATTGCTACAAACTCCGAAAAGTTGTTTATGGCCTCAAGCAAGCTCCTCGCGCCTAGTACGAGACAGCCACCAAATTTCTCAAGCGTTCTGGTTTCCAAAGAGTAATTCTTGATCCTACCGTATTCTGAAGATCAAATGGAAAACATCTCATGCTAGTACAAATCTACGTTGACGATATCATTTTTGTATCCACGGATTCATCAATGTTTGTTGATTTTGCCAAGTTAATGGTTAGTCGATTCCAAATGAGCATGAATCGTGAATTAAGTTTCTTCCTCGGTCTCCAAGTAAAACAAACCAACAGAGGAATCTTTATTCACCAAGAAAAATACAATTCTGAGCTTCTCAAGAAATATATGATGGACACATGTGCCTCTGCAAAGGCTCCTATGGGTTTCGGACACAAGATCTTCTCGGACCCATCAGGTATTGCTGTCGATGAAAATAAGTATAGGGGAATGATTGGATCGCTACTCTACCTAACAATAAGTCGTCCGGACATCATGTTCTCTACTTGCCTGTGTGCCAGATTTCAGGTCAATCCAAAGATGTCTCATCTTTTGGTGGTTAAGCAAATATTCTGGTACCTCAAAGGTACAAAGAGTCTTGGAATTTGGTATCCAACAAATGAGAGTTTCCTCCTTCAAGCATATTCCGATTCGAATTATGGTGGTCTTCAATTGGACCAAAAAAGCACCTCTGGTGGCTATAAATTTTTGGGTGGAAGATTGGTTAGTTGGTCATCTAAGAAACAGAATTGCATTGCTCTTTCAATAGCCGAAGCAGAATATATTTTTGTTGCTAGTTTCACTTCTCAAGTTCTTTGGATGAAGTCTCAGCTTTTGGACTATGGTTATCGATTTCAACAGATTCCAATCTATTGTGATTCTCAAAGTTCCATTGCGATTTCTCCCAATACAATTCAACACTCCATGACGAAGCACATCGATATTCGATACCATTTTATTAAATATCATGTTTTAAAAGGAAATATTGAACTTATTTTTGTTCCATCTGACGATGAAATTGCTGATGTATTTACTAAGGCATTAAACGAAACCAAAATCAATGGTATCTTAACAAAATGGGTATGATGTTGCCTGATCCTCAGTTCTTCCAAGAGGCTTGTACTTACTGATGGAAACATCAGAAAGTGAAATAATTCCGATGTCAAATCTTTTTCATCTCGGAATCATTTCCTCTCGGAATAAATAGGATCGTTTTATGTGTCTTTTTGTCTAACCTCTTCTTCTAGTTTTAAGTTGTACAAATTTCCTTATATTTTGAAGTTCATGACCTATTGTCACTTTGTTATTTTGCCTTGATCTCGCCTCAGAATCTATCTCAAAGTGTGTTATGAAGTTCACCTCGGAATTCAAATTCGAAACAGTAATATGCATTCACCTCTTACCTCTGTCCGAGCTCTGATTCTTCACATCTGGGAATCTCAAATCTGTTTAAAAAATGTTCTCTAATATCTTCATACATTTTACCTCTGGTATTCAGTCCGATTCTGTGCAATCTCGAACTCTATATCACGTACAAGTGTTCTCATTTTCTCCGAAGCATCTTATGGAAATGCATCTCAGAACTTCCTTGTTATGAGATCACCCGTTTCAAGAAAAGTTCAAAGGTTTTTCATTAATTTTTTCCTAAACGTTTTTATTAAATGACTTAACGGTTATTTTTTAATGATTATCCTTTAATCCTAAATAATCGCGCCTTTTGCACACATCTTGATAAAGTGCACATCAACTCAAACTGAAACGACGGTTTTCAATTTCACACGTATTGCCATCGCATCTTTCGTCCTTGCAGGTCAAATGCATGCTAATATTGGCAACATATTTAATGTGATCCACTTAAAAGTCGGGTATAATCATTACGTCTTTTCACAACCCGAACCGGATATCCAAACTATATAAGGATTTCAAACCCCAACTGTTGCTTTTTATGCTCTATTCTTCATCTTCTCCAATATTCTCTCTGCAAACCTGTTCTTTGAGCTCTCAACCTGTAACAATGGCCTCATCACAAAATGCTCCAGAAATTCCAAAATCTATCCCAAAGAAGAAACCCTCAAAAGGTTTCGCCTCAACTTCGTTTGCTGAACCCATTCTTCATGAAACCACTCAGCTCTTCTCACTCGATCCTTTGGATTATGATCGAGTTCATCTCACACCATCCCATCACCATTGCTCTCACTAAAACCCCAAATCCCCAAATTCGACTTTGAATCCTTCATACTGCCTTCGAGAGGATCAAGATTGAAGATGAAGTTCTGGAAACGAAAATCACAAGCGATCGCATTGTTCCTGTGTCAAAGCAAGCCTTCCTCAAGGAAAATGGAATACCAGAAAACCCCAAGGGTTTTTCAATGCAAGAACCCACAACTAAAGAGTTCCAAACGTTTCTCCACGGAATCGGGTATACAGAGGAGTTTAAGGCCAAGAAATTCAAGAAATCAGTTGTTCCTGGCCTTTGGTCGATACTCATGCACCTCATTCTTCGAGGTCTTTCAGGAAAACATGGAGCTACTGATATAATGAGCAAAGACTGGCTCTATGTGGTCTACATCATCTAATCAAGGAAGACGAATGCAGTTGATTTGACCGAGGTCCTCTGGCAAGACTTTTGGAAGTTTGGCGTGAAGAGAAAGCCACAAGAAATATCTATTCTGAGGTTCTGGCATATTACACTTCAACAACTCTACAAGAGCCAGTTCCATCAACACAGAACCACGTATTTCTCTCTTTTAAGGCTATAAAGACTTACAGACTTCAAAAGCAATCATCTTTTGGTCCCACACATAGACTGCCACAACATATGTTGGACACTCTACCATCCGAGTCTCCCTTTTTGAAATATCATTTAGAGACTTCGATTGTGTATGACCCAACACAATCTACCCCAGTCTCTGTTGAACAACCCTCAGATGTGGTCAAACCAGTCTCGACTAATGGTAAGAAAAAGAAGGCCGCTAAACGTAAAAATCTCCCTCCAAACCAAAAAGCAAAAAGAGAACCAAGGTCGATGCTTCCCCTCAAAAGGAATCACTCAAAGACATTCCGACTGACTCTGGTCATCCGCTTACCCCCCCCCCCCCCCCGGCTACTCTTCCGAAGTACCCTTCAGATCTTTAATACCACATGCACACACACACAGGGAGTCACCACATGATCCACCCTCACCTTCCAAAAAATATGATGCCGGTGTTGAAAAGAGTTCCTTGCACCCCCCTGGAACACACTCACGAGTCATCTCGGAAATCCCTCCTTCTTCCACACAAGCACGATCAGAGGCCCCAGTCTCGAATCCTAAGCTCTCTGAAGCTGGGGTTGTCCCTCCAACTTTTCGAGCCACAACTGGTCTAATATCTAGCTTAGGTAAAGGACGACCAGGTTCTAATGACCCAGAGTGGATTGATTATGTCAACAGGGCTCACACAGGACATCCAGATCTTACTCGTTCTCAAGTTGAATCAACTCTCGTCTCCATGAGAAATCGAGCCATCCAAAGCAACCTACCATTTATTGATCCCACAGATGAATTCACATATCAAGAATTTGCATCAGGAGAAACTCATCAAGACACAATCATTTTGGACGATCCTCCGAAGTCTCCTCATCATGATGCCTTCCATCCTGACCCAGATGAAGAACATTCCACTGAGTTTATGTTCGATGATGATTGCGCGTCCGTTGGCACCCCTCCAGTTTTCTCTTCATTCCATTTACTACAAATTCCTTCCTCATCAAAACTTGTTTATGATTTCGGACTGACGTCATCTTCATCGGAGCCTGTTGATGAAGAAATTCAAATAGATGACCAAGTCCAGAAAACACTTAGAGGTGAAACAAAAGCAAATCCTCCCAAAGAAAATCAAACAGAGAATAATCCAACTCCTTCCAAACCGTCTGTCAATAAAAGTGTTGATAAAGCAAAGTCTGAGAGTTCTACCTCGGACACTGGATCATCAGACGAAAACATAGTTGATCCATTTGCCTTGTTGGAACTCCGAGACAACATTGTTGCAACTGTCTCCAAGGTAGAATCACTCAACAAATCTGTGGTGAAGCTAGATTCCAAGATTGATGACAAGGTCTCCAGCCTCGATACCAAGCTTGACGTTATTCTCAAGTCCCTATCTGAGATGAAGCAACCTAGGCCTTCGGAAGCAGAAAGGGCAGATCAACTTCTCTCCATGCGTTTCAAGCATACTTTGGAAGAAGTTGAGCAGAAATACAACTTCAGCCTAGATCACCACATCGACATCACCTCTACCATGCTCAGAATCCACGATGATATGATCAGTGCCACCAATGAGTTGATCAAGAAAACCCATGTTTTACATTGGAGAAGGAAAATGAAAAGAAGGATGAACTTAATCTCATCATGCAGCAGGTCCTCATTAAATTAATCCGAGCGTGTTGGAACTACGTCGACGTTCCAAACAACAAGTTCGACGAAATGCTCTCCATTCTTGCTACCTTATTCGATCACTTAAAAGCTCAAGCTCCCAATGCCGAAGCCTATGATGCCCTTACCAAGAAAATTAACATGAGCTTCCAGAAGGTCTTCGAAAAGTTGTCTGAAGTTCAAGATACCGCTCGAATTGCCTCGGAAGCAGGGCCATCCGATGCAAGAGGGGGAGAAGGCCCAAGCAGAAAGGGTCGTACCATTTGATAGAAACATTCCTCGAAGTTCAGTCTCTGAGATTAATCTGACAACGATGACTTTCATGTTTTGACCATGGGCACCCCATCCAAAGTTGATGAAGAAGACGAATAAGAAGTTAAGTATATCACCAATGCGGTTGTTGGAATTCAAGCTTCACGAAAATTTCCGGCTAAAGTTCTTTCAGAGGAAGAGAAAAGGATATGGTCCACTGTTGCCTGGCCATCATCCTTGGCAGGCATTCATCAACGAAGCCGTGAATTGGCTAGAGAAAAGACTAAGCTCGCTGTCGATGCATTCCGAGTCACCCAGTCTTTGCTGCCTCCTATCCCCTCTCCAAGAATAGTTCCCATTGATGAATGTTCTCCTCTTCAGAAACCTGATGACATTCTGGAAGAGCCTCTGATTCCTCCTTCACCAGAGTTCACTATCACTAAAAACATTCAAAAAGTCATTTCGGACTTGAACAAGCAACATTAAGACAAAGGGAAAAAGCCTTCCTCAGAACCTCACAACCCTCCTAGGACATTTAGAAAGTCCAAAGGATGGTCACAAGCCCAAATCGATCAAGCGCTTGAAGAGATCATTCTGATTCAAGCTCTAAAAGACAATCCTAATCCAAAGTTGCACATATCCCCACTTTTTCATGAAGGGATAATCCATGATCAAGACATTGTGTCATTCATGTACTATGATCTACCCAAGCAAGATGCATACCAAATTGATCTCCCAATCTCTCCCTTCGGAAGGTATTATGTCAAGTTCGCTCCACTCCATCCAGATGATGATCCTCAAACAGTCATCAGTATCGAGAGAGAGAGAGAGAGAGATAGAGATTGAAGACATTCTACTCTGTAATGCACGAACTTAAAAGGAAGTGTTGTCTCGGAAGAGAATCACAAAAATTGTTGGGTTCGAACGAAAGGTTAAGAGCAAGTTTGACATGAACTGCATGATTTACAGGTACTATATCTATCGGAACAAATCAAAACAAATCACCATCACGGATGCAGACTTCCCCTCCATTAATCTGAATGACATTCGCACGATTGTTGCTCACTTCCGAAGTCACCAGAATGATCAAATGTGCATCGCTGGTTATAGTGCCGAAATGAACTTCCTCAAAGACTATGTTGTTGAGTACTGACGATGTGATCTCGAACTTGCGCATATGTTCGGAACTGAAAAACTTTTGGCCAAGATCGACTATAAACTGCCTGAAGCAGAAATTCTGGCAGAAGGACCTATTGAGGAACCAGTGCTTGGATATGTCTACTTGAAAAAGAAGACCAACAAAAAGGAATTCTTTTGAGTCCTTGACAAACACCTCGTTCCCTCCAAGATCCTCCAAAAATTCATTGTCAATGCAGCAAATTTTGATGCTCCGGAGCACATGAAGAAAAAATTCATCAACCATCTCCAATGGTACCTGAAAGTCTAAAATTGGCTCTACAAAGCTTATCTGTTCATTAATGAAGAAGCCAACTAAGCTGACATGATTGCTAAGTTCACTTAGGGGAGATTGTTGAATCATGAAAAGTGAACCTCTAGCAATCCCAAGCAATCAAGTTCCGATGTCAGCTGAGACCGAGATTGTGGTGAAGTTCTGAGATGGAGATCTAGTCCGAGATCGAGATGTTCCGAGATCCGAAGTTTGTTCACGCATTTAATGCAAATTGTCTTATCTTTAATGTAACAGTTCATAGGACTTACTTGTGTGTATCTTTTAGATATCATTTTCTTAAATACTGATTATTGTCCAGTCCTAAGAATGTTGCTCGGTTTGTCTTAAGTTCCTACTCCACTATATAAGGAGTGAATATTTCACCATTTTAAAACAAGTGAACGATTCAAAGTTTTACTCCAAGAATAGCAAATATTCTCTTCACATCACTTTCACTTTTCCTTGAAGTCATAGTTCTTTCATTACATTCTTCTTGTTCTTTAAATATCGTTGCATTGATTATACTCTAAGTTTACTTCATTTATTTCTTGAACACTTTGTTGAATATTTACCTTCAAGTCTTAACTGGTGATGATGTGCCCTAGCGAGCACGGAAGAGTCGCGTCCGGCCACAAAGGAAATGATGACGTGCCTCAGCGAGCATGGAAGGGTCGCTCCCGACCACAACAGAAAACGCCCCAAGGCGTAGTTTGCCCGGCTGGCTGAACCCAACAAAATCCTGCGCCCACCAAGCGCCCCTAAGAGCAGGACGCTCTCGAGATAGGCTCGGCCCCACCTGGGTCGCCTTTCGCTCCAGGACAAACACAATGGTCAGTCGACAAGGTAGATGCTCAGGGCATTACCGGCGCAGCCAATCTTTGGTCCTGACAGATTCAAGAGCACGATCCATTAATCAACATCCCCGATCCTGTCGGGTCTGACGCCCTTGTCCCGTACGGACTAGTAGGGGAGTTCAGTATAAAAGGCTACCCTCGATGCCTTGAGAAGTAAGTGATTCTTTACTAGTTTTGTTCCCACTCAAGCCTAGAGAACACCCACTGACTTGACCGTCGGAGCGTTTTCCCGGGAGCTCCTCCCGGAGAACGGTTGACGGCCTTTTTCTTATTGTTACCTCGCAGGTTCACCGGAATCACTCAACCCGGCGATACAGAGAGGTGAAGACCAGGACACATCATTTGGTGCCATCCGTCGTGTGATGAAAAAAACCAAAAAGCACACCATTCATCAGAGAAAAATGGCATCCGACGATACAGGAGGAACAGACAGAACGCCAACCAACCCATTCGGTCTATGGCGCCGCTAGAACAAACCTACCCCGCCTCCTGCAATAATCGTCGGAAAAACACCAAACGAAGGAGGTTCAGTGGTGGCTTTCATACCGCCGTCCGAACAAGAGCAACCAGCTAACGAAGGCCAACTCCCGTCCGCCGCCGTGTCATCAATAAGCGCTCTGACACACACACCCCATTTTCCAACAGCGCCAACCGGTGCAGTGTCGTCGGCGGTGGGAGAACTCAACGTTACACCAGTGCTCTTCCAACAGTCATCAATACATCAGACGATATTTGCACAACCGACGCTCTTCCAGACACCACCACCGCCAAACCAAATGGCAGCTGCACAACCAGTGGTTTTCTAGACACCGCCACTATTAAACAAGATGTGACAACTGCACAACCGGTGGTTTTCCAGAAACCACCACCGTTAAACCAGACGACAACCAAACAACCGGTGGTTTTCCAAACAACAACACTACCAAACCAAACGATGGGGGCACAACCCACAATCTTCTCACCACCTATAGTGTAGACGGCAGGAGAAGTACCAGTGGCTCTCCAAATTCCACCGCTAGACCAACCAGCGCTGTCACCACTAGAACCATCACCACCAGCACCGTCACCACCAGCACTGCCAGCATCGTCGCCACTCGCACCATCAATATCACTACCGCCACCTCTACCACCTCGGCCACCTCTACCACCACCATGCAATGCACCTTCATAAATCTTATAAGTATCCTCCAGGTCACAAAGCTATCGCACGCCTTCCATATCCAAACTTCCAAAGCCTAAAAGAGATGTGTGATCCATGGTAGCAAATGACAACAAAGCTTCATTTACACTTAGAGTGTGACTGGATCGAGAGCCGGTGACGTCGGGATCATGGGAGCCAGAATCCATTGCAGCTTTCAGACTGCTCCGGCCAGATTCCTCTCCAGCAACAAATGTTGAATGCCTAATCAAGCTCACATCACCAGTAAACTCAGGATGTTCGATCAACTTGTCCATAATGTGAATGACCCCAACACGCAAATGCGAGTCTCGGTTACGCTGGGCGACTTCTGCCTCTGCCCGAGCATCCGCAATTAGCTTGTCACGGTCACAAATATCGCGCTCAAGGTTTTCATTCTGAATCATGAGCCCTTCATTGGCTTTGATCAGGGCATCTAGTTTCGACTCCAAGGTGGATCGAACCTCTTCGACAACAACTTTCTCTAATGCAATCAGTGCACATTTCTGCTCTAGACCATGGACATCGTTCTTAGGTTTGGTAATCCGGCATTTCAAACTAGATTCCCAGACGCTGCAGCCCGTGACCTCCATCTCATTAAGCAATTGCACCCGGCGAGCACTAGCAACCATATAGAACATAGCCTGGGCAGCAGCGTAAGACATATTATGGGACAAAGCGGGACTACCAATGGCTTCCATATCAGAAACAACAGCAGGGGGAAACGCGTAACGGGAAAATTCTTCGACATTAGCACAAACGGACAAGTGAGATTCATTTCATAAACTCCAAGCTGGAACAAACACATGAGAACCAGGATCACCCCCAGTAGCCTCCTCGCGAGGATGATTTTGGTGCGACCCAGTGCCCCCCGAACCTCTAGGGGAGAGAAACCAAAAGAAGATTGGGAAACAGGTTGAACAGGAACTATGGGCTGCTGGAGCTCCCCTTGATCCCCCTCGGATTGTTGAACGTCATCATCGGGGATCACAACAATTGCCTCCGGCATCGAAGATATTGAGTTCAACAGACGAGAGAAGTTATGTCGTGTTTGAACCCTTTTCCCAATATTAAAAGCACCGGTGGAGGCCTCACCCATCGAAAAGACGGCTTCCCTTTTGGCAAGAACCCATCAAGCTTCGGAGATAATACCATCCTTACTGTCTTCAACCATCTCTGTGTGACCAGAATAGGCAGCGGAGGAAGGAGCAACAATCGTGATCGGTTGGGGAGCCAAAGGAGACTCTCCAGTAGACGCCGACGAACCTTCTGCCGCTGGCGGTACGGAAGTAGCAGCAGTCAAGGCAAGCCGATCATCTCGACGAGGCTGAGGAAGAGTCTCGACTAGATCAGTCTCTCGATGCTCCAATTTTCCCTGATAACATTTCCACAAAACCTCGTCCATGGACATCGAAACCTCCACGCCTGCTCAAACAACAGAAAATCAGAAACGCATTACAAAACACAAACTAGTTGTCCTTTTCCCCTCAAAAAGGTGGGGAAAGGGGGGAGAAGAAAGAAGAAGAACAACAGGATTACTTACCGTCAACAACAGTGAAGAAGATAGGCATTTTCCCTTGACGCCTCCAAGAGGGACTCATCCCTACACCAGCAAGCAACGCCTCAGAATACTCTTCAGGAGCAACTTGAACACCTTTCAACAGATTAGCAACGACCTGGTTGTGAAGGAACAGTTTAGGGGTAACGTAAGCAAGAGTATTCGCCCGGTACAGGCCACTGCCAAGCAAACCATGGTTAACCCACAACCATTTATACTGCCAGTTTTTAGGGGTTTTCCCGTCGGGAACCAAAGTATGAGCCCCTCGCCGGACATAAATGGTGTACTTATCACCGGTAGTTCAAAACTTGAAGAAGTACTTGAAGACGAAGTAGTCTGGGAGTATGCCATTAGCCCGATAGATCATTTCGAACGCCAAGACCTTCTTCACAGTGTTAGGAGTGAGCATCTTACTGTTGCACCCACTTTTCTGTAGAACTTCCTCCTGAAATTCAGAAAGAGGAATGCGCAAGACAACGTTAAGGGTCTTCAAATAAACACCCACCTTGTCCGGCGGAGGAGACGAGATCATTGACTCAGTAACGGAAACTCAACCCCATCCGTCGGTGAAAGATCGTATGCATCTCCTAGAAGCTTAAACTCGGCTTCAGATGGGGTAGAACCAGATTGAGCAGCCATAAAGACGAAGAGCAGAAAAAAGCCTAAAAGGAAGAAAAGAAAACGGGGAAAAGATTGCGTAAATAGGGAAACGCTATGTAAGCTTATAAAGGTTGAGAAGGGGCTGGACATTCAAAATCCCTGGCGTAATGATGTAACTGACTGCCATAATGAGCAGTCACGTCGCCGTAAAAATCAAAGCGGCAGTTGAATCAAGAGGTAACGCGTGTACCGAGCATTTGAGTCCAGAACATCATAGCTAGCCTAGCAATGCTGTGACTACTGGACTAGGAGACTTGATGACGTGCCCTAGCGAGCATGGAAGAGTCGCGCCCGGCCACGGTAGGAAATTATGATGTTCCTCGGCAAGCACGGAAGGGTCGCGCCCGACCACAGCAGAAAACGCCCAAAGGCGTAGCGTACCCGTCCGACTGAACCGAATGCGCCCGCCAAGCGCCCCTAAGAGTAGGGCGCTCTCGAGAAAGGCTCGGCCCCGCCTGGGTCGCCTTTCGCTCCGGGAAAAGCACAACGGTCAGTCGACAAGGAAGATGCTCAGGGCATTACCGCCACAGCCAATCGTTGGTCCTGACAGATTCAGGCGCACGATCCACCAATCAGCGTCCCCAATCCTGTCGGGTCTGACGCCCTTGTCCCGTACGGACTAGCAGGGGAGTTCAGTATGAAAGGATACCCTCTATGCCTTGAGAAGTAAGTGATTCTCTACCAGTTTTATCCCCAATCAAACCTAGAGAACACCCACTGACTTGACCGTCGAAGCATTTTCCCGGGAGCTCCTCCCGGAGAACGACTGACGGCCTTTTCTTATTGTGACCTCACAAGTTCACCGGAATCACTCAGCCCGACGATATAGAGAGTTGAAGACCAGGACACATTAACTGGTTTACCAGATTCGACGGGAACCTTATATTAAGAGCATACGTTGATCTTAAAGATTAACTCAAGGTTTGAGTTTTCAAACCTTGTCCTTGCGCATTGATTCTAGTACTCACAATGTATTCCCAATCCATACCACAACCTTAAAATTCAAACTGCTAACAACCAGGGCTTACAAGAACTAGTATTTCATTACTAGCCAACCTCAGCGACCACACACATTCCAAGACCAGATGAACACTTCCCGAATTCTCAATGAGCTTAATAATCCCAAGCACTCCCCATGATACGAATCTAATTCCTTAAGCCACCTCGGCTCGTAGCATAGAACTATAACCCTTAACCGAAACAGACGGATCATCAATTCAACAACTCACCTACCGAATATAGTTGCACTCAAAGTTCGCCAAAAGATGTCATTCAATTTCTACCGATAATCCCAATGAGTAAAAAATCCATGTGATCAACACTTTCCCATTATTTAAGACTAATATGTTACCACTTCTCAATCCCTACTGATGGTAGCACTCAGAAACCTGAGCTTTACAATAGCTAGCTTTCCTGGACTAGCCAAACCTAACGCTTATACATTCCAGGATCGGGTGATCACTCCTAATACCTCAACGAATCTCAAGATCCTTAGACACTTTTCGTTGAATCCACTACATGTCCTTGGCGATGGATCAGTTGATGAGGAACAACATCTCAATATCGAACAAATAACCAATTCGTTTAACCACCTACTTGCACTTAGAGCAATTCCCATGCAACTGACCTTGCTTTGAAGGTGTGAACTTGAAAGCTACTGACATTACACCAATGATCGAACCAATTCCTAACTACCTTGAAACCATAAACACCCCTACACATCCTGTATTCAAACCCGACATGCCTACCTTACAGATTCCTTGAATTCTCGCTGATACCACGAATGATCTAACCGACTGCTAGTCTCCCGTGTGGAATACTCATGCCTCTTCCAAACACGGACCACGCTATGCAAAATGGCAAATGACAATTTTCCATATTAAATAACTATATTACTCATACGAGTGCTTTATTTCTTTGAGAATATGGGAATAGCATTTCACACACACCAATACGGAATTATTAGCATAATGATTTATGTGTGAAAGAGATGAATATGATACATACCTGTAGTGTCTCAGGGTCCTGATGTAACACCAGTCAAAATAGGTTAATAGACAATCACATGTGATTATGCCAATCATGTAATGTGATGTTGTTAAACTAGTAATGTGATAAAAGTACTATGTAGTTCAAGATAAATTCTAATACAAATATGAACTTTCTTTATGATGCAACTCAAAGTATACATCCATACGATTCCAAAAATATAGAGAACGTTTGAATTTGACTTCACATGAAGAAGTTATGATAAACCGAACACTTTAAATATCTATAATAAGAGGAATTTAAAATAGACTTAGAATTAGCTATTGGATTGTAAAAGAGAGTTGTAGTACTCGTAAATACCTATGCGTGGATATAAAGAACGTCAAAAAGGGAGTTCATATGCGAAAGTTACGACCTTCCGAAGATACAGCTGCCAGAAACCCTAACCCGATTGAACTCACGACGTGAGCATAGAAACTCACGACGTGAGGATTCATTTTACCACATCTCGGAATCTAGAAGGTGTGTGACAAGGCTACGAAGGGATAAGATCCAAACTCACAACGTGAGTAAGGACATCTCACGACGTGAGGACTCATCTAGCCACCTTCCGAAGCTAGGACGCAAATGGCAAGTCTACGAGATGATCATGCTAGACTCACGAAGTGAGTCTTATAAAACTCACGAAGTGAGGGCCAAAAATCTTACTATAAGTAGCAGGTCCAACTTCAGCTATTCCGACACCTAAACTTCTTTCCTTTCTCTCATTTGCTGAAGCCATCTTGCATCCCGAGCCCCGACGACCTCGTACCACTGACCGTTTCTGTTTAGATTACATAAAATCATGCTACTAGGGTGAGTTTCACGACCCCACTTTCTAATATTTCGGGGGAAAACGCATGCTAAATATTGTATATATGTTATTATTATGTCTATATGATAGTATATTAGTATCAACGTAGATAGTTATAATAACCGGGATATAGTTGTTTAAATATAATATTTTGCATATATACATCTATTATCAACTTGTTAGCATGTTATTATGCTAATGTAGATCTTGAGTTATACTTAGGATTCTATATATATGTTGTGTGCGATATAGTTCCGAAGTTGTATTCGGAAGTTCTATATGTTAATTTATAAAGTATGTTGTTATTATTGGTTTTATGTCAAGATAAAACTTGGTATGGTATATGTTGTTATTGTTAGTTTTATGTCAAGATAAAACTTGGTATGTTATATATTGTTATTGTTAGTTTTATGTCAAGATAAAACTTGGTATGTTATATATTGTTATTGTTGGTTTTATGTTAAGATAAAACCTGGTTTTTCCTCAAGTTATAACTGTTGTACTGTCTAAAGTAATATGAACTTACGAGTAATGTTTAAAGGCATAGTCTAATAACCTAGGGTTTTTAGACATGAAAATGCTTTTGTTGTTAAAGCTATAGGAAGCCGTCGAAGTCTACATGAGTAATTGTATTCATCAACTAAGATTGGGGATCTTAGCAGAAATCCTCTGAACTATAACCGTTAATCCCGGGTGAGCGACGAAGTCGTGTATAATTAGTATACGGGTTGACCACCCCACTTGTGACTGTTAGCTACAGTCAACCATAAGCGAGTGATGAACTATCCTTTTACTTGTTATTGTTCCGGCGTCGATGAAGCGTGCGGTGTTGTTTCTCATGGTAAATCATGAGTGTATTGTTTCTCATGGTAAATCGTGAGTGTGTTTTATCGGAGGTATTATGTCATAGCAGCGGTTACAAGCTCATGGTAGCAAATTGTTAGAAACATTATACTTTGTCGTATACAAGTATTAATGTTAAGTATAAGTTTCCCCCTACTTATACCCTAGGTTCAAGGAATGTTTAGGTATAACACTTATTTGATAAGTAAACTATTATACCTAATATATATACTAAATCTTGGAGAGTCAAAATGATACTTTCAAAAACTAAAATTTTGAACTCAGGAAAAGTATTATGTTCATATGGAGTAAAAACCTGTGAACTCACCAACTTTATGTTGACGTATTTTTAAAATGCATGTGTTTTCAGGAACTTGAAAAGCTGGTATGTATTCGAACAGGAGAAGTTTTACTATTACCTTTCTGTTCATTAAGAAGTATGTCATAGTCGGATATTATGTAATAAGTACTAGGAAAACAATAATGTAACTTTCAATCATCAATAAAGGTATGTATTTTCTTTAGTACTGTTCAGTGTATGTTATATAACTGTGATATGATAAATGACGTTACACCACCCGGTGTTTCCGCCGACGGCTGGGGGTGTGACAGAAATTGGTATCAGAGCTGTTAACTATAGCGAACTAGTACTTTCTTAGGAAAGCACGTCTGTAGTTTAAGGCTTACTCTATTAGATTTAGGTATATCCCTTAGCGTACAATAAAAAGTATTATTAATTATTCTACTGGAGAACTACTTACGGGAGCGGTGACAGGAGAGACATGTCGATTTGGGTTGTTGGATTCCAGAACGGCTATATGCTAAAATGATCCTGCCCTTTCGACTGTCCTGACTGGCCGGAGCCTTATCAGATAGACCTGAGGTAACAAACAATAATTAAAGCGTGAATACAATAAATAAGAATATAGAGTCATATATAAAGACTCAGACCCGCGATGAGAATACACCTTAATACCCAGAATGTTTTTAATCTCAAGGATTTAGATCAAATATTCCAACTAAAGTTCATATATGCGTAGATCCTATCACAATTAGGTGTAGGTGCGCAACTACATTTTATTATGATCAGATCATATGAACTATTTAATTTTGGAGTAATATTTGATAGAATAAACTCTTGGTGATCCAAAATGTATAGGAATTCGACATGGCATATTCACGAGAATGGATAATCATCGAGGATACGAATGAAGAAGAGGAAGTTTCATTCCCCATGTTGGTAGGCGATCCTTACTACCCTATAAATACAACCACCTTTCATCCAATACCTTCTAACGATGGAGCACCTTTACCTTCCAACGAATGAGAAGAGAGCGGACCAATGGAGGAGGCAGAATCGGTGGCATCATCTTTACCACCAATGAACACTCTTTATCGTCAAGTTCTAGGAGGAGCAAAGATGAAACGTACGGCACGTAAATCCATACCAATATGGAAAAGGATTAAGAATAATCAAAAGGTGACATCTTCACGAAGTCATAGAGTTCAAGATGAACCTGCACGGATCGCACAAACCGTTGATAGGTGGGTGGCAGAAGAAAGAGCTGCTAAGATGTACGAGACTGGTCAATCATCTCGATCACACCCCCCACATTCTTATGAAGTTAACACTTTATCTCAATTGTTTGAGAAAAGTGTGAAAATTGAAGATAATATGGAAATTGTCGAAGGAAGGGCTAGTCATCTCTCCGAAAGAGTATGAAGGCTAGAAGGACAAAGGACGCGAGATCAGGAATCGGTGATGGATGTCCATCATCGTATAAATTTCGCTTATAATGACATGATTACCCACGATGCAAGGATTGCAGAGTTAGAGCTCTACAATCAAACCTCAAGAAATAAAGAACGCACAGGAAGTATTGAGCAGAGAACTCAAGCACTTGAGGAGCAAGTGGTTAATGTCACTAACGTGCTAGGTCATCACTTAGGTTTCTGGTAGATAAGCTAAAACTAGTGGTTGTGTAAATAGAGAAATCAGACTAGTTAAGGCAAGAAGAGTAAAGTTTATAGCAAGGATGTAGAAAACATTGCAAATTTTGCAATGTTTACAGAAACGTTTCTCTTATAAGCCTAAATAAACTAATGTAACCACTGGTAATAATATGAACCATATATTACAGTAATCATTGTGTCCATTATGTTTTACACTTTGAAGAATAATTGAAGTAATTATTACTCGTGTAGTAAATGACTAATTCTTCATGAAACTTATAAAATTCTTATTATTTATAATAGGAACTAAAACAAAATGCCTAGAAGGAGTAGTGCTCGGCTAAGCCCTAACCAACGATCAGCACCACAACAACAACCACCAGAACCAAACCCCCCAAAAAGCACAACAGAACTTGAAGAAATCATAGCTCAAAGAATTGTTGCGGCTCTATCTAATGTCACAAGAGGTGGAGTTAGAAATGAAGGCAATGTAGGGACCGCTAGGAAGTGTACCTACAAAGGCTTTATCAATTGTAGGCCAAAGAGCTTTCATGGAAATGAAGGGGTTGGTAAATTGACTAGGTGGATAGAAAAGACAGAGTCCGTCTTTCAACTAAGCTTCTGTCCAGACGATTGTAAAGTACGATTTGCAGCATGTACTTTCGCTGATGCAACACTCACATGGTGGAACAGCCATGTGAATACAATGGGAATTGATGCTGCAAATTCCATGAAATGGGAAGAGCTAAAAATGATGCTAGTAGAGGAGTATTGTCCTAGGTAGGAAATACATAGCTGGAACAAGAATTGTGGACCCTAACCATGAAGGGTTCAGAGATAAAAGCTTATACCACTAGATTTAATGATCTTGTCGTAATGTGTCCAACACTTGTAACCCCTGAATATAAGAAAATTGAGCGATATATCTGGGGTTTAGCATTGCAAATCAAAGGCATGGTGATTGCATCAAAGCCTACAACCTATGACAACACCAAGAGAATAGCTCATCAGCTAACCCTCACAGAGATCCAAGGAACAGTAGTGGTCTCAAAGGCTGAGTCTCCCAAATCTGGAACAAACAAGAGCAAGTTTAATGGGAAGAATCCCGGACAATCATCTGAGAAAATACAAGAAGTGGCAACCAATTATGCAGCCACGATGGCAGTAACCACTCAACCAAAGTCTACATGGTGCAATCGGTGCAACCGTCATCAACCAGGTGACCGTTTTGTTTGCGCGAATTACAAGAAGAAAGGGCATACTGCTAGTTACTGCAGGAGCACAACACCTGCAACAGTGAATCAGGGAGAAAATATTAGAGCAGGCCATGGTGAAGGAAGAAAGTGTTTTGAGTGTGGTGAGGTTGGACACATCAAGAGAGAATGTCCAAAGTTAAGGAATCAAGGAGGCATAGGGCGTGGCAGGGCATTCGTGATCGGAAGCAGAGAAGCTATCCAGGACCCTTCGGTCGTATCTGGTACGTTTCTCATAGATAATTTATATGCTACCATACTCTTCGACTCTGGAGTAGATAGAAATTTTATAACTCCGACGTTTAGAAAATTGTTAAGTCATGAGTCTAGAAAATTAAAAGAAATCTATGAAGTAGAAATCGCTAACGGTCAAACCGAGAAAACACATGAAATCCTAGAAAACTGTCTGTTAACTCTTAATAACTACCCTTTTCACGTCAACCTCATGCCAGTGCCTATCGGTAGTTTTGATGTCATAATTGGCATGGATTGGTTATATTCACACCACGCCGAAATTTTATGTTATGAGAAATCTATACGACTACCCTTACCAAACGGCGAAGCCCTGATTATCTATGGTGATAAATCTGGGAAGAAACTCAAAGTCATCTCTTGTACCAAGACCCAGAAATATCTACATAAGAAATGTAGCGCATTCTTAGCCCACATTGTAGATAAGAAGAGAAAGACAAAAGAAATCAAGGACATACCTCAAGTATGTGATTTCCCTGACGTGTTTCCAGAAGATCTACCTGGAATACCTCCCGTCCGACAAGTCGAGTTTCGAATCGACTTAATTCCAGGAGCAGCACCAGTAGCGAAATCTCCTTATCGGTTGGCTCCATCCAAAATGCAAGAATTGTATAGCCAACTACAATAACTTCTTGACAAAGGCTTTATCCGACCAAGTTTTTCACCTTGGGGAGCACCAATCTTATTTGTCAAGAAGAAGGACAGATCCTTTTGAATGTGTATTGATTATCGAGAGCTGAATAAGCTAACGATCAAGAATCGTTACCTACTTCCAAGAATTGATGATCTATTTGATCAACTGCAAGGATCCAACTACTACTCAAAGATAGATCTTAGATCAGGATACCATCAACTCAGAGTACAAGAAGATGATATTCCAAAAACAGCGTTTAGAACTCATTATGGTCATTATGAGTTCTTATTTATGTCTTTTGGATTGACCAATGCCCCAGCAGTGTTTATGGATCTCATGAATCGTGTTTGCAAACCATACTTGGATAAATTCGTGATCGTATTTATCGATGATATATTGATATATTCACGAACCAAGGAAGAACATGGTCAACACTTACAAATAATCTTGGAGCTACTAATAAAAGAAAAGTTGTACGCCAAATTCTCCAAATGTGAGTTTTGGATTAGAGAAGTATAATTTTTAGGTCATGTAGTTAGCAATGAAGGAATTCATGTTGACTCATCCAAATTTGAAGCAATCAGGAATTGGGAAGCACCAAAGACGCCAACAGAAGTGCGTCAATTCCTAGGACTTGCTGGCTATTACCGCAGATTCATAGAGAATTTCTCCAAAATAGCCAAGCCGCTTACAACACTAACCCAGAAGGATACGAAGTTCAACTGGGAAGACAAACAAGAAGCTGCTTTTCAGAAGCTGAAGCAAATGTTGTGTAGTGCACCAATCCTATCCCTTCCAGATGGGACAGAAGATTTCGCCGTATATTGCGATGCATCAAATCAAGGATTGGGATATGTGTTGATGCAAAGAGGAAAAGTTATCGCCTACACATCACGTCAACTTAAGGTGCATGAGAATAATTACACTACCCATGATCTTGAATTGGGAGCTGTAGTTTTTGCTCTAAAAATCTGGAGACATTACTTATACGGTATTAAGTCTACTATTTTTACTGACCACAAGAGTCTCCAGCACATCTTCAACCAAAAAGATCTTAATATGAGACAACGAAGATGGGTTGAATTGTTGAATGATTACAAATGTGATATTCGTTATCATCCCAGAAAGGCAAACGTGGTAGCAGATGCCTTGAGCCGAAAATAATATATTAAACCCCGTCGGGTACGATCATTAACTATAACTATCCATTCTAACTTTACTGCACAAATTAGAGAAGCTCAACTTGAGGCTCTAAAAGAAGAAAAAATCAAGAATGAAGCTTTACGAGGAATGGAAAAGCAACTTATACAAAAAGATGACGGAACGAGACACTTTATGAACCGAATTTGGACGCCTAAGTTCGGTGGAGTCAGGGACTTGGTCTTAGAAGAATCCCACAAGTCCAGATATTCCGTGCATCCAGGTTCTGACAAAATGTACTTAGACTTAAAAGTACATTATTGGTGGCCAAACATGAAGGCAAAAATTGCTACTTATGTGAGAAAATGCTTGACTTGTTCAAGAGTAAAGGCAGAATATCAAAAGCCTTCAGGTTTACTTCAAAAACCGGAGATACCTGAATGGAAATGGGAGCAGATATCAATAGAATTTATCACTAAGTTACCTAAAACTCCTAGTGGGTTCGACACTATTTGGGTAATAGTCGATAGATTGACTAAGTCCGCCCATTTCTTACCAATTAAGGAGAACAACAAGATGGAAAAGCTGACTAGAGTTTATCTTAAGGAAATTGTCAGATTGCATGGAGTTCCAAATTCTATTATTTCTGACCGAGATAGTAGATTCACTTCACGATTTTGGCAATCTCTACAAAAATTCTTAGGAACACGTCTAGATATGAGTACAGCTTACCATCCACAGACTGATGGTCAGAGTGAGAGAACCATTCAGACTTTAGAAGATATGCTCCGAGCCTGTGTTATTGACTTTGGAAATGCGTGGGATACTCATTTACCGTTAATTGAGTTTTCCTACAACAATAGTCATCACACCATCATCAAGGTTGCACTGTTTGAGGCTCTTTATGGATGAAAATGTCGTTCCCCAATATGTTGGGCAGAAGTTGGAGATAAGCAGATGGCCAGAGAACGTACAGGCGATACCTTATGTATTGGACCAGAAATAATCCACGAGACAACTGAAAAGATCGTGCAAATTAAGGATCGATTAAAGGCTGCACGTGATCGTCAAAATAGCTATGCTGACGTAAGACATAAGCCTTTAGAATTCCAAGTTGGAAATAAAGTAATGTTGAAGGTCTCTCCATGGGAAGGCATAATTCAATTCGGGAAACGAGGCAAACTAAACCCACGGTATATAGGACCTTTTGAAATTCTAGCAAGAATTGGTTCTGTCGCATACCAACTCAAGTCGCCTCAAGAACTAAGTAATGTGCACGATGTTTTTCACGTATCAAATCTCAAAAGATGTCTATCCGATGACACCCTTGTTATACCTCTCGACGAGATACAAGTCAATACGAAATTCAACTTTCTAGAAGAACCTGTCGAGATCATGGATCGAGAAGTCAAACGATTAAAGCAAAGTCGTATTCCCATAGTGAAAGTTCGATGGAACTCTTTACGAGGACCTGAATTTACTTGGGAACATGAAGATCAGATGAAAGAAAAATACCCCCAACTGTTTGACAAAACTCCATCCATAAGATAAATTTCGGGACGAAATTATTCTAACGGGGGGAGAATGTAACACCAGTCAAAATAGGTCAATAGACAATCTCATGTGATTATGCCAATCATGTAATGTGATGTTGTTAAAATAGTAATGTGATAAACGTACTATGTAGTTCAAGATAAATTATAATACAAATATGCACTTTCTTTATGATGCAACTCAAAGTATACGTCCATACGATTCAAAAAATATAGAGAACGTCTGAATCTGACTTCGCATGAAGAAGTTATGATAAACCGAACACTATAAATCTCTATAGTAATAGGAATTTAAATAAGACTTAGAATTAGCTACTGGAGTCTAAAAGAGAGTTGTAGTACTCGTAAATACCTATGTGTGGATATAAAGAACGTCAAAAACGGAGTTCGTATGCGAAACTTACGACCTTCCGAAGATACAGCTGCCAGAAACCCTAACCCGACTGAACTCACGACGTGAGCATAGAAACTCACGACATGAGGAGTCATTTTTCCACATCTCAGAATCTAGAAGGTGTGTGACGAGGCTACGAAGAGATAAGATCCAAACTCACGACGTGAGTAAGGATATCTCACGACGTGAGGACTCATCTAGCCACCTTCCGAAGCTAGGACGCAAATGGCAAGTCTACGAGATGATCATGCTAGACTCACGATGTGAGTCTTATAAAACTCACGACGTGAGGGACAAAAATCTTACTATAAATAGCAGGTCCGACCTCAGCTATTCCGACACCTAAACTTCTTTCCTTTCTCTCATTTGCTGAAGCCCTCTTGCATCCCGAGCCCCGACGACCTCATACCGCTGATCGTTTATGTTTAGATTACATAAAATCATGCTACTAGGGTGAGTTTCACGGCCTCACTTTCTAATATTTCGGGGGAAAACGCATGCTAAATATTGTATATACGTTATTATTATGTCTATATGATAGTATATTAGTATCAACGTAGATAGTTATAATAACCGGGATATAGTTGTTTAAATATAATATTTTGATTATATACAACTATTATCAACTTGTTAGCATGTTATTATGCTAATTTAGATCTTGAGTTATACTTAGGATTCTATATATATGTTGTGTGTGATATAGTTCCGAAGTTGTATTCGGAAGTTCTATATGTTAATTTATAAAGTATGTTGTTATTATTGGTTTTATGTCAAGATAAAACTTGGTATGGTATATGTTGTTATTGTTAGTTTTATGTCAAGATAAAACTTGGTATGTTATATATTGTTATTGTTAGTTTTAGGTCAAGATAAAACTTGGTATGTTATATATTGTTATTGTTGGTTTTATGTTAAGATAAAGCCTGGTTTTTCCTCAAGTTATAGTTGTTGTACTGTCTAAAGTAATACTCCCTTCGTCTCAATATTATTGTCCACAGACAAAAAATACACATATTAAGAAAGTATTAATTACCACTAACTTTATTTAATAAAATGACAGTTTTGTCCTTACTTTGCATTTAATGTTCCATTAAATGCTTAGTTTGTTAAGTAATAATGAGGGGGTATTTTGGTAAAAATGGTATTTATTTTTAGAAGTGGACTATTATTTTGGGACAAACCAAAAAGGAAAGATGGACTATAATTTTGGGACGGAGAGAGTATGAACTTAGGAGTAATGTTTAAAGGCATAGTCTAATAACTTAGGGTTTTTAGACATGAAAAATGCTTTTGCTGTTAGAGCTATAAGAACCCGTCGAAGTCTACATGAGTAATTGTATTCATCAACTAAGATTGGGGATCTTAGCAGAAATCCTCTGAACTATAACCGTTAATCCTGTGTGAGCGACGCAGTCGTATATAATTAGTATATGGGTTGACCACCCCACTTGTGACTGTTAGCTACAGTCAACCATAAGCGAGTGATGAACTATCCTTTTACTTGTTATTGTTCCGGCGTCGATGAAGCGTGTGGTGTTCTTTCTCATGGTAAATCATGAGTGTATTGTTTCTCATGGTAAATCATGAGTGTGTTTTATCGGAGGTATTATGTCATAGCAGCGGTTACAAGCTCATGGTAGCAAATTGTTAGAAACATTATACTTTGTCGTATACAAGTATTAATGTTAAGTATAAGTTTCCCCCTACTTATACCCTAGGTTCAAGGAATGTTTAGGTATAACACTTATTTGATAAGTAAACTATTATACCTAATATATATACTAAATCTTGGAGAGTCAAAATGATACTTTGAAAAACTAAAATTTTGAACTCAGGAAAAGTATTATTTTCATGTGGAGTAAAAACCTGTGAACTCACCAACTTTATGTTGACGTATTTTTAAAATGCATGTGTTTTCAGCAACTTGAAAAGTTGGTATGTATTCGAACAGGAGAAGTTTTACTATTACCTTTCTGTTCATTAAGAAGTATGCCATAGTCGGATATTATGTAATAAGTACTAGGAAAACAATAATGTAACTTTCAATCATCAATAAAGGTATGTATTTTCTTTAGTACTATTCAGTGTATGTTATATAACTATGATATGACAAATGACGTTACACCACCCGGTGTTTCCGCAGACGGCTGAACCTGATCCCCCTTCATGCAGAAGCACTCTCAATGGAACCTAAGCCGCCTCGACCACTAAAGGTGGGTAATTTTCCCTAATATGACCAGGCTGATGACAACGATGACATAATTCTACTTCCAGGTTGCATTCTTGGCGAAGGTGGCCCTTCCATCTGTACCTGTCGCATTTAGACTTTCTGCGCACACACTCATGTGTTCCTTCACTCTTCGCAAAAATGTTGTGGCCCCTCGGGCCTCTAGCACTAGACATGGAAACATCAAACTGCTTAGATGTTGCTAGCAAAGTCGGATCATGAGTCCTCTTTTTCTTCCCCATTTGCCTCTCCAAACTAAACTCCTGCTCCCGATTCACCTCGACCATCCCATCAACTGCCTGAATGGACGAGATCCGATCCTCGAACCTGGCGACCATTCTGTCAGTGACATGACCAATAATCTCGAGTAACTCCTCGTGTAAAGCTCAAAAAACCTCAATGGTAATCTAATCATGGAATGGAACCCCTAGAAGGCATGATGCATAATCCACCCTCGACCCCTCATGACAAGAGCTAGCAATAGGATCCTCCTCATTGAAAGATTCTAGGGCTCCACACCCCTTTAGCTCTTGATGGGCCCCCAACTTTCCTGCTGCAATCTCGGCCCGAAAAACCCTGAGACGTTCATCCAAGAGTTCCATGGTCCCTTCCTTGATGGTATCAAACATCACAGGAGTCCGCTCCAAAATTTCACGGGTGATCTCCGACGAGATGAACTCTCACATCCGCTTATCGATCGGCTCACTACCAACACCTGAGTCTGAACCAGAACCTGAACCTCCTCCACGTGTGCTCATAACCATTTTGAAAATCAACCGCAAAAATAATGAGAACATACCCAAACAATCCTCATCCTTTTGGCTCCTTAGATTCTCCGTGACTCTCCTCGAGTCGAGTACGGATCCTGTGCTTTTAGTAGTACGTGCCCAATACTACCTTCCACACCTATCCATACTTTCCTCAAGAATTATCCCGAATCCTCCAAGTCACTTTCTCAAACTGATAGTCCAAATATCTGCTAAACAGCGCGGCCAAGTCACTATAACACATCCTAGGCTCTCCTAAGTTCCCGACCTCACCCTGCCATCAGCTGCTGAAGAACTCCCAATAATGTATGTGAACTACTTAATGAATACAATCATAGGCAACAAAGCTTAGATAATCCTTCGAGTAAAAGTCTCATCCCTACAACGGTTAGACTCAAACAAGAGCTGCATAGTAGGGTCAAGTCTGTCACTCTAAGATTATTTAACCTATACATCATGTGACTTAACATATTCACTTAATAGTTAACCCACATCATCAAGAGTCCCACAAAGCACAAATCAAGCAGCATTCGTTCAGTAACACTCCAAGCCACAACCATACAGAGGACATCTCAAGCTCACTTCCTATCAAGAAAGATTCCAAATCTAGTTTGACATCCCATTCCTCTTAGGATACAAGGCATCACATATCAGGCCAATCCATCCAGTCATCTAAAATCCATACTAGCATGCAATTCTCACAGCTCAAACAATCAAGCATATAAAAGCATCTCTCCTAGTCATGAAATCTTGAGCAGATCCTTAGCCCTAATCTAGCATGCAATTCTCATATCATATAACATAGCAAACATGTATGATTATTCTGGGAATCACTTACTTGAGCTCGGCTGATTTCACACACCACACCCCTTTTCTTTTATTAGAAAATCCTTTAATAAAACTTTTATTTTATGAAAAATCTACCAAACCCTCAGTTTGAGTTCAGACAAACCCAAGAGTATGTCCAAATCCCTCAAACCAAGGCTCTGATACCAACTTGTAACATCCCAAAAATTATAAGGTAAAAATTTCATTTTTAGTTCAGCCATAAACACCATTTAATCATTACAATCATTTAAAAGTATATTAGAGTATAATTCCCAAAATCATAGAGTGTGGAAATATGGGTGGATGCGCTGCGATTAAGTCGGGCCCTTCCCTTTTGAGTTGGAATTACCTGAAACATAAAATGAAAACCATAAGCACAAAGCTTAGTGAGTTCCCCTAGAATACCCCATATCATACATACATAACAGTCAATAACATATTAGGTCTATTTCACCCCCCTTCGGTATCTTTCAACCGGTACTGAGTTTATTTCACCCCCTTCGGTATCTTTCAATCGGCACTGGGTCTATTTCACCCCCTTCGGTATCTTTCAACCGGTACTGGGTTTATTTCACCCCCTTCGGTATCTTTCAATCGGTACTGGATGTATTTCACCCCCTTCGGTATCTTTCAACCGGTACTAGATCTATTTCACCCCCTTTCGGTATCTTTCAATCGGTACTGGGTCTATTTTACCCCCTTCGGTATCTTTCAACTGGTATCAGGTCTATTTCATCCCCTACAGCTAACACATATAATCATACAATAAGAGTCAACCTCTAGGTGGAGCCAACACGCACCTAAATAAGTGTTGTGTGCGCCCTGAAAACCTTACTATAAATAGAAGGTCTAACCCTCTCCATTCCACACCTCAAATCAGTTCTCTCTCTAGTTTAGAACCATCCCTCTCCCGAGTGATCCCGAGCCACCAAGCTTCCCAACATAACACCCAAGTTCGAAAAGAACGCTTCGAAAGTGAGTTTACGGCCCCAAATTTATGTTTTTAAAAGTTTTCTGGGGGGGGGGGGAATACATGCTAGTTGATAAATTGTTAATTTCAAAAATTATCTTTGAATATTAATTCATAATTTTTTATGCAACGTAGTTATGCTCAAATCCTTAGGATAATATTATGCCTGGTAGATACTCTATCCATATTGTTTTGGATAATATTATGCCTAGTCATTATAATGCACAAATATTTAGGATAATATTATGTTTGGTAGTTACTCTACCCGAATCTACTAGGATAATATTATGCGTAACCATTACTATGGCCAAATTTCTCAAACATAATATTGTATCTAGTCAGTACTCTGCCCAAATACGCATTTGAATCAACTAAACTAATATAATTATATAGTTCAATATAATTATATGAACAAAGTAACAAAAGCAAAAGTATATAATAGGGCTAAGCAAAACAGATGTTAATGAGACAACTATTCATCTATTAGTTAATTAAATTTTAGCTAATCCCCGGCGCCGCGTATCTTAAAAAAGTGAAATTTTGATAAGCTACTTTTGATAAGCTACTTTTTAGCCTTATCAGTCTAAACAAAAGTTGTAGTAGACGTTAAACGGAGTGCGTGCATATAGATAACGTTAAAATCTGACTTCGTTTGAGGAAGTTGTGATTTTTCTAAAATTTAGCCTAGCAGTATACAACCCGAAAATCGAATTTTAGATCGATCGATTTTTAGCCGACACAACCTAAATGTAAATTAAGGATCTCATTAATAGGAGCTCAACGATATAAAGACAGTAAAAAACGGACGTCAGATGACAAAGTTATAAATTTTTAACAGACTTTAACTGTTTAAGCCTGTTAAAATATCACTTCAAAAATTAAGTCAAAGTTAGCGGACGGAGTCTAAACGAAAGTTGTAGATCTCGTTGCTACCTACGCGTGGATATAAATAACGTCAAAAACGGAGCTTGTATGCTAAAGTTACAGATTTTAGAAGATAATTAGTTTTTGGAGTGACCAGATGGTGACACTTGGCACCTCAACACGACGTGTAGGGTCTCAGAACACGCAGTGTTGGGCCATTTCTCAGCCTATAAATAGAGGCGCAAATCTCTCATTTCCTCACACCATTCTTATCCCATTCTCTCTCAAACACCCCCATAGCCCCTTTTCCTTTCCCTAGCACTTACTAAGTGTTAGAGGCGAGTCCTGGAGCACCAGAAGGCTCCGATAAGAAGTGCTATCAGCTCAGAAGTTCTTCCCCCACAGAGCCCGACTCCTATCTAAACCTCCTTGTAAGTGAGTTATGATTACCCTACTTTAAGTATAGCTTATGTTTATGTTCATTATCGTTATTATGAACCTATAAACAATATATGCGCTACGTATTATAAACTATAAAAGTATTATTATAATACCTTTTAACTACTCGCAGTACGGGGGATCTGGTTTGAAGGGCCGCATAGGGTTGTTGGATTTCAGAACAACTTAAGTGCCAAAATGGTTCTGCCCTCCGGTGTTTCATGTCTGGCCTCTATCTGTACATAGTAGTTGAAAATTATTGTTTAAAACTTATATAATACAAGAAAAACAATATTGATCGTAGACCTCGAGTTAAAGATAAATCTAGACTAATAATTAGTCGCAATAAACATTAGACTAAAATCTTGTGATAATGATATTAGGTTTCGTCGAAGGAAAATAAAATTGTTAGAAGCGAAGCGCTGCCCGAGTTTGGATTCATCACTTTAACAAGTGAGTGCATAGTTACTTTCATCTTACACATAGATATGAAGTATTTAATATAAATTGCGTGTCTATGTGTGCATATTATCTGTGTTCTTGATATTTATGTTGGATGAACAAAATGCACATGTTTTATTCGATTTAAACTGTATATATGTATTTTATACCTATAATTATGATGGGTAAAGATGGGTAGATGATATAGATGATGAAATAAATGATGAGAGGCCTCGATGTTTAAGCTGATTCAGTCATCTAGCGGATTATAGATGACGGCCACGAGCTATTCTAGACAGTCCAGTGGAACGCTGGCAAGCTCGCAACCTGTAGGTGTTTTTGAACTACGTGTTCACCAGGTGTACTCCATCCCCCTCATGGTTTCCTTTTTGACATATATTATTGAGGAATCCCCTAAGCAGTGTTGTCCATCCTTATGATAAACCTTAGGCTAGGTCCCTTGACTTAGATGCTTTAGGGACAAAAAGTGAGGATAACGGGAACGGGTAATCGTGTTGAATGATTTGATGAAATTAATGAACTTAATTATTGTGGGTTGAAAACCATATGTGCTCACCAGGCTCCCAAGCCTGACCCACTCAGTTTCTTGTATTACAGGTAGTGGCAATAGAGCACAGGAGTGATGGTCTGATGAGAGATCAGTGGATTATAGGCCATTAGAATAATAGATGTTGTAAGGCATGTACTATTTCTATTTATGCTTATGTACTGTATTGACAATGACATCCCAACGTTTTTTTAATATAATGAAAATACATTTCTTTGGAAGTGCTTTGATAATTTACTTATCATATTTTTGGGAACAAATTCCACAACATTATTCTTCAAAAGAATACTCTGATTTTTAAATAAAGCATAAACAAATCGGTCTTTTCTGGCCTTGAAATTAGAGATGTCATTTGACGCCTCAAAGTAGAATTAGTATATAGTTAAAGAGAAGAGTACCCTAAAAGAATAATAATATACCCATGAGAACAATAAAGCAATATCCTAAATAAATGATAGCATTAGTCAGAATCTGAAGCCATTAGTGTCCCTGAATAGTGGAAACCTGAATCATTTAAACAACTAAGAAATAATAAAGGTATATGACACTATTCATAAACAAAGATCCTAATCATTACATAGGAAGTATTCATTGCTACATTATTAAAAGAATGATATTTTTATACCTAAATAAAAACCTATAAACTCACCAACATTATGTTGATCGTTTCAAAATCCGAAGGATGGAAGCTTACATTGCACGAGATCAAGACGCAAGGAATATAGACTAGTAATATGTTTTGTTATGTAAAGCCTAATGTTCAAGGCATTTGAACTAATGTAACCCTTTTTTCGGTAATGAAATATTCAATATTTATGTTATATTAATGTATTGTTCAATGTTTGTTCAATAACCATGATCCAACATTCTAACGTCGCACGAACTGGCATTTCCGCCACCGGCAGGGGGTGTGACATGAGTTCTTGGGCTTTGTGGACTTTTCAGGAGCTATTGGGCATTGTTGGATCCATTTTGGAAGTATTGGGCTTGATTTGTTGAAGACTTGGATAGGTCATGGATTCTTGAAGATGGGCTTGGACTATTCATTTTGATGCTTGAAGATGATTGGTCCGTTTTTGAATGATGTGAGGTGTGAAGGGGACCAAGGGGATCTATGGTAGTGGGGTTGAGTAGTAGAGGAATCAACCAATAACATTTCATCATCTTTTACATGGGTGAGGTCCCCGCCCACGCAACCCTAAATGTCGACCCGCATAACTGCCTTTTGGGGGTATTTTGGTCATTTGAGCCATCATTTACCTTGGGGTTAGGTCTTGCATCCCTATATCGATTTCGGACACCATGGGAGCAACATAGATCGATTTTGGAGAGCAAGAAGCATTCCTCATATCATTCTTCTAGTATTTGCTAAGTCTTTGATATTAAAACACTTTTGTGATCATTGTCTTGTTGCCATGAGTGGCTAGCTACCTTCTTTTGGTTGACTTGGGCTAAAACCCTTGGATATTTGTGAGTTCTGAAGGATTCACGTTTAGTTATCATTTATCTCATGTTTATGATTCCTAGTTCTTAATTCTTATGCTTATTAAATACTTTGATCATGAGTTTGGTATTTGATGAGCAATTGTTAGTATTTTTCTTTGATTTAGTAATGAATCATTAAATTTGCTTAGAACAAGAGCTTTATGATGGTAGAAATCATCTCTTGTTTATGCATCATGTAGCACCCGCTTCCTGGTATGTATTTTATTTTAGTAATTTTGCATTTTTGGCCTGGGACTCGGCGAGTTGAACGCCCAACTCGCCGAGTAGAAGCGGGATGAGACGCGGGATTTAAGTGATGGACTCGTCGAGTCGAGTCCCGGACTTGACGAGTAGACTCTGTCTGGACAAAACCCTAAACTGAGGGTTTGCACCCTATTTAAACAACCTTATACAGCCTCCATCGTCCCTTTATGCTCCCAGAAACCCTCTATAGAAAACCCTAGCCGTTGTTGAAGCAATCTAAGTCATTTCGGTGGATTTTGGTGTTGGTGATCTTAAGAAGGAAGGAGAAGAGCTTGAGGAAACAAGAGGAGACCAGAGGGGTTCGAGTTTGTGCTTCATTTTCAGTCCTCAGAAGGTATAAAGTTGCTAACTTACTTGTTCATTTTCTAGATCCCATTTTGTGGAGATTTAGGGCTTTTATAAGCCATTTTAGGTAACCAACCATGAATGCAAGCATGGTTGGGGACAAGGCTTCGGATCTAGGTCCTTTGAGGGGTCACAAGGCAGAAAGTGGGTGCTTTTCCACCCAAGGAAGACTCCATGCAACCCAAGAGCTTGTTTTAGGACCTTTTGGACTCAAAGTCCCATGTATGCACGTAAAGTTTGTAACTTTACGTGCTAAAATGATTGTAGGAGCCTAGATCTATCTTTTGGTCATGAGTTGTACATCAGAAATCGAGGATTTTGAGTGTGGATGTTAGCGACTCGGCGAGTCCGTTCTTGGGACTCGACGAGTCCAAGGCTTTGAGTCCCATACCCGTTGAGGGTCAAAAGAACTCAGTTGGGTGTTAGAAGGGTTGTAGCAGGACAAGGAGGGTGACCCAACGCGTTGGACTTAGTTTTAGACCTGGAGTTCATAGGACTCGGCGAGTGCTAGAACAGACTCGGCGAGTCCAAGGCAATCTCCCAACCCTTGAAGATGAACTCGACGAGTTGTTCATACAACTCGGCGAGTCGAGGACAGGAAGTATTCTTAGGATGAAGATGGACTCGACGAGTGTTCATACCGCTCGGCGAGTTGGATGAAGGTTCATCTGAGGTTGTAAGGAGAACTCGTCGAGTTGTTGCTAAACTCGACGAGTAGGGACATGGAGGAGGACAGTTGAAGAGATAGGGACTCGACGAGTTGACGACCCAACTCGGCGAGTCGGGTCAAATGGAAGGTGACTTTGACGTTGACTTTGACTTTGACTTTGACTTGGACTTGGTCTGGGGTAAAATAGTCATTTTACCCTAAATGGTAGATACCAGATTCTGATTAATTGTTTTGTGGGGAATATAGCCGGAGGATTTCCGGAGCAGCAGCAGTCGGAGATTCCCCCGCACAGATTATCAGCAGCTACTCGTTTGAGGTGAGTTTCCTTCCAGTAGGAACGGGTCTAAGGCACCAAGGCCGGCCCGTATAGACGATATGTTAGTATTGGAGTGTGGGCGGAGCCCGTATCTCATAGTTGAGTTTGATTATGATATATGCTTGTATGATAGAATTGTTTATACTCGTTGTCTGTGTGATACTTGTATGTTATGGTTTAGTAGCTGAGTGTGGGCGAGGCCCGTATCTCAGAGATAGTGGAGTGTGGGCGAGGCCCATATCTCCCAGATAGTGGAGTGTGGGCGAGGCCCGTATCTCCCAGCTAGCGGCGTGTGGGCGAGGCCCGTATCTCCATGAGTGTGGGCGAGGCTCGTATCTCCTAATTGTTCATTATATGTGTATGGTATGTGGTATTATGGGGGAGCTCACTAAGCTTTGTGCTTACGGTTTTCAGTTTTGTTTCAGGTACCTCTTCATCGAAGGGGAAGGAGCCGGCGCGGTAGCTACACATCATACACACACCCCAGATTCCGCACTATGAGTTTCCTTGGGATTGTGCTCTGACATTATCACTATTATGATTTGGATTTCAGACATTATACATAGTTTTATGAGATGTTATGATTTGACAATGTTTTTCCTCCGAATGTTTTAATTAAAGTAATCTCTAAAAATGAAATTTTTGGGCGTGAAAATTGGGCTGTTACACATCATGACTCCTTTATGGTTGTGTAAGCATTGACATCCTCCAAGAATTGGGAATTCCTTCATTCTTAAGGCTAATTGATTTTCTTGGGTTCAATTGCTTCAATTGGATCCTTGAATTTGATTAAGAAGGTGTGATGTGGGTTTCCACAACCTTCATACAACCTTTGAGAAATTTTGGCATATCATGTTTCATGATTGTTATAACCAATTTGAGTTTAATGATAAGCTTACATATTGAATCCTAACGATAGACAAACAAATATTCATTGTGTTCAATTGTCTTAATTGACCAATTATCTTTAATATTTGAGCATCTCATCATCTTGCTTAGTTGCAAACTTTTTAATTCTTCAAGTCTTTTAGTTTTCAAACAAATCATAAAACCCCTCATTTTAGCTTAACTTTAGTTTAGTTTTATTTTATTTGTTCAATTGGAGTGCATTGGTTATTGAATTACAATCATTTCCGTATGGATTCGATCCATTTTTTACTATTATATTACGTTTTATTTACAAGTAAAATAATGTAATTTGTTGGGTGCTTTGACATCGCACCATCAACATGATAAGAAATTTGATTAATAACTAGTTTTGCTACTCTTTTATGTGTATAACACTAATTCTATAAAAAAAAATCTGATTTGAATAGATTTCTCTGTAGCTTATTTGTTTCCATCTGACAGAATTTCATTTATGAAATATTACTTTTGAGTTCGTACAACTAACGTTGAGTTTTAATAAGATCATTTTGAATTTTAAATATTATTTGATGATAAACTTTAAATCCATACACAAATATTCGAACATATTGTCTTTTCATTATCAAAATAAATTAGAGAATTAGAAACATTGTATACATATGATGCATCCCAATTAAAGGATAAATAGTTCTCGACATCCTTGACCAAATCATGTTCAAAAGTGTTTGAGATGTCAATGGTGCTTTTCACCTTAGCCATTAAGGAGATGTTTGCTGCTTATGCTTCGATTTTTCGTCATCATATGGAGCTTCATTTTCCCAAATTTCCTCTTTAGCAAAAACAGAAAACCTTTAAGCCACCATTATGCCTTTTCATGAAAAGAACATGTTTTTATTCTTTTCTTTAACATAGTTTTCTATTGATGAGTTTGTTTTTGCTTTATAGTCTTTAGAAAGATATCTACTTTCTCCATATTTGAAACAGACATTATTATTTGAATTTGATACAGATTTAAGCTTTAACTTATCACCTTTAGAGAATGATCCAAATTTAAATATTCTATAACAAGGTCTAAAAGGTTTAGCCTTTGCCCTTTGGTATGAGGATGTTTTTGCTTTATACCCTAACACTTTTCCAACGACTTCCCATGTGGATATGGATTTGTGTAATCAAGTAATATCAACATATATGGATAATCATTTCCTAATTAATAATTATTCAACCTCTAATGTAGCATATACATAAAATCAACTATTTTCGATGTTTGATACACAAGATCAAAAATCACCATACCAGGAAAGAAATTAGCTAAGTAATTGCCTCCAGCACATAACGGAATTCTATTCGTCCATATATTACCCAATCGCTTTGCAATGAATCGATTTCCAAAAACCGATCTATTTACAATAAAATTATTTACATTTTCAACAGCATTATCGGCAACAAAATAGTATTATCATATTTGGCGACAAACAACAATCAACATATATAAAGTGTTTGTTGTCTTTATCATCAAATTACTCAATTCATTCATGGATAAGATAACATGATCTGATTATCGTCTAACCATACGCAATGTCTCCTGGCATAATATGGATTCCAAACATTCATGATCTGGATGTGAATGAGTCAAATTACTTGTCCCCAGGTCTATTAGTGAACCTTCTCTCCAGGGATTATGAAACTAGAAATATTCTTGTTATTGCTTCGACTCATATTCCCCAAAAAGTGGATACCGCTCTAATAGCTCCGAATAAATTAAATACGTGCATTAAGATACGAAGGCTTCTTATTCCACAACAACGAAAGCACTTTTTCACTCTTTCATATACTAGGGGATTTCACTTGGAAAAGAAAATGTTCCATACTAATGGATTCGGGTCCATAAGTTAACAAATATAGAGAAGTTATTCCCGATGTCGAATTCATACCATAATACATCAACACCACGTACTCCATAACATCACTAATTGTTTCCCTTGACATACAATACATAGAACTACTATACATTCTTGGTTGAATGAATCATTTTAAATGAAAAGAATATGAATAATAAAATTGGAACTCTTTGAAGATTTTGTAGGGGTGGACGTAGGATTTCACAGTAGGGGGTGCATAGGAAAGTCAGTGGTTGCACGATACTAGAAAAAATAAAAATTTTCGAAAAAATTTTCACTGAGGCCGGAAAAGTTTGCACCGGTGACCCCCCCTAAATCTGCCCCTGAGATTTTGATTTGATATATAAAACCGTTAGGTAAATAGCACAAAAGACACTATTGTTACATCAAAATTCTAATTTGACATTGCGTTCTTTGTCTCAAATATGACACTGTATTTTCTAATTTGTTACAATTCTAACAATTTGACTGGTCAGGTTACCTTGTCACGTGGCATGATGACGGGTCAGTTTTGATGACGTGATATGCTAACGTGTCAAAATTAAATTTTTTACCCACAAAAGACACTAAGTTTTCATTTTTTCAATTTTGACACTAAGTTTATTTTATTTTTTTTCAATTTTGACACTCTATTTTTTGTTCCAAATGGAACAATATTTTTTCCAATTTTGTTCAATATTTACCATTTTCCATATAAAATCGTATAAATATTTTTTTATTACATTTTAAACCGTATAAATATATTTTTTTCTTTTAAAACCCATATATATATATATATATATATATATATATATATATATATATATATATATATATATATATATATATATATATATATATATATATATAAGGTTTTTTACATTCAAAGCATAGTGTTATGTATAAATATGTATTAGGTATATCATGAATACCAAACTAACCATAAGCTTCGAATAAGAATACAAAATTTTATCAATTATCGCTTATGAAATATTATTTACTTATATTTTTTGTTGTAGATTTTATACATATTTTTATTTACAATTAAATAATTGTATTTGGTATATATTGATGTTGCATCTATGGTTCGTTTGGAGCATTGAAGAATAAGGGGGAAATATAGAACAAACTACCAAAATTTAATAAGAATACTAAAATAGATGTAATAATGACGATATTTATCTTTCATAAATATTTTTGAAAAAAATAAGTTGAAAAATATCATTTTCAATATTGTTAATAGAGATAGTGATTACATACCTCCACAATAATTAAATTCTCATTCAATATTTAAATGGTAGTTCAAGATTAAGTCATTATAGCATTTGGGAATCACATCATAAGATTCAAGATGCTCCTAATAATATTATAAATATGATACGATATTTAAAATTTTACGGGTTGCAAACCTGACCTTTGGGTCTTGATCGACTACATGCCTCCAAACCTCCAAGCTCATTTTAAAGTTGCGTATTTAATATAAAATATTGTTTTTATATAACTAATACATATTTATACATAACATTATGGTTTGAATATAAAAAAAATTGTATTTATACAAAAATATGGTTTTTAAATGAAAAATATATATATTTCTACAGTTTAAAATGTATTAAAAAAAATATTCATACGGTTTCAAATGGAAAATAGTCAACATTGAACAAAATTGGAAAAATGATGTTCGATTTGGAACAAAAAATAGAGTGACAAAATTGAAAAAAAGAAATAAACTTAGTGTCAAAATCGAAAAAAGTGAAAACTTAGTATCTTTTGTGGGGATAATCTATTTTGACACGTCAGCATGTCACGTCATCAAAACTGACATGTCATCTTGCCACGTCACCATGTAACCGGGTTGAGTGGTCAAGTGGTTAGAATTGTAACAAATTAAAAAACACAATGTCATATTTTAGATAAAAAAAAACACAGTGTCTTTTATGCTATTTTTCCAAACTATTAATATAACAAAAATCTATAATTTCTCAATAAAAGAGAATTTCTCAACTTAGGTTACAATATTCCTTTTCCGTTAAATGACAAAATATTTGTAATATTTGTTTGAAAAATAAATCGTAACTACACAACTTCACAATCCTAATTATCAACTCTATTATTAGTATGCTTGATAGAGTTTTAAACAAAAAAATCGAATTAAATAAAAAACTATATCTGATATTATGTGCTTAAAGTTTTTATTTTAAATAAAAACTACTAATTAAAAAACATTTTCAAATATATTTTATGTTATTTTACATATTTCAAAAGAATTTACGACGAAAAACACGTGTACATAAAACATACCCTATATCAGAAAATGTGCTTCATGAAAACATTGATATTTGGTAACGGTGTTAATATATGTAACCCTTCATCATTTATTGGACCCTCTAATATCAATAACATCAAATTTTTATTTATTATAACTTTCTAATTCTAATTACTTATTTTACCCTTAAAGTTACATATTGTGCGTTTCGTTTAAATCAAATGGATCATTAATGAATGGTACATATATAATAATTATTCCCAAAAATATCATTTTATTGTGATTATCTTTGTTATCTGCCCTCAAGAAAAAAAGACACTTTAATTTAAGTATTTATTTATATGAGTAGTTTTAGTGAAAACTCTGAATAAGGACCACATGAATGCATCTCACTGGAGGTCCCACGTAGAATAATAACTTCATCAAATATAGCTTCCATGCAGGAGACAGCTTGACTTTTTGACCTCTTCTCCATCAACCCCTTTTCTTAGAAATTTCTTTTTATGCTTTTCCTCTTTTACCCTTTACCCTCACCATCCCAACTTATTTCTATTTTCCATTAATCATTTTACCAAATCACCAAACAAAAGTACAACTTTTCCTATTATAACTTTTTTTTAGAGAACAAAAAACATATTATACAGAATGTTTTGAGGGTATCTACACGCCAAACTCAAGTGTTTTTAAAGAATAAAAAGATGTTACCAGTGATACATATATATTAAAACGAATTATAATGATGAGGTAAGTTCAATTAAGAAAATAAAAAAGGTTGAGAATAGGGGAATCGTTCTCAGCCACTCATTTATTTTTGCCGCAAAAGCCTTTATTGTATCAGCGGAAATGGATAATGAATACACATGTGTTTCCAACAAAACATGTTTCCTTAAACTATGATAATTATTACCTTAATATATACAAAAACATAGTTTTTTTTGTTTTTTTAATTTTTAAGAAGCTATTTATATCGAAAAATGATTTTAAATATATCAAAATTCATGATTTTTTATTCTCTACAAATAGACATCCATATTGATATACTTTTAAGATAAAAATAAAAAAATTATTTTTTTTATATTTTCAGTTATCGTTATTCATAAGTGAATAAAAATGCATCAGATTTTTGCTACAGTATATTTGTTATTCACTTATGAATAAAAATATATAATTAATTTTTTTTACGGTTTAAGTATCATCTATACTACTTATTTATATATGAATAACAAATTAACTGTAACAAAAATCTGATAAATGTTTTATTCATATATGAATATAAAATATGACGCAACTAATACACGTTTTATTCATATATAAACATAATATATAATGAAAGATGATGTAAAAAATATATTTTAAGTAAGAAAACTTTATTGCGTGTCATATTCATATATGAACGATACTTAAACTATAAAAAAAGTCACGCATACGTTTTATTCATAAGTGAATAACGAATATACTGTAATAAAAATCTGATAGATTTTTTTATTCACTTATGAATAACGAGAGCTGAAACTCTAAAAAAAATAAATTTTTTATTTTATCTTAAAAGTATATCAATATGGATGTCTATTTATAGAGAATAAAAAATTATGAATTTTGATATATTTAAAATAATTTTTCGATAATAATGGCTTTCTAAAAATAAAAAAAACGAAAAAAAATATGTTTTGTGTATATTAAGATAATGATTAGCATAGTTTAAGAAAACATGTTTGGTTAGAAAACACATCTTTATCCGTTATCCATTTCCGACGGTGCGCCTAAGTGTTTTGCGGCAAAATAAATGTGTGGCTGAGAATGATTCCCCCATTCTCAACCTTTTTTTTTCTCAATTGAACTCTCCTCTTATAATGATAGATAATAATATTTTACAATTAAACCATATATTAATAATATATATGTTTCTTTTTTTTACATTAATCCCCGATTAATTTTAATATTTCATCACCTTTATCAGGTGTACCAAGTAGCAACCAAAATTAATAATTTCAAAAGAAAATTGACACTGCATGTTTTACATTACTCAAGTAATGATTACATCTCTCTCCGAAGGACTTAAAATTTAAAACGTATGTGTTTTTCTTGTTTATAATAATTACAAAAATAATAAGTATGATCACAATTTATTTATTTTTCTTAGTTTTTAATATGAGGAAGAACTATAGGTGATTATAATATTTACAAGTCAAAAGTTTGTTTTTGGAAAAGAGTAATAATTTATGGAGTTAATCACAAAAACAAGGATGATGTAGATAAGAAAAATATCATATTCTTTTAGTATTTATCGTAAAATATCATTTTATTTTCAAAGTGAATCTAGTTTACTCATAAATTACTATTTAATAACATATATATCTACCACGGACTTAACCCTTAAATTCAAGAAGGAAGATAACATCTGATATTTTTGGGCTAGAAGTTATTTAATGTTAAAAATAGAGAAATCTGCAAAAAAAAACTTTATATTTTGGCTCTATTGACAAAAACATCATCCTTGTTTTTTTTTTGTTTTTTTTTTGCAATTTAACCATTAAAATCGGTAAACACTTGCAAAATAACCCTTGTAACCGGTTGTAAGGGTTAGATTACAACAAAACGAATTTTTCGTTAAAAAGGTTAAAGTTTAAACACTCTTCTGAAGATTTTCTTTTTTATAAATACTAAATTTATTTGAAGAAAACTTATATTTATTTATTAAAAAATAAAAAATAAAAATAATTTTTTAATAAAAAATACAATAATGATAATTTATAAGTCATTTTTGGATTTTTTTTTTGTGATTCTCTTTAATAAATATCATTACTACAATCATAAAGATACCATCTATATCATATATAACTTAAGAAGACTTTGTTATGGAGGAATAAGGTGGTGTTGAGATGGCGATGATGATGGGGTCCGAATGGTGATGATGGTGGGTCCAGTTGGTGATGATGGTGGGTCGGAGATGAAGATAAGAGCTACAATAGTAATAAAACACATGTTAAATATAATTAATAGAACTTTTGTTGATTTATCGCAGTGAGTGTGTTTCTAGGACACATAGTGTGTATAATGGAACTATATTTAGGAATAACAACCTTTACTTTTCTAAAGTGTCATTCGATTGTGAAAAAATCTTTGGTAAGTTGTAGTTTTATGGTAAACGTTATACATTCAAGACATAAAATTCAACAATGAAGTAATCTTGGTCTAGAAATGCACTTCTTGCGGCAAATCAACAAAGTTCTTTTAAGTTACGTATGATATGGATGATATCTTTATGATCATAGTAATGATATTTATTAAAGAGAATTACAAAAAAAAAAAAAAATCCAAAAATGACTTATAAATTATCATTATTATGTTTTTTAGTAAAAAAAATTATTTTATGTTTTTTAATAAATAAATATAAGTTTTCTTCAAATAAATTTAGTATTTATAAAAAAAGAAAATCTGCAGAAAAATCCTTAAGCTTTAACTTTATTAACGAAAAAGTCATTTTGTTGCAATTTAACCCTTACAACTAGCTCTAACCGGTTAAATTGATTAATTTGCAAGTGTTTATCGGTTTCAATGGTTAAATTGCGATTAAAAATCAAGATTGTTTTCTTGTCAATAGAACCAAGATATAATGACTTTTTTTTTGTAGATTTCATTTGAAAATATAGCTTTTTTTTCTAGACCTTTCATTTTGTTATTTATGTGATTACCTAGTTTATGTTTTATAAAAGATTGAACAAATAAAAACTTTTAGGTATCTTTGTATAAACTTACCTACTTAGGGATGGTAAAAATAGCTAATTATGACTGAAAAAATCGAACCCCAAACTTTTGGGGCAGGTTATGAGACTATTTATTGGATCATTTTTCTAAAAAAATTATGCAGGTTTGAGATGATTATGATATTAAGGTTCACATATCCAATTACTCGATCTTATAACGGTCCTATTACTCGTCCCAAACCATTTTTTTTATTATATCTATAATTTTATTATTAATATATACAATTTCAAATTTATATTATGGTTGGAAGTAAAGCGGATAACAAACAAAACTATAAGAGCACAAGACACTATATTTACGTGGTTCGATCAAGGTGACATATGTCTACGGGCAGGAAGGGAGTATTCTTTATTTCAGAGCTCTCAAACAGAGGTTACATGTACAATTACACAGAGATTCTCCTATCACTCTAGAATTCAAGATACAAAATGACCTAGCATGTATCCCTGTTTATACTTAAGGGATCAGACCTAAAACCCTAATGGGCCAAGCCCATTGGCCCATAGGCCCATGAAAGGTGTCAACCAATCACAATCCACCATGCAACATCTTCTGGAACATTCTTCCATGTCATACAACCCATAAGTATCAAGAATACAAATGATGGTGCACCTTGTGCCATAGTGGAACATCATGATGTACAAGTGGCGCATCATGAACACTAATGGCCCAACATCCATCATGGTGGCACAACATGGTGTAATCCTTGAGCAATACCAACTTCTGAGGATCCTTGAACGATCTTGAGCATCATAGATGACTTCATATCATACTTGGCTCATCAAGGACCAAGATGGTCCATCTTGCGCCATGATGGCACAACAAGAGTATGGATGGAACAACATGCTTCAAGTGTGGCGCAAGAACTTCTAGGTTGGAGCAACATCAACATCTTGGTGCAACAAGAACATGCATGGCACAACAAGGTCATGCTTGGCGCAACAGCATACTCCATGGCGCAACAAGGATAAGTAGCTTGGCGCAAGAAGGAATGCCCTTGGCGCAACAAAATCCTTCTTGGCCCAATACTTTATCAGATGGCGCAACAAGTTCCCTTGTTTCTCCATATCACTCCCAAGTGCTCCAAACCTCTTCCAGGTGCCCTAAACCCCCTTTTATAAGATCCGTTCATTTGGCACTTGATCTATTCCTTTGTCAGACGATCCATTCCCTTCTCAGATGATCCGTTCTTTTGACACATGTTCCTTGAACCCCAAGTGCTCCATTGAGTTCCAAGTGCTCCAAACGCTCCGTGAGAATGATCCAAATGCTCCATGAGAATTCTCCAAATGATCGAGTCACATTTAACAATCTCCACATTTACTTGAGCATCCTTTTAACTCCACCTCAAATAAGAACTTCCTCTCTCATCCTTCCATTCGCCCCCGAAGGGACCTACCTCCTGCGAACATCAACTAAGTCCAAGCAAAGCTTGAACTTCTCTGTAGGTAACGACTTTTTTAACATGTACGTTGGGTTCACTTTGGTGTCAATCTTTACTATTGAAAACTTGTCCTCTTCATGAATATCCCGAATGAAATTCAGCCTGACATCAATGTGTTTTGTCTTCTCATGATACACTGGATTCTTAGCAAGACTCAAAGCACTTTGACTATCACAATACAAGACATGCTTCTCCACCTTCAAACCAAGACTCTTAATAAGCATGTGCAACCATATCTCCTCCTTTATTCCTTCCGTCATGGACATGTAATCTGATTCAGTTGTAGACAAAGCAACGGTATCTTGTAATGTTGACTTGCAACTGATGGCACATCCGAACAAAGTGAATATGTAGCACGTTCATGACCTGTGCTTCAACAAATCACCACCATAATTAGAGTCAGCATATCCAACCAGACCAGTTTTTTGTATTGACTCCATACACCAAGGAAACATCCGTCGTTCCCTTCAAGTATTGCAAGACCCACTTGACAGCTTCCCAATGAGCCTTCCATGGATTACTCATAAACCTGCTTACCACACTAAATGAATGAGCCAAATCAGGTCTGGTACAGACCATTGCATAAATAAGACTTCCAACAACACTTGAGTATGGAACCGCTCATGTACTTCCTTTCGTCATTATTAGTGGGTATAGTGTTTAAGCCAAGTTTAAAGAGAGCCACCAAAGGAGTTCCAACTGGTTTGGACTGATCAGAATTGAAAGACTGTGTAACTTTCTCAATGTACTTTTATTGAGAAATACATAAACGCCCTGCTCCTCTGTCCCTTTGAATCTTCATCCCCAATATCTTCTTTGCTGCTCCCAAATCCTTCATCTCAAACTCATTCTTCAGGGTCGCCTTCAAGTCATTTATTCCATCAATGTCCTTGGATGCGATGAGCATATCATCAACATATAGCAACAGATATATGTAGGAGTCTGGTGACAATTCCTTAGAGTACACACAATTGTTGAACTGATTTCGAGTGTAGCCATGCGTGATCATGAATGAATCAAATATCTTGTACCATTGTCTTGGAGACTGCTTCAAACCATACAAATATTTCTTTAGAAACATACATTATCCTTCTTAGAATCAAGGAACCCTTGTGGCTGGGACATATAAATCTTCTCTTCTAAGTTCCCATGAAGAAATGCAGTTTTCACATCAAGCTTTTCAAGCTCCATATCAAATGCACTCACCATGGCCAAAGGAACCTGAATTTTCTTGTGCTTCACGACCGGTGAGAACACCTCATGATAATTAATTCCTTCTTTCTAAGAAAACCCTTTCGCCACCAACCTTGCCTTGAACCTAGTTGGTTCAACTCCTGGTATCCCTTCCTTCTTCTTAAAGATCCATTTGCATCCAACTGGTTTTCTCTCTTTGGTACTGAAACAAGATCCCATGTTTTATTCTTCTCTAAAGATTGCATTTCTTCATTCATGGCCATTAACCAATCATTTTCTTCTTTACTCGCCACAACCTCTTTATAATATTGAGGCTCCTCAATGTCAATATCTTCTCCAGTTGCTAAAGTAAAAAAGCAATAGAGTCAAGTTCATCTGAATTCACACATCCTACGTATCCATTAGGGTCGATTGACTCTCTTTGATCTTCTCTTTGTGATATGTGCATAGTTAGCTATATATTTCGATTAGAATTTTATTATTTTCTAGCTAATTTATTGAAATTTATGGACAAAAGGTACTTAATTATGTTTAAATTGTATTTTCAGTCTAAAAGATGAGCTCGGAAGCAAAAGGAAACAGGAAATGCGATCGGAAACTTGAGAATTGAAGAAAGAAGAAAAAAAAGAAGAAAATAGTCAAAATCCTTAAGGACTCGATGAGTTGCATCGACTACTCGACGAGTTCCAACGAATGTTCACGAAGCAAAACACAAAGTCGTTGCCGTATACGGATTCCTAAAGGAGACTCGGCGAGTCGGTTATCTACTCGGCGAATAGCCCCTGTTTTCTGAAGACTATAAATACAAGCCAAATTGCGGAATTAAAATCTCTCTCTGGAACCCTTGGGGATTACTTTGTGATTAAGGTGCTGCTGAAGCTTTGGAGTTGGTGAAGACAACCCTATACTTCAATTTTAAGGAGATTAAAGGCAAATTTAGTATACTCTTTACTTTATCTTTTATTTGAACCATGTTTGAGTTATTAGACATTGTTTGTGAGCTACTATCTGCTGTGATTATGAGCTAAACTTTTCATCTTCTGTTTAGGGTAGATAAAATTACAACGATGGATTGATTTATGGTTGGATTAATTGTTTATAGGTGAATTATATTTTATTAAGCTTTTTAAAGAAACTTATGCATTAACCACAACTATTTTCTGTTAATTAGCAAGTAATTAAGCTGCATGAACATCTCTTAATTGCTTATCTCATATGATTTGTGTGAAAACATTGTTATGTGCCTAGGAATAGGGAATGTGAAACTAGGATTAATTAGAAAATGGGTAAATTAATGTGTGAGCTTGTGTGATAAACCATCAACAAGAAGTTAATTGAATTAGTAATTTGATTAGCTAATTACAAGTCTTATTTAACCCGAACAAATTAACTAGGAAATTCATTAGTTTAATCACTTGATCACTGCTTAAATTAATCTGTTTACTAAGGATTGGTAATAGCAAGTGTGAACCTAATCACTTTAATCGGTAGCCAATAACAATTAATCTATTGCACTTGCCATAAAATCAACCATAGGAGTAAATGAATCGAACCTAAACAGAAGTCTTCTTATCATTGAATTTAGTTGGTCTTTATTTGCTTTAGCTGTTAGTTATTTAATTAGCATATTAGTTAGTTATGTAAGTTTCTAGTCTTGCAAAACTAGAGAAAACCTTCACTTTTATTACTTATTTTAGTTAATTCTTGTTATTAGTTTAATTACCGTTCCCTGTGTTCGATACCCTGCTTATTCAACTATACCACCAATTGACAGGTCCACTGCCTTTGTGTGTCTAAATTATATCTTAAAAGTTGGACTAAAACTAGTGCATTTTTATACACATCAAGTTTTTGGCGCCGTTGCCGGGGAACGGTTCTAAAAATTAATTTAATTGCTAGTATTATCGATCCTTTGTGTAAGATTTATCTTGCACAAAGTTACTGCTTTAGTAATTTAGTTAATAGGTTTAATTATTAGTTTTTCTGATTTTTAGCATTTCCGTTCTGATTTTTTTATTTTAGCATTGAACTCGCCGAGTACCCTCGAACCGACTCGACGAGTCCATAGCTGATTTTCAATTTCGTTTTTATTTTTTGTTTTGTTCGTTTTACGCGTGTTTTTCTGTTTGATTGCAGTACGTTTATGACCAGAGGAGGAGGCACACCTTTGATTTTCAACCTCTTTATACGATTCTTCAACGGTGAATTCTTCGATGTTGCGGAAAAATAAAAGCAAAACCGTTGGAGAATCCGCAACATCGAAGAATTCACCGTTGAAGAATCTCAAATCTGTTTTTAGCAAGAAAGTAGGAGAATCCAGCATCTCTTCATTAGCGGACGAAGACCCGAAGAAAGAGGACACCGAGTACGAAACCGAAAATGAAGAAAGCGAATTTGAAGAAGGAAGCGATTTAGAAGGCGAACTAGCTAACCCCATGGCTAACATCGATGAAGTTCCCATGGGCGAATAGAAGAAAAGGATGTCTGACGACACCGACCCAGGACTCATGCAACCCGTGATTCCTGCAACTGCAACCTTTGAACTTAAGGGCCACATACTTGCTCAACTTAAGGAAATCCCATTCTTCGGGAAAGATCACGAAGATGCATACAAGCATCTAGACGAGGTCAACGATATAGCTGACTACTTCAATGTCCCTAATGTGGCTCGCGACACTGTTTTGCATCGTATGCTACCAGTCACAATCAAGGGAGCCGCGAAAGATTGGCTGAAATCACTCCCTCCATGATCCATCACTACTTGGGCTAAAATGAAAGAGGAATTTATAGACCAATTTTGCCCTCCCTCAAAGATAGCCAAGTTAAAGAAAGCCATCACCAATTTTGAACAACAAGCTGGAGAGTCACTTTATGAAGCTTGGGAAAGATACAAAGGCTTACTAAGGAACTGCCCACACCATGATTTAAATAGTCAACAAGAAGTCTCCATTTTCTATGATGGAGTAAATATGACAACCAGGCAACTCCTTGATTCGCAAGGACCACTCATAAAGAAAGCACCCCCGGTGATAAAAGCCCTAATTGAAGAATTCTCTAAGCACTCTAGAGAATATCATAACCCAAGGAATGACATAACTCGAGGGGCGGTGAATTCTATTACTGATGACATGGCAGCAATGATGACAAAATTGGAAAGCATGGACCGAAGAATGACTAAGATGGACCAATCCATCCATGCCATTAGAGTGGGATGTGAAAAATTTAAAGGGCCTCACCTTACTAAAGATTGTGACCTTGACGAGAACGGGAACCGGAAAGTACAAGTGTGCTATTCAAGTGGTGATAGGTATGATGACAATTGGCGAAAACCCAAGAAAGAATGACTACCATATGATGAGTACAAAAAGGCGAGGGAGGAAAAGTATAAACAAAAAGAAAGAGGCTTTTATCAAAAGGAGGAACAGCTACATGAAAAGAAATCAGATTTGGAAGACATGCTTACAAGATTCGTAGCAGCGTCCGAAAAAAGACATAACGATACTGATGCCGCGATTAAAGATCAACAAAACATGTTGAGAGAACACCAAATTATGATGAAAGATCAACAAGCTCTACTTAGGAATCAGCAAGCATGCATTCTCAACAGAGAAAAGCAGTTGGGCCAACTTGCACAACAAGTGAACGAGAGACGACCGAGTGGACTTCCTAGTAATACCGAAAGTAACCCAAAAGGCGCACATATAAATATCGTGACAACTAGGAGTGGGAAGATTATAACTCCTCTGGCCCCTATTCAGCAAGAAGATCCTAAGTTGGTGTAAGAGGAAGAAGCAGAAACTGGAGAATCGCAACTTCCCAACCCGACTCGCGGAGTCGAAGTTATGGACTCGACGAGTCCCCCACCTGAACAGAAAAACAAGCCTCCTATTAAGCCATTTCAGCCTCCACTGCCATTTCCAGCTCGAGCTAGACAAGAAAAGAATGATGTTGACTACCAAAAGTTTCTGGAACACACAAAGGCTCTTCAAATTAATATGTTATTCATCGAGTCGGTTGCACAAATGCCTAAATATGCCAAATTCCTCAAGAAGCTTCTAACTAATAGAAAGAAGGTAGAAGAGGTGAAGAAAGTGGTCCTAAATGAGAATTATTCAGCTTCCATGTTGAAAAAATTACCTAAGAAGAAGGGTGATCCGGGAAGCTTAACCTTGCCTTGTCAATTCGGAAACTTAGCTATTATTTATGCATTGGCTGATTCGGGGGCAAGTGTAAATCTCATGCCGTACTTATTCTTCAAGAAATTAGATCTTCCCGAGCCAAGGCCAATTCGAATGGCAATTCACTTAGCAAATAAAACGGTCACATTCCCAAGGGGAATATGTGAAGATCTATTGGTGAAAGTTGATAAGTTCGTGTTCCCCGTGGACTTCATAGTACTAGACATGGAAGCGGACCCTCAGGTCCCGATCATACTTGGAAGACCCTTCCTCAACACCGCGAGTGCTATAGTTGACATGCGAGATTCTAAACTTACTCTTCGGGTAGGCGACGAATCGGTTACGTTTGGAGTTGATCAAGCCATGAAGCATGTAAGGAATAGTGATGACACGACATTCTCGGTTGATATGTTGGAAGAGTTAATGGAGGAATGGAAAGAAGATAAGCCAAACAAGTCCACCGTCACCTTTGAAGGAGAATTTGATGTTGAAAGAGACCTGATGGAGATAGAGAGACTGCTCGTGGAAGCTGAATATAATGATCTAATCAGAAGTGCAGAAAGCCCGACTCGCCGAGTAGCATCTATCGTCTCGACGAGTCCATTCGAAGAAACCCGATCAATCGCGAATTTAACCCAGGACTCGACGAGTCCCCTCACTGGACTCGACGTGTTCAGCATTCAGAACACGGAAACTGAACTTAAAGCTCCACCTGATCACTTGGAGTATGCATTTCTTGAAGATGGCCAACAAAAACCAGTAATTATAGCTGCTCATCTAGCCAAACATGAAAAATAAAGCCTTGTGGGAGTACTAAAGAAGAGGCAATGTGCAATAGCATGGAAGATAACCGATATCAAGGGGATTAGTCCAGCTTATTGTACTCATAAGATTAACTTAGTGAAGGGTTTTGAGCATTCTAACACTCCTATGGTGTACTTGCAACCCTATAAACCTTGGATCTATGTTTTCTCTATTATACATGCAAATATTCAATATTCCAAGGTTTCATCCTAACTAGCATAATAAGAAGTAACTATACTACAAGAATCTAGTAGAATGACATACCTTTTGATGAAGCTTGAAGTCTTGAACCTTTAAGAGCCTAGTGCCTCAAGTGTTGCACCTCAAATGGTTCACACAACACCAAGAACCCTTGGAATAACTAGAGAATAAGGATACTTAGGTTCACACTCATGAAATCGGTTTGCCCTCTTTGTGTACACACACGAGTGTCTAGCACTCAACAACCATTTCATGAACCATAGCCCTCTTTATATAGTGTGGAGGATTAGGGTTACATTCATGTAAACCCTAATACCCATGACCTTTAATTTCCATAGGATCCATGGGTTAAACACTCCATGGACTATCCATGAAAGCTTAGCCCAACCTAAATGAACTTGGTCCACCATATATATATATATATATATATATATATATATATATATATATATATATATATATATATGTATATATATATATATATATATATATATATATATATATATATATATATATATATATATATATATATATATATATGTAACATCCGGATTTTCAGGTATGTTATTTTGAATTATTTATTTTGAGGATCATTGATCTACTCGACGAGTTGGTGCTATAACTCGTCGAGTAGAAGCGGGGTAGCCACGTGAGTTTAATGAACTACTCGACAAGTCCAAGAGTAGACTCGCCGAGTAGGCGCTGTAAGTGGAAACCCTAAATCCCAGGGCCTGCACCCTATTTAAAGGACCTTATGGCCCTTATTTGCGGCTACCTTCGTCTTTGAGAGTACCAGAGCATCTGTGAGTCTTGTGAGTGAGAAAGGAGGCCATTGTTCACCATTTCTTGTGTGTTTTAGCAAGAAGGAAGGAGGAAGGACAAGCTAGGTGGGTTGGGGAGCTTGGATCTACTTCCATTTGATCAGAGGAAGCTGTTGGAGGTATCAATCTGTGCTTATTCTCGTATTTATGATGATTTAGTTGAATCTAGGGTTTCTTTATGCATTATTTAGCTTGAATCTGGAGTGTGTGAGGTCCCAAGGTGAAATGATTCTTAGATCTGGACCTTAAGAGGTCCAGAGAGCCCCTATCACTCTGCTTTATGCCATTCCTTTGAAGTTATGAGCCTAGGTGGCCATTTTAGTAGTTATTTCACCAAAAGAACCCATGTGTGCGTTGCATGTGAGTCAAGATTCGACCTTTTCGTGGTTATTGGTTGAGGGGAAGTCAGATCTATAGTTTAGAGAAGCAGATCTGACCTCAGAAGGTCATTTGAGTGTTGTCATGGGAGGAACTCGCCGACTTCATAAGTGGACTCGACGAGTCGAGTCGGGGTTGCCCTACGATTCGTTGCAGAGAAACCCGGCTAGTGGAGGAGGGACTCGACGTGTCAAGTGAGGCTTAGAAGGATTCAGAGGACCTGCGTGCACTCGCCGAGTCGCCCGGATGCACTCGACGAGTCTGGTCAAAGTTTGACCGTTGATTAGAGTTGACTTCGTTGACTTTTAGGGTTGAGTAAATGTTTGGATTTGTGAGAAATTGGAGGGGTAGAATCGTCTTTTACCCTTCTTAGAGAACTTAGAGAGGGATTAGCCTAGTCTTTAAAAATCGAATTAATTAGAGTAATTATTTTATGTGATTAGGCGAAGGCCAGATCAGTATTTCCGAGTTCGAGGTTTATCGAGCTATCCGAGGTGAGTCTTCTCACTATACTTTACCTTGAGTGGTAAGTAGAGTTATGTGACAAAGTATCTTGTATGCTATGTATGTGATGTGTTGCACTGCATTATTTCTATGTGATTTATGCTGTGTGTATTCCAGAGTTTACAGAGTTAGGACCAGAGGGTCCACAGAGTTAGGGCCAGTAGGCCCACAGAATTATAGCCTCGAGTGGCTAATATGTTTTATATGTGGTATGTTGGGGAACTCACTAAGCATTTACGCTTACAGTGTTTTGTGTTTTGTGTTATGTGTTTTAGGTACCAGTGAGGATCGCGGGAAGGCGCCGGCATGATCAGTACACACTTGTGGAGTTTTTATGTATTGTGATCTTGGGATGAATTTTATGGATTTGATATGTGATAAATGGAGATTGATAATAGTTATGAATGAAATTATATTTTTAAAAGTGAAAATTTGTTTTGGAATTTACGATGTTACAAGTTGGTATCAGAGTCTTGGTTTGAGGGATTCGGATGCACATTCGGGCGCATTTGAACTCAAACTGAGGATTTGAGAAACTTTTCGAAATAAAACAAAATTTTTCTAAAGGAATAAAAGGTTTTGAAAAGAGCAGAGCAGAGCAGTGTGTACGATCAGCCAGCGCCCGAACGGTGATTTCCCAAAATACCCTTATATTATGTGTTATGAGATATGGTATGATATGTTATGCATGCTAGAGTAGGCTAGGTATTCTTATTAGGACTAGAGTGGCCTGATTTGTGATGCCTTAGCCTAGGGGTTTTGCTGTTGGGAGATGCTTGAGAGTGAGTAGATAGCAGCGAGGAGCTTATGAGAGGTCTGCTAGAGAGTAGCCTATGCATAGTGAGAGTAGAGTACTTGGGATTTTAAATCCTAGGAGGAGGACTTGGGGTGAATACTGATGCGGTGTGGACGGTAGTATTGGGCCCGTACTACTGAAGACATCGGATCAGTGCGCAGTCCAAGTAAGAATCCTTAGGGCACTAAGGAACAAGTAGGGATGAGTTGCCGAGTGTGAGTATGCTCGAGCGAGTCTCTGATATTTTTTATGTTGTATTTCAGAAACATCATGGTTGGGACACGCCACAGACCAGAGACCAGCGGTGTGAGTGACGAGGAGCTTCGTCAGATGATCCACGAGGAGGTGGCTGCGGCTATCCGCACAGAGATTCCGGAGATGTTTGGGTCTATTAGGACCACATTGATTGAGACCTTTGATGAGAGATACGCAGCGGTTACTAAGGCTGCAGCCGCTGCAGCTACCGCAGGTGTTGCTGCTGCTAGACCTCAGGGTGGTGATGCGTTGCTGTTCCGGGAATTCAGCAACACGAAGCCACCAGAGTTTGATGGGACGCAGGATCCAATTGCTGCGATGAGATGGGTTTCTGACATCGAGGGATGCTTCTATACGTGTTCTTGTCCGGAGCATCTGAGAGTTCGGTTCGCGCTGAACCAGCTTCGCTTGGGAGCGAAGGACTGGTGGAAGTTTGTGACAGCGCACTATTCTTTTGCAGAGCTTGCCGCAGTGACCTGGGAGAGGTTCACCGCTATGTTCCGTGATGAGTACGTTCCCCTGGTGGAAAGGGAACGGTTGGCCCAGGAGTTCTTGACCCTCAAGCAGGGTACTGAGTCTGTTACTGTGATCACCCGGATGTTCCATGAGAGGGCGATGTTCTGCCCTGAGCACGTGTCTTTCGAGCAGGCACGCATGAGTCGGTATTTGAGCATTTTGAGGAGAGACATTCGTGAGTTCGTGGCTAACTCGTCGTACCGGACATTTGCCGAGCTTCAGGAGAATGCTCGGAAGAGGGAGATAGAGCTTGAGACTCAGGCTAGGGAGGAGGCGGAGTCTCAGGGGAGGGATCGACGACTGACACAGTCCCAGCCGGCAGCCAAGCCGACTAAGCCCGCCGATTCGAGATTAGGGAACTAGAAGGGCCGCACTTGTGGCAAGTGCGGCAAGGGTCATGAGGGGATTTGTAGAGCAGGGTCTTGCTACAAGTGTGGCAAGGAGGGGCACATGACCAAGGATTGCCCCAAGGGGTTTGTAGTCTGTTTCCACTGCAACCAGATCGGACAACGGAAGGCCGAGTGTCCGCAGCTGTGGGGGTCAGCACAGGGAGCATCGCAGGGATCTGCCCCTGCTACTGTACGAGCTACTGAGAGTCAGCGGGTGAAGGCCGAGGCACCGAAGGCACGAGGGAGAGCCTTCCAGTTGACAGCGGAGGAGCTCCGCGCAACGCCCGATGTCGTGGTTGGTATGTATTCTTTCATGTATTTATTTTGAGTTTGAGATATTGTGCTTATATTATGATATGCGTAGGTACTTTTCTTGTGAGTTCTGTACCTGCCTTGGTGTTATTTGACTCGGGTGTGAGTCGATCTTTTGTATCATTAGCCTTTAGTCAGCACATCAGTATCCGTCGAGAGGCGTTGAGTCGACCTCTGCGAGTTTTCATAGCTGACGAGAGAGCGTTGTATGCCACTGATGTGATTCGAGGATGTGTACTCGAGATCTTTAGTGTTGAGTTTCCAATTGATTTGGTCCCGATTGCGATGGGAGATGTCTGTGTCATCGTGGGCATAGACTGGTTGAGCAGATTTGGAGCGGTTACCGACTGCGAGCGACAACTGGTGACCATACGAGACCCTAGTGGGGAAGTTCTTACGGTATATGGCGAGGGTACCCGTTGTGGGTCAGCGTTTTGTTCGGCTGCTAGAGCGAGGCAGAGCCTACAGCAAGGCTGTAGTGGGTTTGTGGCTTATGTGATGGATACAAGGTTTGATGTGGAGAGGCCGAGATCGGTCGATGAGGTTCCGATAGTGTGTGAGTTCCCGGATGTATTCCCCGAGGAGTTGCCGGGTGTGCCTCCCGAGAGGAAAGTAGAGTTCCGTATCGATTTGGTTCTGGGGGCAGCGCCTATCGTCAAGGCGCCCTATCGCCTTGCGCCACCAGAGATGCAGGAGTTATCCTCACAGCTTCAGGAGCTGTTGGGGAAGGGGTTTATTCGGCCGAGTAGCTCGCCATGGGGAGCGTCGATCCTTTTTGTAAAGAAAAAGGATGGTTCACACCGGATGTGCATCGATTACCGGGAGTTGAACAAGTTAACGGTCAAGAACCGTTACCCCTTACCGAGGATCGATGATTTGTTCGATCAGTTGCAGGGAGCGTCTTGGTTCTCCAAGATCGATCTGAGGTCTGGATATCATCAGATGAGAGTGCGTGATGAGGATATCCAGAAGACGGAGTTCATGACTCGTTATGGGCATTACGAGTTCGTGGTGATGCCTTTCGGGCTCACCAATGCACCTGCGGCGTTCATGGATCTCATGAACAGGGTGTGCAAACCGATGTTGGATCGTTCGGTGATAGTGTTCATTGATGATATATTGGTGTATTCGAGATCCCAGGAGCAGCATGAGGAGCATTTGAGAGAGATTCTTGGAGTTCTGAGATCGGAGAGGCTTTACGCCAAATTCTCCAAGTGTGATTTTTGGTTACGAGAGGTCCAGTTCCTGGGACATCTCGTTAACCAGAATGGCATATTGGTCGATCCGGGCAAGATTGAGGCGGTGATGAGTTGGGAGGTGCCGAGATCCCCCACTGAGATCAGGAGTTTTCTGGGGTTGGCCGGCTATTATAGGAGATTTATTAAAGATTTCTCCAAGATTGTTGTTCCTCTCACCAGGTTGACCCGGAAGGGCGTGGCTTTTAGTTGGGGCCCAGAGCAGCACGCCTCCTTTGAGACACTTCGCCAGAGATTATGCGAAGCCCCGGTGTTAGCCCTTCCGGAGGGGATGGAGGATTTTGTAGTGTATTGTGACGCGTCGATATCGGGATTGGGTGCGGTGCTGATGCAAAGAGGGCATGTGATAGCATACGCATCGAGGCAGCTGAAGCCTCATGAGGCGAGGTATCCTACTCACGATCTGGAGTTGGGGGCTGTGGTGTTCGCCCTCAAGATCTGGCGTCACTATCTGTATGGGGTCCGGTGTACCATATACACGGATCACAAGAGCTTGAAGTATTTGATGGATCAGCCCAACCTGAATATGCGCCAGAGGAGATGGTTGGATGTGGTAAAGGATTATGAGTGTGAGATCCTGTACCACCTGGGCAAGGCTAACGTTGTAGCCGATGCCCTGTGTCGTAGGGCGGAGAGTTCCCCGATACGTGATGTTTGTTTGAGGTTGACGGTGATGACTCCGGTGTTGGACACCATTCGGGAGGCTCAGGTTGAGGCCATGAGGTTGGAGAACCGCAAGAGAGAGCGGGTGATCGGGCAGGTGTCTGAGTTCGTTGCCGATAGCCGAGGGCTTATGACCTTTCAGGGTCGGATTTGGGTGCCATTTGAGGGCGGGGCACGTACCATTCTGATGGAGGAGGCGCACAGATCGAGGTTCTCGATCCACCCCGGGGCCACTAAGATGTAATTGGACCTGAAGAGAGACTATTGGTGGCCCTGTATGAAGAGGGATGTTGCGTGGTTTGTGGAGAGGTGCTTAACTTGTCGCATGGTTAAGGCCGAGCACCAGCGTCCGCATGGCAAGTTGCAGCCACTTGAGGTTCCCCAGTGGAAGTGGGAACAGATTTCCATGGATTTTATCACCAAATTGCCGAAGACTGCGAGGGGTGTCGATGCAATTTGGGTGATCGTTGACTAGCTGACGAAGAGCGCTCATTTTCTTGCCATCAGTGAGAGCTCTTCCGCAGAGAGACTAGAAGAATTGTATGTGAGAGAGGTGGTATCGCGGCATGGAGTACCGATCTCGATTGTGTCAGATCGAGATGTGCGATTCACTTCCAGGTTCTGGAAGAAATTCCATGAGGATTTGGGTACGAGGCTGCATTTCAGTACCGCATACCACCCACAGACGGACGGACAGAGTGAGCGGACGATTCAGACGCTCGAGGACATGCTTCGAGCATGTGTATTGGACTTTGGAGGAAGTTGGGACACGTATTTGCTGCTGGCTGAGTTTTCTTATAATAACAACAACCATTCGAGTATCGGTATGCCTCCCTTTGAGTTGCTATATGGGAGGAGGTGTCGGACTCCTATCTGCTGGGGAGAGGTCGGGCAGCGAGTGTTGGGTAGCACTGAGTTAGTGCTTCAGACGACAGAGCAGATACAGCAGGTCAGGCAGAGGTTGTTGACAGCTCAGAGTCGCCAGAAGAGTTATGCGGATAGGCGACGATCCGAGCTGGAGTTTCAGGTGGGAGATTTCGTACTCCTAAAGGTATCTCCTTGGAAAGGAGTGATCCGATTCAGGAAGAGGGTCAAGCTGGGGCCCCGGTACATTGGTCCGTGTAGGGTGACCGCCAGGGTGGGCAGGGTGGCATATCGTTTGGAGCTACCTGCGGAGTTGGGTCAGATTCATGATACCTTCCACGTGTCTCAGCTGAGGAAGTGTATAGCCGACGAGTCGGCGGTGGTGTCGTTGGAGGATATTCAGGTGAATGCGAGCCTGAATTATGTTGAGAGGCCAGTTGCGATTATGGATCGAAAGATCAAGGTCCTGAGAAACAAGGAGGTGCCCCTGGTTCAGGTCCAGTGGCAACATCGGAGAGGGTCCGAGCTGACTTGGGAGCTGGAGTCGGAGATGTGGGAGCAGCATCCAGAGTTGTTTGCAGAGCGAGACTTCGAGGGCGAAGTCTGATTCTAGTGGGGGAGAATTGTAACATCCGGATTTTCAGGTATTTTGTTTTGAATTATTTATTTTGAGGATCATTGATCTACTCGACGAGTTGGTGCTATAACTCGTCGAGTAGAAGCGGGGTAGCCACGTGAGTTTAATGAACTACTCGACGAGTCCAAGAGTAGACTCGCCGGGTAGGCGCTGTAAGTGGAAACCCTAAATCCCCGGGCATGCACCCTATTTAAAGGACCTTATGGACCTTATGGCCCTTATTTGCGGCTACCTTCATCTTTGAGAGTACCAGAGCATCTGTGAGTCTTGTGAGTGAGAAAGGAGGCCATTGTTCACCATTTCTTGTGTGTTTTAGCAAGAAAGAAGGAGGAAGGACAAGCTAGGCGGGTTGGGGAGCTTGGATCTACTTCCATTTGATCAGACAAAGCTGTTAGATGTATCAATCTGTGCTTATTCTCGTATTTATGATGATTTAGTTGAATCTAGGGTTTCTTTATGCATTATTTAGCTTGAATCTGGAGTGTGTGAGGTCCCAAGGTGAAATGATTCTTAGATCTGGACCTTAAGAGGTCCAGAGAGCCCCTATCACTCTGCTTTATGCCATTCCTTTGAAGTTATGAGCCTAGGTGGCCATTTTAGTAGTTATTTCACCAAAAGAAGCCTTGTGTGCGTTGCATGTGAGTCAAGATTCGACCTTTACGTGGTTATTGGTCGAGGGGAAGTCAGATCTATAGTTTACAGAAGCAGATCTGACCTCAGAAGGTCATTTGAGTGTTGTCATGGGAGCAACTCGCCGAGTTCATAAGTGGACTCGACGAGTCGAGTCGGGGTTGCCCCGCGATTCGTTGCAGAGAAACCCGACGAGTGGAGGAGGGACTCGACGTGCCAAGTGAGGCTTAGAAGGATTCAGAGGACCCACGTGGACTCGCCGAGGCGCCCGGATACACTCGACGAGTCTGGTCAAAGTTTGACCGTTAACTAGAGTTGACTTTGTTGACTTTTAGGGTTGAGTCAATGTTCGGACTTGTAAGCCATTGGAGGGGTAGAATCGTCTTTTACCCTTCTTAGAGAACTTAGAGAGGGATTAGCCTAGTCTTTGAAAATCATATTAATTAGAGTAATTATTTTATGTGATTAGGCGAAGGCTAGATCAGTATTTCCGAGTTCGAGGTTTACCGAGCTATCTGAGGTGAGTCTTCTCACTATACTTTACCTTGAGTGGTAAGTAGAGTTATGTGACAGAGTATCTTGTATGCTATGTATGTGATGTGTTGCACTGCATTATTTCTATGTGATTTATGCTGTGTGTATTCCAGAGTTTACAGAGTTAGGACCGGAAGGTCCACAGAGTTAGGACCAGAGGGTCCACAGAGTTAGGGCCTGTGGGCCCACAGAATTATAGCCTTGAGTGGCTAATATATGTTATATGCGGTATTTTGGGGAACTCACTATGCATTTATGCTTACAGTGTTTTGTGTTTTGTGTTATGTGTTTTAGGTACCAGTGAGGATCGCGGGAAGGCGCTGGCATGATCAGTACACACTTGTGGAGTTTTTATGTATTGTGATCTTGGGATGAATTTTATGGATTTGATATGTGATACATGGAGATTGATAATATTTATGAATGAAATTATATTTTTAAAAGTGAAAAATTGTTTTGGAATTTACGATGTTACAATATATATATATATATATATATATATATATATATATATATATATATATATATATATATATATATATAAGAGTCCATATTTAATTAGTTCCTTTTTGATCACTAGATTAATTCTAAATTAATTCTTGATCAATACTAATTAAATAATATGATTTCATATTAATATATTAGAACTTACAATATATTAATATAAATCACTATTATCTTTTTTTGCATTTTGTCTATCCAATTGTTCCGATGCCATGCAACCCAAATGGACCATGCCAAGTCGGGTCAAGTACATACCAATTATAGTTATGGACTTAGACACTAATCCAACAGTCTCCCACTTGGATAAGTCTAAAACTATTATTGCGTATTACTCCAAAACCCGACTAACAATCGCAACTCTTAAAGCCGTTTCCGTACTCTGAACAAATTAATGACACGTCCATTAGATAAGGGATCATATATTCCTCCATTCTAGATATCATATGGACTGAGACATGGATTATAATCATTCTCTCTATCCATTTATTGTTTCCCGATTTCCGATTTATGACGACCGACTAATTGAACAAATCAAATCAGTCCAGACTTGGCCAAACACTTCAGGGTGTCATCACTAAATCATCGAGGGGCCCACATATATCGCTTTTATCCCTTTAAGGGTAAAAGGAATGGATAAACTTCGACTCATATGCTTGTTCTACTACTTGTTGAATCATACACAAAGGCACGTTTTATAACATCGAGTTACCAATGTGTTTTCGTATAATCAATGTATAACCAACTCATAGGCAACAACTCATATCTCTAGGTTTGAAGAATATAAGATATTATCGTCTTAAGATCACTCGTGATAAAATCCATGAAGTGAGTCAAATAAGCGTGGGTTTAATCCAATACTCAGAACTTATGAGCACTCATGAATGTTGTAGCAACTCTTGCTATGTCCAGTACCTTGGACATCTACAAACCAACTTCATGACAGTCTTTCCTTAATACCTACTTCCAACGTATTATCGACTGTGGATGGTTTGAATAACTTAGTCATTCAGGAAGAATGACCTAGTTATTCTGGAAGTCAAAACATGCAAAGTGAAACACAAGACTAATCGAATCCAATATGGTCTCAGAACTTATGAATATAAATAGAACACCTTTTATTTATCACCATATTGATTACACATTATTCATTGTATACTGTTTCAAATTATCAACTTTAATACTTGAATTAAAACAATAGTTGTCCCATGCTCCAAGCATGTACACTATGTTTTCTAAACACTAGTCATGCCATAGACCAAGTACGCACACTATGTTTGTCCAAACATTAGTTATGCCATACACCAAGTATGCACACTAAGTTTGTCTATGATCTTTACTTTGTGAAATAGACCGATTGAACATAATTCCAATGATTCTCATTTCACAATCCCAAATCCTTACCGCAAATGCAAGAATTCCAAATTCCTTCCATTTACTGAAATATCTTAGATTTTAAACTTATATGAAATGATCCTTTGTAATGATTATGCACAAAGTCACAAAGACTTGTCAACAGACATTACAGAGTATTCCAATGGAGATCAACTCCATGGAAATGAAGTCTCATATTCAAAGTACATTGCTTTGAACATCCTTCTTGCATTAAGTTTTCTAATCTTACACATATTGAATAGTTTCCACCCATGGAGACATTTAAATAGTCCCATTTTGACTATCACTTCTGAACAAGAGTTGCCACCTTTCAGAATATGTGAATATGGTCCTTCCAAAATTAACACTATACTTCCAACTGTCCCTGATCAACCAATCTTTGGTAAACCTTAGATTGTCCTTGACAATTGCTTAATCATTTTAGTCATATCCAATTCTAGACCTTTTCCCCTCTTAATGCCCCCAGGCACTTTGGAAAATTTAGAAAGGATAAATATTATAGTACATGCAATCGATCCTATACCTGAAGCATATGGGACACGATTCATGATGTCTCACATAAAGACATGATTCTAGACCAGTCTTTTGCTACAATATTTTTTTTTTATTTTCCATGTTTTCATAATTCGACTATGAAGAGGGATGACGTAATCATAATCGAATTTTGAGAATGCACTATATATAGAATTTCCTCAAGTTGAGCCATTCCAACATAAAATTCATATATATATATATATATATATATATATATATATATATATATATATATATATATATATATATATATATATATATATATATATATCCTTGACTAAAGATGATTAAAATCTCACGATCTAAGCTTGTAGATTTGAAATGAAATATAATTTCCTCTCCCTTAATTATAGCAAAACAACTTTTCCCAATTGAAACTTTTGTTTTCTATAATTAACATTGCTAACTTGCAACACTTTTTATAATTATCATACTCCCACTTGCATGATGATTATTAGCATAACACTTATGCTCCCACTAGCTTTGACATGTACTCAGAAATCAACTGGACTTCTAGAAATTAATACTTTATTGACTTTCTTACCAAAGTTCAGATTTCTGAAACGAGATGCTTTGATAGCACATATGTGTGTCTAAACAATTTTAGAACTATGAAAAGGGATGCCGTAATCATAGTCTCAATTGTTTAGACCTTTGCCATTCGTCACAAGTCCATGTTAGTGTCCCGGTTAACCACGCACGCTCCACTAACGACTTTGAGAATGCAAATATCACAATTGCTGTCTACTTAAAACCTCTTAGTGAAAGCGTTTCCTCACCATCATTTTCATGAATCGGAGAGAAACCTTATGTAACTTAGATTTTATGGTGTATGTTTTCCTTTCCATGTGAATTTGTCAAAACCATAATCACAAGACACGGTTAGTGACAAATTCATATGGACTGAACTGGTGTAGTCTTAGCTTCTTGCCACCTGGCAGCACAAGGGCCTGCCATTGCTTCCAAGTTGTTATGCAACCAATTGAGAACTCTCAGAACTCATATGCAAAGCCAACTTTAACTAGAATGGGAACATAAATAGGAATATGTCAACATGATAGGTTATAATCCTCAAGTCGTGTGCTAGTGATAAACTACAAGTTTTATTCTTAAATAGATCTTGAAACTCTTTCAGGATCTTTTAGACTCCCACTGTCCTCTTGACATATATGGCTCTCTTGCCAAGAACCATTCCTTGACAAACAAATATTCAAGAGATAGTGCGGATTCTTATCAAGACAAGCACTTCACATAATTGGCCTTAGTTGGTCTTTGTTTTATCCAAAACATCACAACTTACCAATTTCAAATGTACAAGAGTAGAACACATTTTACTCTTACATTTGAAAAGGTTTATAAACCTTCTTTAAGATATGTCACTCAAGTTACAATCTTGGAGTATGACTCTAAGACTTGTTTTGGAACGAAGTATGAATCATTTTCTTGATTTAACCATTTCAACAATTCACGACTCCTCTTCTTAGCTATAAGAATGCACTAAGATGTCCCTACAGGATTAATTATGATATGGCTTCATAATCATTAAGATGATCATAAAACATGATGCTAAAGTACTCTCCCATCTTTTCAGATTTGAGAAACTTTTATCCTTCTGCCTAATTTGATTCTTCTCATTCGTCCTGCCCTTCATTGAAACTTTTTCAATGTTTCAGAATTATACTTAAGCTTGTAAGTATAAACATATTTACTAAACTTTAGTAAATCATGACAAATAGTCTTATCGATCTTTTTGTGGTGGACCTTGACCAGCGCACACCCAGTGTACCCGATCCCCTAGTCCTTCACTTGACTCACATATACATGTGAACAACGAATTAGTCTTAATTTTCCAAAGATGAAAATTCTCATTCATCATACAATACAAGTTGCATGATTCCAAGTTTCTATCCAACTGAAACTTGGTTGATGAGAATCTTTCCTTATTTGGTAAATTATGACACTACCACAAACGAAAGAATCAAATTCACATTTCCATTATTGCTATTAATGGAATCATATAAGCAACAATTTTCACAAATACCATTGTAAGGATACTTAAAATAAATTAAAAAAATTTCCTTTTATTTTAAAACTTGCGGAAAAACTTATCCTTACAATGCAAATGCATATGAAAACTATGTTGTTATCTATTCCTAAGCAATCTATCACAACTCTTAAGCAGCAGCTCAAAAATTCTGATCACCGAACCATGCGATTGAAATCCATCTTCGCGATCAGAATCAGCTTACTCTTCTTTAAGCTTCCTCTCTTTTCTTTGATTCTTAAAACTTCAACATGTGACCCAGTCACATCATGTAATTAGAATCTCTAAATAGGAACGTAATAGAGTTAGATAGTGGACTTACCAGAAGTAGAATCAAACTTTTTGACTTGACCAACCTTATGATCTTTCAGGTAAATAGGGCAGCTTCGCAACCAATGCCCCTTCGTTTGGCAATAGAAACTTATGGACTCTTTAGTCATGGTACACAGGACTATCTCAGGCTCAACCTTTCTCTTTACCATTTGGTCAACCGAGTTTACTATGGCCGATCCCTTTCCATTGGGAAGAGAAATCTTTTCTGGATTTCCAATGTCACCATTGTCAATTTCCATAGAAGTTTGGAAAGTCGATCTTCCAATCAAATTTGCTTCACCAGTGCTTCAAATCATTGCTGATTCAGCAGCATCAAGCAAATAGGTAAGATAATTAAGGGTCATGTTATGGCCTGTCATATAGTATTCCTAAAGGAACTCACTATGTGACTTAGAAAGTGATTGAAGAACCTAATCAACAACCAACTTCCTTTAGACCTTGACACCCAACTCTCCCGGCTTGTCAATATGTGACTTTATCTCCAAGATGTGAGCACACATAGACTTTGCTTGCCAATAGGGTTTGAGTGACCTTGAACTTTTCAAAAAACTTGTGGGTTAGGGAGAATAATTGGAGGAGGTGAAGTATGATTTCCATGAACCAACCATGGGACATCATCTTCATTAGGAAAGCTTGTTCCTAGGCATTTGGGAAGATCATAGTTGTCTGAACCAGACATCTAATATGGGAGATATTCAAGTGAGTTGATTTAAGTCCTTAATATAACACCCAATATGAAATATTAAGGCTAGGACCCAACACAATACTTTTATAACTTGGAAGAGGGATGCCGTAATCCAAGCTACAAAATATTTGAAGGTAGGTGAATGACGATTCATTGAACTTGTCAATGACATGTTTCAATCTCGATTGTGCCCTCTCAAGTTTTGTGACTGGGATGCCGAGGATCACAAAACAAGGTGTGAATAACCATGGAAATATACTTGGTACCCTTAATATTTATCACTTAATCGATGTGCCGGTTAACCACACGCGCTCCACCGATCCTATGATAAACATTAAGTTACCCTTTGCCTACCTTGTTAAATCCAAGTTAGCATGCCGGTTAACCACACGCGCTCCGCTAACGACTTAAGCAAGGTGTAAAGTGTAATTTCATGGGTTAGCACAAAATTCACATTTTCCTAAAGTAACTAAGATTGGGAATTTATAAAAGGTTTAGTCACTTTATATTTGTCATTACACTTATAATGAAGGGAGAATTATAGTCCTTGTCCTACCCGTTCAGATAATGACCCTCCACCAGTCAAGGAAGCGGTGGGTGAGAGTGGACACCCATTAAGCTGCCATTTTATAGGCAACAACCTTATACCCCCCTTATAGACCGGCTTCGTGAATGAGGCCTACTAACTGTAAGACTGACTTTGTTTTTATACATATATATATATATATATATATATATATATATATATATATATATATATTATTAACTTATAATACCATAAAGTATAAGGGTTGAATTTTAAGTTTTAAAATTCTAAGGGTTTAACTTGGAATTAAAGTATGCATGAGGGGAAACTTTACAAATTCCAAAACTTGAGGGCAAGTTTTGAACTATTCAAAAACTTTTGGATTTTCATAACTTATGAGTTTAATTAAGGGTTTTAAAACCTTTAATGAAGAGACTCTTGAACATCCATAACTTGAGGACAAGTTATGGAGTTCATAAAACAAAAAGACTCTTCAATTTTGTAACTTATGCATTTTAATGGATCTTTAAGAGAAATGACTTTTGGTAATCCATAACTTGAGGACAAATTATGGACTCCATTAAAAACACATTTAGATCAAGAATTAACTAACAAACAATTTTGCAAATAATTCCTATGATCTACCAAAACTCATAAGTGTATGAACAATCATATGAACATTTTCAAGAATTACATAAACACACATAAAACTTGAAATTTTGATAATAACCTTGAGATTGGTTTACCATAATCATTACCACATCAAAAATAGGTTTATAAGTTCAAAAACAGCTTAGGGTAATGATTCTAGTCCAATTTCAGCCAAAACCATCGAAAATTTGCAAACTGGAAGACCAACTCGTCGAGTTCTCTAAGGAACTCATCGATTTCATGCTTTAACTCATGAACTCGTCGAGTTTTTGGCCAAAACTCGTCGAGTTTTCAGTCTGGGCAGATTCTTGGTTTTGAAAAATAAGCTGCATCAAGTATAAATGAAAACAAGCCTAGGCTCTGATACCACTGAAGGGTTTTGAGCATTCTAACACTCCTATGGTGTACATGCAACCCTATAAACCTTGGATCTATGTTTTCTCTATTATACATGCAAATATTCAATATTCCAAGGTTTCATCCTAACTAGCATAATAAGAAGTAACTATACTACAAGAATCTAGTAGAATTACATACCTTTTGATGGAGCTTGAACTCTTGAACCTTTAAGAGCCCAGTGCCTCAAGTGTTGCACCTCAAATGGTTCACACAACGCCAAGAACCCTTGGAATAACTAGAGAATAAGGATACTTAGGTTCACACTCATGAAATCGGTTTTCCCTCTTTGTGTACACACACTAGTGTCTAGCACTACAACCATTTCATGAACCATAGCCCTCTTTATATAGTGTGGAGGATTAAGGTTTCATTCATGTAAACCCTAATACCCATGACCTTTCATTTCCATAGGATCCATGGGTTAAACACTCCATGGACTATCCATGAAAGTTTAGCCCAACCTAAATGAACTTGGTCCACGACACATATATATATATATATATATATATATATATATATATATATATATATATATATATATATATATAAGAGTCCATATTTAATTAGTTCCTTTTTGATCACTAGATTAATTCTAAATTAATTCTTGATCAATACTAATTAAATAATATGATTTCATATTAATATATTAAAACTTATAATATATTATTATAAATAACTAGTATCTTTTTTCTCATTTTGTCTATCCAATTGTTCCGATGCCATGCAACCCAAATGGACCATGCCAAGTCGGGCCAAGTACATATCAATTATAGTTATGGACTTAGACACTAATCCAACACTTAGAAGATGGAGCTAAACCTGTGGTACAACGCCAAAGAATACTTAACCCAAATATGCAAGAATTTGTGAAAAAGGAGGTGGTTAAACTACTAGATGCTGGGATCATTTACTCAATCTTCGATAGCCCATGGGTAAGTCTGGTGCAAGTGGTACCGAAGAAGGGTGGAATGACGGTGGTGACCAATGAAGACAAGGAGTTAATTCCAACAAGAACGGTAACCGGGTGGCGCGTTTACATCGACTACAGAAAACTAAATGATGCTACATGTAAGGATCACTTTCCGTTGCCATTTATCGATCAAATGCTAAAAAGGCTCTCCGGTCATCTATATTATTGTTTTCTCGATGGCTTTTTGGGGTATTTTCAAATTCCAATCGACCCACAAGACCAAGAGAATACCACTTTTACATGCCCAAGTGGAACATTCGCATATAGACACATGCCTGTTGGGTTATGCAATGCACCAACAACTTTCCAAAGGTGCATGATGGCCATCTTTCACGACATGACCGAGAAGTTTATGGAGGTATTTATGGATGACTTTTCGGTTTTCGGGACATCTTTTGAAGATTGTTTATCCAATTTGGATTTGATGCTAGCTAGATGTGAGAAGACCAACCTTGTCCTTAATTGGGAGAAGTGCCATTTCATGGTAAAAGAAGGAATTGTGTTGGGACATAAAGTTTCAAGAAAGGGGATTGAGGTAGATAGAGAAAAAGTTGACACAATAGCTAAGTTACCTCCTCTAACAAATGTAAAAGGGGTAAGGAGCTTTCTTGGCCATGCAGGATTTTATCGTCGCTTCATTAAAGATTTCTCAAAAATCACTAGGCCTTTGACTCAACTACTCTTGAAGGACGCTCCATTCGATTTCTCTAAAGAATTTCATGAAGCATTTCATTTATTAAAAGGAAGATTGACCACTACTCCCATCATGATAACCCCAAATTGGGATCTTCCTTTCGAGCTAATGTGTGATGCTAGTAACTATGCAGTGGGAGCTGTTTTAGGGAAAAGGATTGATAAACATTTTCAACCTATCTACTATGCAAGCAAAACTTTGAACCTAACTCAAGAAAACTACACTACTACCGAGAAGAAGCTACTAGTAGTGGTATATGCTTTTGATAAATTCCGACCATATTTAGTCTTATCCAAGACAATAGTTTTTACCGACCATTATGCCCTTAAGTATCTTTTTGCTAAACAAGATGCTAAGCCAAGATTGATACATTGGGTCTTGCTTCTACAAGAATTATATATTGAAATAAGAGATAAAAAAGGAATGGAGAATGTGGCTGTCGACCATTATCAAGATTAGAAAACCCGCATTTGGAGGAATTGGAAGAAAACAAGATTGGCGATGAGTTTCCCGATGAATATCTTTTGGTAATAGCAGGAGAGGTGCCATGTTTTGCGGATATAGCTAATTATTTAGCAACCGAATCTATTCCAAAAGACTTAACCCGCCAACAAAAAAAGAAATTCTTTTCAGAAATCAAGTACTACTTTTGGGACGAGCCATACCTTTTCCGAAGCTGTGCAGACGGGATGGTACGAAGATGTGTGTTTGGGAAAGAGAGTCGGGAAATCTTGGAACATTGCCATAGCGGGCCCATCGGAGGACATCATGTAGCACAATATACGGCTAAGAGGATTTTTGATATTGGTTTCTATTGGCCTACATTTTTCAAAGATGTTGCTCAATATGTCAAAGAATGTGATTCGTGCCAACGGACGGGAAACATATCATCTCGAAACGAGATGCTCCAACATAATATTCAAGTTTGTGAAATATTTGATATTTGGGGGATTGACTTTATGGGACCTTTCCCAATGTCAAAAGGGAATAAATATATCTTGGTGGCAGTCGACTATGTATGAAAATGGGCGGAGGCACAAGCATTACCTACTAATGATGCTCAAGTGGTGGTGCGTTTTCTCAAAAAGTTATTTTCAAGATTTGGAGTTCCTAAAGCTCTTATTAGTGACCGGGGCACTCACTTTGAAAATGATACATTAGCTAAGGTGTTAAAAAGATATGGTGTACACCATAGGTTTTCAACATCCTATCACCCACAAACGAGTGGACAAACTAAAGTGACGAATCGAGCATTAAAAAGAATTTTGGAGAGATCGGTTGGAGGAAATCGAAAGGAGTGGTCGGATAAACTTGATGATGCACTTTGGGCTTTTCGAACAGCTTTCAAAACACCTATTGGTACTACACCATATAGGTTAGTTTATGGAAAGAATTGTCATTTGTCGGTTGAAATAGAGCATAAAGCATATTGGGCTTTAAAGATGTGTAATTTTGAGTTGCCTGAACTTCGTAACAACCGGTTAATGCAAATTAATGCCCTTGAAGAACTTAGAAATGAAGCCTAAACAAATTCCTTGATATACAAATGAGAAGACTAAGAATTGGCATGACAAGAGACTAAAGGGTAATAAGGACTTTCATAAAGGACAAAAGGTGTTACTCTTCAATTCAAGATTAAAGATTTTCCCGGGTAAGCTAAAGACAAGGTGGGATGGGCCTTTTGTGGTTAAACAAGTTTTCCCACATAGAGCTATTGAGCTTATATCAAAATATGGAACCCCTTTCAAGGTTAATGGGCATAGGGTGAAGAAATATGAAGAAGGAATCCCAAAAGATGAAGGACTTTAAGAAGGGTTGCATTTGGAAGAAGCCACTGAAACGTAAAGCAGGACGGAGTCCAGCTAACGACTCCTCAAAAAGAAGCGCTTCCAGGAGGCAACCCGAGTTTAGAGTTTGCTTTCTTTTTACCTTTCTTTTTCATTTTATTTTTGTTTTTTTAGGATTTGCTTTTATCAATCTTCTTCTGTCATTAAAATGATTGCTTGAGGGCAAACAATGCTCAAGTGTGGGGTATGATGGCATAAAATTTAAGAACTCAATTTCTTTTCAAACAGAATGAAAAACGCGTCGAGTCCACTCCTCAACTCGGCGAGTCCATTTGAAAAATCCCGAAAAACCACGAATTCGCGTATCTACTCGGCGACTAGGTACCCCTACTCGGTGAGTCCACATATTTACCCGAAAAAAATATAATTTTCACATTCTGTAAAATAGGGGTTTTAACCCTAATTGGTAAAGCATATTCACAAGTGCAACCACCAGCCGCTCGACGAGCAATACTCTCTCTTAAGCTTTCATCTCCATTCTCTTGTTATTCCTTGCAATTACGACCAAAAAGGTAATAATTTACTACTTAATCTTGTTAAAGTTCACACCTTGGGTAGATTTACAACCATAATATGTGAAAAACCGGATTTTGGGGTTTACTCCAATCCTAGGGTTTTGATTTTTCGGTCAAATTAGGTTGTTATAGACAAAATTTCTTGCGAATTTATGCTTAATAGACATACCTAGACAAACCCCTGGACTAATTTGTGTATTTGGATGGTTGATTTTGGCCGAATCAGGGAACGGACTCGCAAAGTTCATACGACTCTCCGAGTCGGTTCTTGTACTCGGCGAGTCCATGTTTCAGATGCCCAGAATTTTTACATTTTTAATTTTTCTGTGTTTTGTTTGTTGTGTTCTGGGTTTTTTTTGCAGAAAACATGTCGAGGCGTGGTCAGAGCTCAAGAGGAGGTGGTCATGGGGACATCCCATGGCTAAACTTCCCACAAATCACTTCCAAATCCTCACTAGCTCGTGCCAAGAACAAGCTAGAAGCACTTAAGCGCAAGGATAGCTATGTTCCCAACGAGATAGATTGGCATTGGATTGGCCAAGCGGGATTGGAGGAGGAATTGACCTTGTATTTGGTCAAGTCCTTTGAAAACAATGGGGTGACGATAATTTGTGATGGGTGGAGCCGGTTATTCAAAATTCAAGAACCCTTCTACCAAGAATTATGCTGGGAATTCTTCTCTACCATCTCCTTCCGAGGTGGTAATGATTACTATAATCTGGGTATTATTACCTTTTGTCTTGGAGGGGAATTGCGCCAATGCAGCATAGCGGAGCTTGCATGGAGACTAGGGATCTATGATCAACACATAATCATGTCCAAGAATTTTGAGTCGTTTCTTGGACACTGCCACAAAGAGTTGCCCGAGGAGGTGGTTGCTTCTAACTGGTGGAATACTATTTCCAACCGGGTCTATATTCCTTCCTCTGCTCAAGAGGGAAACATCCGTTCCCCCATCCATCGTTTGATCCACCGTCTTATCGCAAGCACGATCAACATGCGATAGGACGATGACAAGGTCCCCACCCTCGATATCTTTTACATGTGGAGCATCATTACCCCCGACACTTTTTGCAATTTGCTGTATTGTTTGGCAAAATACTTAGCGGATGGGGTGGTTAAGGAGAGGATTACCTCCAAAATTAACGGTGGAATGTTTGTTACAAGGTTGGCTAGGACGTATGGGATTTTGGAGCAAGGGGTGGCAAGGGTGTTGACAAAGATTTCTACTCCTCCTTTTAGCACCACATTATTTCGGAGGGCAGGAATCATTGAGGATTATGGTGGAGGGCACATTGGAATTCCAAATGCGGATGAGGTGTTGGTACCCGAGGAGCCGGGAAGGAGGGTGAGGCAGCGAAGGGAACATGTCCGAGAAGACCCACCGGTCATTCCGGTGGATGATGAGCTACCAATGGACTGGTACAATGTGGAGATGAGGAGGTACCAAGATGATCTTGGATGGAGCATGAATTACCACAATGAGTCATTTGTTTACTTGTTTGAACAAATGAATATTGCTCCAAGACTCGGGCCCGGATATCCTTATGTTCCAAATTGGGAAGAGAGAGTAAATCAAAGGAGGAATCAAGCCGGTGGTAGCGGAGTTGGAGGAAATGAAGAAGATGATGAAGATTGATATCTTATGGTTTTTATTTGGTTGTTTAAAAACTACTTTTATTTGTTTTTGTGTGTTTTGTGTGGTTTTTAAACTTTTAGTAACTAGGTTTAAGTAGGATTTTTTATTGTTATCTATCACTTTTGGTTGTGTTTATCTTTTCAGTTTGAAGCTTACGATGCATGCACGAGTCTGGAGTCTAAGCTAACCAAGTGAGAGTCGAGTCTAGACAAGGACGTGGAAGTTTTGAGTTTAAGATCGAGTCCGGTAGAGAAAAGGGTTAAAGAGTGCTATTTACTGAAGAAAAATGAAGGAGGAATACTAATTTGTCATTACCAAACACCTCAGAAACGGATTCAAAGCAGAAGATTTTTTTCCACTCAACGTTGTACTCGCCGAGTGCACACCCGGGACTCGACGAGTCCCTGTGCAATTTCGCGACTTTTCTTCCAGATACGCTACTACTCGGCGAGTTATCGTATTGACTCAAAAAGTCACTCAATATTTCGTTCTCAAGATTACGATTTAACCACATTTGATACGGGCTTTACTCATATTCTTTGAAGATTAATTCCTGAAGATTTTCAAGACTATTTTCCTGCATATTTGGAGCTGTACCACACGAGATTTGACACCCAAGGCGTGGATGAGCTGTTCCCATGTCTAAAGTCAATGGAAGATGGAGCTTAAAATAGAGAAATATCGACCTCGCCACTACTATCCCAGGGGAGTTTGTACCAATTCCCTCTCTACTTTGTCATTTTCTTTATCATGCATAATATGCAATGAGGGCATTGCATAAATTAAGTGTGGGGTAGGGGGTTGATTATATTAGTTACATTAGAATCCTAACTTAGGTAAAATTTTAAAAATTTTGCATTAAAATTGCTAGGATTAATTTAGAAAATTTTGGTATGTTGAGCGCCCTTGCTTAAGCATGTAGGTATTGAGTGAAAAAAGTGAGTTACATGTGAAAAAAAGAGAATTGCAAGAAAAGTTGTAAGAATTTTGGAGCAATCAAAGTGAAGATCAAAAGATCAAAGTTCTGAAGAAATTCAAAAAGTTGAAGATACCAAAAATCAAACAACAAGGTGGTGAATTCAAAGAAATCAAAGATCAAATAACAAAGAAGTGCAAAATTCCAAATAAGCTCTATAGAGGTATCAAAAAGTTGTAATTTTCTAGATTATGTATGCTTGGGTTGCTCAACCAAAAATACCTTGAGGTTAGGAAGTTTTCTGCGGATGGATTCGGAGGGATGCATAAAATGAGCATTGTTCAAAAGAAGTGGGCGGGTGTTTATAAAGATTGTTAGTATTTAGCGGGTATAGTGTTTCCATTGCATACATAAGACTTCCAACAACACTTGAGTATGGAACCGCTCATGTACTTCCTTTCTTCATTATTAGTGGGTATAGTGTTTAAGCCAAGTTTAAAGAGAGCCACCAAAGGAGTTCCAACTGGTTTGGACTGATCACAATTGAAAGACTGCGTAACTTTCTCAATGTACTTTTATTGAGAAATACATAAACGCCCTCCTCCTCTGTCCCTTTAAATCTTCATCCCCAATATCTTCTTTGCTGCTCCCAAATCCTTCATCTCAAACTCATTCTTCAGGGTCGCCTTCAAGTCATTTATTCCATCAATGTCCTTGGATGCGATGAGCATATCATCAACATATAGCAACAGATATATGTAGGAATCTGGTGACAATTCCTTAGAGTACACACAATTGTTGAACTAATTTCGAGTGTAGCCATGCGAGATCATGAATGAATCAAATATCTTGTACCATTGTCTTGGAGACTGCTTCAAACCATACAAATATTTCTTTAGAAAACATACATTATCCTTCTTAGAATCAAGGAACCCTTGTGCCTGGGACATATAAATCTTCTCTTCTAAGTTCCCATGAAGAAATGCAGTTTTCACATCAAGCCTTTCAAGCTCCATATCAAATGCACTCACCATGGCCAAAGGAACCTGAATTTTCTTGTGCTTCACGGCCGGTGAAAACACCTCGTGATAATCAATCTTCTTTCTAAGAAAACCCTTTCGCCACCAACCTTGCCTTGAACCTAGTTGGTTCAACTCCTGGTATCTCTTCCTTCTTTTTAAAGATCCATTTGTATCCCACTGGATTTCTCTCTTTCGTACTGAAACAAGATCCCATGTTTTATTCTTCTCTAAATATTGCATTTCTTCATTCATGGCCATTAACCAGTCATTTTCTTTTTTACTCGCCACAACCTCTTTATACGATTGAGGCTCATCAATGTCAATGTCTTCTCCAGTTGCTAAAGTAAAAAACAATAGAGTCAAGTTCATCTGAATTCACACATCCTACGTGTCCATTAGGGTCGATTGACCCTCTTTGATCCTCTCTTTGTGATATGTGCATAGTTAGCTATATATTTCGATTAGAATTTTATTATTTTCTAGCTAATTTATTGCAATTTATGGACAAAAAGGTACTTAATTATGTTTAAAATGTATTTTCAGTCTAAAAGATGAGCTCGGAAGCAAAAGGAAGCAGGAAATGTGATCGGAAACTTGAGAATTGAAGAAAGAATAAAAAAAGAAGAAAATAGTCAAAATCCTGAAGGACTCGACGAGTTGCATCGACTACTCGACGAGTTCCCACGAATGTTCGCGAAGCAAAACACAAAGTCCTAGCCGTATACGGATTCCTAAAGGGGACTCGGCGAGTCGGTTATCTACTCGGCGAGTAGCCCCTGTTTTCTGAAGACTATAAATAGAAGCCAAATTGCTGAATTAAAATCTCTCTCTGGAACCCTTGGGGATTACTCTATGATTATGGTGTTGTTGAAGCCTTGGAGTTCGTGAAGACAACCCTATACTTCAATTTTAAGGAGATTAAAGGAAAATTTAGTATACTCTTTACTTTATCTTTTATTTGAACCATGTTTGAGTTATTAGACATTGTTTGTGAGCTACTATCTGCTGTGATTATGAGCTAAACTTTTCATCTTCTGTTTAGGGTAGATAAAATTACAACGATGGATTGATTTATGGTTGGATTAATTGTTTATAGGTGAATTATATTTTATTAAGCTTGTTAAAGAAACTTATGCATTAACCACAACTATTTTCTGTTAATTAGCAAGTAATTAAGTTGCATGAACATCTCTTAATTGCTTATCTAATATGATTTGTGTGAAAACATTGTTATGTGCCTAGGAATAGGGAATGTGAAACTAGGATTAATTAGAAAATGGGTAAATTAATGTGTGAGCTTGTGTGATAAACCATCAACAAGAAGTTAATTGAATTAGTAATTTGATTAGCTAATTACAAGTCTTATTTAACCTGAACAAATTACCTAGGAAATTCATTAGTTTAATCACTTGATCACTGCTTAAATTAATTTGTTTACTAAGGATTGGTAATAGCGAGTGTGAACCTAATCACTTTAATCGGTAGCCAATAACAATTAATCCATTGCACTTGCCATAAAATCAACCATAGGAGTAAATGAATCGAACCTAAACAGAAGTCTTCTTATCATTGAATTTAGTTGGTCTTTATTCGCTTTAGCTGTTAGTTATTTAATTAGCATATTAGTTAGTTGTGTAAGTTTCTAGTCGTGAAAAACTAGAGAAAACCTTCACTTTTATTACTTATTTTAGTTAATTCTAGTTATTAGTTTAATTACAGTTCCCTGTGTTCGATACCCTGCTTATTCAACTATACCACCAATTGACATGTCCACTGCCTTTGTGTGTCCAAATTATATCTTTAAAGTAGGACTAAAACTAGTGCATTTTTATACACATCACTTTGCTACAGATTCATACCCATCATCCTTCCCGACATCAGTACCACTGGAAGAAGATCCCATGGGTTACTCTTGTGTTTCAACTTGTCCGGTTTGTTCACTGCCGCCTTGCTCTTTGTCACTTATCACAACTCTGTCTGGAGTTTGAGTTGCAAACCCCACCATCTGGCTAGAACCCTGGTCTTTGTTCCCTACTTGACTTGTATCACCTCCTCCCTAGTTACCCGCGACAGATTCATCAAAGGTTACATCTCTACTCATGATAAATTTAGGAGTTTTTCCTTCTTCTATACACCACAGTCGATAACCTTTTGCTCCTGTCGCATATCCCAGAAATTTGCTCTTCATTGCCCTTGGCTCAAGTTTACCGTCATTTACATGAGCATATGCAGGACATCCAAATATACGTAAACCAGAATAGTCAAAGGGTTTCCCGGACCATACCTCTTGAGGAGTCTTCAAGTCTATTGCAGTTGGTGGTGGTTTGTTCACTAAATAGAAAGTCTTGTTAACTGCTTTTGCCCATAATTGCTTGAATAAGTTAGAAAATATTCGCATACACCTTGAATGCAACATGAGTGTTTGGTTCATCCGTTCTGCCATTCCATTTTGTTGTGGTGTGTATCGTACAGTGCAATGCCTAACTATACTTTCTACTCTCACAACTAGAATTTTTGGCTAGGAAATTCTATCTATGTATGATCAACTCTTGATGTATCTTGTAACTCTAAGATTGATTTCATACATGTTATTCAATTCAACAACAACTATTCAAATAAAAAACTCACTCGTGAAGCCCTAAACCTAGTTCAATGCACTATGTTCACTCTGATTTGGGTTGTAACCCTAACTTCCTAGTTCAAACATCTTTTTAGGCCAGGAATCATTTATTGGGCCTAATGGACCAATAAACTCACAACCTAATTATTTTGGGTTAGGAATACACATTTGGGCCCTAATTGGACCCACATTCACTAAGTAATTGATTTTGGGCCACAATATTCTTCATGGGCCTTAATGGGCCGTAAACACTATTACGGACATCATTGGGCCGAAACCCATTGTTTATACCACTTTTGGGCCGAAAGCTCGGGTATGGGCCCAATGGGCCGAAAGCTTTCTAATTTGGGCTATAAGATCTCGATTTTTATTCAATCCCAAACATTTCTCTCTTTTCCTCCTCTCATTCTCGGAAATATATATAAAAAAGGGGAAAAGATTATGGGAATTAATATCTTGACACCTCAATATTACATGTTGAATATCCATGCACAATACAAATCATATAACAAGGCATTCTCATATCTCCATGCAACATCTTGTCCCTCTCTCTTCTCTTCTCACTCTCGGCCATAAGAGCCACCACCACCACCACCATCCTTCATTTCAAACTCAATAATCTCTCATCTTTTCCTCTCAAACACAATTTCATCCATTCTTCCAAATTTTCGTGTGTGGTTGTGTGTGTGTTCAAGAACATCTCATCAAAGATCGTCATTCTTGGTAAGCTACTTCCTAATAAAGGTGTTCAACTTCATTTTATGTTAAGTCCTTCACTCATTTACACTCCATTTCACGATTCTTGCATCTTAGAACACCCTAAGTCCGAAAAATCTCCTCAAGAAGCAAGCTAGGCTGAAATCTCCCTCAATCTTCTCACCAAAACCGATCCATCAACCAAAGTGAGTTCATACACCCTTGTTTTTTGATTTTTACTATATTTTTGGGGAGGATACAAGTTTCTTTGTGTTAGATCTATGTATTTATGCATGTATATGTGTGCTTTCATGTTATATGTTGTGATTATGCTATGAAAACTTGTTAAAACTTCATAAAAACTCGAGATCTACTAAAGTTTGGTGATGTTTGTAAACTAAATCATCATAAGTAACATATTATGAACTTGAAAGGACTAAACAGGTTAAAGAACACTACAAACTAAACAAAACCGTATAATGGGGCCATTTTTGACAAATAAACAAAAAGTGAGGTCTTTAAGTTAACTCACAATTTTGGAAAGGACCAAAAGAGTCATTTGTAAATAAAAATGGGTATTTATGACATTTACGGTTTTAAAAGGGCCAAAAAGTGTTAATTTTCACAAATGGGCTTATAATTAGGTCTTCACGGTTTCATGGGCTAAATTTGTAAACTTTTGACTTTTGTGGGTTAAATTTTCATTTTAAACAAATTTGAGCCAAAAATGTAAATTTTCGGTTAAATGAGCTGAAAATGTAAATTTTATTAAACTTGGGCCGAAAAGGTTAAATTTCTATACAATTGGGCTGCAAATGTCAATTTTCATCAAAATTGGGCCGAAAATGTTAATTCTAACAAAAGTGAGCTAAAAATGTTATTTTAATTAAAATAAGCCCTTAAATGTAAACTTTTGGTCTTAATGGACCTAAAGTGTCATTTTTACTAAAAATATGCTTAAATTGTAAATATTCGGCTTAATGAGCCGAAAATGTCATCATTACGAAAAGTGGGCCTTCTATGTCATTTTGGTAAATAATTGAGCTTAAACAACCAACGTAATAACAAACGGACTAAATACGTCATTTTCACTTTTATTGGGCCTGGAATATACCTTACATGTTTATTGGGCCTTAGTGGTTCATTTACATGCTTATTGGGCCTGGAACATTTCTTACATGTTTATTGGGCCTTAGTGGTCCATTTACATGCTTATTGGGCCTGGAATATATCTTACATGTTTTATTGGGCCTTTGTGGTCCATTTACATGCTTGTTGGGCCTTGTAAACTTAAAACATACACGAAAACATTATTTACTGCATTAAATAGTGTGTTTCAATATTCACGTAAGCATAGTTAAGGTTCTTGTGAGACGTTCTTTCATTCGTACCTACCTAGTATACAACCTTCAGTCCTGTAGTTATAACCAGAGTCTCCTGGAGGGAGAACGAGAGTTCGTGTATAGATGTCCACGGGGTTGACAACCCCGCACCTGAGCTGTTCGCTACAGCTAGACTAGGCTAATCTAGGGTGACAAACGTCTTACCTTAAACAAGCGACGCCTGAAAAACGTCATGACAGGCAGATCAGTCATATCAAGTATGGTTATAACGACTCACATAAAAATTAACTCCACTGTAAAATTTACGGAATACATATACCATTCTACAGTTACAATTCTATACAACCACCATTTTACGGTCTTTGGGTTTAAGACCACAACACTTTTACAGGCAGCAAATATCTGATTTTATGGGAAACATACATTATACACTACCTTCTACTTACAACAAAAAACATAGGAAATTTTGGAATACACCCCTTATACATTTTCAAAACAGAAACACATATGCTTTAATACAAGATTCGATACAAAGCGTTCAAACATTTATTTCTTTTACAGAAAATATCAGATTTTCTGGTGTTTACAAAGTGATACAAACTTTTCATACAAATATGCTTATGAACTCACCAACATTATATATGTTGACCATTTTCAAAATAACTTGTATTCTCAGGAAATCGTTAAGCAGGTTGGCCTTCAAGAACTCATGGATTTTGATGTATTTTTGCTATCATCGTACACTTATATTTTGGGAATGTAATTTGTAATCCAACACACTGATGTAAACAATGGCGGTTGTATTATTGTATGTGTGATGATGATGTTGTCATGATTCAATTATATACACTGTGATGGTATTACAAGATGAAGTCACCCAAACCCCCGGACGTTTCCGCCGTTCCGGTTCGGGGGTGTGACATCTACCTTGCAAAAATTATCAAATAGAGCATTGCAGAACTCGAACCCAATGTCAGTCCTCAGAGTCTTGACCTGATTTCCAGTCCTTTTCTCAAACATGGTCTTCCACTCCTTGAACTTCCCAAACACCTCAAATTTGGTCTTTAGAAAGTATAACCAAACCTTCCTTGAATAATCATCAATGAATGTAACATTCCGTTTCAAATAAATAAAATTAATTAAATAAATAAACCGTAAAAACCCAAAACGCATTTTATATTTTTATTTTATTTTATTTTAGCAGTAAATCCGTAATAATTATTATCTGTCTTAGCCATAAGGAGTTCAATGTTATAATTTCTGGAATTTGGGGTCTATTTTGTAACAATTGGACTTGAAATGTAAAGAATTTCATGGAGCAGGGGTTGTTTGGTAATTAGTGGATTTGAGTTGAAAATGAATAGAGATGGAGGGCCGAAAGTGTCAAAAATGGAATGAAGTTTGAAGGTGGAGGCAGGTATAAAACCCGTCACCTCCCCTTCCCTTGCCTCTCATTCAACCCTAACCCTAACCCTAGTTTATGGAGGAATTGAACACCATGGTTAAACCCGGACAGTTATGTAGTCGTATTAGGGATAAATATAGTCTGGTCAACTATATTTATTCAAATACGACCAACATGTGTTTGGGAGTGATCACGGTGGGCAATGAATTTAGAAACTTACCAACCTCGTATCCAAAAAGTTATTAAGAAAGTCAAACATAAACAATTAAAATACTATAGGAGTGTTTTGGAATGCTATCTACATACACCCCCTTACACACTTCTCACGCCTCCAATTCTCACACAAACATCACAGCCGAATAGCAACAAGGTGACCTTTACTATCAGGCCCTGGTGGACCACGGGTGGATGGAGGAAGAACTTGAAATGGTTCAAGAGGCAGATCTAGGAGTAGGACCTGAAGAGTATCTAGAGATAGATTACGAGGATATGGGATCCGAAGAGGAGACTGAACAGGTAGAGGGCGTTAGGGAAGTTCCTAGTGAATCCCACCCTTCCGAGATGATACCGGACCATCACACTGCACAAGGGGACCCCACTGATCAGACGCGCTCCTTGGAGGAGGAAGTTGCCACTCCCAGGAAACAACTTTTTGTAGCGGAAGCAAGAGTAGTTCGGGCAGAGCAGGAGAGAGACGAAATCACTCGGGAGATGAGTGAATTGGCTGACCTTTTGGTCCGTCATTTCGGCATTTGATCATCAGCACCACCAAACACTTCCCGTCGTGACTAGGATCCGCTCCACCCATCACCACTATTGTTATGTTTCTCTTTTATGTACTATTGTATATAGGACTAGTTTTATGATTAAGTGATTACACTACTCATAAAGCCATTATGATGTCGAATCATATATGTCTCTATGTACTGTACGCCTTCCAAGGCGAATTTTCACGCGTTGTACTACAAAGTTTATCGTTCATAAAATAGTTCTATGTTTTATTTGTTATGTTGTTATCTGCTATGTGTTTTATTCTCCTTATTTCATGATATTATACGGATTCACTTATATGTAATACTGAAAACATTACAACCTATAGACAATAACAATGTGTTCATCGTCCTTCTGTTCCATGACAGAAGATGCCTAGGAGACCAATTCGCAAGAATAACAACACGGCGCCACCACCACCACCTCCGCCAGAGGTGAACTCTGCTGCTTTCCAAGCAGAAGTGTCAGCTGCAGTCACAGCAGCCTTGACACACATTCAAACTGGGAACAATGGTGGCGGTAATGGTCAAGGAACTAGAAGCTCGAACCAAGGTCCTACAAAAGTCTGTACATACAAGGACTTCTCAAGTGCCAAACCTCGAACGTTCAATGGGACTGGAGGCGTAATAACTTTAAAGCGATGGATAGAAAAGATCAAGCCAGTTTTTGAGATCTGTGGATGTCCTGAAGAATGCAAGGTGAAATTTGCAGCTTGCACGTTTGTTGACCAAGCGCTCTCGTGGTGGAATGGTCATGTGGAGGCTATGACACTCCCAGTGGCAAATGCCATGCCATGGGGGGATCTCAAGGAAATGTTGATGGCAGAGTATTGTCCCTGTGGAGCAGGAGCTATGGAACCTTACAGTACAAAACTCAGACATCGATGCTTACATCTCAAGATTCAGTGAATTGGCACTTCTGTGCCCGGGTATGATCACACAAAAGGAAAGAAGATTGAGCGGTTCGTTTGGGGACTAACTTCTCCAATCCAAGGAAATGTAATAGCAGCAAACCCTGAGACTTATGAGAGTGCGAAAAGGCTAGCTAAGAAGCTTTACGACCATGGCAACAAGAAATGAGCCAAAACTGCTGAGACTGAGGCCAAGAAGGAAGGGAATAACAAGAAAAATGGGGACAATAAATGAAAGGGACGACAGAACCAGGGATCCTCTAAAAAGCAGCAAACAATAGCAGTCCACGCTGCTACCACCCAAGTTGCGCCAGCACCAGCTGGTCCAGCCTCATTTGCGCAAACAACTACCAAGCCTTACTCTGGAACCTTACCAAAGTGTAACAAATGCAACTACCACCACAATGGAGAATGAAGAGACCTGCAGTGTATCAATTGAAACCGCAAGGGGCACACCGCCCGACACTGTAGATCTCAACCCCAACAGAACCAATTGTCAAACAACAACACCAACAACAATAGCAACAACAACAACAACAGCAGCAACAACAACAAGAACAACAACAACAACAACAACAACAACAACAACAACAACAACAATAACAACAACAACAACAATAACGCCGAGGCCAGTCATCCTTGTTATGGGTATGGAGAAACTGGCCATTCTTAGGCGAAATGTCCCCAAAGCCAACAACCAAGGAGCATGAGGATCAGGCAGGGTCCTGACATTGGGTCAAGGAGAGGCAGTTCAAGACCTGACGGTTGTTACTGGTACGTTTCCCGTCAACAACACTTACACATGCATTCTATTTGATAGTGGGGCTGATCGGAGTTTCGTGAGTAATAAATTCAGACACTTACTAAACCAACAACCCCAGAAGCTAAGCGAAGCCTTCACGGTGGAGATGGCTAATGGGAGAACCGAAACAACCAAATACGTTTATGTAGGGTGCACATTAACATTAAACAACCATTCATTTCAAATAGATTTGACGCCAGTAAATATTAGGAGTTTTGATGTGATAATCGGCATGGATTGGTTAAGCCCCCACCATGCTGATATTATGTACCACGAGAAGGCCGTTCGCCTTCACCTCCCTAACCACGAAACCCTCATAATCTACAGTGATAAACCTGGCGCCAATCTCCGTCTTATCTTGTGCATCAAGGCAGAAAAATGCAAGCACAAGAAAAACTATGCCTTTCTCGCTCACGTTGTGGATAAAGCAAAAGAGGAAATAAACATTAACGACATCCCAGTGGCATGTGACTTTCCGGACGTATTTCCTAAAGACCTTCCGGGAATACCCCCAGAAAGACAGGTCGAATTTCGAATCGACCTAATACCGAGAGCCACATTAATTGCCAAATCACCCTATAGGTTAGCTCCCGCCGAAATGCAAGAGTTATCCAGTCAATTAAGCAAAATTCTGAGCAAAGGATTCATCAGGCCAAGCTTCTCACCCTGGGGAGCTCCGGTCTTGTTTGTCAAGAAGAAGGACGGATCCTTCAGAATGTGCATCGACTATCGGGGGTTGAACAAAAGTTAAAAATCGTACATTTTAGATTACCACAGAGGAAGTAAGTTAGGACTCGAATGTTGTGACTAGTAATTTTCTCGTAAACTTTAGATCTGCTCACATCTTATTTGATTGTGATGCCTCGGATTCTTTCGTGCCTTATAAATTCGCACATTCTTTTCAAATTGCATGTTATGCAATTGTCCAATCATTTCATATAGATAACATAGGAAATATATCATTACTTGCTGATAAAGTCTATAGAGATAGTGTCATAGGAATTGAAGGTGATAATCTTCTTGCTAACCTAATTCCTATCTCCTTTCCCAACTTTGATATTATTCTCGGGATGCATCCCTATCGAAGAAGAGGATTCTATTTATGTCTACGGTAAAAATAATAAATTTCTTTCTTAAAAACTCGTAAATTTATATCGAAGGGATATTCTACTTATCCGGTTTATACAGTTAATACCTTGAACGAGGAGAAAAAAACTGTTAATGATAGCCTTTGGATAATTATCGACCGGCTGATTAAGAGTGCATATTTTCTCGCCATACGTACAACGGTTCTAATGGAGAAATACGCACAAGTTTACTTATACGAAATTGTGGCGAGACATGGTGTGCCACTAAAGATTATTTCCGATCGTGATACTCACTTCACTTCTCACTCTTGGGCGAGTATGAAAAGTGAATTGGGATCTCGAGTTGCTCCCAACACAGCTTATCATCCCCAGACAGATGGTTAGATGGAGAGAATAATCCAAACAGTAGAAGATATGCTTCGTGCATATGTCTTAGAGTTCGGTAGTAACTGTGAACACCATTATGTTGGCATAATGTAGGACAAAAAATCCTTGGTGGTCCTGAAATGATTCAAGACACCACTGATAAGATTCAAATTATACTTAGGGAAAATAATAATGAGATAAGAGCGAAATATCCTCATTTATCTAAATCATTGTGATTTCGGGGACGAAATCCTCAAAAGGAGGAGGTATTTGTAACATACATGTTTTAAAATCGTGTTATGTAATTTGAAAAGTTAATAATGTTATGAAATATTATGTGAAATTGAGTGTTGAGTTCTAACAGATAGTTTTTACTAGAAATAAGGTAAAACTATGTTTAGAATCACTCATAAATTATTGGAAGTCTTATGAGATTCCAATTAAAAGCTAAATAGTGAAATTTAGCGAAAATATAAAATTTGAAATAAGTAAAATTTTATTATTGAAAGTTGTAGATAATCGCGTTAGAAACATGTAGGCGAAAACCTCGTCGAAATCCGAGTTATAACGAAGAAGTTATGACTAATCGAAGATCCACGATAAAACCGGCACGGTGCCGAATGACGTAAAAAGTGAGTTTTTGATAAACTACTTTTTAGCCTTAGTGATCTAAATGAAAGTCGTAGTATTCATTAAACCGAGAATTTTGATAAAAAGAATGCCAAAATCTGACTTCGTATGAGGAATTTATGATTTTTCTAAGTTTCAGTTTAGCAGTAGACAACTAAAAACTCGAATTTTAGATCAAGTGATTTTTAGCCAACACAACCTAAACAAGAATCGAAGGTCTCATCATTAGTAGTACAACGGTAAAAAGTCTGACGAAAACGTACGTCGGATGAAGAAGTTATGAATTTTTAACGGATTTTCCTGTCTCGGTCTGTTAAAAATAATAATATTAAAAATAATTCAAAATTAGCCGACGAACTCTAAACGAAAGTTGTAGAGCATAATTTTCCCTACGCGTGCATATAATGAACGTCAAAAAAGGAGCCCGTATGAGAAAGTTATGGATTTTACAAGATTTTGGCACAATTTCCGAGATACCTCGCAAGGATAAGGCTGATTTCGGTGAGTCATCGCGCCACGTGTCCGAGCCGAAGACCCAGCCGATGACGCGTCGCCTTCTGGTTCGCCCGGAGCTTCGGTCCAATGCGCGTCCGACTCCTCCTCGCTCCGTGTCGCATCCGAGCTCGCACAGGTGTCGCGTCCGAGGCCTGCAACGTGTCCGACGCGTGTCACTCCCTCGCTGCTGCTGACTCGCCCTTCTGATCGGCCGACCTCGCATCCTCGCCCTATAAATACAAGGCCTGTGAGCCTTGCCGAGGAATTTTAGACTTTTGCCATTTTTGACCCCCAAATCAATATTTTTATTATTCTGACATCCCCCGAAGCCCCGATATCATTTTTAGCACCCGAAACACGCCCCGAAGTTCCCGAGAAGCCCGAAAAAATTCATCTTTTCGGTTTGAAGCTCTACCTTCGTAGAGCCCGGTTTTTCAATAAATCTCCCGGTTTTCAACGACGAAAATCATATTTAGAGCCGAAATGCTGCACAAATTATTATTTTGACCCCCGGTTAATTCAAGGTGAGTTCAATATATATGAACAATTGTATGTTATGTGTTATATGTGCTATGTGCTTTTCAGAATTATTATTCCGGGTTATTTTCCTATGTTATTTTGGTTTTATACCTTTGGCTATGTAAAGCATGAATTGTATACTAACAGAATACTAGCGGAGCTATACCTATGACTTGAAGTGTATGACATAGGCATCACTTGGGTATTGGTATGAACCGTTGACCATGAAGTGTATGACATAGGCATCACTTTGGCTTCGGTAGTATGCTAAGATAAGACTGAAAGTCTGGATATTCTAGCAAAATAATATTCTTGAGTATTTTTCCGTGTCATTATTATTCGTTATTTTTAATAGCAAAAGAAATACCTTTGACCATGTGATTAGTGAAAGGACTTAGATTCATATTGGTACTGGTTTGTAGCCTCTGGCCATGTAGAACATGTCTCCGTAAGAGAATGATTTCTATTCTATGGTATTGGCAAAAGGTCAGACAGGGCCATAAGCCTAAAATCTACCAAATAAAAGTTAATCCGAAGTTGTATGTCTTCTGTGCCATTTGGGCCAAAGCTTTATTGATTGTATATCAAGTATGGAAATTGTTACGTCTCATTGATTGATAGACAAAGCTTATCGCATTATGCCTTTGTTGTTCCTTGTTCCTCTTTGCTTCTGGCATATTGAAGTATATATATGGCATAATGTTATATTGTATCTATTATTGAACTCACTAAGCGTCACCGCTTACCCTCTCAATGTTTAACAAATTTGCAGGGATTAAGTAACCAGTATAGTCATATACTGTTGGAAGGTTTAGAATAGTTATAATATTACCTTTGTATTTCGGTTTATGTTTGTATAAATTTACAATATCCTGTGTAGTTATGTAAAATGTTAAAACATAGTCGGTTTGTATCCAATCTTTTGTAATCACTTTATCAATGTAAGATAATGTTTTATAAATATGCATGTAGCATGTTTTGGAGTAACTATATTGTCAAGTATGAAAGTTTGGGTCTTTCAGAAATATGAAAGTATAGAAAGGGGTCCTTTCAGAGTGAGGTCCCGCGCTTTGATCATGATTCCTGTGTCAAGACACTGATCGAGGAGTCAGAGACGAGGTGTGTGATAATGCATTATTTCTAGACCGAGGGCCAGGATTGATTCGGAACAGTTGGGGTATCCGGCGGTGTGTCGGTCTGAGGCTTCGAGATGACTAGAGGCAGTCACGTCGAGAGGATTCTGAGATTTTTGTCAGAGTTACGGGATATTTGGAGTTTCTTGGTTTCCATCGGGAAGATCATTGATGTGATTACGTGCTACGTTCCAAGAGTCAAGTGTGATGCACCTAGTGAAACAGTCTATGGAGTGGATTGTTGGTATGCGATTTGGTGATGGTTCGAACCCTGAGTGAGGGAGAACTGGGTATTCTATTGAGAGGATCAGCAATCCGTTCAAGTAGGGTTAGAGAACTGGTTATGGAGATCTGCGGTGCGGACACAAGAAATCTGGGTTATTAGTGATGAGGCGAGATGATGTATGTGTATGTGCTTAAGAAAGGATGAGTGGATCCAAGGCAGGTGGCCGTTGGTCAGAGAATTTATTGTGACCAGGGATTTTTTTTTTCAGGTTTGCAAATGTTGAGTTCAAGGCGGTGGGGTCGCTGAGTCAGGGTGTAACAGTTGAGATTTGCGGGTATAGGTATAGATTGTGATCTATACTCCAGGAGGGGCAGCAGTTGAATTGTCAACCAATTGCAGAGTCGGTATGAGTAGTTACGTATGGATGGTAATCAATAGAGGGTGGAGCTTTGGATTTTTCGTCAGCATGTTTTCAGTCATTGACGATTTCTTTCGTGTTTCAATCTGTGAGATGGGAATATTTCGAAGTTTCAAGTTGCATAAGTGGAAGATCAGTGGTTGAGGCAAGACATCATGAGATGTTGTGATGGTGTACCGAGGTACCCGAGTGATTTTATTGTTCCAGTAGGAACCCATCAGTTAATTGTCGCTGGAGTGGGACTGTCTAAGGGTATATTTGTGTTGAGACTAGTGCCTTGCCTACGAGAACTTACATCAGGAGTGGTGGTGCATAAATTGAGTGGGTGTGTGCTCTTGTCTATGTTGGGTTGTGGAGCATGAGTTAGTGAACTCAGTGTAGTGATGACTTGATGATGAGATTATGAGCTGATAAGAGAGCGAGTGGATCCGAGTGGGGGTAATCACTTAGGATCATCGGGGAAAAACCTTGGAGTGAGCCCATGGCGAGTCAGTGAGTAAGAGAGTGTTGTAAGACTACGGGGAGCTGTAGCATCCATGAGTCAGTGAGAGAGAGGGTATCGTGTGGCTGCGGAGAGCCACAGCATACGTGAGTCAGAGAAAGAGTATTGTGATACTTCGGGGAGCTGTGGTATTCACTAGTCAGCGAGAGAGTATCGTGATACTGCGGGGGGGGCGTAGTATTCACTGGTTAAAGAGAGAGTGTTGTGATACTGCGGGGAGCCGTAGCATTCTCGAGTCAGTGAGAAAGTGTCGCAAGACTACGGGGGGAGACCGTAGCACTCAGTAGTCGATAAGGGTGAATACTGTCCCGCCAGGAGTTGTAGTATTCACTAGTCCGAGTATGACGCAGAGAGGTTCTTAGGCTTGTGCAGCCTTACCATTTGAGTCTTCGGGAACTTGATTGCCGAATCAGGGGAGAGAATGGGGTCTCCGTGTCAGTCGAAAATTTTCATATCCCGGGTTGAGAAGGGATTATCGTAATCGGAAGGAATTGAGAGGTGGTGTGTGTATAAATTCAAGAATCTTGGGTCATGAGTTGAGCCAAATTGGAATTGAGTGGTTCCAATTCTATGGTTGAATCAGACTTTCGAGCTTCAGTCTGGATTCGTTTGTGTGTTGATTAGTCAAGATGAGGTTTCCGATTCGTAGATGGGTTCGTTTTGAGAAGTATTGTTCTCCATCAGATGTATTAAACAAGAGTGAGTCGGTTTCGTCGGTTTGGGGTGAACCGCGAGACGCATGGAACCAGTGGGTGGTAGATGACTAAGGTCGGAGGTGAGACAATTTCAGATGGGGTTGTAGTATTCGCTAAGGGTAAAGTGAATTTCGTGACTTGTATATCACTATGAGCCGAAATAGTTATTGTGAGAAGGAATTCGGTGAGATGTTTTGGTCATGCAATGAGTAACCTTTGGAAGTTCATCTATTGGGTCGAGAGCTGACCTGGTGCTCAGTGTTGAAGGGGATATTTGAGAGGGAGTTGGGGCTTATGTCTATAGAGTTCAGAGGATACTTCCAGGCAAGCATGATCTTTTCTTGTGTTTGATGTCAGAGGTTTTGGGTTCATCCTTTCTGATAAGTTTTGATAGTTGTTCAGGCAGTGGGTCCTTAGTGGGTTATGACCTTTCCATTTCTCTTGAGTTCAACCGGGATCTATTAGAGAATCAGAGTTGGTAGAGTGTTCTTAGAGTCTGTTAATCGATGAGCGATTAATATGATATTTTGCAGGGGTGGTCTGGCAGGGAGACAGACCACTAGATTTTTCAAGTTCTGGAGAGTCAGATCGAGTACCGCAGCGACAGATGGGTCTGTCCTTCTTCTGGTCGGGAGTCGCTGTTGGGATTCGGTGTCTTTGGAAGAGATTGTTGTATGATATGAGGTCCTTCGGTGGTGCTTCTCGGTTTTTTGGGCCCTATCTATGTGTTGGTAAGGAGCGATTTCGAGGGCGAAATCTAATTCAACTGGGGGAGAATTGTATCATCCTGTTTCAGATCGTCCGAGATTAGGGTTTGTGGGCTGCAACCTGGGCATGAGGAATTGTATCATCTTGAAACCTTTCCGAGGATATTATATTAATTGGAAACAGAGTTATATCGAGGAAGAAATGGAAGTTTGAAGTTATAGCAGAATAAGTCCTTTAATTGAAAAAGGTGGCAGCGGAGTACGTTGGGCGTACATGTGTGTACGCTTAGCGTACTCATGTGCGTGATTTTTAAGCGAAGCCACCTAGTACGCTGGGCGTACTAGGCACAAAGTGGAAACCCTAACTTTGGATGTGTCCCTATATAAAGAATGAGATGGCCTCATTCCTGGCCACCATCCTCAGTCAATAAACCCTCTAAAACCCTAATCCTTCGTTCATGGAGCTTGTGAGTGCATTTGATAGCCTTAAGTGATTTTGGTGTGTTCTTGGAGTAAGAAGGAGCTTTGGAGAAGGAGTGAGAAGTCCAGGCCTTGGATCTGAGCATATCTGAGTTGGAAGCTTCATATAGAGGTATAAAGCTTCAAGCTTTCTCACTCTTTTGTTTTGAGCATCATATTAGAGTATTTTAGGGTATTGTCCCAAAAGGTGGAGACTTTATGCGATATTGAGCTCCAGAGACTATGATCAACCCCTTTGAGTGTATTTAGTGGTGTTATGTCATAAAAATCCAATCTTGGACGTTGGAATCAAGCCATGCATGAGATGTGAGCTTTTTGAGATAAGGAAGTGAGTGTTTTGGGTGTTTGTGACCTTTTCAGCCATGCAAAGGCTTAAATTCACTGACTTTATGGAGTAAGTGCCATTAGGGAGTCCAGATCTGGGATTTGAGGTAATATCTTAACTGTTTAAGACCAAATGAGTAGAAAGAGTGAATCTGGGGAGTACGCTGAGCGTAATTCCTATACGCCCCGCGTACTGCCCCAGTGTCCCCGATGGCCAATATGGATTTGCGAGTACGCTGAGCGTACCAGGAGTGGTACGCCCCGCGTAACCTCACTGTGGACTTTTGGGCTAAATTTCATTTTGGGCCTTAAGTGTTGGGCCTGGAGTTTGGGCTTGTTTCACTAGAGTCTTGGACCATAGGATTATATATATGTGCTTTGGGGCCCTTGATTTGGGCTTGCCATTAGATGTGAGAGAGTTCGGCCTCGGAAGAGCCCGTTTCTTATTGGGCCTTGGTGGGCCCAATGGGTTTTAGGTCATTGATGGGCTGGTTAGTGGACTACCTTTAGACCTAACGAGTGAGAGTTTGGACTTAGTTCCTAATTGGGATAATTGTGGGTTTGGCACAGAGTTAGTGGCTGGTGCGTAGCAGCAGCGTTTATAGGGGTTGTTCATCATCCGAGGTGAGTATTCTCACTATACTTACCATGAGTGGTATCTATGAGTGATCGGAGGGTCTTATGTGTTTACTTGAGTTATGCGTATTGTCTGTGTGATATATGTATGCTACATTATATGTTACTGAGACCGGACCGGAGGGTCCAACGAGCCGTGAGACCGGCGGGTCCACACTGAGACCGGACTGGAGGGTCCAACGAGCCGTGAGACCGGAGGGTCCACACTGAGACCGGACCGGAGGGTCCAACGAGCTATAGCCATGAGAGGCTTATTATCTGTGTATGTGGTATTTTGGGGAACTCACTAAGCTTCGTGCTTACCGTGTTATGTGATATGTGTTTCAAGTTCTTTTCAGGATCGTGGGAAGGCACCGACTTGATTGTACACACCAGAGAAAGAGTTATGTTTTGAGGATCCTGGACTATTAATTAAATAATCATGGAGTTGTGTTTTGTAAAATTTTTGGCAAATCATGGGATACCCATTTGCCCTTAATTGAGTTCTCGTACAATAACAACTATCACACGAGCATTAAGGTTGCTCCTTTTGAGGCTTTGTATAGCCGCAAATGCAGATCGCCTGTTTGCTGGGCTGAGGTGGGAGACACCCAGTTGGCAAGAGGGAAAACACTGAATAGCACCCAAATAGGACCCGAGATCATTCGGTAAACGATGGAGAAAATAGTTCAAATCAAGGCACGACTCCAAGCATCGCGAGACCGACCAAAGAGCTATGCTGATAAACGGCGAAAACCTCTGGAATTTCAAGTCAGAAATCGGGTGCTCTTGAAGGTCTCTCCGTGGAAAGGGATGATCCATTTTGGGAAGCGACGAAAACTAAATCGCGATACATCGGGTCGTTCCAGATTCTTGCCCGGGTTGGTCCGGTGGCTTATAAGCTCCAGCTACCTGCAGAGCTCAGCAACGTACACCCCGTGTTCCACATGTTGAATCTAAAAAAGTGCTTATCGGATGAAACCCTAGTCGTTCCTCTGGATAAGATCGAAGTAAACGAGAATCTCTTGTTCGTCGAAGAGCTGGTTCAGATAATGGACAGGGAAGTGAATCGTACAAAACAAAGCCGCATTCCGATTGTGAAGGTTCGATGGAACGCCAAGCGTGGACCGGAATTCACATGGGAACGCAAAGACCAAATGATGCAAAAGTACCCTCACCTTTTCTCCAGTTCCTAGGAATAACATTCAAAAGAATTTTTGGGACGAAATTCCCTTTAACGGGGGGTTGATGTCACAACTAGCATTTTTGGCTAGGAAATTCTATATATGTATGGTCAACTCTTGATGTATCTTGTAACTCTAAGATTGATGTCATACATGTTATTCAATTCAAAAAACAACTATTCAAATCAAAAACTCACTCGTGAAGCCCTAAACCTAGTTCAATGCACTATGTTCACTCTACTTTGGGTTGTAAACCTAACTTCCTAGTTCAAACATCTTTTTTGGGTCAGGAATCATTTATTGGGCCTAATGGGCCAATAAACCCACAACCTAATTATTTTGGGTTAAGAATACACATTTGGGCCCTAATTGGACCCACATTCACTAAGTAATTGATTTTGGGCCACAAAATTCTTCATAGACCTTAATGGGACGTAAACACTATTGTGGACATCATTGAGCCGAAAATCCATTGTTTATACCACTTTTGGGCCGAAAACTCGTGTATGGGCCCAATAGGCTGAAAGCTTTCTAATTTGGGCTATAAGATCTCGATTTTTATTCAAGCCCAAACATTTCTCTCTTTTCCTCCTCTCATTCTCGGAAATATATATAAAAAGAAAAAGAAAAGGAAAATATTGTGGGAATTAATATCTTGACCCCTCAATATTACATGTTGAATATCCATCCACAATACACATCATATAATAAGGCATTCTCATATCTCCATGCAACATCTTGTCCCTCTATCTCTTCTCTTCTCACTCTCGGCCATAAGAGCCACGAGCACCATCATTCTTCATTTCAAACTCAAGAATCTCTCATCTTTCCTCTCAAACACAAGAAGATTTCATCCATTCTTCCAAATTTTCATGTGTGTTTATGTGTGTGTTCAAGAACACCTCATCAAAGATCATCATTCTGGGTAAGCTACTTCCTAATCAAGGTTTTCAACTTCATTTCATGTTAAGTCCCTCACTCATTTACACTCCATTTCGTGATTCTTGCTTCTTAGAACACCCCAAGTCCGAAAAATCTCCTCAAGAAGCAAGCTAGGCTAAAATGTCCCTCAATCTTCTCACCAAAACCGATCCATCAACCAAAGTGAGTTCATACCCCCCTTGTTTTTAGTTTTTACTATATTTTTGGGGAGGATACAAGTTTCTCTCTGTTAGATCTATGTATTTATTCATGTATATGTGTGTTTTCATGTTATATGTTGTGATTATGCTATGAAAACTTGTTAAAACTTCATAAAAACTCGACATCTACTAAAGTTTGGTGATGTTTCTAAACTAAATCATCATAAGTAACATACTATGAACTTGAAAGGACTAAACATGTTAAAGAACACTAGAAACTAAACAAAACCGTATAATGGGGCCATTTTTGACAAATAAACAAAAAGTGAGGTCTTTAAGTTAACTCATGGTTTTGGAAAGGACCAAAAGAGTAATTTTTAAATAAAAATGGGTCTTTTTGACATTTACGGTTTTAAAAGGGCCAAAAAGTGTTAATTTTCACAAATGGGCTTATAATTGGGCCTTCACGGTTTCATGGGCTAAATTTGTAAACTTTTGACTTTTGTGGGTTAAATTTTCATTTTAAACAAATTTGAGCCAAAAATGTAAATTTTCGGTTAAATGAGCTGAAAATGTAAATTTTATTAAACTTGGACCGAAAAGGTTAAATTTCTATACAATTGGGCCGCAAATGTCAATTTTCATCAAAATTGGGCCGAAAATGTTAATTCTAACAAAAGTGGGTTAAAAATGTTATTTTATTTAAAATAAGCCCTTAAATGTAAACTTTTGGTCTTAATGGACCTAAAGTGTCATTTTTACCAAAAATGTGCCTAAATTGTAAATTTTTGGCTTAATAAGCCGAAAATGTCATCATTACGAAAAGTGGGCCTTTTATGTCATTTTGGTAAATAATTGAGCTTAAACAACCAACGTAATAACAAACGGACTAAATACGTCATTTTCACTTTTATTGGGCCTGGAATATACCTTACATGTTTATTGGGCCTTAGTGGTTCATTTACATGCTTATTGGGCCTGGAACATGTCTTACATGTTTATTGGGCCTTAGTGGTCCATTTACATGCTTATTGGGCCTGGAATATATATTACAATGTTTTATTGGGCCTTTGTGGTCCATTTACATGCTTGTTGGGCCTTGTAAACTTAAAACATACACGAAAGCATTATTTACTGCATTAAATAGTGTGTTTCAATATTCACGTAAGCATAGTTAAGGTTCTTGTGAGACGTTCTTTCATTCGTACCTACCTAGTATACAACCTTCAGTCCTGTAGTTATAACCAGAGTCTCCTGGAGGGAGAACGAGAGTTTGTGTATAGATGTACACGGAGTTGACAGCCCCGCACCTGAGCTGTTCGCTACAGCTAGAAAAACGAGAGTTTTTGCTATCATCGTACACTTATATTTTGGGAATGTAATTTGTAATCCAACACACTGATGTAAACAATGACAGTTGTATTATTGTATGTGTGATGATGATGTTGTCGTGATTCAATTATATACACTGTGATGATATTACAAGATGAAGCCACCCAAACCCCCGGTCGTTTCCGTCGTTCCGGTTCAGGGGTGTGACATCTACCTTGCAAAAATTATCAAATTGAGCATTGCAGAACTCAAACCCATTGTCAGTCCTCAGAGTCTTGACCTGTTTTCCAGTCCGTTTCTCAAACATAGTCTTCCACTCCTTGAACTTCCCAAACACCTCATATTTGGTCTTTAAAAAGAATAACCAACCCTTCCTTGAATAATCATCAATGAATGTAACATTCCGTTTAAAATAAATAAAATTCAATAAATAAATAAACCCTAAAAACCTGAGATGCATTTTATATTTTTATTTTATTTTATTTTAGCCGTAAATCCGTAATAATTATTATCTGTCTTAGCCATCATGAGTTAAATGTTATAATTTCTGGAATTTGGGGTCTATTTTGTAACAATTGGACTTGAAATGTAAAGAATTTCGTGGAACAGGGGTTGTTTGGTAATTAGTGGATTTGAGTTGAAAATGAATAGAGATGGAGGGCCGAAAGTGTCAAAAATGGAATGAAGTTTGAAGGTGGAGGCAGGTATAAAACCCGTCACCTCCCCTTCCCTTGCCTCCCATTCAACCCAAAACCGTAACCCTAGATTTGTTCTCTATATGCCACCCTTATCTCTCCTACCTCCAGCCGCCGCCGCCATCACCTTGATGTTTTCATGAACCACCATTGCGCTTCTCCCCTACCCCCCCCCCCACGATGGAAGAGTTTAAGACCGACGAGGAGTGGAGGGCAGCCTTCGAGTGTTGTTGCTTCGACGTCCACCATTCGCAGTCGATGCCACCAACTCCTTCGACGTCCACCATTCGCAGTCGACGGTCACTGCTCCCGCTGCCGACGAAGACGAGACTGGCGAACTGACGTCGTTGCTTTGGGGATACCAGAAGAACGAAATCTTGAAGTTGTCGTTGCAGTTGTTCCTGGTTATGAGTCGCACCACCTCTCCTTCTCCATTTCTTTCTGTTCCTACTTCGCCGCTGATGCCGCTCCGGCGGCTGTCCCGTTGACAATATTCTTCTGGCGGTCGCATGCCACCGTGAGTGGGTGGCTACATTGTGTGTGATTTTTCTTGTGGGTGTATGTGTTTCAGTATACATCGGCGTGTGTGTGTTTTCTTGGCCCTAAAACCTAAGAAACCCCCCACCACCACCGTGAGGTGGTGGCTGCCACCTCCTGTCGCCGCCTGCCACCATATTGGTAGTTGTATTGAACATTTTTTTGTATTCTTTTGGTGTGTGTGTGTGTGTGTTTATTTTCTGCATGATTGTTGCTGTGGGAGTTGTTGTTTGGATTCTAACTCGAAACCGCCACCGCCGCCGTGTGGGGGTGGCTGCCACCACGGACCGCCGCCAACAACCACTGCCCGAGGTGGTAGTGGGTGGTTCCCGACTTAATAGACATTAATTTTACCTAACCATCTAACTTTAGTTCGATTGGCACGAGTGTGGGGTTGGAAACCCTAATTAGGGTTTAGAAAACCCTAATTTCAAGAAAACCCTAGTTTTAGAGTTTTTTCGGGACCCGCGTTTAAACTATTAATTGAACTTAAAATTATAGTTGGTAATGCCCTAAAATTAACTTAAAGCAATATTGGAATTAATGAATTAAGTCCTTAAGGGGTTTAGTGTGGAACACTAACCCTAGTTATCATTTTATGTGGAAACCCTAGAATCGAGAAGCTCTATTTTGGACAATGGTCGGACGTGTATTTCAGCTATTGCTTGGATTATTATTATTATACACAAGAATGACTAAGTCAAACCTTAAGCATCCCTACCCTTAGGTGATTAAGTCCTTAATGGGTTAAGTGTTCTTACTTAACCCTAATCGTCATTTTATGTGAAACCCTAATCATCATTTCATGTGAGGTGGTCACTGTTCCAAGTGACTATGACCTGTGATCGGGTATTGACTCAAGTATCTTCATGTAGGTGATTGGAAGTGAGTTGAAGCTGGTAGAGTTCTCCGTTGCTATATTGGCTACCTATGCGCATATCGAGGTGCGTTTCGCCTCACTCTACCTGTGGGTCGAAGGTACCAATGTCGGCCCATTAGTTTTGGTTATCTGTTAGTAGAGGGATGCCTTAGGGACTGTATATAGTCATGTAGGATAGACTTAGGACTCTTGATATAAGCTCTCTTACCTGTTCCTTGTTTCGTTGTGGTTCTAGAGTAGGATCACCTGTCCCGGTGACTATCTCACCTCTGAGTATATACGGCCATGCATTCCTTGGATTGTTGATATTAGTATGTTGTTATGCTGTAGTGATCTGTTAGATCTGTGTTCTGGTATCGAGTATGCTGCTATGTTGTAGTGATCTGTTAGATTTGTCTCCTGGTATTGGGTATGTCGCTTTGTTGTAATAATCTGTATAAGTGTCTGTTACTTGTGTTTGTTGGTTATCATCTATGGAGTGCCCTTAGGAACTGCCTGTGGCCATGTAGGATAGCCTGAGAACACTCAGTCTAGGCTCTCTTGCCTGTTCCTTGTTTGGTTTTGGCTTTAGAATAGGATCATCTATTCGGGTAGCTATCTCACCTCTGGTAACTTATGGTTACGCATTTTATGGAGGTTAGCTGGTAGTGGGACTGTATGTTGTGAGAGGACTAGTAGGCAATAGTAAGTTGTATGATTGTTGTTTTCCTGTATTATGTGCCTACTTGATCATGAATGTTTATATGTCAACATGTTGTGTGTGGTTTGGATTGAGGCGGTCCTACTTTGTGTTGTAGGCCAAGATACCCGGTGCGGGCCGGTTGTATCTCGTAGGCATGGAGGCTCGGAAAGAGCGGTAGGTTTGAGGCGGTAGGCAAACAAACCCTGGGTCCAGCCCGATGGCTGATTGGACCCGTTGTATATTGGCGTTCCAACCTGGGGTATTCAATCCCGAGGATGACTGGACCCGGAGGTCGACTGGGCCTGGGGTATTCCAACCTAATGGTTGAGTGGACCCGACATGTTTGATTGTATATGTTACCCGTTTGTATGGTGGTATTTTGGGGGAAACTCACTAAGCTTTATGCTTACCCAGTTGTTTATTGTTTCAGGTATCATCGGTGGCTATAGGAAGGCGAAGGCGGGACTTTACACACTCATCAGCAGCATTGCGGATTTTGCATTTTCTATGATACTTTGATTCTAATAAATTTAATTTGGAATAAATGGTTTTCTTAATAATGGATTTATAAATTGGGAAGTTTTACCTTAATAAAAATGAAAAATTTTGGTTTAGAAAATGGGACGTTACAATGAACGTCACAAAGTATGAGCATCCTCATTGACACTTCTGTTGGATTAGGTTTCTAAGCTAATAACTAAATTAGTATAATCTTGAATTATTGGCAAAGTCTTTTGGGTTGCCCTCAAACCTAGTAATTGAATAGGATGACTTTTAGATAGAGAGAGACTAATTTATTAGTTTATTATGTGAATAGTAAATTAATTATAAATCAAATGAATTTATTAATATGTTATGAAAATAATATATTAATTAGAAATCATATTATTTAATTAATAAATAATCAGAAATTAATTAGAATTAATTTTTAGATTAATTGGATTATTTAAAATGAAGGGACTATTTGGTTATTTATTGAAAGTTAAAGCGGGAAGGCACTAGAACCTCATGGAATGAGGTGGACGAAAATTGGATAGGGTAAGCCTAGAATTTTCGTCCATAAGCTAAGGGATAAGCAGATAAGCAACTCTACTATTATATTAATTAATTTAGGCCGTATCCCATAAACCCTAGCTTTGGCCCCAAGTTTCCTTCAGCTATATAAAGACCTCATTGGACTTTACAATTTCGTCCATACCTTCTCAGAGGCAATAGGCCTAAATTTTGAGTCTCTCCCCACTCTCTCTCTCTCTCTCTCTCTCTCTCTCTCTCTCTCTTTAAGCCTCCTTGATTCTATGGTTGGGTGTGAACCATCAGAGGAACGACATTTGTGGTGCTAGCTTCAAGCAATCTCTAGAAGGATTCTACTTTGATTATCTACTAGCATAATCAAAAGGTATGTTTTCTTTACTCTTTTATTTATTTGGAAAATACTAGGGCAAGAATAGGGTTCTTGATATTTCAAATTGATTATTGCATTTAATAATGAAAAACTAGATCCTTAGGGTGTATGCGAACATAGGGTTTTATTTTTCCGCCAAAAATATGATTTTTGTTATCTATAAAACCCATCAGTGGTATCAGAGCGTATGTTTTCAGTTGAATTGCATAATAGATGCATAGATCAAGATTAGGGTTTACAGAAATTAAACCCTAAGAGACCAAATTTTGATTTGGGCTACGGTTCTTGAAACCCTAGCCTCCACCCTAATTTTCGAAATTGCTTGGGTTTCCTTATTTGATAATTATCATTTTTAAATTGTTTAAAATAGGATAACTAAATAAAATGGGATAACCCTTATCCCCTTAAATTTTCAAAAATCTAGTTGGGAAGGGATTAGGATCAAAATTAAATTATTTAATTAATAGTTAATAGTAAATAATTATTTAAGCCTTATAAGATTTAAATTAATTTTTAATTAAAAGATAAAGATTAAATCTTATTGGTTTACTTCAAATTAAATTAATTTTTTTTAATTTCGAAAAAAATTAAATTAATCTTAATTTCGAAAATTTAATTTAAACGTACTATTTTGAAAAAGTTTTAAAATACACCTTATACTATATGTAAAATTAAAAGTTTAATTATTACTATATGTATAAGATTAAGTCAGTCAAATCGCTAAGGGGAGTTTAATGAAACAACCTATAAAATGACCGACATTGGTTATCCATTCTTACCCACCGCTCTCTTGTATTGTGGAGGGTCGTTAGCCACACAAATTTGATAGGACATAAACTCATTAATAAGTATAATGCTATAAAAGTAACTAAACCTTTTATAAAATATCACTCTTAGTTACTTTAGGAAAAATGTGAAAAAGTATGCTAATCCATAAAATTGCACATTATACTTTATAGTAGTTAGTGGAGCACATGTGGTTAACCGGCACACTAATAGTGACTATAAAGAGTAGTAATGGACATCTTGAAAATTATCATTGATTAATGGAGCGCGTGTGGTTAACCGGCACATTAAAATGAGATGATAAATGACATCGATAGTGCCAAACATATTATATGGTTATTCACATCTTGTTTGTGATCCTCGGTATACCAGTCACAAATAGAATAGCATAATCTGAGATTAAACATGCCATTGATAGACTCAATGAATCTCAAAAGATCTAGGAATTTCAAAGTTCGAAATTGATAAATTGCTTTTACCTACCTTCATAAATTCGCAATAAGATTACGACATCCCTCTTCTTCGTTGTGAATTGTTATTTTGGATCCTAGCCTGAATCATTCATTATGGGTTAAAATATTAAGGATAATTGTCATCTAACTAAATCTATTCTTTTTCTTTATAGATGTCTACACCTAGTGATGCTTCTGCTCCATCGTCGTTGTAACATCCTGATGATGAGGTATTTCAATTTCGACCCATTGCATGAAGGAATATTGCATTTTGACCCTTAGGCTTGCGAAAGATTACAAAAATGCCCATAGTCGCATTTTGGTAATTTTGGCCAAGAGATTAGTACGCTGAGTGTACGTTGTGTACGCTAGGCGTACACCGCATACGCAGGGCGTACGTGGTAAATCCTCAAACCCTAATTTTTAGGGTTTGGTCCATATGTAAGCATCTTTATCCCCTCATTTCTCATTCCCTCATCAGCCTCCATCTGAGAAAAACAACCCTCTAGCTACCCATAAGTGAGAAGAGTGCATCTTGAGCTTATCTTTGTGTTTTGTGGTATTCTTGAAAAATAGGAAGGTGGTGAGAAGAACATGGAGTTTGGAAGCAACTTGGATATAAGATTATCTCCTTGCTAGCAACCCCCAGGAGATAAAAACCTCATAACTTGATCATCCTATCTAGTAGATCTAGCTATTTCTTCATTTAGAGCACTTTTGGTCTCAAATATGGTGATTCTTGAGCATGGCATGCTCTTAACCAAAGAAGTCATCCTTTCAGACCTTATGAGGGGTCTTGAGTCATAAAAATGTAGTCTTCATGCTTAGTTTTCCTCCATGCATGCTCTAGAAGGTCTTAAGGTGTTAAGAAGTTGGGATTTTGTATATTAAGCACTTAATGGACATGCAAAGTCATAAAGTTGGAAACTTTATGACTCTTAGTGGTATTTTGGCCTTGGATCTGAAATTTGGACGTGAGAGCTTAATACATTAAGCTCTTATTTAGGAAAGGAAGTTCTGAGCATACATCGTGCGTACCTCAGCGTACGCCGCACGTACATGGTCAACCTCTCGACTTCGGTCAGAGCTCGAGTATGCCTAGAGTAGGAGCTGAGTACGTCCCGCATACTCGGCTGAGTGGACCAAACTGACTCCTTGACCCGTTGACTTTGAATTTGACTTTGACCAAGTTTGACTTAAGGGTATTTTGGGTATTTTGAGTTATGGTTAAGCTGTTGTCTCTATTTGTTGGATATGTGACCTGTAGAGACGATATTTGGAGCAGTGTACTGTTTAGCTATTCATCAGACTGTGAGGTGAGTTTCCTCACTATTCTGGTGGTCGAAGGCACCAATGTCGGCCCCTTTGTTTATGTGTCATGTATATAGGATGTTGCTATAGAGTAGTAATCTGTAGATCTGCCTGCTAGCCTGTTAACTAGTTATATGATTATCTGTTTTGGATATATATTATTTGTCATGTGCATGTCGACATGGTATGGTGGGGTTGAGACCGCGCTGTTTTGTGCTGTAGGTCAACATACCGGGGAATTCCAACTGAAAGGTTGTGGACCAGGTCACTCCAACCGGAGGGTTGTGGGCCAGGGGTAATCCAACCAGGAGGTTGTGGACCCGTTATGTATTGGGAATTCCAACTGAAAGGTTGTGGGCCAGGGGTAATCCAACCAGGAGGCTGTGGACCCGTTATCTGTTTGATTATATGTTTGTGTGGTGGTACTTTGGGGGAAATCACTAAGCTTTGGCTTACAGTTTTAGTTTATGGTTTCAGGTACTTCCAAGGATCGAGGGAAGGAGAAGGCATGATCATACAAATCTTCCTGTTTTGTCACTAGATATTGGGGAAAAACTCTGATTTGAAATAACACTTTTGAAACAATGACTATTTTGTAAACAATGATGATGAATGGTTGATTTTTGAAAATTTTAAATTATTGTGATTTTGAGTGTTACAAGTTGGTATCATAGCCTTGGTTTGAGAGAATTGGATAATCATTCGTGTGAATCCAAACTCAAACTAGGGAACTGGAAAAGTTTTTAAACTGATTTTTAAAAAATTGTTTTCAATAGTAAACAAGGAAGGATGTGATGTATACGATCAGCTGGAGGAAGAAAGTATACCCCAATTTACCCACACTGTTATTTGCTATTATGTTTATAATACAACAACATGCTAGTGATAGGTTAGGGATCTTCAGGAATTGCATGATAGAATTGCGTGATAATTGATGCCTAATAGCCTAGGGTTTCTTTCTTATATGGAATTGACATCATTATTGTAGTTTCTTAGTGTATGCAGCGTAGTTGTACATAACTAAGATTATATAGCCTGAGAATGTTTGGTTTAGCCTTATTTCCTGTTCTTGTTTGATGAAGGACTTAGGGTAGAATCAGTTATTTGACTGTCTGTAGGGTCCAATGTTATGTATGATTAGCATACGCGAGTGTTGCAGGGTTAGTGGAAGTTTCATGGATGAGTTATCTGGGGTCAGCCGGCCAGTTAAGGAATGTCTAGTCTTTCTCTAGGAAGTGAGAATATGGTGTATGTGTATTCTAGTGTGTGTTGTTAGGGTCATTGTGATGATCTTATGAGACAAATACGGGTAGGTGTGGAAGATAGTATGGGCTCGTACTACCGGAAGCACAAGACCCGTACGCGTAGCAGGGAAGTCACAGCCCTTAGGGTTTTGTTGGTGGAATAGCTCATATGGTATGATATGCACCTCATCTGATATTTTTTGGTTTATTTTCAGTATGGTGGTTACAAGGCGATTTGAGTCCGGAGTTATATCGAGTGGCCAGGATAGGACAAGGTTGACTTAGGACCAGGTTAGGGAGATGATTCATTCTGAGTTTGTTTCTATATTCTGGGGGCAGATACAGGAGTTGTTTGGGTCTATCAAGACCGCCATGATAGAGTTATTTTATTACCGATACGTTACCCTTTCTGAGGCGGCTACTGATGCAGCTACCACGGTTGTGGCTGCTATGGGGATTCGCGCGGGCAGCGCCTTCCAGTACCGGGACTTAGACAATACGAAGCCCCCGATGTGTGATGGGGTTTAGGATCCGATTATTGCAATGAGGTGGCTATCAGATGTTGAGGGTTGTTTCTTTACTTGTTCCTGCCTAGCTGACCAGAAGGTCAAGTGCGTTCTGAACCTTCTTCGGTCTGGAGCGAAGGATTGGTGGAGATTGGTGACTAGCTCGTACACTCCAGAGCAGATGGTTGTCGTGACTTGGGAGCAGTTCTCTGAGATGTTCCACTCCAGATATGTTCCGTTGGTGGAGCGGGAGAGGCTGGCTAAGGAGTATTTGGATCTTAGGTAGGGGATTGGGTCGGTGACTGAGATCACCAAGATGTTTACAGAGAAAGCTATGTTTTGTCCTTAGTTTGCTGCTTCTGAGCAAGCTCAGATGACCCGGTACTTGAGCATGCTCAAGACGGATATCCGCCAGTTCGTATCCACACAACATTATGGTACACTTGTGGAGTTTCAGGAGGTCTCTAGGATGTGGGAGATTGAGATGGAGCTTCATGTGAGAGAGCGGAGGCAGGGACCGGTTCAGTCGCATCCTGCAGCGAAGCGGTTCAAGCCCGCTGATTTGAGGTCTGGAGGAGAGAGGGGATGCACTTGTGGTAAGTGTGACAAGGTTCATGAGGGTATTTTTTGATCTTCATCTGTTGCCACAAATGTGGCAAGGAGGGGCATTACGCCAAGGACTACCGTCAGCAGGCTCAAGTACCGAGCACCAAGATTTGCTATCACGGTGACCAGGTAGGCCATGTGAAGGCCTAGTGCCCTTTGCTTACTGCTAGACCGGCGCAGGCTCCAGCGCCGACTACTCTGAGGATTACTGATGGGAGCCAGGGCAAGGCGGAGCCCGCTGAGGGCTCGAGGTCACTCTTTTCAGCTCACGGCACAGGAGGCCATGGCGGCACCATACGTCGTTACCGGTATGTTTCTATTTATCCTTTTTGTCGATTATTTTATGGTGTGCTTATGTTTATGTTTCTAATAGGTACATTCTTAGTAAACTCTTTGCCTGCTCTTGTGTTATTCGACTTAGGAACGAGTCGGTCCTTTATGTCTCGGTCTTTTAATAGGGATTTTGATATGACCCTTAGCGAGTTGGAGTGTCCGTTGCGGGTTTCTATCGCCAGCGAACATGGGATTTATGCATCCAGAGTGTATCAGGGTTGTGTCTTGGAGGTTTTCGAGGTGCCTTATCTAATTGATTTGATTCCCATACCCATGGGGGATGTATGCATGATAGTGTGGATGGATTGGCTGAGCAAGTTTGGTGCTATGATTGACTGCGAGGATCAGCGAGTAGTAGTTTGAACTCCAAGTGGAGGAGAACTGGTCATCTATTGAGGGGGTACCAGGGATGGATCAGGGTTTTATTCAGCGGCCAGGGTTCGGCAGTATATACAGCATGGGTGTGTGGGTTATCTTGCATATGTGGTTGATACTCGGGCTGGGGAGCAGGTCTCGATTTCAGATGTGCCAGTTGTCAGGGAATTTTTTGATGTGTTTTCGGAGGAGTTACCCGGTGTGCCTCCCGAGAGGCAGGTTGAGTTCAGGATTGACCTAGTGCCAGGTGCGCCTCTGATTGCCAAGGCTCCGTACCGTTTTGCACCGCCCGAGATGCAGGAGTTATCCTCTCAGCTTCAGGAGCTGCTAGGCAAGTAGTTCATCAGACCGAGCAGTTTGTCATGGGGAGCTCCGATATTGTTCTTCAAGAAGAAGGATGGTTCATACCGGATCTGCATTGATTACCGGTAGTTAAACAAGTTGACGGTGAAGAACCGGTATCCCCTTCTATTGATTGACGACCTCTTTGATTAGTTGCAAGGTGCATCTTGGTTCTCCAAGATTGATATGAGGTTTGGGTATCATCAGGTGAGGGTGAGAGAGGAGGACGTGGATAAGACAACATTTCAGACTCGTTATGGGCATTATGAGTTCGTGGTGATGTCATATGATCTCACCAATGTGTGTGCTGTGTTTATGGATTTGATAAATCAGGTATGCAGGCCGATGCTCGATTAATCAGTTATTGTTTTTATTGATGATATATTGGTGTATTCCAAGACCATAGAGGAGCATGATGAGCACCTTCGAGAGATTTTGGAGTGTTGAGGCGAGAACGGTTGTATACCAAGTTCTCGAAGTGTGCGTTTTGGTTATGAGATGTCCAGATCCTGGGACATCTCATTACCCAAAACAGGATTTTGGTCGATCCGGCCAAGATTCAGGTCGTGATGCATTGGGAGGTTCTGAAATCTCCCTCAAAGATCAAGAGTGTCTTAGGTTTGGCGGGATATTAACGGAGGTTTATCCAGTATTTCTCCAAGATCGTTTTACCCCTCACTCGTCTGACGGGGAAGGGAGTGGATTTCTGATGGGGCCCTGAGCAGCAGATGACATTTGAGACACTGCGACAAAGGTTATGTGAAGCCCCGGTATTAACCCTTACGGGGGGTATCGAGGATTTCGTGGTATTTTACGATGCATCCATCGTTGTTTTGGGGGCGGTTCTTATGCAGATGGGATGAGTGATTGTGTATGCTTCTCGGCAGCTGAAGCCGCATGAGGCACGATATCCTACTCATGACCAGGAGTTGGGGGTAGTGGTATTTTCCCTCAAGATTTGGAGACATTATCTATATGGGGTCCATTGTACCATTTACACGGATCACAAGAGTTTGTGATATCTTATGGGCCAGCTGAACCTAAACATGAGGCAGCGCAGGTGGCTGGACGTGGTCAACGATTATGACTGCAAGATCCTTTACCATCCGGGTAGAGCGATTGTGGTCGCGGATGCCTTGAGCCACAACTCGGCTGGATCTTCAGGTGAGGATATGTGTATGAGGGTATCCATTGATTCTCCACTTTTGGATTTGATCAGAGGGGCACACGAAAAAAGGAGTCAAGAAGGAGAACTGGAAACAGGAGAGGATCAAGGGCGAGATCGACAGATTTGTACCAATAGTGGGGGATTTTTGAACCGGTGTGGTCGGGTTTGGGTTCCGGTTTCTGGTGGGATCAGACAGGTAGTTTTGGAGGAGGCTCATAAGTCTCGCTTTTCGATACACCCGGGAGCCACCAAGATGTATCGGGATTTGAGACTATGTTACTAGTGGTCGTGTATGAAGAGGGAGATAGCATTGTATGAAGGTAATGCGCAACAAGGAGATACCTTTGGTAAAGGTTCACTGGCAACATTGGAAAGGCTCCGAGTGGACCTGGGAGCTGGAAGCAGAGATGCAGGAGCATTATCCTGATCTATTTGCAGCATCAGACTTCGAGGAACAAGTCTAGTTCAAGTGGGGGAGAATTGTAACAACCCGATGATGAGGTATTTCAATTTTAACCTTATGCATGAAGGAACATTGCATTTGACCCTTAAGCTTGAGAAAGATTGCAAAAATGGCCCGTAGTGGCATTTTGGTAATTTTGGCCAAGAGATTAGTCTGCTACGCTAGGCGTACTAGGGCGGACCTTAGTACGCTGGGCGTACATCGCGTACGCAGGGCGTACGTGGTAAATCCTCAAACCCTAATTTTTAGGGTTTGGTCCATATATAAGCATCATTATCCCCTCATGTCTAATTCCCTCATCAGCCTCCATCTAAGAAAAACGACCCTCTAGCTAACCCTAAGTGATAAGAGTGCATCTTGAACTTATCTTTCTGTTTTGTGGTATTCTTGAAGAAGAGGAAGGTGGTGAGAAGAACTTGGAGCTTAGAAGCAACTTGGATTTGAGATCATCTACTTTCTAGCAACCCCTAGGAGGTAAAAAAGCTCATAACTTGACCATCCTATCTAGTAAATCTAGCTATTTCTTCATTTAGGGCACTTTTGGTTCCAAATATGGTGATTGTTGAGCATGGCATGCTCCTAACCAAATAAGTCGTCCTTTCAGACCTTATGAGGGGTCTTGAGTCATAAAAATGTGGTCTTGATGCTTAGTTTTTCTCCATGGATGCTCTAGAAGGTCTTAAGGTGTTAAGAAGTTGGGATTTTGTATAATAAGCACTTAATGGACATGCAAAGTCATAAAGTTGGAAACTCTATGACTCTTAGTGGTATTTTGGCCTTGGATCTGAAATTTGGATGTGAGAGCTTAATGCATTAAGCTCTTATTGAGGAAAGGAGGTTCTAAGCGTACGTCGTGTGTACCTCAGCGTACGTCGCGCATACGTGGTCCCGACTCTGTTCAAAGCTCGAGTACGCCCAACATAGGAGCTGAGTACGCCCCAAGTACTCCGCTGAGTGGACGAAATTGAGTCCTTGACCCATTAACTTTCACTTTGACTTTGACCAGGGTTGAGTAAGTTTGAATTAATGGTATTTTGGGTATTTTGAGCTATAATTAAGCCTTGGTATCTATCTGTTGAATAGATGACCTGTAGAGCCGGTATTCGGAGCATTGTATTGTTCAGCTATTCGTCAGACCGTGAGGTGAGTTTCTCTTGGGTTTTGCGCATTCTAACACTCCTAAGTGTACATGCAACCCTAAATACCTTGGATCTATGTTTTCTCTATTATACATACAATTATGAACATCCAAGGTATTATCCTAATCTAGCATACAAAATAATAAATATAACAAGATAGAATACATACCTCTTTGATGTAGAATGTCTTCATGAAGCTTGAGTGTCTAGTGCCCCAAGTGTGACACCTCAAATGGTTCACACAACACCAAATACACTTGGAATAACTTGAGAGAAACTTGAACACTCCTTGAAATCGTCTAGCCCTCATATTCACACATTAGTGCACGATTTCTTGAGCCATGGGATTCTTTTATATGGTGGCTATTAGGGTTACACCATGTAACTCATAACTTTACCCATTCCTTATGTTCCATGGATTTTAACCTCCATGGAGTATCCATGGGTCACCCCATGGACTTAGTCCAACATAAGGAATCTTGGATCACAAGCCCACATATATAAGAATGAATGGTTTACACAATCAACCCATATATTTAATTAGTCTCCTTTTGATCACTTAATTAATTCCAAATTAATTCTTGATCAATACTAATTAAATAACCTTATTAATATATTAGAACTTATAATATATTAACCAACCTTAAGTGTTATTTCTCTCATTATAGTCTATCCAAATGCATGATGCCATGCAACCCAAATGGACCATGTCGGGTCGGGTCAAGTCTTACCAATTATAGTTATGGACTTAGACATTAATCCAACAGTCTCCCACTTGGATAAGTCTAAAACTATTATTGCGTATGACTTCAGGAACCGATCAGCAATCGTAGCTCTCAAAAGCTTCTGTCGAACCCTGACCTTGTCGATGAACTCTGACCTTTGTCAATGACTTGTCTATTAGATAAGGGATCATATATTCCTCCATTCTAGATATCATATGGACTGAGACTTGGATTATCAATCATTCTCTCTGTCCATTTGTTGTTTCCCGATTTCCGATTCATGATGACTGACTGATTGAACAAATCAAATCAGTCCTGGCTTGGCCAAGCACTCACATGTATCATCTTTAAATCATCGAGGGGCCCACAGATATCGCTTTTATCCCGAAGGTAAAAGGAATGGATAAACTTCGACTCATATGGCTTGTTCTACTACTTGTTGAATCATACACAAAGGCACGTTTTATAACATCGAGTTACCAATGCGTTTTCGTGCAATCAATGTATAACCAACTCATAGTAACAACTCATATCTCTAGGTTTCAAGAATATAAGATATTATCGTCTCATGATCACTCGTGATAAAATCCATGAAGTGATTCAAATGAGCGCGGGTTGAATCCAATACTCAGAACTTATGAGCACTCATGAGTGTTGTAGCACCACTTTGTCCACCAACTTGGACCTCTACAAACCAACCCATGACAGTCTTGATTCATATCTACTTCCAACATATGACCGACTGTGGATGGTTTGAATAACTTAATCATTCAGGAAGAGCGACTTAGTTATTCTGGAAGTCAAAACATGAAAAGTGAAACACAAGAATAAATGAATCAAATATGGTATCAAACCCTACGAATATAAATAAACATTTTTATTTATCACCATACTGATTACTCATTATTCATTGTTTCGGTTTTATCAACTTTATACTTGAATTTAAAACAATAGTTGTCCCATGCTCCAAGCATGTACACTATGTTTTCTAAACACTAGTCATGCCATACACCAAGTATGCATACTATGTTTGTCTATGATCTTTACTTTGTAAAATAGATCAATTGAACATCACTCCAATGATCCCCTTTTCACAGTCCCAAATCCTTACTGCAAATGCAAGAATTCCAAATTCATGCCATTTACTGAAATCTGTTAGATTCTAAACTTATATGCATTGATCCTCTTAATGATTATGCACAAAGTCAGAAAGACTTGACAACAATCATTACAGAGCATTCCAAAGGAGATCAGCTCCTTGGAAACATCCTTCTTTCATTAAGTTTCCTAATCTTACACAGATTGAATAATTTCTAACTTTGAAACATTTCCATATTCCATTTTGACTATCACTTCTGAACAAGAGTTGCCTCCTTACAGATTATGTCAATATGGTCCTTCCAGAATTAACATTATACTTCCAACTGTCCTTGAGCAACCAATCTTTGGTAAACTTTAGATTGTCCTCGACAATTGCTTAATCATTTTAGTCATATCCAATTCTAGACCTTTTCCCTTCATAATGCCCCAGGCATTTGGAAAATTTTAGAAAGGATGAATATAGCACATGTAATCGATCCTATATCCGAAGCATATGGGACACGATTCATGATGTCTCACATAAAGACTAAACCAGTCTTTTGCTATAATATTTCCATTTCAATTTGCCAAGTTCTCAAAATTCAGATTATGAAAAGAGATGCCGTAATCATAATCGAATTTTAGAACGCAAATAATGCACCCATATATAGAATTTCCTTATGTTGAGTCATTCCAACATGAAATTCATATATATATATATATATATATATATATATATATATATATATATATATATATATCCTTGATTAAATACGATTAAAATCTCAATCTAAGCTTTTAGAATTGAAATGAAGTATAATTTCCTCTCCCTTAATTATAGCAAAACAACTTTTTCAACCCCTGCAACCTCACGAATTGAAACTTTTGTTTTCTATAATTAACATTGCTAACTTGCAACCTTTGTCATAATTATCATGCTCCCACTAACATGATGATTATTAGCATAACACTTATGCTCCCACTAGCTTTGACATGTACTCAGAAATCAGCTGACTTTCTTACCAAAGTTCAGATTACTGATACTAGATTGTTTTGATAAAACTTTATCAAAATCATACACCTCTCTTAGATAGCTCACATGTGTGTCTAAACAATTTTAGAACTATGAAAAGGGATGCCGTAATCATAGTCTCAATTGTTTAGACCTTTGCCACTTCTCACAAGTCCATGTTAGTGTGCCGGTAAACCACACACACTCCACTAACGACTTTGAGAATGCAAATATCACAATTGCTATCTAGCTAAAATCTACTTAGTGAAAGTGTTTCCTCACCATCATTTTCATGAATCGGAGAGAAACCTTATGACACTTAGATTTAATAGTGTATGTGTTCTTATCCATGTGAATTTGTCAAAACCATAATCACAAGACAAGGTTAGTGACAAATCCAAACTCATATTGATTAAACTTGTGCAATCTTAAATTCTTGCCATTTGGCAGCTCAGGTACCTGCCATTGCTTCCAAGTAGTTGTGCAACCAATTGAGAACTCTCAGAACTCCTATGCAAAGCCAACTTGAATAGGCACAAAAATTTCAACACGATAGGTTATAAACCTCAAGTTGTGTGCTAGTGAAGGACTTTAGGTTTTATTCTTGATTAAGTCTTGAAACTTTCAAGAGCTTTAAGACTCCCACTGTCCTCTTGACATATAAGACTCCCTTGGTCAAATATTCAAGAGATAGTGCGGATTCTTTATCAAGACTAACACTTTACACAATTGGCCTAAGTTGGTCTCTGTTTTATCCAAAACATCACAACTTACCAATTTCAAATGTACAAGAGTAGATAACCTTTTACTCTTACATTTGACTAGTGTTAACAAACCCTCTTTAAGATATGTCACTCAAGTTACAATCTTGGAGTATGACTCTAAGAATTGTTTTGGAACGAAGTATGACTCATCTTTTTGATTTAACCATTTCAACAATTCATGACTCCTCTTCTTAGTCATAAGAATGCACTAAGATGACTTTAGAGGACCAATTATGATATGGTATCTTAATCATTAAGATGATCATAAACATGATACTAAAGTACTCTCCCATCTTTTCAGATTTGAGAAACTTTTATCTTTCTGCCATACTTTGATTCTTCTTATTCGTTCTGTCTCACATTGAAACTTCTCCAATGCTACAGACTTATACTTAAACTTATAACTATAACCATATTTACCGAACTTAAGTAAATCATGACGAATAGTCTTCTTGATCTTTTGTGGTGGACTTGACTAGTGCACAAGAATGTGTACTCGATCCCTTAGTCCTTTCCTTATTCACATAAGGAATTAGTCTTAATTTTCCAAGCTGAAAGTTCTCATTCATCATACTATACAACTTGCATGATTCCAAGTTTCGGTCCAATTGAACCTTGGGTGATGAGAATCTTTCCTTATTTGGTAATATTAGACACTACCACAACCGAAAGAATCAAATCCATTTTTCCGATATTGCCATCAATGGAATCTTATAAGCAACAACTTTTCACAAATGCCATTGTAAGGATACTTGAAATAAATAAAATCAAAACCTTTTTCTTTTATTTTAAAACTTTGCGGAAAAACTTATCCTTACAATCCATATGAAAACCTTGTTGTTATCTATTCCTAAGCAATATAAATATCATAACTCTTAAGTAATAGCCCAAAATTCTGATCACCGAACCATGCGATTGAAATCCATCTTCGCGATCAGAATCAGCATGTACTTAATAGAGTTAGACAATGGACTTTACCTGAAGTAGAGCCAAACTTATTGACTTTAACATCCTTAGGTAAATTTGGCAGCTTCGTAACCAATGCCCCTTCCTTTGGCAATAGTTACCTATGGACCCTTGATAATGGGACTATCTCAGACTTCGCCTCTCTCTTTACCATTGGGTCAACCGAGTTGACTATGGCCGATCCCTTTCCATTGGGAAGAGAGAGCTTTACTGGATATCCAATGTCATCATTGTCAATGTCCATAGCGTTTTAGGAAGTTAATCTTAGCAAATAGATAAGATCATTAAGGGTCTTGTCTTAGTCTGTTTCATAGGATTCCCAAAAGAACTCACTATGTGACTTAGAAAGTAGTTGAGCCACCAACTTTCTCAAGACTTTGACACCCAACTCTCCCGGCTTGTCAATATGTGACTACATCTCCAAGATGTGATCACACCTAAACCTTGCCTTGCCAATAGGGCTTGAGTGACCTTAAACTTTTTAGGAACTTGTGGGTTAGGGAGAATAATTGGAGGAGGTGAAAGAAGTATGATATCCATGGGACATCATCTTCATTTAGGAAAGCTTGTTTCAAGAGATTTGGGAAGATCATAAATGTCTAGACCAGACATCTTTTTGGGAGATATTCAAGATAGTTGATTTAAAGTCCTTAATATGACACCCAATATGAAATATTAAGGCTAGGACCCAACAAACTATTTTATAACTTAGAAGAGGGATGCCGTAATCCAAGCTATAAAATATTTGAAGGTAGGTGAATGACGATTCACCAATTTCCACCATGAAAAACGAAATAATTTATTAGGTTTTAATTGGATTTGAAAGTCCTAGATCTTTGAGATTCATTGAACTGTTCAAAGGCATGTTTCAATCTCGAGTGTGCCCTTCAGGTTTTGTGACTGGGATGCCGAGGATCACAAAACAAGGTGTGAATAACCATGCAAATATACTTGGTACCCTTAATATTTACCCCTTAATCAGTGTGCCGGTTAACCACACACGCTCCACCGATACTATGATAAATATTAACTTACCCTTTGCCTACCTTGTTAAGTCCAGGTTAGTGTGCCGGTTAACCACACACGCTCCACTAACGACTTAAGCAAAGTGCAAAGTGTAATTTCATGGGTTAGCACCAAATTCACATTTTCCTAAGTAACTAAGATTGGGTATTAATAAGAGTTTAGTTACTTAGTATTTATCATTAATACTTTTAATGAAAGGAGAATTATAGTCCTTGTCCTACCCGTTCGGCTAACGACCCTCCACCAGTCAAGGAAGCGGTGGGTGAGAGTGGACACCCATTAAACTGCCATTTTATAGACAGTAACCTTATACCCCCCTTATAGACCGGCTTCGTGAATGAGGCCTACTAACGGTAAGACTGACTTTACTCTTATACATATATATAAATATTATTAACTTATAATATTATAAAGTATAAGGGTTGAATTTTAACTTTTAAAATTCTAAGGGCTAACTTGGAATTAAAGTATTCATAAGTGAAAACTTTTCAAATTCCAAAACTTGAGGGCAAGTTTTGAAACTATTCAAAACTAATTAATTCCATAACTTATGAGTTTAAAGTAGTTTTAATTAAAAAAAAAAAAAAAAAAAAAAAAAAAAAAAAAAAAACTCTTCAAGTTCCATAACTTGAGGACAAGTTATGGAAGACTTTAAACTAATTAATAAAAAAAATAACTTTTTTTTTATTGTAACTTATGGAACTAATTAAGGTTACACTTTTTTTTTTAATTTAATGAAGAGACTCTTGAACCTCCATAACTTGAGGACAAGTTATGGAGTCATAAAACCATTTAATTAGAACTAGACTCTTCATTTTGTAACCTTTGCCAACTTTTATGAGTTTTATGATTCTTAAATATGACTTTTCATATAACTTGAGGACAAATTACAAAAACACACTTTGGAATCAACTCTTAGATTAAAATGGATTGAAAACAACTATTTCTATTAATCTAAGAACCTCATAAGAACAAGATAATTCAAATCATCAATCTTCAAGAAATTAGCATGAACATACAAACTAATACAAATCTTGAAATTATGACAATTATCTTAGAAATTGGATTAGCATGAACATTACCACATCAAAAACAAGTTTATAAGTCCAAAAACATCTTAGGGTAATGTTCCTAGTCCAATTCCAGCCAAAACAATCGAATATATGCATCCAACTCGATTTTTCAGCTACTTTTGCAAGTATAACAAGAAAACAAACCTGGCTCTGATACCACTCTTGGGTTTTGCACATTCTAACACTCCTAAGTGTACATGCAACCTTAAATACCTTGGATCTATGTTTTCTCTATTATACATACAATTATGAACATCCAAGGTATTATCCTAATCTAGCATACAAAATAATAAATATAACAAGATAGAATACATACCTCTTTGATGTAGAATGTCTTCATGAAGCTTGAGTTCCTAGTGCCCCAAGTGTGACACCTCAAATGGTTCACACAACACCAAATACACTTGGAATAACTTGAGAGAAACTTGAACACTCCTTGAAATCGTCTAGCCCTCATATTCACACATTAGTGCATGATTTCTTGAGCCATGGGATTCTTTTATATGGTGGCTATTAGGGTTGCACCATGTAACTCATAACTTTACCCATTCCTTATGCTCCATAGATTTTAACCTCCATGGAGTATCCATGGGTCACCCCATGGACTTAGTCCAACATAAGGAATCTTGGATCACAAGCCCACATATATAAGAATGAATGATTTACACAATCAACCCATATATTTAATTAGTCTCCTTTTGATCACTTAATTAATTCCAAATTAATTCTTGATCAATACTAATTAAATAACCTTATTAATATATTAGAACTTATAATATATTAACCAACCTTAAGTGTTATTTCTCTCATTATAGTCTATCCAAATGCATGATGCCATGCAACCCAAATGGACCATGCCGGGTCGGGTCAAGTCTTACCAATTATAGTTATGGACTTAGACATTAATCCAACAGTTTCCTCGCTGTTCTATTGGGTCGAAGGCACCAATGTCGGCCCCTTTGGTTATGTATCCTGGTATATAAGATGTTGCTATATAGTAGTAATCTGTAGATCTGCCTGCTAGTCTGTTAGCTAGTTATATGATTATCTGTTTTTGGATATATGTTATTTGTCATGTGCATGTCGACATGGTATCGTGGGGTTGAGATTGTACTGCTCTGTGCTGTAAGTCAATAGACCGAGGCATTCCAACCGAAAGGTTGTAGGCCAGGGCATTCCAACTAATAGGTTATTGGCCGAGGGTAATCCAATCAGGAGGTTGTGGACCCGTTATGTATTGGACATTCCAACCGAAAGGTTGTGGGCCGGAGCATTCCAACCGAAAGGTTATGGGTCATGGGTAATTCAACTAGTAGGTTGTGGACCAGTTATCTGTTTGATTATATGTTTGTGTGGTCGTACTTTGGGGGAACTCACTAAGCTTTGGCTTACAGTTTTAGTTTATGGTTTTAGGTACTTCCGAGGATCGAGGGAAGCCGAATGCATGATCATACACAGCTTCTTGTTCTATCACTCGATCTTGGGGAAAAACTCTAATCTGAAATAACACTTTTGAAACAATGACTATTTTTGTAAACAATGATGATGAACGGTTGATTTTTGAAAATTTTAAATTATTGTGATTTTTTAGTGTTACAATCGTCTACCCACCACTCGGGTTTCTCCCTACTCTTCATTGTCTCCAAGGTGACTTTTGATAGCTCCAACTACAATGATTGGATACGTAACATCAGAATGGCTCTTCAATTCGAGGGCAAAGAATATGTACTTGAAGAAAAACTCGTTGAAGTCGATGAAGCCACTGCTACTCCTGAACAACTAGCCTCATTGTAACATCCATAAAATTTCAGAAAAATTTAAGACTTTTTCAAACATCCAAAAACCATTAGCTATTACAAAATGTTTTCAAAATAGTTTCATATCAGAGTTTCCCAGAAACCATAAGTCCAAAACGTGAGGATGTGTACGGTCACGCCTTCGCCATGCCAAAACATCTGAAGCACCTGAAACAATAAACTGAAACCGTAAGCACAAGGCTTAGTGAGTTCCCCCAAAATACCAACGTCATACAAACCAGAACAATATCATAACAAACAGCACGTATACTGAGCCATCAACCTGACTGGACCGCCTCGTAGGGCCTACAACCTATCTGGACCGCTCCCGAGCCTTCGGCACGTCTGGATGGTCTCGCAGGGCCGACAGCCTATCCGGACCGCTCGCCGGGCCTTCGGCCTGACTGGACCGCCTTGCAGGGCCTTCAGTCTATCCGGGCCGCCGTGGGTCTGTTGGCCTTCAACACAAAGCAGGAACGCCTCAACCCAACGACACACACATATTTCGACATACTCATAACATATAAAGAATCAACAGACAAGCACGGATCATACAGATCACTAAGCATAGCATCATCCTATCTACCAGGATACCAATCTAACAGATCATAATAGCACAACAACATCCTATCTACCAGGATACCGATCTAACAGATCATAATAGCACAACAACATCCTATCTACCAGGATACCGATCTAACAGATCATAACTGCATACAATCATATTATAACCAGGATAACAATCCAAAATGGTCGGTCTTGGTGCCTTAGACCCTGTTGATATAGTGAGAAGAACTCACCTCGAACAACAGATAAATCCCACAATTGTTGCAGCTGCTAGGAACTGTTGGTACCTGAAAGTGAACCTCTAGCAATCTCTGTCCTAGTATGTTTCGATGTAATCCAGTTCTTGAGTAAGATGGTGTTCCGAAGTCAGAAGATGTTCCGGAGTCAAATTGGTGTCTGGAACAAAGTCTATGTTCCGGAGTGGATGTTTTAAATTAGTGTTGTCCAAATGTATTTCTTCCTTCTGTATTAATTAACTTTGTCATTTTCTTTGATGTAACGTATGATATGACTTAGTCTTTTTGTCAACTTAGATAATCAGAGTGTCAAAAGTAACTCTATTATCCGGTCCTATGTATGTCTATGGTTTGTACTATGTACATTATTCTCCTTTATAAGGAACATTCAATGACAATGTCAATTGACAGATTGTTCAAACAAATATAGCAATATTCTAGTTTACTTCACCTTCCAAGTTATTCTCTCAAACATTCTTCTTGTTCTTCATTTATTGTCTTTACCTTGATCATTATCTTCACTCTTCATTAATATCTTGAACACTTTGTGGAATGCAATAACTCAGAATTGACTGGTCTTGCCAGACTTGACTGGAACATTCCTTAGTAAGCAGACATTGATCTTAAGCATTAATTCAAGGTTTGAGTTTTCAAACCTTGTCCATGTGCATCAGATCTTTTGTACTTACAATTGGTATCAGAGCTTGAGTGGTTGTCCTTTGAATCCATAAGATCAGATTATAGTTGATTCGATATTACCTTGGTATTTCAATCATTTCTGTGTTCAGGATAAAAGTTTTTCTATATACACTTTTGCTCAAGATATCTTAACTTCAATGGCTGCTCCTAATACTCAACAAATGTACTCAATGCAAATTGCAAATAGCGTGGGTTGCCCAACACGTGCCCCACTGCTAGTTGTTGAAGAATATGATCATTGGAAAGTCAGAATGAAAAGATTTTTACTTGGAAAAGAAAAATGTGAATCTATCTGGAGATCCGTTAAAGAAGGTCCTCATGTTCCAGTTTGAACCGTTGTTAGAGATGCTGTTACAACTCTCTTGGGACAGGATCAACAACGACAAGCACCTCTCACAGCTGATGATCTCGAAAAGTTGCATGCTGACCAAGTTGCCTTTTCAGAAATGGTGTTTGGTGTTCCACCTTCTCTCTTTGAGCACATCAAACTGTGCACATCCGCAAAAGAGATTTGGGACACACTTCAAGATTTGTTTGAAGGGTCAGAGAACATGAAGGATAAGCACCTGACTTTGGTTGTCAATGAGTTCGATACTTTCACTACAAGACCTGGTGAATCTGTTGCCTCAACCTCAAATAGATACCGAATTTTTGTCAACACCATGACAGCTTATGGGATAGTCCGAACTCCATTTGAGTACAATCTCAAGTCCATTAACAGTCTCAGAAAGGGATGGAGAAAGGTTAAATCATGTTTTCAAAGCAATGGGTCTCTGAAAAAGCTCAAACTCTATCAACTTTTTGATGAGCTTCAAGGTCATGAGTCAAATGTTGCTCAAACTCTACGAGAAATCATTGGAGGTCCTTTAGCTCTAGTTAGTTCCTATGATCCACAAACCTCAAACCCAACCATTTCGGACCCTCTCACCACTGTTGTTCCATGCACTCCTCCTGTTCAACCCTCACCTCCAACCGTTCATGTTCATACAAACTCTAACTATCAATCTATTAAAACTCTTAACCCTGATGAAATGGACTCCGAACTATGTTTTCAACAAGAGTTTGCTCTACTATCCATGAAATACAACCGTCCTTTCAACAAGCCTCACAACAACTGATTCCAAAATTCTCACCAAAACAACCGTTTTCAAGCTCCTCGCCAAAATAATCATCAACCATTCAACAAACCTTCCGAAAACCCACCAGCCTACAAGCCAAATCTTCCTACTTTGAATCACACCTCGGAACCTCCACAACTTCCGAAGTATGAAAAACCCAAGATTGTGTGTCACAAATGTGGACATGCAATCACTTTGCTAAAGATTGCTTGGCTGAAGTCCCACAAAAACTGAAGATCAAGGACTCTGCTTACTATGCATGACGAGCTCAAGAACTGGATGAAAGTGAAAAGGCTTTTGTTACAACTGTATCAAGGGATGTGGAAGGGTATTGGTCGTCTGGAGATGATGATGACGTAACCACTGGCAAAAACATGTGTCTTATGGCTTGACAAGAAATTGAATGTGATGAAGGCTACTGGTCGTCTGGGTCTGAAAGAGATGATGAAGATGCTAAACCAAACTACTGCTACATGGCTACCAACGATCCACCCGTCCGAAGCATCGTTCAACAGGTAAAATCTATGATTACTAATAATAATTTCGATTTGTCTCTTTGTGAACCATATCTAACCCAAATCCAATCAGATATGAACATCATTTACAAAGCGTATGAGTCAGCCATAGAAGCCAATGAGAAGAAGGACAGTGAATTGAGTCGCCTTAGGTTACGTTTCAGGATAATAAGTTAAAAATAGAGTCTTTAGAACATGAGCTTGTAATGTCAAAAGATGAATGTATCATTCTTAAAGACAAATGTGAAATCACTTATTCTGAAAGAAATGTTTTAATTTCTGATAACAAACGTCTTAATGCTAATATTGATGTCATGCACCATGCCATAGACATTCTTGAAGTAAATGAACGGATGAATCACAATTTTCATCATCCTTGGTCAAAGGCTCCTGGTCTCGGAAGCGAGTTTCCGAAACCAGTTGTTCGTCCCTTGAAGGAGTTACAAAATATGTCTTTTATGGGAGATGTTCCAAACATTAAATATTCGGATACACCTATTTCTCCCTTGTCACCCCTTCATGAGACTCTTGATCATTTTGCATCTTTGATTCCTGAGTTTAAGCCTATAGTTGTCAAATGTCTCGATTCCATTCAATTTCTGCCTCTGAAAAACCTGGACCTGAATCGGACCTTCGAACCCAACTCTAGTACTCCAAATTCTGTTGTTAAAAATCCGAACCACAACCCTCCTAACAACTGTGTTGTTGAGGAAATTTTTCCGGAATCAACTGAACCAGAAACCTCATAGTATGTTTGGGCATCTTTAGATAGTGATGTTGCTGAGTCAATCTCATGTGATTCTGAACCTCAAATGATTTCCAAAACAAATCTAGTTCCCATTAATCTTGTGTTCAACAATCCCTCAGTAGGACAAACTTCCAAATCTTCGTCTCATTCCAAAAGAAAGCCAATGTTGAATAGGAAAGATATTGTAGATCCTAAGTCTGAATCTCGGAATGCTCACAAAAAGGAAGTTAAGACAAGACAAAATTCAAGATTCCTTGAGAACTCCAAAAAGAGTGTATCTCGGAATTCTCATTCATCAATTCATATTCGAAACAGCTTCACACCCACTAATATCCTCAAGAGGCCTTCAAATCTTTCCAGTCTTGTAGAACAAAAGAAAGTGGTTAGTCCTACTCTGAAAAAGCCAAGTGTAATCACCAAATCTGTCTGAAACAACTCTCCTCGAACTGTCTCATCCGTTTTCATTGCCAAAGCTGATGGTACAATTTTTAAACCTCAACCTTCAAAACCAAATGTGCCATCAACCAAAGCAAAAAGTGTTAAGAAGACAATCTTTTCAAAATCTTCAAAAAAAACCTTGTTTGGAAAGTTAAAAAACACAAAGATGAAACAATAACTCCGGAAGACGCAGTAGTTCCCACTACTCCGGAAGTTGAATGTCCGAAGAAAGTGGTTCTGAACTCTCATGTCATTGACTATGACTAGTGGATAGATGAAAGAACCATGGCCTTCTGTTTGTTTCCTAAGGAATCTCGGAACAAACCTTCCAACCCATGTGTTGCTCAGAAGTCACCAACAAAGCCTAAGACTCGTGCCTTTGTCCCAAAACCTAATTCGGAGCCTAAAACTCCACAACTCACTAATTTTTGCAGGCGCTCTGTGCTTTGGAGCAAGAGACAATATGGTATATTGATAGTGCTTGCTCCATGCACATGACGGGGTAGAAGGACTTTCTGCAAGATCTCAAACTTGCACCAAATGCTTGCTATGTGACGTATGGTAACAACTCCAATTCTCGGATCTGAGGTTATGACATCCTTACAAATGGCAACTTCTCCAATTTCAACGTGGCATATGTAGCTGACTTAAAGCATAATATGATAAGTGTGGCTCAACTCACTAATGCAAATCGTCGAGTTGAATTCTGCAAGAAACACAGCTACGTCGTGTCCGAAGATTGAAATGAATGCTTGATCAAGTCTAATCGCAACAAGAATATGTATCCTCTTGATATCAACATGATTACTGTCAAGCCCCAACTCTGCTTACTCTCAAAAGTTGTTCCCGATGTCAGTTGGTTATGGCATAGGAGGCTTGCTCACTTGAAATTTGGATATATGAACGATCTTGTTTCGGGTGAAATGGTTAGAGGTTTGCCACTCCTCAAGTTCGAAAATGATCATTTATGTGCTACATGTGAGTGTGGAAAGCAGTCAAAGAAGGGTCATCCCGTCATCATTGAAAAATCAATCACAGAACCATTAGAACTTCTTCACATTGATCTGTGTGGACCATCAACAGTAGAAAGTTTGCATCACAAAAAATACATTCTTGTGATTGTGGATGACTTTACTAGGTTCACCTGGGTCTTCTTCGTAAGGCTCAAATCAGAAACATCCTCTGAGCTCATCAACTTTATCAAAGGAATTGAAGTTCTTATGAAACTCCCTATAAGGAGAATCCGAAGTGACAATGGTTCGGAATTCACCAATTCCACCATTGAAAACTTCCTTACCGAGAAGGGCATCGACCACAATTTTTCTGCTCCATATACTCCTCAACAAAACGGTGTAGTCGAACGACGAAACATAACACTTGTTGAAGCTACTCGATCCATGCTCAACTTTCCAAATCTTCCACTCTATCTTTGGGCTAAAGCTGTTTCTACAACATGCTTTACTCAGAATAGAAGTATCATCAATCGACGCCTCAACAAAACACCGTATGAAGCCAAGAAAGGTTGGAAACCATCTATCTCGTTTCTTCATGTTTTCGGATGCAGATGCTTCATCAAGAACAATCGTGATCAGATTTGATGTTATCGAGTTCTTAATCAGATAAGCCATCTTCCTTGGATACTCTGCTAAATCAAAGGCTTATCGAGTTCTTAATCGAAGAACTCGTGTTCTGGAAGAAAGTTTTGACGTTACCTTTGATGACAATTTCGTTTGGAATTCTGGCCCAATCCATGTTATAACTCACATCATGGAGTCCTATGCTCCAGCGCCAAGATGTCCGAACCAGCAAACAATATTCGAAGTTGACTTTGAGACCTTATTCGGGCCCTCAGAAACGGCTCTTGATTCGGAATCTCGATCAAGACAAACCACATCCGAAGCTCTGGTCTCCCACAACGTCATCGGTCCGACTCCTTGTCTTCCTCCATTTGATTCCGAACCATTTCAACCTTCTCAGGTTGAGGGGGAGAATGGTCACTCTTCCCTCGAATCAAATGTGAATGGATTTCAAGATGCAGCTGTTGAATTCGATTCCAATCCTATCAACATCGATGATGATTCAATTTTCTTTGAATTCCCACCTGAAGATGACGTCAACCTATCCGATTCAGAAGTTTAGGGGAATCATCATCCACATGTTCGAACTATTCAGGGGGAGCAACACAACCCCATTGTTGATATTGGATCATCTGCTGCACGTGAACTTCCAAGGTTACATGTTTGGACCAAGGATCATCCTCCGAACCAAGTTATTGGAAACCCAAACGCTGGTGTACAAACCTGATCAGCCACAAGTGTTCAAAATGAATGTCACTTCTCGGCATTTATCTCAATGGTTGAACCCAAATCCATCAAAGAAGCACTTGAACATGGTGATTGGATTACAGCCATGCAAGAAGAATTGGCAGAATTTGACAGAAATGAAGTTTGGTCTCTCGTCCCTCCCCCTCAGAATCATCCCATTGTTGGTACTAGATGGGTGTTTTGGAATAAATTAGATGATGCAAGAGTTATCTCAATGGTCCAAATTTATGTTTACGACATCATTTTCGGATCCACCGATTCTTCAATGGTTGCTGACTTTGCTAAGTTAATGGTCAGTAGATTTCAAAGGAGTATGAATCGGGAATTAAGCTTCTTTCGTGGCCTCGAAGTCAAACAGACTAACAGAGGAATTTTCATTCACCAAGAGAAGTATATTTCGGAACTCCTCAAAAATTACTCAATGGACACCTGCGCCTCAGTCAAGGTACCAATGGATTTCGGACACAAGATCTTTTTGGACCCTTCATTGATGTTTTCAGCATGTTTGTCTGCCAGATTTCAAGTCAATCGAAAGATGTCTCATCTTTTGGCTGTTAAGAAAATATTCAGATACCTCAAAGGTACAAAGAATCTCAGAATCTGGTACCCAGCAAATGAGAGTTTCCTACTTCAAGCATATTCATATTCAAACTATGGTGGTCTTCAATTGGACAGAAAAAGCACATCTGGTCGCTGTCAATTTTTAGGTGGTCGATTGGTTAGTTGGTCATCCAAGAAGCAAAACGGCATTGCACTCTTTACAGCCGAAGCAGAATACATTGCTACTGCCAGCTGTACCTCTCAAGTTCTCTGGATGAAATCTCAACTTTTGGATTATGGTTACCGCTTTTAACACATTCCTATCTATTGTGATTCTCATAGTGCCATTGCGATCTCGCACAATCCAATTCAACACTCAATGACGAAGCACATTGACATACGTTACCATTTCATAAAAGATCATGTCTTAAATGGCAACATTGAACTCATTTTTGTTCCATCTGATGATGAAATTGCTCATGTTTTTACTAATGCATTAGACGAAACCAAGTTCAATGGTTTTCTGAACAAAATGGGTATGATGATGCCTGATCCTCAATTCTTTCAAGAAACTTGCACTCTCTAATGGAAACATCAGAAAGAAAATTAGTTCCGAATTCTAAATTATTTTTCTATCTCGGAACTATTGTTTCTCGGAATACATAGGATCATTTTACTTATCTTTATTTCTAACCACCACTTGAGTTTTAAGTTGTACAGTTCATCTTATCATATGAAGTCCATAATCCATATAGTTACATCGGTACATATTTCACCTCGGAACTTACTTCATAAGGTCATCCCGGAATTCAAATCCGGGAAGGTATTGTTTTCTTAACTTCGGCAAATTTTCAAATCTCACTCCGGCAGCTTTTCAAATTACGCCCCAAAAACTCTTTCAAAATGCACTCCGGAACATCTAAATGATCATCCCAGAATTTCAAAACTCTGTTCCGCAATCTCAGACCTTGCTCCTGAATTTCTATCTTTTGCTCGGGAAAATCTTAACAGTTTACTCCGGAAAATCCCAAAACTTTGCTTCGGAAATCTTTTTCAAATTTTCATTTCGGACATCTTTCTCAAACCTTATTTCGAAATCTAATGAAATCTTTCTCTCCTGAATCTTTTAAATACTTTGCTCCGGAATCACCTCAGAACCTTTGTCTCCGAAATTTTCAAAATAACTCCGGACCATTTTAAGCTCATATGCTTCATTCTGGAACAAATCACATACTTTCATCCCGGACTTCTTATTTGATGCAAACTATTTTTTTAAAAACTTCCAAAACACCATTGTTCGGGAATCAAACTTTGTGAAGTCCAAAGGTTTATAAGGCGAAACGTTTTCCAAAGGGTACTTTTGTCGATACCTATCCTGTATCCTCGAAATCCGCTCCACGATTGCACATCTCCGAAAAGCAAACATCCCATCACTCAAACGACGGTTCCTAACTTTTTACTTGAGCCAATAAGAACTTTCGTCATCACAGGTCAAATCACCCTAAAAATGGCAAAACATTAAATGTGACCCGTTTCCAATTCCGGATTTCATCATTACCTTTCTTAGCCTGGCCCGTTCTCATCACCTATATAAACCTTCTTAAACCCTCTATTACCTTTTTACGCTCACAAAACCCCCAACTCATCTTCTTCAAAGATTCAAACTGTTCTTTAAGCACTCAACTTGTTCTTCAATGGCGTCTTCTTCTCCCACCAAGAAATCCCAAACTGCTCCCCAAATCTCGAAATCCATCACTAAGAAGAAATCTTCTAAGGGTTCATCATCAACAATGTCCACAGAACCGTTCCTCAAGGAAACTACTCAGCTGCTCTCTCTCGATACCAACGACTATGATGAATCGATTCGAGTGATGATCGGGTTCATCGCTCATCATCCAATTGCAATGCCCCTCTCAAAGGTTCCAGACCCTCCCATTCTTCTTTCTCTACTGCACTTAGCCTTCGATCGCATTAAGATTGAAGATGGAGTTCTGGAAACACACATTACTGGAGATCGAATTGAACCCATTCACAAATCAATGTTCTTGAAGGCAATTGGGGTTGCAGAAAATCCACCAAACTTCATTGTTCAAGAACCCATGACTGAAGAGTTTCAGTCATTTTTGAAACATATTGGGTATAGCGAAGAATACAAAGCCAAAAACTTCAAGAAAGCGGCAGTATCAGGGTTATGGACAGTCTTGATGCACTTCATTGTTCGAGGTTATCGGGCAAGCATGCCGGTACCGACTCATTGAGCAAGGATTGGATGTACGTGGTCTACAGCATCTACTCCGGAAGAACAAATGCAGTTGATTTTTCCGAAGTGCTATGGCAAGACTTTCGGAAGTTTGCTATCAACCTTAAGACACACGAGATCTCTAGCCCTCGCTTTTGGGCTCTTACTATTCAAAAACTCTACAAGGAACGCCAAGAACCCATTCCTGTCAACGTCATTCCGGAAGAGGTATTTCTCTCATTTAAAACTATCAAGTCCTATCGCCTTCCGGACCAAAGGTCGTTCAGACCTATTAGACGTTTACCTGAACACATGTTGGCCCTTATTCCGTCCGAATCCATTTACTTGAAACAACACTTAGAGACTTCGATTGTGTATTGCCCTACACAATCTACCCATGTCTCTGTTGAGCCCATCTCGGACGAGGGCAAAGCAGTTCCTTCCGGAGGCAAGAAAAAGAATTTCGCTAAAAGAAAGACTTCTCCCTCAAAGCCAAAAGCCAAAAAGAGATCCAAAGTCGAGACTTCCTCTCAACAGGAAGGAGTCAAGGACATTCAGGATGACTCTGGCCATCCGTCTACCCCACCTACCCACTCTTCCGAGGTACCCCTTAGAGTTTTAAAATCACCCGCACACACTCATGGGGAGTCTCCTAATAATCCACCCTCACTTTCCCAACAAGGTGATGCTGGTGTTGAAAAACGTTCCTTGCACCCCCTGGGACAAACCCACGTGTCACTTTTGATATCCCAATTTCTTCCACACACGCACGGTCCGGAACCCCTGTTCCGGACCCCAAGCATTCCAAAGTGGGAGATGTCCCTCCTGCTTCCGATGCGTCAACTGGTCTGATACCCGGATGGAGTACAGGACGACCAGGAATTAACGACCCACTATGGGAAGACTTTGTTGACAGGGCCAAATCTCGACATCCGGAACTCACAAGATCCCAGGTGGAAGCAACCCTCATCTCCATGAGGAATAGGGCAATCCAAAGCAACATGCCCTTTGTTGTCCCTACTGATGACGTAACCGACTTGAAATTTGCTTCCGGAGAAACTCCCACAAATCCACTTCATAATGTCATGCATTCCGATCCCAATGAAGAACTATCTGATGAAGTGATGTTTGACGATGAATGAGCCTCAATCCTGGCTCCCAAGATGTTTTCCTAATTTCCATTTCCTTAAAAGCCTTCCTCGTCTAGGCCGGATTTGGATTTCGGACTGTCCTCCTCTTCTTCGAAACCTACTGATGAACAAAACAATCTAGAGGATCATATCCAAACCACTCTTGGGGGTGAAACTAAGTCCACCCCCAAGAACATCAACATTGTTCCCACTCCTCCTGACTCTCCTCAACAGCAACCTAATCAAGAAGCTGACAAAAACAAGTCCCGGGATTCCACTTCGGATACCGGATCTTCCGTAGGAAAACATGTAGATCTGTTTGCCCTCCTTGAAATTCGAGACTCTGTTTCTGATACTATGAAGAAGGTGAACGCAATAGAAGCTTCAGTGGCCGGACTCAACACCAGACTTGACGTCAAGGTTTCCGGATTAGATTCCAAACTGGACGCAATTCTGAACTCCTTGTCCACAACCACCACTTCCGGACCTACCATTGTTGAACGTGAAGCCCAACTTGACCAACTTATTTCTCTTCGCCTCAAACACACCATCGAATAAGTTGAACACAAGTATGATACTTCTATCGATCATTATTTGGATACAATCACCAGATGCTGAAGGTCCATGATGACCTAGTTGCTTCCACCAATGACCTCATCAAGAAAACTCATGTTCGTCATGAGAAGCAGATTCAGCGACTAGAGAAAAAGATCCGGAAGAAAGATGAGATGAACCTCATCATGCAGCAAGTTCTCCTCAAGCTTCTCAGATCCTGTTGGAACATCGTGGATGTTCCAAACAACAAATTTGATGAAATGTTGTCAATTCTTCAGGAGTCGTTTAACCATCTCAAAGCCCAGGCCCCCACTGCTGAAGCCTATGACACCCTAACCCTTCAACTCAACACCAGCTTTCCGAAGGTGTTTGAGAAATTTTTTGATTTGAAGGAGTCTCTTGTACTTGCACCGGTTGTCAGGCCCACCGTTGCAAGAGGGGGAGAAGACCTAAGTCAACCCTGGAAATCTGCCTCGAAATATCAGCTCCGAGATGAAAATGAAATTTCTGATGACAGTATCCAAGTTCATTCAGGTATCCTAAGTGTTGATGATGATGATGACAGTGAATATGAGGATGTGTTTGTAACAAATGGAGTGTTAGCCTTGCAAGCTCCAAGGAAGTTCCCTGCCAAGACCCTTACGGAGGAAGAAAAATGAATATGTTCAGCAGTATCATGGCCATCCACTGTGGCTGAAGTCCTTCACAAAATCATTGAAATAGCTAAGACCAAAAGTGAACTGACTGTTGATGCCTTCCGAGCCACTACCTCGATGCTACCTCCTATTCCAGCTCCAAAAATTGCTCCAATCGATGAAGTCTCTCCACTCCGGAAGTCGGGTGACATTCCGAAAGAGCCTCTGCCTTCCTCACCTCCAAAGTTTACAATCGATGAAAATATGCAACACATCCTCTCCTCTCTTCAGAAGCAACAAGACAAGGGTAAGAAGCCCATCACTGAAATCCATCAAGCTCATTACTCTGGACCTCCACCAAAGCCAAAATCAGGCTGGTGTCAAGATGAGATCCTTTAAGCCCTTGAAGGGAGCATTCGGATTCAATCTTTTAAGGATGACAATCCCCATCCGATACTAGGGATCTCTCCACTCTGCCGAGAAGGAATTCTAAGGGATGTCTACATAGTGCCTTTCATGTACTATGACATTCCCAATATTGATTCGGAACAACTTGATCATCCTCTCTCTCCCTTCAGCAAGGTCTACACCAAATTTTCTCCTCTCCATCCAGAGGATGATCCTCAAATGATCATCCAGACTAAACGTGAAAGATTGAAGACCTTTTATGCCAAGAACACACTTCCTCTCAAATAAGTTTGTCCTCGGAAAAGGATCACTAAGATTTCCGGATTTGGAAGGAAAATTCTGACAAAGTTTGAACTCACTTTCATTATATTCCGGTTTCACATCTTCCGGAACAAACCAACCTACAAGACCATTACTGATGTTGATTTCCCTGCTCTTAATCCAAGTGATACCTTGACTATTGCTGCTCACTTCCGAAGCATTCAGTCAGATGATCTCAATATGGGAGTTTACCATGTTTCCTTAAGATTTCTTAAGGATTACGTTGTTGAGTTCTGTAGATGCGACTATGAACTGGCCCATCTGTTCGGAACAGATAAATATCTGGCCAAAATCAATTTCAAACTGCCCGCAGCTGAAATCCTGGCAGAAGGAACCATCGATGAACCGGTGTTAGGCTTCGTCTACCTTCAAAGAAAAACAAATCAGAAGGACTTCTTCCGAGTTCAAGACAAGCACCTGGTTCCCACTAAGGCTCTTCATAAGTTCATTAGTCGAGCATCCAAGTCCAAAGCTCCAGAGCATGTGAAGGCGAAGTTCATAAGCCAACTTCAATGGTACATTGCGGTTAGAGAATAGTTGTACACGGCATACGTTTTCATCAAGGAAGATTCAAGCTAAACTTACAGATTGCTAAGTTCACTTAGGGGGAGATTTTTGGTACCTGAAAGTGAACCTCTAGCAATCTCTATCCTTATATGTTCCGATGTAAGCCAGTTCTTGAGTAAGATGGTGTTCCGAAGTCAGAATATGTTTCGGAGTCAAATTGGTGTCCAGAACAAAGTCTATGTTCTGGAGTGGATGTTTTGAATTAGTGTTGTCCAAATGTATTCTTCTGTGTGTATTAATTAACTTTGTCATTTTGTATGATGTAACGTATCATAGGACTTAGTCTTTTTGTCAACTTAGATAATCAGAGTGTCAGAAGTAACTCTATTATCTGGTCCTATGTATGTTTATGGTTTGTACTATGTACCTTATTCTCCTTTAAAAGGAACATTCAATGACAATATCAATTGACGGATTGTTCAAACAAATATAGCAATATTCTAGTTTACTTCATCTTCCAAGTTATTCTCTCAAACATTCTTCTTGTTCTTCATTTATTGTCTTTACCTTGATCATTATCTTCACTCTTCATTAATATCTTGAACACTATGTTGAATGCAATAACTTAGACTTGACTGATCTTGCCAGACTTGACTGGAACATTCCTTAGTAAGAAGACATTGAACTTAAGCATTAATTCAAGGTTTGAGTTTTCAAACCTTGTCCCTGCGCATCAGATCTTTTGTACTCACACGAACCGGCTTCCACGAACTGAACCAAACAACCAAACCATTCTTTAATAATTACCCATGGCAAAGCCACCCAGCACTAATCCGATAAATGGTTCAACAAACCACGCCCACAATTGGCCTAAGCCCATGGGGCCCAAACAAGGCCCAACTCTATTGTGCCCACTAAGGCCCAATTCACCATTCAAGGCCCATTAGTACAAACCCAACCAGAAGTCCATTACTCTAAAATCCTTAGTCCATTATGAGCCCAAACCAAAAGATAAGTCCAAGACCAAGCTAGCCAATAATCAAAGAGTCCAAACTTGCACAGGAGGTTCTCACATCGTGAGCACCTTATGCTCATGTTGTGAGCTCGTGACTCTTGTCCAGAAAATTCCTCGAACACGCTCTCACGTCGTGAGGCCTTATCCCTCACGTCGTGAGTCCAGATCTGACCAAAAATGAGCATTAAGCTCTTAATCCATGAAGCCTTGACATGGGACAGTCTAGAGGGTCTTCCTTGACCCAAAGGACAATAAAAATTGAAGCTTTTTGGACATGCATGTCCAATACATGTCCCAACATCAACTAGGGCACAAATTAGAAAATATGACATCAAATATCATGCAAGAGTCCTAAAACTCTATTAAACTAAAGATCTAGCAATTATCATACTCAAGGGACCCTGGAGATCCATAAAGTTGGCAACTTTATGGATTCCAATAACCACACCAACTTGGATCTAGAGAAATAAGCACCATAAATCTAGATCTAGGCTTATTGACACATAAAGCAATGAACTTGAAACTCACAATAGGTCCACAATGTGTCAAAATGGATGATGTTGATGCTTGAATGCAGAAATGATGGACTAAATGCTCTTCCTCTTCTTCTTTACACCACCAAAACTCCACCAAAAGTTCAAGAACACAAGGAGAGGCTAGGTTTAGGGTTTTACTGAGTTTAGGGGTGAGGGAAGCTGGTTTGGAACCCTAAAACTGAGCTTATGGTGTTTAAATACGATGGAAACCCTAAAATAACGTGGGCTTGGGCTGAAGCGTTACTCACGTCATGAGCTATTAATTCTCACGTCATGAGCACAGTTTAAATCAATATTTATGTTTAATCGCTTCTCACATCGTGAGCTCCAACTTCTCATGTCGTGAGCACAGTTTTTCCCAGATCCTTTCCAACTTCGAACAGTCATAACTTCTTCGTTTCAACTCCGTTTTCGACCTTCTTTATATCCACGGAAAGGTGACGAGAAGACCTACACTTCTAGCAACTCATAATAGTCTTAAAGCTTCCCGAACGAGAACCCAAAATTCATAAAGGCTCGTACTAACATATTACGATTATACCCTTGGGCTCCGAAACGCCATCGAACACTCGGACTACTTAGACTTCAACACCTTCATCCAAAAAGGGCCAACTCCTTTCTTCCACAAGGACTAAAGATGACCTAATTACAACCCAGGGGATGAATTTGAAAATACATGAAAACCAGGGTGTTACAACTCTCCCCCACTTAAATTTGATTTCGTCCTCGAAATCATCCTTTGCCATCCCTGACAAGCCCAACATCCTGAGGGACACACCCACAACCTTGAACATACCATGACCTTTCCAAGGCGACCAAACCCAACAGAAAATTTCCAATCCGAAGAAAACAAATCCATAATCCCACGCGGCAACCCAACCCTACTTCACCTGAAAATCTTCAATCTGGAATCTCAAATTAGGTCTGACTCCCCGACAGACCGCCCATGCTAACCATTGCTAACTTCACTTCCCCTTATCCCCTAAACTGACTAATCAACCATTAACACCTGAGGTTCCCACCAGAAAACAGAATCACAGATCATACACTACTACCTATAATTCTTTTCTTGACAAAAGATTAGATACTCCTTCAAGAGAAAGCTCGTTCTGATGACCGAATTCCCAGGGATATAATGAACATCGGGAGAAAACTGGGGGATGAACTTTTTGTGCCGACCGGAAATGCTTCCCTTAACTCCCGAACCAATATGCACATCACTGCTATCCCATAACCGCAAACACCCATGACTGGCCCGATCAGCCTCGGGCTGGAATATCAACATGTCGAATCCAATCAACAATCGGGTTGAAATTCTCAGGGCTTGTTCGCCTACCGCCTCAACCCTACCGCTCCCCCGGAGCCTCCATGCCTACGACTTAAAGTCGGCCCACACCAGGTATCTTGGCCTACTGCATAGAGCAAGATCGCCTCAACACACCCAAATACAATTTGTCGCCATAAACAATCAGGAGAAAGATCTAACCCGGTTCCCAGAACCTGAAAGACAGGGACATTCTAACCCCAACACCCTCAATTTCACCATCGATGACACCACACCTTTTGTCTGAAACTCGCGACTCGCACCACAGACCAAAAGATTCCCCCACTTACCTCACTGACCTCCAGAATGCATGCCTCACACAGATACACTTGCGATTCCCAACGCAAGTTTCCACTATAAGCCATCCCGAAATGGCCATCCATGAATCCACCCCAAGTTTCTGACTGAAGACACCACAATCATGCAGAAAAGATCCTCAAACAGGTCGATATCGAACCTTTCCAAATCTGAATCCATATGATACACCAAAACCTTAGTATATCCTTTGACTCTTTGCCATGCCACTACCAACCTTCGAACCGACGAGAGAAGATAATCAAACCAAGGACTTCCGCATTTCATCCGATCCCTAACAACAACTTGCGAACAAGCAGAAATATGGAGCAAACATTCCATTGATTCATTCTGATTACCCGACGGGCACTCCCAATGGCCCTTGACCATTCCCTATCCAAACCAACTGATTTATGGGTCTCCGATCCTCATCAACGCGTCACTACCGATAGTATCACAAATAGATTAAATGAATAATCCTGACCATTAGGCCCATAGCCCATGACGGGAATGCTCCTGATCTCATACCGACCATGTCGTTATTACATTTATTGCCCAACCTTATGGGACCTAAAGATACTCTCCTCCTTTCACTGCCTTGAGGGCACCTATTCACCGTCCCCCACATCACTGAACGCGCACCACTATGCTACAACCCTACCATGTACAATTCACTTACAGAACAAGCTTCTACCCAACCAAAACCTTACGAACCATGGTCCCACACGACCCGCGGGTAGGATAATGGTCGACCCCTTGATCCAATTCGAAGGCTATAACCCAACAGAACCCTGCACATAAGTCGAACCGAACTCCAATGTTGCCTTTTACACCAATCCTGAAAGTATCACCTCGATCCAGACTGAACAGATTCCATCAATACGCATCTAGCTCCCGAATACTTCCAAGGCGATCCCAAAGATTTCCAAACCCGAGTCTGATATGAATAAGAATTCCACTCTACCACTGAGGGCGAACTTACCCAAGGACCAAGGGAAACACCAACACACTGCACTGGAGGGTATGTCACGCATTCCTTGCTCTTAACTGACGCCTCTTGAATCCTTCAAGGAATTTCCGCCGAAAGACAAACTCAATGACCAATGGTCGAGGACATCCTGACATCCAAACCAGAGAATCACAACCCACCTGGAGCTGAACATACCCTCTTATGGAGAGGTTCACCGATCAATATCTACCAAACAAATCTGAAACAGCAGTCCGAACAGCAACTGACAAAACCTTCAATGCCTGACACTCAACCTGAGAATTCCCAATTCTCCCCCACTTAGGGTTCTAACTACCATCCATTGGCTCGAAACTAATCCATAACTCAAACCGGCTCAACCAGGTATGATCATTCCTGACCTCGGAATGAATGACACGCGCGAAGGGATCCTCCTGTTCCTGATCAATCGAATCCCAAGAGAAACCTGGATTTCGGATGAAGACTTTCGGCATGCAAAATGGCATGTAACGACCCTCAATAACCCAAAATAGCAGAAAGTCAACCCAGGATATAACTTACCCAATGCAGTAAAATTCCAACACGATACAATTCCTGATACAATCCCAATGATAATCTGGTACCCAGCCTACCCGAGAATATGGTACCTAACTTGACTCGTAAGATACTCATGCCACAACGATACACCTGCACTCACCAGCACTGAAATACTGCTGCCAACCCCTGCGACCAAACTGACCCCGAGCTGGAAATACAACCTGACCCTAGGGTCACAAGCCTGCTCTCTTCCTCGAACTCAGAAAACTGAAAGGGCACAACCCTTGCCAAAGATAACGATATTCCAGTCCATTAATCAGTCATTCCACTTCTAGCTTCAAAACTCAGCCGATCATAATCATCATTTCCTTCCTGAGTCCCGCGACTCGTATCCCGGCCTTGAGCAAAACCCCCGAAGCCTCAAACCAAAACTCACTAGGTCTGCACCAAACCACCAAAATTGATAATGCCATTGGGCTCACACCAAATACCAGGAATATCCTCATGACTGAGCAGCCACAACCAAAAGATTCACAGGAACAGAACCACTGCCGCGAACCATGGTATCCAACCATGCTACCTTCCCTGACCAGCCCTTAGAATCCCCGAGATCTTCCTTGATTCGAGTATGGATCTTGTGCTTTCAGTAGTACGGGCCCAATACTACCTTCCACACCTATCCATACTTTCCTCAAGAATTACCTTAGGTCCTCTAAGTCCTAGTCACAAAATACTTCTGAAACCTGCTCCTTGGCGAAACAACCGCACTAAATACTCCCTAGGATATCCTAGGACTCACCCACACCCCCTCTGCCATCAGCTGCTGAAGAACCCCTACCAACACCAACTAACCACTTCACAAATACAATTACATGCAACCAGGCTTAAATAATCCTTCGACAAAAGGACCCAGCCCTACAACGGTTGGACTCAGACAAGAGTTGCGTAATAGATCCAAGTCCTTTAACATATGATTATTTAACCCTCATAGCATGTAATTTAATGTATCCATTTGATGGTTAGATCTCATCAACATGGGTCCCACAAAGCATAAAGCAAGCAGCATTCGAGCAGAGAATCCGACTAGCACTAAGATGCAATAAAATCATACATATCCTCCTATGAAATCCTCGATCTCAGACTTCCAGCACCTTACGCACATCTTCGCCCTGCCCTCACTCTCTAGAAAGTGGCTAACCCTTCCTCATGCTGACCCGCTAGGAACCGCGCCCAAACCAGGGAAACCACCGCTACCTCATCCAATAACGCGACTGGCTGGCTGACCCCATACGACTCGTCCATACCACGCTTGCCACACGACTCTCTATTGGTGCCAGATGACTATAGCATGAATACAATCACATTCCCCACCGTTTAAACAATCTTAGGATAAAAGATTCAATCCCACAACGGTTGGACTCAGACAAGAGTTGCGCAGGAGGATCAAACCTCTCAGCCTAAGATCCTTTAAACCATATGGCATGTGACTTAGCGTATCCACTCAATAGCCAGTTCACGCGCGAAAGAGTCATAGATCATCTCAACAAGAGAACTCTATAGGAACTAAGGCATCATATAATCAGGAAATTCTACCATGCAATTCCTGAAGATCCCTAGCCTACCACTAGCATGTTGTTCTAACATATCACTGTTGGATTAGGTGTCTAAGTTCATAACTATTTCTAGAATGTACTTGACCCGGTTGGCATGGTCCATTTGGGTTGCATGGCATTGCAACACTTGGATAGACTAAATGAGAGAAATGACACTTATGGTTTATTAATATATTATAAGTTCTAATATATTAATAATATTATTTAATTAGTATGGATCAAGAATTAATTTGGAATTAATTTTGTGATCAAAATTGAGACTAATTAAATATATGGGGTTGATTGTGTAAATCATCCATTCTTTTATAGTGGGCTAATGATCCATGGTTTATTAAGTTGGGCTAAAACCCATAAGGTACTCCATGGATAGTCCATTTAGGTTATAAACCCATGGATCATGGAATATGAAAAGCCATGCACATTAGGGTTTACATGGAGTAACCCTACTTGTGACACAACTATAAAAGGACCCCATGGGCTACCAAAATCGGTACTATGTGTCGAACAAGAGGGCTAGCCGATTTTGGGTGATAGTATACTTCTCTCAACGTTATTCCAAGAGTTGTGGTGTTGTGTGAAACATTTGAGGCATCACACTTGAGGTGCTAGGCTCACAAGGTTCTCAAGGAATCCAAGCAACAAGAAAGGTATGTTCTCCTACTAGCTTTATGTTACAAAGTTCCCCATGCCATTCTAGTTAGGTTAAGAACCTTGGAAAATCAAATTTGCATGTATCTTAGTAAAACATAGATCCAAGGTTTCTAGGGTTGCATGTACACCTTAGGAGTGTTAGAATGCTCAAAACCCTTCAATCACAATATCAAATAACCGTATGGTATTTTCGGGTCTACTTACTAGCTCTGGCTGATCGTACACATCGCATCCTCCTTTGTATTTTTAAAACCATGTGAAAATCATTTTGAAAATCTTTTCCTTAGTTATAGACTGGATTCACACGAGTGTTCCTCCAGTTCACTCAAACCAAGGCTCTGATAGCAACTTGTAACATCCATAAAATTTCAGAAAACTTTAAAACTTTTTCAAACATTCAAAAGCCATTAGCTATTACAAAATGTTTTCAAAATAGTTTCATATCAGAGTTTCCCAAAAACCATAAGTCCAAAATGCGAGGATGTGTACGGTCACGCCTTCGCCTTGCCAAAACATCTGAAGCACCTCAACCAATAAACTGAAACCGTAAGCACAAAGCTTAGTAAGTTCCCCCAAAATACCAACGTCATACAAACCAGAATAATATCATAACAAACAACACGCCTACTGAGCCATCAGCTTGATCGGACCGCCTCGCAGGGCCTACAGGCTATCTGGACCGCTCACGAGCCTTCGGCACGTCTGGACCGCCTCGCAGGGCCTACAGCCTATCCGGACCGCTCGTCGGGCCTTCGGCCTAACTGGACCGCCTCGCAGGGCCTTCAGTCTATCCGGGCCGCCGTGGGTCTGTTGGCCTTCAGCAGAAAGCAGGACCGCCTCAACCCAACGACACACACATATTTCGACATACTCATAACATATAAACAATCAACAGACAAGCACGGATCATACAGATCACTAAGCATAGCATCATCCTATCTACCAGGATACCGATCTAACACATCATAATAGCACAACAACATCCTATCTACCAGGATACCGATTTAACAGATCATAATAGCACAACAACATCCTATCTACTAGGATGCAGATCTAACAGATCATAACTGCATACAAGCATACTATAATGAGGATAACAATCCAAAAAGGGTCGGCCTTGGTGCCTTAGACCCTGTTGATATAGTGAGAATAACTCACCTCGAACGCTAGATAAATCCCACAATTGTTGCAGAGTCTACGAACCGGCTTCCACGAACTGAACCAAACAACCAAACCATTATTTAATAATTACCCATGGCAAAACCACCCAACACTAATCCCATAAATAGTCCAACTAACCAAGCCCACAATTAGCCCAAGCCCATTGGGCCCAAACAAGGCCCAAGTCATTTGGCCCACTAAGGCCTAATTCACCATTCAAGGCCCATTAGGGCAAGCCCAGCAAGGCAAGCCCAACCAGAAGTCCATTACTCTAAAATCCTTAGTCCATTATGAGCCCAAACCAAAAGATAAGTCCAAGACCAAGCTCCCCAATAATCAAAGAGTCCAAACTTGCACAGGAGGTTCTCACAGCGTCAGCACCTTATGCTCACGTCGTGAGGTCGTGACTCTTGTCCAGAAAATTCCGCGAAGACGCTCTCACGTCGTGAGGCCTTATCCCTCACGTCATGAGTCCATATCTGACCAAAAATGAGCATTAAGCTCTTAATCCATTAAGCCTTGACATGGTACAATCTAGAGGGTCTTCCTTGACCCAAAGGACCATAAAAATCGAAGCTTTTTGGACATGCATGTCCAATACATGTCCCAACATTAACTAGGGCACAAATGAAGAAATATGACGCAAGAGTCATAAAACTATACCAAACTAAAGATCTAGCAATTATCGTACTCAAGGGACCCTGGAGATCCATAAAGTTGGCAACTTTATGGATTCCAATAACCACACCAACTTGGATCTAGAGAAATAAGCACCATAAATCTAGATCTAGGCTTATTGACACATAAACCAATGAACTTGAAACTCACAATAGGTCCACAATGTGTCAAAATGGATGATGGTGATGCTTGAATGCAGAAATGATGGACTAAATGTTCTTCCTCTTCTTCTTTACACCTCCAAAACTCCACCAAAAGTTCAAGAACACAAGGAGAGGCTAGGGTTAGGGTTTTATTGAGTTTAGGGTGAGGGAGGCTGGTTTGGAACCCTAAAACTGAGCTTATGGTGTTTAAATACGATGGAAACCCTAAAATAATGTGGGTTTGGGCTGCAGCGTTACTCACGTCGTGAGCTATTAATGCTCACATTGTGAGCACAGTTTAAATAAATATTTATGTTTAATCGCTTCTCACATCGTGAGCTCCAACTTCTCATGTCGTGAGCATAGTTTTTCCCAGATCCTTTCCAACTTCGAACAGTCATAACTTCTTCGTTTCAGATCCGTTTTCGACGTTCTTTATATCCACGGAAAGGTGACGAGAAGCCCTACACTTCTAGCAACTCATCATAGTCTTAAAGCTTCCCGAACGAGAACCCAAAATTCATAAAGGCCCGCACTAACATATTACGATTATATCTTTGGGCTCCGAAACGCCATCGAACACTCGGACTACTTAGACTTCAACACCTTCATCCAAAAAGGGTCAACTCCTTTTTTCCCCAAGGACTAAAAATGAACTAAATACAACCCAGGGGATGAATTTGAAAATACATGAAATCCAGGGTGTTACACTCCTACAGAAAACACTACAATGATGCAACAAAAGTTGCTTGCATCATGATCGCTACAATGACTCCTGAATTACAGAGGTTCTATGAGGACTCCTTTCCATTTGAGATGAACAATGACCTTGTGGAAAAATACCACAAGAGAGCTTGTCAAGAGAAATTTGAAGTGGTCAAGTCCCTCATGGTTTTCAAGATGAAAGAGGGATAGTATGTCTGCAATCACGTGTAGAGAATGAAAAGATACGTGGAGTGCCTCGTTAAGCTCAGTGTGCATTTCGACGAAGAGTTGGCCATTGATATGGTCTTAAACTCTGTGCCAAGTTATTATGATCGGTTTATATTAGCTTATCATCTGAACAACACAGAAATCACATTGGCCCAACTCCACAACTTGCTACATATTGATGAGTCGGGATTGAAGGGAAAGAATATGGTCCCTTCTACTAATGCTCCCGTTCTCGCTATTGGACAAGGAAAAGGGAAGAAAATGAATGCTCATCCCAAATCTAACTAGAAGAACAAGGCCCATGCATGGTCATCAAGCAATGGGCCAAAGGAGAAGCCCAACTCATACATTCTAGATGTTAGTGACCCGAAAGAGGCCACTTGTTATTATTGCAATGACAAAGGCCATTGGAAGAGGAGTTGCCCCAAATACTTGCAAGACATCAAGGATGGCAAAGTGAAGCCATCGTCGACAAGTATATACACTATTCAAACTAATAATTCACTGTCTACTCATTCTTTGATCCTTGATACAGGATGTGGTTTTCACATTTGTTCTGAATTGCAGGGGCTAAAAGAAATAGAGGAGGTGTGTAATGCTTGGTTTAGGTATTGGTCAGTTTTTAACATTTTTAGAGTTTTGGGCTAGGACTCGAAGAGTTGGGGAGCTCCAGCTCGTCGAGTAGGGATCACATTGGACGCGGGATGAAGGACCTACTCGATGATTTGGAAGGCACCAACTCGACGAGTAGGAGCTGGAAAGGAAACCCCTAATTTTCAGGGTTTGTACCCTATTTAAAGGCCTTAAGCCTCACTTGTAGCCTCCCTTATTGCCCCCTTTGTCCAGAGAAACCCTAAATCGTGTCTCATCTCCCATGTTGTGTGTATGTGAGCTTGGAAAGTGATTATTGGTGCTCTTTTGGAAGGAACTTGAAGTTTGAAGAGGTTGGATTAAGTGGAAGGCAGTAGATCCGAGATTTCCTCAAGTGTGGCAACCATTTTAAGGTATAAAGTCGAAACCTTGACCTTCCATTTCTTAGATCTCCTTCTATGAAAGTTTATGGCCATTATTAGCCTAGTTTGGTACCATTCTTAGTTTTGAGCATGATATGAAGATATGGCTTTAGATCTGGACAGCTCAAGGCCTTTGGGGACTTAAAGTTGCCAACTTTATCAAGTCTTGGCCCTCCTTCATGCTCTAAGTCCCTTGACAAGCTTTGATTAAGTGTTTTTAGCCTTTAATGCCTTGCATGGATGTAAAGTTAGCAACTTTACATGGTATCTCAACCCTAGGGGGTTGGATCTGAAGTTTGGACCTTGGATCCCACTGGAAAGGACTAAAGGACTAAAGGAAATCGCCGAGTCCCTTAGTCGACTTCACGAGTCGGGTAGGGTTTACCCGTTTTCGAGATTATGGATGAGTGCAATGAAGGATTAGTGTTTTGGTCTGCATGAGTTTGCGGTCTTCTGGACATTAAGAAACTCGACGAGTTACATAGGTGACTCGGCGAGTTGACGAGTTACTCAGGTGACTCGATGAGTTGTTGGATGCACTCGACGAGTTGAGGTCAACATTGACTTTTGACTTTGACTTGACCGGGAGTTGACTAGGGTTGACCATTCAGTATTTTAGGCCTTTTTCGTATTGGGCCTTCGCAGATTAGGTCCATTGGTGGATTTATGGACATTACAGTGTTGGTTTTGTTTTGGGCTTGGGCCTCAGTTTTGGATCATACTGGGCCAAGGGTAGAATGGTCATTTTACCCCATGTATGGATTAGGGATTATAGTATGGAACCCAATTTGCTAATTGGGTGTACTGATTGGTATTAATAGCTCGGGAAGTCGGCATGGCAGCAACTAAGGATATCATTCGGGAAGCTTCTACATTCGAGGTGAGTCTTCTCACCATACCAATGGGTCTAAGGCACCAAGGCCGGCCCATTTATCTAGTTGTGACGATTATTGCGGATGTGCTATTGATAGAATATGTATTTATGTGAAGACCATGCGGGGGTTCCCATGGCAAGTAGTTATATATGTGGTATGCTAGTTGATTGTGTAGTATTTGGTATGCTAGTTGCCGTTGTGATACTTGCATGGAAGACCCCGGGGGTTCCCGAGGCAGTTGGATATAAGACCATGTGGGGGTTCCTATGGAATTCCAGGCTAAGACCATGTGGGGGTTCCCTTGTCAGTGGGCTAAGACCATGAGGGGGTTCCTATGGCACCCAGTGAAAGACCTTGGAGGGTTTCCAGGGAATCCTTATATGTTTGCATGTTTAGCTCATATGTTTGTATGTATGGTTTGATTGGTAGTTAGTGAAGACCATGTGGGGGTTCCCATGGCAGTAGGCTAAGACCATGTGGGGGTTCCCATGGCAGTGGGCTAAGACCATGAGGGGTTCCTATGGCACCCGGAGTAAGACCTTGGAGGGTTTCCATGGCTTCCTTATATGATTATATGCAGGGCTTATGTGATTGATACGGTTTATGTAGCTGATATAGCTAATATGGATTATGTCGATTATGTGGATTGTTTGGGGTATGCTCTGGGGAACTCACCAAGCTTCGTGCTTACAGTTTGGTTTATTGTTTCAGGTATCATCGGTTTTGAAAGGAAGGGCCCGGCTTGATCGCAGTGCACGCACCTATGTTTTCCGCACTGAATGATTTTGAGATGAACTCTGATAAATGTTTTACTTAGCGATGTTTTGGAATGTTCGGAATAAATGGTATCAATGTTTTGACTATATCAAAAATGAAATTTTTACCCTTGATTTTTGGGTCGTTACAAGGTGGGGCATGGGAAGATAAATCTGATCATGGGCAATAGGCAATCTTCTCATGTGACCAAGATTGGGACTTATCAACTTATGCTTAGTAGTGATGTTAGGATTAGTTTAATTGATTGTTGCTATTCGTCCAAAATCAAACGAAACATTATTTCATTTCATGCATTTTTAAGACATGGTTTTCGCTACTCTTTTAATGATTTGAATGGTTCAATTCTAATTTATAAAAAATGGTGTTTTTATATTTGAAGCTTTACCTTGTAATGGTGTGTATGAAACTGTGACTTGTGTTGATGGCTTAGATAATAGTGTATTTCATATTGATTCGTCTAATGGTTTAGACAAGGTATGCTTGTGGCATTGTTGTCATGGACACATTAACAAGAAACGCATTGTCCAACTCCAAAAGGATGGAGTCTTGGAATCATTTGACCAATGACCAAATGATGAATGTGAATCTTGTCTTTTGGGCAAGATGAAAAAGTCACCTTTCACTAGATCTTGTGTAAGGGGTTAGGGGTTAGGGGTTGTTGGATCTCATACACATAGATGTGTGTGGTCCCTTCAGATCCACCACAAGAGATGCTAATCGGTTTTATGTAACGTTTACGGATGACTATAGCAGATATGGATACATCTGCTTGATCAAACATAAATCAGAAACCTTTGAAAAGTTCCAAGAGTTTAAGCATGAAGTCGAGAATCAATTAGGCAGGAAGATAAAGATGTGCCGATCTGATAGAGGAGGAGAGTATCTTAGTGTCGAGTTCTACGACTACCTCAAGGAATGAGGAATAGTTTCACAATTGACGCCTCCTAGGACACCAAAACTTAATGGTGTGGCTGAGAGGCGCACTCGAACCTTGTTGGGCATGGTTCATTCCATGATGAGTCGAGCCACTCTTCCCATTTCCTTCTGGGGGTATGCCTTAGAGACAACCGCCCATATCCTCAATCTTGTTCCTACTAAAAAGGTTGCCAAAACACCTCACGAAATGTGGACAGGGAAAGTTCCCTCGTTAGCACATATCAAAGTCTGGGGTTGTGAAGATTTCGTTAGATGAGAGACTCATGACAAGCTAGAAGCCAAAAGTGAGAGATGTATTTTCATTGGCTACCCACAAAAGTCTTTTGGATATTTATTCTACAGACCTAGTGAAAAATCGGTCATTGTAGCACGAAGAGAATTCTTTCGCGAGAGAGAGATCATATGAAAATAGTACAGTGGGAACACAATTGACCTTGAAGAGATTCAAGAGTCAACCAATGAAGGAACCTTTAAAGATACTAGGGTTCAACCAGAGGAAGAAATTCCAGTTGACACTCCATTGCCTCTTCGTCGTTCCGGTAGATTTAGCATGCCACCTCATATTTATGGTTTCCATATAACTGTAGAAGGTGATACGTTTATCAGTGATAGTACATTGATAAATTTGGATGAGCCAGCTAACTACAAGGAAGTAATGGCAGGCCCTGAGGCAGCCAAGTGGAAAGAGGCAATAGACAGCGAGATCAAGTTCATGAATGACAACCAAGTTTGGAATTTGGTTGATCAACAACCTGGTCAAAAGACAATTCATTGTAAATGGATCTTCAAGAAGAAGACTGGCATGGATGGAAATGTGCACACATTCAAGGCATGACTGGTTGTGAAGGGCTTTACACAAACCCAAGGGGTTGACTATGATGAGATATTCTCACCAGTGGCTAAGATAAAATCTATTAGGATAATGCTCGCCATAGCTGCCTTTCCTAACTATGAAATTTGGCAGATGGATGTCAATACCGCTTTTCTTAATGGGAAGTTGGCTGAAGATGTTTACATGAGTCGGCCAGAGGGTTTTGTTGATGCAAAATTTCCCAATAGATTGTGCAAGCTTCATAAATCCATCTATGGATTGAAACAAACATCTCGCAACTGGAATATTTGCTTCCAGGAAAAGGTCAAAGAGTTTGGTTTTTCTAGGAGTGAGGATGAGTCTTGTGTATATGTCAAAGCTAGTGGGAGTATAGTAACTTTTCTAGTATTGTATGTTGATGAAATACTACGAATGGGAAATGACATTCCAACCTTGCAAGAAGTGAAATCTTGGCTTGGAAAGTGTTTCGCTATGAAGGATCTAGGAGATGCAGCCTATATTCTCCGGATAAGAATTTTGAGAGATAAAAAGAATAGATTAATTGGACTTAGTCAGAGTACATACTTGGACAAGGTACTAAAACGATTTAATGTGGAAAATTCCAAGAAATGAGAGATACCTATTCAGAGCAATGCCAAATTGAGTAAGACTCAAAGCCCAAGTAAGGATGAAGAGATAGCTGATATGGTTCGAGTCCCTTACGTTTCGGCTGTAGGATCGATCATGTATGATATGACATGTACTCGCCCTAATGTGTCCTTTGCTTTAAGCATGGTCATTCGCTATCAGGGAAATCCTGGCAGAGCTCATTGGACAGCAGTTAAGAACATTCTCAAGTATGTGTGAAGGACAAAGGACATGGTTCTAGTCCTTGGTGGCAGTGATATGTTGAGAGTGACTGGGTATAGTGACGCCAACTTTCAAACAGATAGAGACAAATTTCGTTTTCAATCTGGTTGGGTATTTACATTAAATGGAGGAGCAGTTACATGGAAAAGTTCCAAGCAAGACTAAATGGCTCATTCTATCTATGAATCAGAGTACATAGCGGCAAGTGAAGCATCAAAGGAAGCAGCATGGTTGAAGAACTTCATTGGAGATCTTGGAGTTGTTCCAACCATTAAGGAACCAAAGGAACTTTTCTGTGATAATGAAGGAGCGGTTGCTTTAACTAAAGAACCGAGAGATCATGGAATATCAAGATATATCGACAGAAAGTACCATTATATCAGACATAGAGTTGAAGAAGGTCATCTCATAGTGAAGAGAGTCTCATCAGAAGATAATCCTGCAGATCCTCTCACAAAGGCTCTGAGTAGGATTAAGCATAGACAACATGCTAGAAGCATTGGGCTGAGAGATTTTTGTAGTTAGATGATTAGTTTGAAACTTGTAACAAAATAAATGTAACTGACTTCTGGTGATTAAATAATAGAGATTATTTATGAGTTTGTTTACTGCCTTTGTCAATTATTTATTCTTGTCTTTCGTTTTGCATGTTTTACTTCCCGAATAATTTAATTATTCAAACTCCACAGTTGCTCATACTTTGGGAAGTAAGTAGTGAATTAAGACTTTCATGAATTGGGTTGAGATAGTCTAAAGAGATTAGACATAGCAATTGTATTGCTACAACATTCATGAGTACTTAGAAATGGAGATTTAAGTATTAGATTGACCCGAGCTCGGAGAATTACTTCATGGATTATATCATGAGTAATTCTGAGACGATAATATCTTATATTCTTGAAACGGAGATATATATGAGTTGTAATTTACAAGTCAGTTGTACATTGGTATTGCGAAAACGCGTCGGTAACGTGATGTTATAAAACACAGTATCATGTATGATTTGATGAGTAAAGGATACAAACATATAAGTCAAAGTTTATTCGTTCCTATTTCCCTAACGGGAAAAGAGATATCTTTGGGGCCCCTCAGTGATTTGATGTTGACTTATAGTTTTGGGCCCAGCCAGGACTCAATTGATGTGTTCAATTTGAAGTCTTATGTCGTCATCACAAATCAGGAAATCGGGAAACAAAATTTTGGACAATGAGATTGATTCTAATCCATGTCTCATGTCTATATGATATCTAGTAGAACGGAGAAATATTTTATCACTTATCTTAGGACCAATATATGTTTAGATCAGAGTTCGGTAGTTGCTAAGGAAGCACTCTTTGCTGTTTAATTTAGAAGTTATACCAGTAATTCAGTTTTAGACTTATCCAAGTGGGAGACTGTTGGATTAGGTGTCTAAGCCAATAACTAAATTAGTATAATCTTGAATTATTAGTAAAGTCCTTTTGGGTTTCCCTCAAACCTAGTAATTGAATAGGATGACTTTTAGAAAGAGAGAGAGAGACTGATTTATTAATTTATTATGTGAATAATAAATTAATTAGAAATCAAAATGAATTTATTAATATGTTATGAAAATAATATATTAATTACAAATCATATGATTTAATTAATAATTAATCAGAAATTAATTAGAATTAATTTTGAGATTAATTGGATTAAATAAAAGTGCATGGATTGTTTGGTTTTTTATTGAAAGTTGAAGCAGGAAGGCTCTAGTTACTCATGGAATGAGGCGGACGAAAATTGGCTAGGGTAAGCCTAGAATTTTCGTCCATAAACTAAGGGATAAGTAGATAAGACAGGTTGATTATTATATTAATTAATCTAGGTCTTATCCCATAAACCCTAGCTTTGGCCCCAAGTTTCCTTCAACTATATAAAGACCTCCCTAGCCTTCACAATTTCGTCTATACCTTCTCATACATAATAGGCCAAAATTTTGAAGCTCTCTCCTCTTTCTTTAAGCCTCCTTGATTCTAGGGTTGGATGTGAACCATCAGAGGCACGACATTTGTGGTGCTAGCTTCAAGCAATTTCAAGAAGGATTCTAGTTTGATTATCTACAAGCATAATCAAAAGGTATGTTTTCTATACTCTTTTATTTATTTCGAAAATACTAGGGCAAGAATAGGATTCTTGATATATAAATTGATTATTGCATTCAATAGTGAAAACCTAGATCCTTAGGGTGTATGCGAACTTAGGGTTGATTTTTCCGCCAAAAATATGATTTTTGTTATCTATAAAACCTATCAACTTCACTGGTGTAGGTCCCCATAGATCTGAGTGAACATACTCCAGGTTTTCCTTGCTTGTGTGTTGACCGGTACCGAACTTTACTTTGTGATGCTTTCCCTTGACGCAAGCTTCACAAAACTTTATCTTTCCAGTATCCTCTCCACCAAGCAGTCCTTGTTTACTTAGAACTGACATGCCCTTCTCACTCATGTGCCCCAACCTACGATGCCACAGTTCCGTATTGTCATCACCTTCATTCAAGGATTGGGAGATATCCATCATTCCCATAACCGTACTACCTTCTAGGATATAGATCCTTCCACGATTCATCATCCCTTTAATTATAACTAGAGAACCTTTGTTCACTTTGACCCAATCAACTTCACCAACGTACCTCATACCATTATTATCCAATGTGCCAAGAGAAATTAAATTCTTCCGAAGTTTTAGAACGTACCAGCAATCTAACTTCCTGGCCATGCCATCGTGCATCTTAATCTGCACTGTGCCACTACCTTTGATACTGCTCACCCAGTCATCACCCATCTTGACTATTCCATCCCACTCTTTGCATGAGTCAAACCAACCACGATTATACGTTATGTGATAGGATGCTCCAGAATCCAAGACCCAAGTATCAACAAAACTTGATGTACTAACAGTCAATACATCACCATCGTCCCCTTCATCAAAACTTTCAAGAACCCCAACAGTAGTGTTATTGCTACTTGATTCACTATTAAACTTCACATTCTTCAGCTATGGACAATTTCGCTTGAAGTGTCCCTTCTCCTTATAGTTATAACATTTTGCGTTCGATGAACCTTTTGACTTCGATTTCGAACGTGATCTCCCTCTATTTCCCCTTTCCACTCTTCTGTCCGTCCTCCCCCTACTAACAAACCGGAACTGGACACCTCCTCTCCAACTAAAACTTTTCTTTTCAGTTCCTTGAACATCAAAGAGTCCTTCAAATCATTCACATTGATCCTTGTCCTACCATAGATCATGGTATCCACGAAATTCTCATATGACTTAGGAAGAGAACATAAGAGAATGAACGCCTGATCTTCATCTTCAATCTTCACATCAACCCCTTGTAGATCCAAGATGATGCGATTGAAGTTATCCAGATGAACTTTCACTTAGGTACTTTCAGACATTCTGAGAGTGTACAACCTTTGCTTCTGATACAACCTGTTCGTCAGTGAGTTGTTCTAGTACTTGTCATAAAGTTTATCCCAGAGCCCAGAAGCAGTTGTTTGATCCATGATCTTCCTCAGTACTTCATATGTCAAGCTAAACAGAATGGCACTATGTGCCTTTGTCAAAATGTCCACCTTCTTTTCAGTCGTCATGTCTTTAAGCATTGTTGTCTCTCCTTCTAGTGCCGTTACACATCCTTGTTGAAGTAGAAGAGCCTTCATCTTCACCTTCCATAATGTGAAGTCATTTCAACCATTGAATTTCTCCAAATCAAATTCGTGAGTAGACATCGTCAATCACAGGAATACAAACCGCAGCTATGATACCACTTGTTAGGAGCAAAGCGGATAACAAACAAAACTATAAGCGCACAAAACACAATATTTACGTGGTTCAGTCAAGGTAACCTACGTTCATGGGCAGGAGAGGAGTATTCTTTATTTCAGAACACTCAAACAGAGGTTACAATTACATAGAGATTTGCCTATCACTCTAGAATTCAAGATACAAAATGACCTAGCATGTATCCATATTTATACTTGAGGGATCTGACCTAAAACCCTAATGGGCCAAGCCCATTGGCCCATAGGCCCATGAAATTTGTCAACCAATAACAATCCGCCATGCAACATCTTCTGGAATATTCTTCCATGTCATACAACCCACTAGTATCAGCAACACACATGATGGAGCACCTTGTGCCATAGTGGGGCATCATGATGTACAAGTGGCACATCATGAACACTAATGGCCCAACATCCATCATGGTGGCACAACATGGTGTAATCCTTGAGCAATACCAACTTCTGAGCATCCTTGAACGATCTTGAGCTAGAGGAATTTAGAGCATACTTGGCTCATCACGGACCAAGATGGTCCATCTTGCGTCATGATGGCGCGACAATTGTATGGATGGCACAACAGGCTTCAAGTGTGGCGCAAGAACTTCTAGGTTGGAGCAACATCACCATATTGGCGCAACAAGAACATGCATGGCACAACAAGGCCATGCTTGACGCAACAACATGTTGGATAAGGTGTCTAAGTCCATAACTATTTTTGGTATGTACTTGACCCGACCCGGCATGGTCCATTTGGGTTGCATGGCACCATGCAATTGGATAAACTAAAATGAGAGAAATAACACTTATGGTTTATTAATATATTATAAGTTCTAATATATTAATAATATTATTTAATTAGTTTGATCAAGAATTAATTTAGAATTAATTAAGTGATCAAAAGATAACTAATTAAATATATGGGTAGATTATGTAAATCTTCCATATCTTATATAGTGGGCTAAGAGGCTCCATGGATTATCAAGTTGGGTTCCACCCATAGGATGCTCCATGGGAGTTACAAACCCATGGGTCATGGAAATGAAGAGTCATGACACATTAGGGTTTACATGGTGTAACCCTAGATGTGTCAACACTATATAAGAAACCCATTCTCCACCAAAATTAGCTACACTAACAAACAAGAGGGCTAGAGCCGATTTTGCAAGTGTAAAATTCTCTCAAAGTTTACTCCTTTGCATTTGGTGTTGTGTGAAGCATTTGAGGCATCACACTTGGGGTGCTAGGCTCACAAGGTTTCAAGGATCATAATCAACAACAAGGTAAGTTATTCTATCTTTCATTCAAATTAAAAATGTTCCCCATGTATGCTAGATAGGAATATAACCTTGGAATTCAACTTTGCATGATTATTAGACAAACATAGATCCAAGGTTATTAGGGTTGCATGTACACTTAGGAAGTGTTAGAATGCTCAAAACCCATCACAACATACTCAATGGCGCAATAGGGATACCCCATGGCGCAAGAGGGAGTAGCTTGGTGCAAGAAGGGATGCCCTTGGCGCAACAGCATCCTTCTTGGTCCAACACTTTATCAGATGGCGCAACAAGTTCCCTTGTTGCTCCATATCACTCCCAAGTGCTCCAAACCTCTTCCAGGTGCTCCAAGCCCCCCTTTTATATGATCCGTTCCTTTGGCACCGGATTCGTTCCTTTGTCAGACGATCCATTCCCTTCTCAGATGATCAGTTCCTTTGAAACATGCTCCATGAACCCCAAGTGCTCCATTTAGCTCCAAGTGCTCCAAATTCTCCATGAGAATGATCCAAATGCTCCATGAAAATGCTCCAAATGATCGAGTCACATTTAACATATTACAATATTACATATAATATTACAGTGAGACTTTGTTAACTAATTATTACTTAATGAAAATTGTTGATATTTTTTAATACTTATGTTATGATTTTGATTAGTTTATCATTAATTTTAAATATTATAAATTTCATAATACAAAACGTATTGAAGAGTGTTGGGGCAACCACCCCAATCGGCATCAGTGTAGGCGACAATCTTAGAAGGTTTGGATGAGTACAAGTGTAAACCGAAGTGCAAAGTACCATGTAAATATCGTATGATCGGTTTCAAAGCATTTAGATGAGGTTCTTGTGGTGCATGCATGAATAAACAAATCTGTTGGACTGCATAGGATATATCTAGGCGGGTAAAAGTTAAGTATTGAAGGGCCCCTGCCAATCATCGATAATCAGAAGGATTAGCAACCAGATCAGCCACATATGCACTTAATTTGGAGTTAGTATCAATAGGTGTAGCGGCTGATTAGCAATTCTCCATCTTGACACATTTGATCATTTCAGTGGTGTACTTTTCTTGAGATAAAAACATGTTACCCTTTGAATAGGTAACTGAGATACCTAAGAAATAGGTGATTTTATCAAGATCATTCATGTCGAATTCTGAATTGAGAAAGGCAATAATATCGACTTTAGGTTTTGAAGAAGACGTTGTGATCACAATATCATGGACATAAACGAGGAGGTAAGCATAATCATTGTTGCGTCTATAGATGAAGAGAGATGTGTCACTTTTGATGAACACAAAACCAATACACAATAATTAATGTGCAAAACACTGATACCATGCCCGTAGTGCCTGCTTTAAACTGTAAAGAGATTTGCGTAGATTACAAACATAACCAGGAAAAGATGGATTAGAGAAACCCAGTGGTTGATGCATATATACGGTTTCGTGGAGAGTTCCATGAAGGATAGCTTTTTTAACATCAAGTTGGTGAATGAGCCATTGACGACTTAGAGAAAGGCTTAAAGCAGTTTGTATGGTTGCGGGTTTGACGACATGACTTAACATTTCATCACAACCAACACCTACCTCTTGAGATTTTACATTAACAATGATTTGTGGCTTGTATCGTTCAAGAGAACCATCTGAGTTAAACTTGTGTTGGAAAATCCAATGACAACCAATAACATTAGTGTTAGATGGTCTAGGAACCAAACCCATGTATCCTGTTTAAGTAAGGCATTAAATTCAGTTTGCATGGCACAATTCCAATTTTATCAAGAAGATCGGACTTAGGAGTAGAAGGAATTGGAGAAATATGACTGGTGTGAAGGGAATATTTTTGGGTTTGGTTTTTGTATACCACTCTTGGAACGAGTGGTCAATGGATGTTGGGCCAAAAGTGGGGGAACCGGTGGGCTGTCGGAATCTGAATCAGATGAGGAAGGGTTGTTATGGGTCGAGGAGGGTGGTGAGGTTGGAGGGCTGGAGCGTGGACTGAAAAGTGGGTTGTCGGTGTTGGGATAAGCGGTATGAGTATTTTGGGAAAAATAATTATGTAGGAGATGATTAGATAAATACGGGGAGGGTGGTACATCATCGAGAAAATCATAAGATGAGGGAGGATAGGAAGATCAATTTTGGTAGGGAAAGGTGTATTCGTCAAAGGTAACATGGCGTGAAATGATGGTTTTGTCATTGCATATAGTGTGACAAAGGTACCCACGATGGTTGGGGTACCCAAGGAAAATGGAGGGAATAGATCGGCAGGGAGTTTATTTGGTGTAGTGGCAGAAATATTAGGGTAACAAAGGTATCTGAAAGTGCGTAGGTGGAAATAGGTTCGTTTTCTTAGGTATAGAACCTTGGTGGGTGTTTTATTATGAATGGTGGTAGTGGGTAAGATGTTGAGTATGTATGTAGCGAAAGATTGAGCATGGTGCCAAAAAGAAGGAGGCAACGATGCATGAAGGAGATTGGTTCGTACCATGTTGTTGATAGTACGTATAATACGTTCAGCTTTTCTGTTTTGAGGAGATGTGTATGGGCAAGTGAAACAGAATTGAGTACCGGTTTTAATAAAGAGTTGGTTGAACGTAGAGTTGTTAAATTCTCTACCATTATCATATTGCAGGGACTTAATGGTTTTGTGAAATTGTGTTTAAATGTTGGTTTGAAATTAGTTATACACATCAAATACTTGTGACTTTGTGTGTAAAGGAAAAGTCCACAGATAATGAGAAAAGTCATCAAGTAACACAAGATAGTATTTGTGACCAAGTTTAGATTCAATAGGAGAGGTCCATAAATCAGCATGGATTATATCAAAAGGAGCAAAATTAAGAGTATGAGATAAAGAAAATGGTAGACGACAATGTTTCCCTAAAGAGAAGGCATTACACTTGTGATTAAACTTGGAATTAAAATTGGAAAAACTAGACTTAAGCAGATTAAAAGCGGAAGTTCCCGGGTGACCAAAATGATTATGCCAAGTTGAGGGTGAAGTGGCATGAAGAGCAACAGATTGAGATGCGGACATGGGTGAAGTGAACAGATAAAGATCAACGGTACTGGTGTGCCTCGTGAGGACCTTCTTCGTTATAATGTCCTTCACAAAATACCGAATGGATCAAATTCAACAGAGAGGAGATTATCAGTTGTGAATTTGTCAACAGAAACCAAGTTTTTAATGATTTTAGGGACATGAAAAACATTGCGTAGATGATAAGAATGATTGGAAAATAGAGGGTTGCAAAACACCGGCCAAGAGATGGAATATTTGTACCATTACCAACTTGAATTGAATGTTGATTACTTAAATGAGATATATGAGAAAGGTTACCTGGGTCATTGGTGAGACGAGAGGTAGAGCCTGTGTCCATGTACCAGAAGTTTTCAGGAGGACGTAAGTGCATGGTGTTGAAGGCAACATCAAGTTGGGTCGGTTTCATTGGCGTTCCATAATTGTTGGAGTAGTGAGATTGAGACCCATTTTATTGTCGTCGGTTTGAAAATTGTGGAGAGGGTCCAAGGAGACCCGCTTGAGAATTGGGAGCAACTGTTGGATAGGGGCAGGGAGGAACAAACCATGGTGCCATTTGATACCATGGAAATGGCCAGGAATAATTACTGGGTCCAGAATTAGAGAAGTGCCCACGTCCCCTGCCTCGTCCTTGTTGAGTACCTCGACCCTGCTGATTTCCACGGTAGTTACCCCGACCCCGTGAACCATTGTCGATATTATTGTTATCCGGTGAGGGAGAGATGTAGGCATAGGAAGAGTCGGTCATCTTCTAAGTAACCATGGTTTGCAGTGGAGGGGTGGCGTGCTTGTTGCATCGTTTTTCTTCCAGGAGAAGTTGGGAACACGCTTTATTGAAACTTGGAAGCGGTTCGGTTTGTTGTATCAAAGTTGCAACAGTATCATAAGCACCTTGTGTGAGACCAGAAATCATTTGAATGACCATTTTAGTTTCTGAAATAGGATCACCTATGTTGGCATGTTGATCAGACAAGTTCTTGAGACGTGAGAAATAGTCTTGGACATTGGAGAAGGATTCAAGTCGAGTAGAACTGAACTATTCTCCGAGGTAGGTAGTGCGTGTAGCATGATTGTCTTGGTAGATCTCCTAGAGTCAGTTGCACAAATCTTGAGCAGATGCACCCAGTTTCATGATTGATTCCCAAAGATCAGAAGAGATAATGGCATAAATCCACTATTTGACAATGGCATCTAGGCGAAGCCAAGTGGAATCATCGACATCTTTGGGGCGTGGAACATCGGGGTTTATGTGATTTGAGACATTGTATGCGCAAAGGTGAATATTGAAAAGTTCCATCCACGAGGCATAGTGACCGTCAGTTCGTTCAAGGATAACAGGAATGGAGTTTTTGATGTTGTTGACACCGAATGCTGGGTGAAAAGGTGTTTTGGAGACTGAGGAAGAAGAATCAACAATTTCAGGTGTTCCCGTCATAGTGGAACAAGAAGCATCAGTTTCAGTTTCAGGTGTTCCCATCACAGTGGAAGAAGATGATGAGAACAGAGGGTGTAATTGGCGGTAGAAGAAGCGTCGTATGGGAGAAGCAAATTAGGGTTTTTAGGTATACAACTCTGATAGCATAATACAAAACATATTTCCCTTGCTTTGCCATTAAATCCAATTGAGTATAAATACAATAAATTGGTATCCCTCTACTCTAGGAAGAGATCATAACCAAATATAAAATACAATAAAAAATGCAATATACATTATATATGTTAATATTTTGTAAGGATATAACTATATTTATATAACATCTATGAGAGATTAAGCATGTTGATGTGTGTTAGAAATTGAAATTATTAACAATTTTAAGTGTTTTTTATGTGACTTTTACTTGATGAAAATTCTAACATGTTAATTTTGAACCTATTAAGACCATAAATTGAATACCTGATATCCGCCCTTAGTTATACGTACAAACCTGATTAATATTTACTAACTGGATTCCCAATGGAATATTACGGAATTTGTGATACAATATTACAATATGATACAGCCCTCTCTTACTAGTCCCATTGACATCCCTAATCGGCTAATTACATACTTTCAAAATAAATATTTGAAAGTTTTATCAAGTTTATTAGTAAAGAAAACCTGATTACTAATGAACTTCGTTATCTAGGTAACTAGATTTCTTATGATAAACTTATAGCATGTACACTTAAACATCGATTTTGAGATTATATTTTCTAAAATAAGTGCAATCTTCCCAAAACAAAACAAAGTATTTTGACATTTTCTTACCCGAATACAGAATAAGCTTACAAGATCTGGTGTAACATTAAGATTTAACAACTATAACGAAACACAAAACATTTAGCAAAATAAGAAATAGATAATTATATGCGAATCGGTAATAAGAAGCTACAAATTGTAGCGGGTATTATAGTAAATAGCTAAAAAGTATAAAAAGACAAGCATAATAAAGTTTTTGAGCGTATGAATTGAAAACATGGTAGACATATGTGCTAGCCAACATTCTTTCATTTTTTATATAATACTTACCAATTTAGAAACCAGCTAAATATAACTAGAATCAGTAATTAATTTCTATATATAAAAGTAATTAAGCCTAGCAATACATTTAATCGAGAATTAACATCCGAGGAAATTAATTTGTTGTGAAACCAATCTAAAAAAATTAATTACAACGACGTTATTTATAACTTAGCTAAGCCATCTAGTCATCTCCCATAAACTTCCTTCATGAAGAAACAACAACCATCGTGCCACCAACAAAGATTAATTAACCTCTCGAATCCGACTGATACCCTATAAAATTTACACAAATATATATTCTAAATTTTGAATAAATTAATATAATTATTTGTAAAATTTGGATTAATTAATTAGGTCTCTTACTTGATACGATTTCGGAGGATGAACTTTGAGCACCCGAGACTGTGACACTCCCCTTGCTATGATCTGGATTTTGTGATGATTTTCTACGTCGACGGTTGTGATCTGCCAATCTTTTTCGACAGCTTCTTTTTCCGTTATCGAATTCCGATAAGAGATGGAATCTTTATAACATTATATAGTGAAAAAAAAAATTATTTTTTGTAAATGAATGGTAAAAAATAATAATTAGTTAATTATTATTTATTAGGACGTTTAGGAGTACTAATCAATAAATGAAACAAAAGAAAGGGTATTTTGGGTATAGGTTACTATAAGAAGCAAAAGCAAACAGTACCTAACAAAGGGTAAATCCGCAGCTTATATGGGAAACAGAAATTTTTACGGACCCAAAAATGCCCTCGGGATCGCCCCCATGTACACCAATCATTGTCTTTAGTTTCCTTGTACCCCAAACCCACCCCAGGGCATTTTCGTCATTTTTTTGTTTCTATGTTTATTTATCTAATTCTTCCTTCTTTCTGTGCAATGATATAGTTGTACAATATATTATTATAAGATACAATCAGTTAATGCATGGGATTTCGGTTAAGCCGTTCAGGTGATCTTATGCATCAAGTGGTTGTACTATGTGAACTGTGAAGTGTTTGATTGAGGTAAAAATTGGTAAAGGGTAAAAATGGGAAACAACCTACTACACTGTTGGCAGAATCGCTGAGTCAACCCGGCGGTGATGACGGTGGAGGCTTTGGAGTGAAATTCACAGACTTTATGCCGGCGGTGATAGTGCTTAGCGTGGGTAAGATCAGCATTGCACCCTTCAGCCTGACACCTCGGAGAGCTAACAAGAGCCGCTTCTAACGGCCTAGACCGGCGATACAGTCGGTTCACGAAGTCATCCTCCGCCGAGGAGAAGTACGTCCGACCACCCAAGTTCAACCCAATCCGGTTGTTTGTGAAGTCAATGGCACAACCTGAGGGCTCAGGCTTTGGCATGATCATGTACCCGTTTTGCCCATGGCCATGAGAGTTAACGTTCCCGGAACCACCCTCCGGTTCAAGAGTGAGCAACGGCGTTGGCGACGGTGGGTAGGCACAATTCCCGCCGTAGGCGCGTGGGTCGTAGAGGGAAGCGAAATGAGGATGTGTTTGGGTGGGGTTGCTAAGGTAGTGGTGGTGGGGGTTATGGGAGTGGTGGAGGAAGTCGTTGGGGTTGAGGTACGATGAGGCGGTGGTTTCATTGAAGCTTTGCGAGTACTGCTCGAAGATATGTCGGCTCTGGTCGGGATGAGAGGTGGACTCATCGACGGCGACGGTGCCGTTGAGCATGATCGTCGATGGGTTTCCCCATTCGTAGTCCAACATTTGAGCTTCTCCGATCGGGTCCTTGGTCTGCAAATATATGAAAAGCTGCCATACTTTGAGCAGTTTTTAATGGTAAAAAGTGAGAGTGGAGAGTGAGGGTATACTAAAGGAAAAATATGATGTAAGACTAATTTACAAGCTCTAATGCATAATATACAACTGCTTGTAGCATTAGCTCTTGGAATTATGCATTTCGGTTCTGGAAAAAGGATTTACCATAATGAAAGCTAGAGATGGCACTTATATAAGCTCATACACTTAACACAAAGATTAAACTTTATAAGAAGAAATTGGAAAAGTAAGTAAATCATATGTTGAAAATAATATTTAATAACAATATATTTGTACTCTCTATATACTATTTTGTTACTATTTTGTTTGAATAATCAAATTGTATATAATAAATCTCTAATAAATATCATTACCAATCAAGATGGTAATTTTTTTGTCGAATTATCCTTTTCATAATCCTCTCTATCTCAAATTGATTGTTTATAGGTGTTATTTTTTAATTAATTGGAAGAAAAATATATTATATACCTAATACGATAATTTACGACTTATAATCTTTTTTTTTAATTCATAAAAGTTTCTAGTACGTTACATAGTTTGTTATAAATATTTCATATAAAAAGTAAAAATAGTTTTATACAAAATATATTACTATAAAGATCTCCTTCAGTTCTGTAAAATGAGTCAATAGTTAAAAAAATTTATTAACATCCATTTACAATTGTTATTAATAATGTGTCATAATCTATTTAGTTTTTGAATCAACCCCTTTATTGGATGTCCAAATATTAAGAAAGAGATATTTTTAAATAGGTTTTCTATTCTAAAATTATGTTTGTCATATTAGCTGAAAAGTTAATTAATAGTTAAAAAGCTAGCTGTTAAATAAAAAACTAGCTGATAGCTAATAAAAAAATAACGTTTGATAAACTAGCTGAAAGATATATAAAATAATATAAAAGGGCATTTAAAAAAAAGTATTTTTATAATTAATTAAGAGGTATATTTGAAATTTTTAAAAGCTCCTGAAAAGATAGTCTAAGTAGCTTTTTAAAAACCTAGCTTATAAGCTACTTTTTGGTTTGCCAAACATAACAACTTAAAAATCTTGAAAAATAAATTAGCTTATCAGCTAGTTGTGACACTTCAAACAAAGCCTAAATTGAAGAATGTCTAATATCCAATATTTAGAATAAATATATATATATATATATATATATATATATATATATATATATATATATATATATATATATATATATATATATATATATATATATATATATATATATGACTGATTTAAGTTGTAAATTTCTATCACTCACATTAGTTGCAAATTTTCTTATTTTATATTACTAAAGTATATTTCAAGTTTTAAAAGTCAAAAAAAAATATATTATTAAATTACGAAATATATAAAGCATTGTAGTCTAATTAAAGATATATGAAATGATCAAACAAAGCCTAAATTCAAGAATGTCTAATATCCAATATTAAGAATATATATATGACTGATTTAAGTTGTAAATTTCTATCACTCACATTAATTGCAAATTTTCTTATTTTATATTACTAAAGTATATTTCAAGTTTTAAAAGTCAAAAAAAAAAAACTATTATTAAATTACGAAATATATAAAGCATTGTAGTCTAATTAAAGATATATGAAATGATTTAAATATACAATTTGCACACGGCGTTTAGGTGGGTGTAATAATGAGGTGTTAGTTCCAATTTGTACATATCTCGATTGATCGTTCATTCGAACATGAAACTATGTATTATGTCTTTGAGTCGTTGCAAATGAATCTATATAGTCACAACGAACACGACAACATCAAGATTTGAACATGTGTTGATGGGTTATCCAGTGCATTTTCAACATGTCTTACTAATATGTCACAACCCTAGTGATTCATGTAATCATGTAATGCAAAGTTGTTCACCATTATAATTCTTTATTTTAGGGCTCGTATATCATATTTGGATATAACAATAGAAGATCCAAGATGGTTTTTGGATGCTGATTATACAAAATTATTTACCCAAATCTCATATAAATGAGTTAAGGGAGATGCGGGATGGTCGTGAGCCCTTATGGTAAGGTTGATAGACTGCTTTCATATAGGACCTCCAATAAAAAGTAAATAAAATACTCATAAAGATCAATGCATACAAATACAAAATATCAACCAATAATGAATGATAAAGTGATGTGTGGTTGAATAAAGAGCCTGATAAACAAAATTAAATCTACATGAAAAAGGAAAGGGCTAACAAGTAAAAACATGGATGAATACACAAACAGTGTAGGCAAAAACAAGAAGTAAGTTGAAAAGATACTAGTTGAAAATGCTGAAAGTAATAGAGAAACAAGGATAATTAGTTTAAAATGGCCAAAAACACAAACAAAAAGAATAGAAAGCCAAGCCTTAAACATGTAGCATCCGTTTTACCATGTAATACTTTTCCAAGTTTAATTTATTTTAATCTAAATTTTTGTGGATTTTTGGTTGGGCCACGACGTGGTGACTGAGGAACCACGACGTGGCAACGTCAAATGGAGGAATGCGGAGCCGCGAAGCTCCATGTTGTGGCAAGGCCTTTGCCATGATGTGGTGGGTGCTTTGGTGCAAAATCTTATATCTTCGGTTTTGTGCCCTATTTAAAGACACTAACTCCCGGGTTGCCTCATTTAGGCAGCCTCCACCCTCGGAGATCATATCCTATCCAAACCGTAACCTCTATATGTGTGTTTTGAGTGTGTGAAGCCACTTTTGTGAAGGTTTAATGAAGAATGAGTCCATTTTGGTGCTTGTGTGCTTGGTTCCAGCTTAGATCTTGCGTCTTCATCACATTTTTGGTCTTTTGGAGGTATAAAGTCTTTACTTTGCTCATTATCTCTCTAGATCTTGTTCTAGGTCATTTTTATGAGCTTTTTGGTCCAAATATTGTTCTTGAAGTTTGAGTGAACTCCAGAACCTTGGAGTGCTTTTTTTGGTTTCTAGACAATGTTGGTAGTTAGAAAAGTGACTTGCATAGCCTAGTTTAGTGTCCATGCATTTGGTGCAATCATTAAGAGCTTAGAATTGGAGATATTGACTTAATGAAAAAATTTGGAAACTTTATCCATCAAGACCTTAAGAAGGTTCAGATCCGAGCTTTGTAGTTTATGAGATTAAGGGTTAAGAGCTTAATCCATTAAGTTGTGAGAGTCCAGTTCCCACGACGTGTTGGCTGGTGTCATCACGACTGTTTTATCGTGAAGCTGCCATGACATGTCCTATGGGTGGCCACGACATGGAGGTCGTCTGAAGTTGACATTGGCCTTTGACTTTGACCGTTGACTTTTGGTCAACTTGAGGGTTTTATGTTGTAGACTGAGAGGGTACTTCTATATTGATGATTATGAGATTCTTAGTACTAGTCTTCGTTGTCAGAGAGTTTTTGTGTTTGTTTGCTATTTGTGAGGTGAATCTTTTCACTGTATTACCTATGTGTGTATGTTAGACTAGCCGAGTCTTCCTTGCTGATTGTTGATATGTGTATTACTGAGTTGATAATAACTCATGGATTGCTGGTAGTTCGCAGGGTTGCTGATAACCCATAGGGTTGTTGTAAGCCCATAAGACTGTTAATAGTCCTCAGGACTGCGGATAGTCCTAGAGTTGTTGATAACATATAGTTGATTTATTATGATTTGATGTATGTGAGATTTTAGGGAACTCACTAAGCTTCGTGCTTACAGTTGTGGATTTAAATGCGTTTCACGTACTTCAGATGATCGGGGAAAGGCGAAGGCTTGACTGTACACACTCATCGGCAACATTTGTGATTCTCCATGATTATGATACTCTTATTTTGGGATGATTGTATTTGATAATTATGGTTTCTTGATTTGGTTTTATGGAAACAATGTTTTCACCTAAATTAAAAATGAATTTTTTTACGGATTAAAAATGGGATGTTAAAAAACACATCAATACTAATAAGCTACTTTGATTTTATCCATCCATACTCTTTTATCCATCCTTCTTATTTGATCTTGGTTATATATATATATATATATATATATATATATATATATATATATATATATATATATATATATATATATATATATATGAATGGTAGATTTCAATTAAACTAAAGTAAAACAAATTACATAGTTAAACAAAGTAAAGAAGGGTTATTTAACCAACCAACCAATTTCATCTTGCATTTCTTATGTTTATTATAAATCTAAAATATGAACGAGAAATGATATCTTCACAACACTTAGCCTTTATAGTGCTAAAGGAGGCACTACCCACCCAATCCATAATACTCAACGAGGAAATAACCGTAGGGCAGGAATATCACACCAAATACCAATCAACTTCCATATGTCCATAATCAAGGGATAAAAAACAAACAGATGGTTCATCGTCTCAGCATCACTAAGGCAAATATAACACCATGTGTAGTCTAAATTAATACCTTTTTTCTCAAGTTTCTACTGTATAGGAATTTAATTTTTCATTATATTCCCGTGCAAAATGTTCAAATTAATAACAACTAGGTTATTCCATCTTGTAGCTAACCTTAAGAAATCAAGTTGGCGCTATCAAGAAAGGAACATACAGATGAAACCGTGAATACTATGTAAGAATCTGATGACCAATGTCTGTGATCCACAAATGTGATGAGCTCAAAATCATGAATATAACATCAAGGAGCCCCATTCTTCTATTTCCACATCCATCTCGATCCCCTTCTAAGTAACCAAGCATCTGCAATAAAATTCAATCGGTTAGAGAAAATGCATTGTTTTTCCAACTTCAACGCAAAAACCATATGGTATTTAGTCGACAGAGGAGTCTTAAAAAACCAAGGATCATACAAAAACTTTGTAGTTTAACCATCCGCTACCGTAAACTTAAAAAATTTCTCCAAGTGTAAACCCTTAGCATGTAAATGATACAGAGACATATTCACGGACTTCCACGAGCTAGAAAACATAACCTAGATTTGGTATCCCTAATGAACCCATTCCCTCCAGCCTAAATAATGGTAAATGATAAATTAAATATCCTCCTACTTTTTGTACCTACTATCTTCCTACCTATTTTAGATGGTGACAAATGTCATTTAATTTAATTTAAATTTGATTGAGATATTAAATTTATACACTTGTCATCATCTTAAATAGGTAGGAAGAAAAGTAGGAACATGTAACATACACGTTCAGTTATCGTGTTATGTAATGTTAAAAGTGAATAATATTATGAAATATTATATAATTATGAGTATTGAGTTCTAACAGATAGTCTTTACTAGAAATGAAGTAAAACTATGTTTAGAATCATCCATAATGTTTTGGAAGTCTTATGAGATTCCGAACATTAGGCAAATATTGAAATTTAACAAAAATATAAAATTTGAAATAAGTAAAATTTTATTATTGAAAGTTGTAAAGAATCTCGTTAGAAACATTTAGGCGAAAATCTCATCGAAATCCGAGTTATAACGAAGAAGTTTTGACCAATCGAAGATCCGCGACAAAACCGGCACGGCGCCGAATGACGTAAAAAGTGAGTTTTTGATAAACTACTTTTTAGCCTTGGTGATCTAAACGAAAGTCGTAGTATTTGTTAAACTGAGAATTTTGATAAAAAGAACGCCCAAATCCGACTTCGTATGAGGAAGTTATGATTTTTCTAAGTTTCAGCTTAGCAGTAGACAACTAAAAACTCGAATTTTAGATCGAGTGATTTTTAGCCAACACAACCTAAACGAGAATCGAATGTCTCGTCATTAGTAGTACAACGGTAAAAAGACTGACGAAAACGGACGTCGGATGAAGAAGTTATGAATTTTTAACGGATTTTCCTGTCCCGATCTGTTAAAAATAATAATATTAAAAATAAAGTGAAAATTAGCCGACGAAGTCTAAACGAAAGTTGTAGAACATAATTTTCCCTACGCGTGTATATAAAGAACGTCAAAAACGGAGCTCGTATGCGAAAGTTATGGATTTTAGAAGTTCGGGGCACAAAATTCGAGAAAATCACTAAAACCGAGAAGAATCGCATGGCACAGCTTTGGCCACGTCGCCCTTCTCGCATGCAGACGCGTGTCCGAGCTGGATAACCAAGCGATGCGAGGTCCAATAGTCTTCCGACGCGTGCCACCTCCGTGTCAGGTCCGAAGCGCGTCAGCTGCCCCCTCGCGTCCGAACCTCGTTGCTGCTGCCGCGTGTTCGAGCTTCGCTGCTACCTGACTCCTCTCTCTTGCTTCGGATCCGAGGCTCGCACCTATATAAGGGGTGCGAGACGTCCCAGGTAAATGTTAGAAAATGCCCCTTTTTCACCCCTAAACTCATATTTCTACTATTTCAACTTCCCCCGAAGCCCCGAGATTATTTCCAACGCCCGAAACACGCCCCGAAGTTCCCGAGAAGCCCGAGAAATTTATCTTTTCGGTTTGAAGCCCAACCCTCGCAGGGCCCGGTTTTCAAGAAAACTCCCGGTTTTCAACGAAGAAAGCTAATTATAGTAACGAAGTGCTGCTCAAATTACTATTTTAACCCCCCCGGTTATTACACGGTGAGTTTAATATATAGGAACAATTGTATGTTATGTGTTATATGTGCTATATGCTCTCCTGAGTTATTTTGGTTTTATACTGTTGATTATGTAGAGCATGACTCATATAACTTCTGGTATTGGCTTTGAGCCTCTGGCCATGTAGAGCATGTCTCGTATTATTCTGGTATTGGATTTATGCATTTGGCCATGTAGAGCATGTCTCGTATCACTTTTGGTATTGACTTTGTGCCTTTGGCCATGTAGAGCATGACTCGTATAACTTCTGGTATTGGCATAGGGCTATGTAGGGCTGAAAGCCTGTATATTCTAGATAAATGTTTAAATCAGAAAGTGTATGTCTTCTGTGTCATTTGGGCCGAAGCTTTATTGATCGTATATCTTTGAATCAAATCGTTGATTGATATAGAAAGTTTGTCACATGATTCACATATGCCTTTGTTGTTTCTTGTTCCTCTTTGCTTCTGTCATATTGAAGTATATATATGGCATAACGTTATATTGTATCTATTATTGAACTCACTAAGCGTCACCGCTTACCCCTCTCAGTGTTTAACAATTGCAGGAGATAAGTAACCAGTATGGTTATATACTGTCGGAAGATGTAGAATAGTTTTTACTATTACTTTTGTATTTCGGTTTATGTTTATATAAAATTACAATATCCTTGGTAGTTATGTAAAATATTAAAACATAGTCGGTTTGTATTCAATCTTTTGTAATCACTTTATCAATGTAAGATATTGTTTTATAAATATGTATGTAGCATGTTTTGGAGTATCAATTGTCAAGCATGAAAGTTTGGGTCTTTCAGAAATATGAAAGTTTAGAAATGGGTTTTTTCTGAACAAATGATAGAAAGATATTTAATTTCTCATGGTAAATTGGAACACCAATGGAATAGAAAGCTCTTAAAAATAAAAGTAGTTTCTAAAAAAAAGTGGTGCATAGATTAAAATAAATAAAAAATTAGTGTCTAAGATCTTATTTACTATTTATTTGCTTGGTTGCCCTCTAAACTTCCTAGTAGTTATTAATATCAAATGATTTAATGTCCATTTTCAATGGGAAATAAATGTTTCCTTTAATGTCCAAATTAGGTGAAACAAGCAAGGATTGATTATGCGAATGTCCGTAATCTTAATCAATAATAGTTGGGTCTAATCAGACATATTCCTTCTTTTCAAATAAACTAGTTTGATGTGTATTTGTATCTAATTTTTGTCATTTTTTGAAAATTTCGGAGAAAATTCAGTGAATTAACATACTTTTCAAATATTATTTTATTTCTAAGGAAAATGGGTCATCATAACAATGACGTTGCATATCATGTTGCTGCTATAGAAACATGCAAGGAAAAAATTTACTTAATCAATGATATACATTATTAAAACTGTGGATCCTCTTTTCCGACATAAATTGTGTATTCGTTTCATATTTGATGATAGAAACTGTTTTATATATATATATATATATATATATATATATATATATATATATATATATATATATATATATATAAAAGTTTCACTTGTGCTAAATGTTTAAAAGGAAAAAATGATTCATGGGATGAAAAAACAAATGTTAAAAATGAAAGAATAAAGTACAAGCACTGTACTGGTAGTTTTGTTTTGATTTGTCCCAATCTCGAATATTATAACTAATTAAGTATCATATGTTTGCATTTGAATACTTTATGACCAAAGCTCTTATATCCTTCATGTTCAAAGACATGAGGCAATACAGGGCCGACCCTTAACAAATGTGGGGTGTACGATCATACATGGTCTGTATCGTCAAGGTTCCCGGATGTTAATCTGACGTGGTTCCGCCACTAATCTGTCGCAATATGTCACTATGTTTAGCTCATCTGTCTATATTCGTTGCTAATCCGAAACTTTAGAAGCCTCTTTTTTTAATTTTCGCATTGGACCTTCAAAATCAGCAAACCAATCCTATAAGGCAAGATGTTGAGCTTATTACATATCATGAAAATTACCAACTAGAGTCATCCAAGGCTATTCCAGAGACCGTGGAATGTCGTGTAACCATGAACTTTGAGGGCCAATAATTGAATTATTGAGTTGCATTTAACTATTTTTCTACTAGAACATGATTATTCGACAAAGTATTTCTCTATTAGTGATGTTAGCTTAAAAAATGGACAACCTAATGGTCTCGCTTATTACACAAGACATATATATTGTCATATATTTCATCTTTTGCACAGTTTGTGGCACGGACAAATGGAACAAAATTACCACATTTGTGTCACACGTAGATATGTGGGACATATATTCGATCTTGATCTCTTGTGTTGCAAAAGATGCAAAAATCATTATCACCCACCTCTAGAAGGCAGCCGTAGAGGGTGTATATTATTTTCTTTTTTCCAGTCATGTGTAATGTAACAAATACAACATGCATGTCAAAGATTGTATGTAGAAGGGCACTGTATGCTAATTTTGTATGTTTTATGGGTTTTAAAAAACATGACTCATTATAACTTGAATTGGTTATTGCTTGTTTTTGCATTTGAAACCTCTACGATAAAGCGTTAAAGTTCAATGTTGGTGTTTGTTATGCAGTTCAACACAATAAAGTATTACGAGACTCCAACCATTCTTAGATGCCATAAACGTTGGATACTATAACACGCATGATTTGTCACATTCATAAATACATGACATTCATGAATACATGACATAGATGTACAAAAATACTTTATAAATTATAATACTTTAGTACTCTAAGACCCCACGATTTTAATCTGCCTACTATTCACATGGGGGTGTTGAGGGGAAGAAAGTGGACAGTTGTACATGACCTAATTATTTTATTATATATTATATAGACATTTATTTAAAAATAAAACCTTATAATATCAATACGGACCCTTTTTTCCAACTCATCCCGGATATTTGAGGATATTTACATCCTCAGGACTGACCCTGACTATTCATGTAGTGAAATAATTTTAAATCTAAATAACGAACAATCTACTATCATTAAAAGTAATAAAATCATTAGTGATACACCTTTAAAATTTGTCATTGGCCAAATATGTACCCAAATTGTAACTCGATATCAATCCACAATTTCAGATTGATTAAGAAGCATATAATATACGGAGATTAACGTAGTATTCATTATTCTATTTCAAGCTTAGTTTACCGAGTTGTTATCAAAGGATCATTAGAGGGACTTGTTTGGTAATATCATATAGTTGAAGAGTGTATGATGATCATAAAAATAAATAGAGGATGGTAACAGGGTAAGTAGGTATAGGGTTCATTTTTATGGTGAGTATGAGACAAAAGAGACCCAATAGTCTTAGAAAGATACAGAAGGGGAGATATTTCCCACGCGCACAAAAAAGAGCGTGAACCTGAACTCCTGATTCCATTGGGTATCCTATTCATGATGGAACAGCTTCATTAAATGTATGGGATTGGTCACCGATTTGCTGGCAGTTTTGTCTACTGATTGGATGGAAATCTGGTAAATTACATTTATACCCCTTCACCTTTTATAATTAGTTTCTAACCCTTCACCTTTTTATATTTAGGTATATTCAGGAGAAAATACAAATCCAGCCAAAATTCCTAATTACTTATCAAAAAATAGCAAAAAAAAAACCACTTAACCAAAAATAGCCCACAAAAGAGTAGTCAATCTACAGTTGACTACTTTTTTCCGCAGTTGACTACTTTTTTCCCCTAATGGGCTACTGTTTCACGGGCCCGTTTACTTTTTCGTGGCTCATTAGCCAAAAGTATATAATATAAAATTTTTCAGATTAGGTCATTTTTCATATTTTTTTGTTGGTTTGACTACTTTTTTCTTTCAATTGAGCACTCGAAGAACAACCAGGTTTGTCTACTTTTCATTAAAATTTTACCGTGTTTGTGATTAGGAGTGTGTTTTGTATATGGGGTTAAGTTTTTTTTGAAAAAAAATCGAAAAAAAAAAAATATAAAACCGTATGTTTCATACGAAACCTACGGTGTACAAGTGCCCAATGCACAGATTGTGCAGTGTCGACTTGTACACCTACGGTTTCGTATGAACCGTACGAATTTTTTTTTTGACAAAACAGTAGATTAAACCCCAAAACAGTAGATTAAACCCCAAAACCGTAGCTTTTTTGACAAAACAGTAGATTAAACCCCAAAACAGTAGACTTAAAAAAAAAAACGTATTTTTTTCCTCAAAACCGTAGGCTACGGTTTGGGAAACCGTAGCTAAACCGAGAGGAAACCGTAGGTTTTAAAAAACCTACGGTTTTGTTTCTTAGAAATGAAAAAAAAAATTATACAAAATACAAAACAGTAGACGAATTGGCGAAACGGTAGACGAATATAGAAACCTACGGTTTCGTGGGCTATATTTGGACATTTACTAATTTTTGGCTAAAAATTGCTAATCACTTCCTTAATTTGGCTAGATTAGTAATTACCCCTAGTGATAGTGGATTTATATTTACTTTTTCAAAATTTGATTATCTAAAGATTTTTATGTTTACGTATGATTATTTAATATTTTCTTATCATACAATTTTACTTATTAGGTGTGAGACCCGTTACTACACATGTTTATTAAAAATAAAAGTTTAATATCAACGTGTAAAAACTAAATATTTTTTAAAGAAAATATTTTTACATGAATACAAACGATATAATGAATAAGTAAATAATTCAATCTATACTAATAAAAAAAAACTACTGATATATTTTAAATAATGATGCTGAAAATTAAGATGTAAACATTATACATTTGCTAAAGTAACTTTCGAAAAAAATACAAACGAAATGATGAATAAGTAGCTAATCGAATCTATACTAATAAAAAAGTATTGACTACAAAATATTGTAGTTATGAATCAAAATTTCCAAATACTTCTTTGAATCACAAATTAAAATAGCGGGATTAGAGTGAACTTTTCAAAATTAATTCGGAAGTAGATTGGAAACGTGTATGTTAATATACACATGATATATTTAGGTTGACATTTAGATTGTCACTGACAACATACTTATGCTTGCTTGATGACGGTGTTTGATTGTTGCTACTAAAATTAAAAGTACTGAGAAAAATATAGCCGATTTAAGTTATAGTATGCGTATAAATATTTGTAATTTAATGTATATATTAAGAAAAAAAAGATAAAACAAGTGTAGTGACATCATCAGAAATGATATATAACAGATTTATTAAATTAAAATTACAAATAGATTCAAAACAATGATGATTATTACGACCACTAGGCATGTAATAATAACAATAATTAATCCAAATATGCATTGCTTATGTTGCAAAATGTCTACACATAAGTAACTAATCAATAAACTTAACATCAATGTTTAACATAAAAAATATGGAAGAAAAGTCAAATAAATTGCATGATAAAAAAAAAATACCGTTTGACGTAGTGGACGTATAATTAGACTTTTTATTATCAAAATATATTTTTTTAATTTTTGTTTTGTCGTTAACATCGTTGGATAATGGACTTGGAATACTAAAATGTGTTTTTACATAACCTAAGCCTAGATTGTAAATTCATATTTTTTTTTCTTTGTTTGTAATTGTATTACAGGTATAAAATAAAAATTATATGTACAATTTAATTGTCATAAAACATATAAAAATAGATATTATATATAGATAAAATACTTAGTAAAAATAGAGTCTTAAAAACGAATTAGCTATAGAAAATTTAAAATCCTAGAACCTACCACTAAAACTAGTTTATCTTAATTTTGACAATATTATTTTATAACATTTCATTATTTTAATTCATGTAACAAAAAAATCATAAAAAATATTTTTAGTGTTAGAAAAACGCAAACTATTTACTATTATATTCATTTTATGGAGAAAAATATCTTCAATAATTATAATTATTAATTATAGTATTGATTTACACATTTATTACAATGAATAATTTACATATATAACAATAGAAGAATTATTTAATGGAACTGATTAGTTTTTTATTAATAAAAAATTAAAATACCACATAATGACATGTGAAATTTAAGTAATTTAAGAATCCCACATAATGACATGTGGCAAAAGTCTTTAGAAAGTGACATGTGTCAAAATGATTTATTATTTATTATATATATATATATATATATATATATATATATATATATATATATATACACGGTAAGTACAAATTTTTTTGTAGGAGGCAAGAAGTTTTTTCTGCATATTTTCTTAGCGAACAAAAAAAAAATGAATCATTAGATGAATAAAAAAGATACTATGATTCACAAATAAAAAAAATCCCAAAAAACATCTCGATGATTCATTTTCGATTATTTTTTTTGTTATTCATTAAAATTGTCATAAAAATGAGTTTTTGCTAGATTTACTGAAAAATGAATCATGGTGGTGTTTTTATTTATTTATTTTTTTTTGAATTATATTACTTTTGATTCATCTAATTAATTTGTTTTTTTTTTGTGGTTCGGTCAAAAATATGCCTAAGAAAAAATTTATTAACTTCCTATCACAAATTTCCTTTTTATTTGATCCAGATTATATATATATATATATATATATATATATATATATATATATATATATATATATATATATATATATATATATATATATATATATATATATAATCTGAAGTTGTCCAACAACTCCTGAAGTTGCGTCATAAGCTCCTTCATCTCCGTCGGTGCTAATCGGTACGGTGTCTTTGTTATCGGTGTAGTACCTGGTAACAAGTCTATCCGAAATTTCACTTGTCTATCAGGTGGTAATCCGGGAAGATCTTCGGGAAAGACTTCCGGATAATCACACACAACCGGTATATTCTACACCTCTTTCTTTTCCTTCTTAGCATCGATTACGAATGTCAAGTATGATGCACATCCCTTGGACAAACATTTTCTGGCTTTCATCAGGGAGATGATTCCAGAATTTACTCGGCGTTTGTCCCCGTACACCATAAATGACTCTTTTCCGGGTGGGTTTACCCTTACTATCTTCTTTCGGCATTGAATCTCAGCATCGTTGGCGCTAAGCCAATCCATTCCCAGAACGATGTCGAAACCGTTCAATTCTATGGGTAACAGCTCCTCGTGGAATTCGTTTCCGTTTAGGTCGATGGCGATGTTCTTAATACGATTACTAACAGGTACGAACTTGCCACTGACAACTTCCACAATTAGGGCATTATCAAGTTTTTCTACAGGCAATGCTAATTTTCCTCCAAATCTATGCGATACAAAGGAATAGTTTGCTCCCGAATCAAATAGTATATTGGCAGGCAATCCATTTACAAGAAAGGTACCTGAAGCGACGTTTGCTGCCTCCTTTGCAGCCTCGAGCGTCATCTGGAAGGCTCTTGCCTTCGGCTTCGGTGGAATGTTGGGTCTTCCTGCCTCCTTCTTCTTCGGACAGTCCCTCGAAATGTGCCCTTCCTCGTTGCACTCATAACAGACCTTCTTAGTGAATGTGCACTCGTTGGCATAGTGCCCAGGTTTTCCACATTTGAAACAAGTGACTCCTCCGTCACATTTCCCCTGGTGCTTCTTCTTGCACTTGTCGCACCATTTGGCTTCACCTCCTCCAGACTTCTGCGTACCAGACCTTGAGAACTTGCTTTTCTTGCTGAATTTCGACGACCCATCAATTTTCCTTTTCTCTCCCACCTCCACTCTCTCCAGACCCTTCTCTCGTATATGGGTCTCCACATTCTTAGCAGCCCAGATGGCGGCTTTCAGAGTGGTTGTTTGCTTGACCATTGGACCGAAGTCCGCTGGTAATCCGAGGGCAAACTTGTTAACCTTGGAGAGTTCAGTTGGGACGAGGTGAGGAACAAACTTCATTTTCTCTGTAAAGCTTGCAGCGTATTTAGTAACGCTCATTCTTCCCTTCTTCAGATTCTGGAATTCGTTGTTGATCTCCAGAAGATCCTGCTCAGAGCAGTATTGCATCTTTAACTGCACCAGAAAATCCTCCCACGACATCTTGCTCGCTTCTCCTTTGGGCATTGAATCAGCTAGTAGCTTCCACCAGCTTAGTACTCCATATTTCAACAGAGGAACCGCGAGAGCGGTCTTCTGCCTGTTGCTACACTCGCAACTCTCAAACATCGTTTCCATCTCGGAGATCCAGTTCATGACTTCCACCGGCATCGGGCTTCCAGATAGACACGGTGGTTTAGATGCCATGAAATCCTTGTATTTGCATCCACGTCCGTCATTTCCTCCATCCTGGTGGTTTTTCCTAACTATCGGTGGGTTGGCTTGACCAACAGTCCCACTGTAGTTTCCTCCTTCTGACTGCCCATCATTCAGCTCGGGCTCTACGATTGGCATGGTAGCTTCCTCGCGATTTTGTTGGAGCAAACGCCTGGTTTCCTCCATTTGACGATCCAACATCATCTGGATCATCGCTTGCACTCCGGCCATCGTGATTGGCTCAGGAACATCTGCTACAACAGGTATTTGCTGAAACACTGGGGGTTTATTCCTATTCCCATTTGCATTCCCATTTTTAACAAAATATCCACGCGTAGGCGGGAACGTACTCTACAACTTTCGTTTAGACTCCGTCGGCTAATTTTGAATTTATTTTAAAAGTTATATTTTTAACAGGTCGGGACAGGATTGGTCCGTTAAAAATTCATAACTTCTTCATCCGACGTCCGTTTTCGTCTGTCTTTTTATCGTTATGCTACTATTAACGAGATCTTCGATTCTCGTTTAGGTTGTGTCGGCTAAAAATCGCTCGATCTAATATTCGAACTTCGGGTTGTACACTACTAAGCCGAAACTTCGAAAAATCATAACTTCCTCATACGAAGTCAGATTTGGGCGTTCTTTTTATGGACGCTCTCGGTTTAACGTTTTCTACAACTTTCGTTTAGATCGCTAAGGCTAAAACTCGCTCTATCGTAAATTCACTATTTACGCTTCCCGGTATCGTGCCGGTTCCATCACAAAACTTCGATGGGTCATAACTTCTTCGTTATAACTCGGATTTCGGCGTTCTTTATATCTCCGGAATCCTTGTTTCGACCACTACAACTTTATGTAAAGATATCGGGTTTATCTCATACTTTAATTATGACGCTTATTTTTATTCTTTATTAATTATACATTTCTAATTAAATAATAAGCACATAAATTCACATAATTCACAAAATACTCAAATATTTCATCTTTATTACATCAAAAGAGTTACAATAGTTGACCTAGACTATTATATCGTCTAAAATGCTTAGCCCCAAAACCCGGGCGTTACATTTTTTAATACACTAATTTTTAACATAAATGATCTGCATGATCTTTGTTTTATCACAACATGATGCGACTCCTTGATTAAAACATGTTGTGTAGTAGCTTTATGAATTGACTTTGTTTGGTGTATCAACCCCCACGGAGGCTCGTATGACACTTTTCATATTGGCCATGTAAAACCAAAAACAATAAAAAGTTGTTATATGTAACAACAACGTTAAATTCTGTAAAGAAATTCGATAAACATTACAATTAAAGTGCATTGCCATAACCATAAACATCAAATTCAGACGGTGTAATTTGGTAAATTTCTAAAGTATTTTTTCCTTATAAGAATTAAAATATGATTTTTAAGGCTACACCTAATCACATATACATATCTTCCGATCAAAGAAATTATTACAAAAAAACCATGTTATGAACAAGAATATAATATTAGTTTCATAATTTGCAAAGGTTAACACTAATGATAATGAACTTTCACAAATCTTATATTTTGGTCACTACATCCAACTAACAAATAAAATTTAGTTTAGATGATTGATTCAAGATGGGCATCCATAACTTTTTGTAACTAAATTTGAGGAAATGCTAAGACCTACTGAGATATGAAGGAACGGTCTGTGGGGCTACGGTTGGTTTTTGGAGGGCAATACAAATTCAAAATCGTTAGCACATATATTTCCTCTAGTAGATTGATTAATTTTTTTTATGACCTCTCAATAGGAATACAATAATAACATGTAATAAGAACAGAGTAAATGCAAGAAATTGGAGAAGAAGAAGGAGAACAGAGTAAAGAAAGAAACTAGAAAAAAGAATTGGAGAAGAAGACCTCTGATTTTATGTGGGATATAGTGGGAGATAAATTATGAATAATAGTGACTTTAAATTTGACTCTCAAATATTCTGCTGATTTAATGAGATTAGATTAGATTTTATAGGTTAATAATCGAATTATTGATATGCTTATTTAAAGAGGTTTTTCAAAAAAAAAAAGCTAAACGGTTTTGAAATTTGAAAAGCTATAATTAAGGGAGTTAAATTAGGAACACTATTAATTATAAAACTGATATCTCGTATATAAATAGAATGATATGCTTCAATTGATAACATAATTGTTGAATTTAAAGATTCTATAATTAAATGTAATTGTGTTTGAATTTTATTTGGGGAAGATGATGTCAACAATTTGATCTAAGGGTGGAAAACATATGATTGAAATACAATCAAGGGCCCTGATTACTTCTTTGGTGAATTAATGGTTCTTTTTTAATAATATTTAGAGTAAATTACACGAATGGTTCCTATGGTTTGGGGTAATTTGTGCGCTTGGTCCCTAACTTATTTTTTAACTAGGAAGGTCCCTACTGTTTGTTTCTGTTATGCGTTTGGTCTCAACTATTTGTTTTTGTTACACGTTTGGTCCCTATCTTACCTAAAAAGACTATTATTTAAATAGGAAAAAATGGTGAGGTAGGTAAGGTAAGGTGAGAGGGGTGGGATTAGGATGTGTTTATTTAAATAAATCAAAAAATCAAGGGCAAAATAGTCTTTTTAGGTAATACAGAGACCAAACGCATAACAAAAACAAACAGTAGGGACCTTCCGAGTTAAAGAAATAAGTTAGGGACTAAACGCGCAAATTACCCTAAACCATAGGGACTATTCGTGTAATTTACTCTAATATTTAGATATGAATGAAACTAATATGCTTAAAATAGATTGATTAATTTTTTTTCATGACCTCTTAACAAGAATGCAATAATAACATGTAATAAGAACAGAGTAAATGCAAGAAATGGAGAAACAGAAGGAGAACAAAGTAAAGAAAGAACCTGAAAAAAGAATTGGAGAAGAAAATCGCTGAAGAAGAACAATGTAAATCGTAGGACTCAATTTAAAATCATAAGAATAACAACTTCAATGTAATCGTATATATATGGTGTTTTTGAATAAGAAAATCATTATCTTCCAAAGAAAATTGGGATCCTAAGATATATATTTTGGAGATTTTCGGCTATTAATCTGGAAAAAAAAATAAAGAAATCAGTTATATTTATTCAAAATTTCAAATTAATTGTCTTGCTTATTTAATGAGTTTTAAATTCAAACAATTATCTCAAATTGATTCATTTTACATGAGATATATTGGGAGATGAATTATGAATAATAGCGACTTTAATTTTGACTCTCAAATATTTTGTTGATTTAATGTGATTAGATTAGATTTTATAGGTTAATAATCGAATTATTGATATGTTTATTTAAAAGGTTTTTCAAAAAAAAAAAAAAAAAAAAAAAAAGCTAAACGGGTTTGAAATTTGAAGCCAAAAACTATAAATAAGGGAGTTAAATTAGGAACAATATCAATTATAGAAACTGATATCTCATATCTAAATAGAATGATATGCTTAAATTGATAACATAATTGATGAATTTAAAGATTATATAATTAAATGTAATTGTGTTTGAATTTTATTTGGAGAAGATGATGTCAACAATTTCATCTAAGGGTATAAAACATAAGATTGAAATACAATCAATAATCTTGATTCCTTCATTGGTGAATTAAAGGTTGTCTTTTAATAATATTTATAGATATTTTTTTGGAATGACAAATCTAACTATTTATGTCGTGGACAAGATTTGAACCATCAACCTTAATTAGAAAAAACTACATCTGATACCATTGGATTAGAAGCCGTTTGGTATTTCCAAGTTAATAACAATGATATAATTTTTTTGTATCTATATTTTTTTTAACATTTTAATACATTACTGTAGAGATATCAGTCTAGCATTTTAATAACTCTATCCAAAACATAATCTTGACCAACTTAATTTTGACAAGTGTGATAATTATTGAACATTGTTGATGAAAATTGAATTAAAGGAAGAACGGGGATCTAATTGTATAATATCTTAAGAAAAATAATGAAAGACTGATAATGGGAATCCATTCACTGGGTTGAAACCGAAGCTGTATTCATGGCTAAATTTCCGTTACATAAGGATATGTATTTGTGTACTCAAAATCTATAAAGCGGCGTTGAAAACCTATAAAAAAATCCCACTGAAATCGATTGAAATGATCTTGAAACAATGCATAATGGAAGCAAAAGGCATAAGGCTGGGTTTGAATTGTGCAACGATATGAGGTATGCTTCTATAACTATACTGCGATTAAATCCTAATTTAACTTTAGGTTGACATTTTTGGTTTCGTGGTTGAGTCCCGTATTCAAGTTTCGACCATGGATTTAAGAAATCGCGAGACTTGTATTCCGGTTTTGCAAAAAAAAAAAAAAAGAAAGATTAAAACTCGTTTTGTGGTTTTATGGAAACTAGTTGCAAGTAAAGGTTTAGAAGAAATGGATATACAGGTTACATATGATATTCTGATGCGCTAATGGAAAAAAAACGAAGATCTAATGTTCGAAAATGGCGGCCTTAAAGCGGGTGAAGAAGACGACCCAATTTAGACTCGGATTTTTTTAATTATCGGCATTTTGTTTTCGACTCGTAGACTAGGGTTCCGATCTTCAACAACACGTCCCATTCCTATCCTATTTGCTTATAAATTAGAAAAATACTTATAAAGTTCATGACATTTACAGAACACCCCCTGGCTTTAGTTTATTTGTTTTGGAACCGATTTTAAAGGTTTTAAGGTATAGAAAAGTTTCAGAAATTTCAACATGGCATCTAAATCTATAGATTTACGTTTTAGAAACTAAAATATATTTATCTAAACTAGGTTTAAACCCGTGAAAACCACGGTTGAGAAAAAAAAAAAACAAACCATTACTAAAAAAATTGTAGTAACATAAACAAAATATATTTATCTTAAGCGGTTACTCCCGAAATTCATTTTTTGTAAACCCGTGTTCGGCACCAAACCCGTGTTTGGCCGCAAACCTGTGTTTGGTAGCAAACCCGTGTTCGGCAACAAACCCGTGTTTGGCCGCAAACCCGAAATTCATTCATACAAATGTTTTGATAATTAATCAAACTACAGTACACTATTTACACTACTTCTGGTGGATTCCAGACACTATTACAGACACTACAGTACACTATTTTACACTACTCCTGGGGGATTCCAGGCACTATTACAGACATTACTACAATATAAACACTACTATTGACACTACTGAAATTCACTATTTTCTAGCACCAAGTACACTGATATAATTTACAATTTAAGTACAAGTACAACCAGGATCACTAAATACAAGTACAATTTACTACTTTTTAGTACAAAACATACTTTTCCGAAAGGACGCTTAACTAGGGCCATACATACAAACAGAGTTGCATACATACACAACAGTAATACATCACTTTTAGAAGTACGAATCAGCAGAACATACATTTCATTACAACATAAAATATAGGATTTTCTGGAAGAACAAACTAAGGTTTTCAAGGAACAAAGAACATACTTTCCAAATACAAATGCTTATGAACTCACCAACTTTAATGTTGACACTTTTTCAAAACCACTTGTATTCTCAGGACACTAGTAAACATGTACTCGCGCAGTTTCTAGAAGACGGAGCACGGTAGCTTCAAGTCTTTATTTCACTATTTACTTATGGAGTCAATCATATGTGATTCAAATACAATGTAAACACTATATTATCAATACAATGGTTGTGGTTGCTTTGATTTCTATTATTCAGTTGTTGTGATACTACACATGACGTCCTCCGCCCCCGAACGTTTCCGCCGTCTAGGTTCGGGGGTGTGACATCGTCCAATGATACCACTGCCTCCTCATCTAATATGCACTTTCGCAACTGTGACACATGGAAACTGTTGTGGATCTGACTAAGCTCCTCCGGGAGATCCAGTCTATATGCCACTTTGCCAACCCAGGCAATGATCCTGAATGGCCCGATGTATCGGGGACCCAACTTCCCCCTCTTCCTGAAGCGAATCACACCCTTCCAAGGTGAGACCTTCAGGAGTACCATGTCACCGACCTGAAACTCCAACTCAGATCGGCATCGGTCGGCGTAACTCTTCTGCCGACACTATGTGGTCTGCAACCGTTGTCTGATCTGCTGAATCATCTCGGTAGTCTGCAACACTACCTCGGTCCGACCCATCACCCTGTGACCAACCTCGCCCCAACAGACTGGGGTGCGACACTTCCGTCCATACAACAGCTCATAAGGTGGAGCACCAATCCGGGAGATCCAGTCTATATGCAACTTTGCCAACCCTCGCAATGATCCTGAATGGCCTGATGTATCGGGTACCCAACTTCCCCCTCTTCCTGAAGCGAGTCACATCCTTCCAGGGTGAGACCTTCAGGAGTACCATGTCACCGACCTGAAACTCCAACTCAGATCGACATCATTCGACGTAACTCCTCCACCGACTCTGTGTGGTCTGCAACCGTTGTCTGATCTGCTGAATCATCTCGGTAGTCTGCAGTACTACCTCAGTCCGACCCATTACCCTGTGACCAACCTCGCCACAATAGACTGGGGTGCAACACCTCTGTCCATACAACAGCTCATAAGGTGGAGCACCAATGCTGGAGTGATAGTTGTTGTTGTAGGAAAACTCTGCAAGAGGTAGGTAGGAGTCCCAGCTCCCACCGAAGTCAATGACGCATACCCTCAACATATCCTCGAGGGTCTGAATGGTCCGTTCGCTCTGGCCGTCTGTCTCCGGATGTTATGCGGTACTGAAATGCAATTGCGTGCCCAGATCCTCGTGGAACTTCTGCCAGAAACGGTAGGTGAACCGAACATCACAGTCTGAAACGATAGAGACCGGAACCCCATGGCGAGCGACAATCTCGCGTATATACACATCGGCCAGCTTCTCGGCCGATGAGCTCTCTCGAATGGGTAGAAAATGGGCACTCTTGGTCAATCGATCCACGATGACCCATATAGCGTCGAAACCCTTTTTTGTTCTCGGCAATTTGGTGATGAAGTCCATCGTGATCTGCTCACATTTCCACATGGGAATCTCTAGAGGCTGTAGCTTGCAATGCGGCCTCTGGTGCTCGGCCTTGACCATCCGGCAGGTCAAGCACCTCTCCACGTACCAAGCGATCTCCCGCTGCGAAGTGCTCTGACTAAAAGTATACTTTTAAAATATGAATATTTTATGAGAAGTATACATACATACATACATACTAGAACAAGTATCACAAGAAGTACAATACACAAGTATTTAGGAAGTTGAACAACACGAGTAGGTCTAGAGATATATAATCAAGTCTGTGGAGAATATAGCCTGATCAACTATATTTAACCGAGAGGTGATTAGCATATGCCTAGGAATGGTCGTGATGTTGCAACAAGCCTAAAACTTACCAACCCCATATACAAAGGATATCCAAAACCAAACATAAAGTAGGATACTATAAGATAACCACAAGTCTAAAATCATACCAAGATCATATACCAGGAAGCTTTAAAATCAAACATACAGTTAAAATACTATAGGAGTATTTTAGGCACAATAAATAACATATGTGAAAATTAGAAGACCCTTATTGGTTGGACTATAAATGTGGAGTGTATACTGCTAGGGTTGGATATAATTGAGATTTTATAGACTTAGAATTTGTGACCTATGCTCTACTTCCTGTTCCTTGTTTGGTTGTGGTTTTAGAGTAGGGTCACTTATTTGAAGGTCTATTTAATCTTAAGTTATATACAACTTGTATACACTGCGTAATTATAGGAAGGCTCAGTAAGGATCAACCCATAAAATAAAATTCGTTTTATTTAAATCTCATAGATTCTTTAGGCACACCCATTATCTCCTGAACAATATAAATAGATATAGCCACTCCACTACGACAGTCAGCAGAAGAGGTTCATGAGGAGAATTCTGAAAAGAGATCAGCCGAAGAGAAAGGAACCAGAGTAATCACTACTGAACCATACCCTAGCGAGAACAGACATAAGGAACTCACTCGGACATCCGAGGTCTGACTTTCCATTGTGAAGTAGTGGGGATCAGTGTCAAGACCCGAAGCAGGATGGAGCGTAGATTCAACACACCTACGGAGGACAAGAACACCATAGGAATGCCCAGAGACAACAAATCCCTACAGATAAATCTAGGACAATCATGTCAGGAACATAGAACGGAGGAAACCACTCACTAGACATGCGAAGAGACCGAGCACTATACACGTCACACTAATAATAATTAAACTAATACAACCTAGTGAGTTAGTAATTGCACTGCTCACACTATGTGTTAGGTTTATCTTGTCTTTCGTGACAACTAGTAACAATTATTCAATTCACTGAAATTCATTCGAGGATAACCACTACTAATTCATAAGTCTATTTTATATAGACCTCTGTTATGAATCGTTTTTAGAATACTATAAAAGTCGGAACATAATACACTCGGAACTAAGACAACTTAGTTTAAATAACTCTCGACTTATAGCCACTACTAAAGACTCATTACCGTCTCATCTTGTAAACCTTATGGTTAAAAGATGCCTTGTTCGTAAACCTATAGGGTGCGATCATACCAGCACTAATGCACCAGATCCATCAGAACTCCCCAGCTAAGCGTGCTTGGGCGAGAATAGTTCTAGGATGGGCAAACTTAACACTCGTATGAAACCTACTTCTACCCACTACCATAACTCCATCTCAGGGATGTTCAGCAGAAACACTAAGAATAGTTCAGCAAAACGCAAAATTTATATATGTGTATATAAATTGTGAGAATGCAACTAGCAATGATCATCACCACTCACGAGATTGTTTCTCGTCATGCAACAGAATCATGTCTTCACAAGGAGGAAATCATCCTACCGACGAGACGCCAATTCTGATAGACTCCGCCACTTTTCAAGTTGTTGTCACAGTAGCTGTAACAGCCGTCATGGCACAACTATATGCTAACAATGCCAGCAGAAGCGGAAGCGGTGCCGACAATACTAATCGTGATAACAATCGAGGATACCAGCGAGTGTCTACCGATAAAGACACCTCAGACCCCAAACCTAAGAGCAAGAAACGAAACTTCTGGAACAAAAAGGAGCACAACGTATCTCAAAAACTCGCTAAAAGGCAACAGCCCATGGCTGCCCTTGCAGCCACAATAACAGTCACAACATCTGCCTCAGCATTCGCCACGACGTCTGTTACTCCAGTTCGAACCAGTCGATATGCTGGAACCCTCCCGCAATGTAATAAGTGCAACCTCCACCATACCCGAGTGTGTCGAAAGATGCATTGTAAGAACTGCCTCAGAAGAGGACACACTACCCGTTTCTGTAGGGCTCCGGCCCGACACAACACCTCGTACGCGAATGCCAGTGTGAGCCCGGTATGCCATCTATGCGGTGAAGTGGGACACTTCAAAAGAGACTGTCCAACAGAGAGGAATGACGGAGGGGCATGAGGAGTTTGACAATCGAACCAGTAGAAGCAGCGAGAAACCTTACTAGGACTTTTGGGACAGTTTCAAAAACTAGAATATTTAAGTATCGTATGTTGTATGGTACAGGATATGTTCACTAAAACTTCTGTCAAGTAAAAGGTAGTTAAAACACTCTCTCGTCCGATCAAATCACAACACTCATATAAAAATATATATACTTAGGATCCTCGCAGGTGAGCTGTGATGACTTAGTGTATACATCAGGGTTACTTATAATTAAGATTTTGCAGACTTAGAGTGAGTGATTCCGCCTTAATTCTTGTTCCTTGTCTGATTTTGGATTTAGGGTAGAGTCACTCAGTTGACGGTTTTATCAATCTTAATTACACATGACTTGTATTCACCAAGTGATCATAGAGGGACCTGATAGGGATCATAATATGAAGTATCATCACTAGCTATTAGAACACTCTTACTGCTAGTACTAGCTTGCTGCGGTACGAATCATTTGCAGTAATAATAACACTGATCAAAACAGAATGCACTACCGAATACAAACAGAAAGCACTAGAAACGTACACACCTATGCACTATCGCTCTAGCAAACACTTCTTCCGAATCGACTTAACACATGTTCCACTAAGGAGATCCGATGTCGTCATCCGACATTGATTGGCTTGGTCCTCACCATACCACTCGCGTGTTCTATCGAAACGACCCTTTGCTTTAACCAACCGACTAACGAAACCCCGTAACTCATAACGACAAACTAGATGTGAACCTCAGAATAGTCTCTCGCTTCAAACCTCCGAAGTACTCATGCGAAGAGTATTATACCCTTCCGTAGCTCTCCCGAAGTATTCCCAGCAGGCCTTTCGGGAATATCACATATACAACAATTCATGTTCAAGCACGGAGGCTAGGGACAAATACGGTTAACCTATATGTAACGCCCGCAGATTCGGGCTAGTCAATTTAGAGACAATAAGCGTCAAAAATGACTTTTAATAAAAGATTATTTAGAATAAATAATCTTAACCAAGTTATAGTATATGTCACAAGGGTTTTGTACATATAAAGAGCGCCGGAATCCGAGTTATAACGAAGAAGTTATGACCTGTCGAAGTTTTACGGCAAAACCGACACGACACCGGGAATCGTAAAAAGTGAATTTTTGATAAACTACTTTTTAGCCTTAGAGATCTAAATGAAAGTTGTAGTATACGTTAAACCGAGAACATACATAAAAAGAACGCCCAAATCTGACTTCGTATGAGGAAGTTATGATTTTTCTAAGATTTGGGATAGCAATGCATAGTCCGGAATTCGAATTTTAGATTGATCGATTTTTGGCCAACGCAACCTAAATGAGAATTGAAGATCTCATTATTAGTAGCGCAACGGTAAAAAGACAGTCGAAAACGGAGCTTGTATGCGTAAGATATGGATGAAACTTAGTCCTTACTCTTCGAGCACGGCGAATTCGATACAATTTTGTAAATCTGAGATAGAATAAGAATTAGCCGACGGGATCTAAATAAAAGTTTTAGTACTCGTAAATAACAACGCGTGGATATAAAGAACGTCGATAATAGAGCTCGTATGTTATGGACGAAACTTAGTCCCTACTCTTCGAGCGCGATAAATTCGATACAGTTTTGCAAATCAGAGATAGAATGAGAATTAGCCGACGGGGTCTAAATGAAAGTTGTAGTACTCGTAAATACCAACGTGTGGATAAAAAGAACATAGAAAACGGAGCTCGTATGCGGAAGATACAGACGAAACTTAGGGCCTACTCTACGCTAAAACCCCTATAAATAAAAGGTGAATCCTTCATATTTTCTTCACACCATAAGCCTTTCTTTCTCTCTCTAACTTCTCTCTATACTCCCATAACCACTCCAAATCCCTAGTAACCTCAAGGTTCTAGAGGAAAGCCCTGGCGCGCCCGAAGGCTCCGAGAAAAAGAGCTTTTCGGCTCAGAAACTCTACTTCAGCGAAGCCGGTCTTAGCAAAACCCGTTGTAAGTGAGATACGCCTACGCTACTTTAAATATAGCTTATATTTAAATATAATATCGTTATTATGAACCTATAAATAAAATCTATCAGTGATTCAAAGTCGTTATACTGATTGATCTACTTACGGGAATGATGTCTAGGCTGTGATTTAGTGAGGTGTTTAAAGTGGGATTTCCAAACAGTATACTTCGTATACCAAACGGACCCTACCTCCGATATGATCCTACCTGGTTGTTCCTTACTTGATAGATCATGAAATTAGACTCTGAGTTAATGACGAATCTAGACTAATAATTAGTCGCAATAAATATTAGACTAAAACTTAGCGATAATAATGCTAGGTTTCGTCGAAGAAAATTAGAATCGTTAGAAGCGAAGCACTGCCTGAGTTTGGAATCATCACTTTAACAAGTGAGTGCATAGTTACTTTCATCTTACACATAGATATGAAGTATTTTATATAAATTACGTGCTATGTGTGCATATAACCTGTATACTTGCTATCTATGCTGGATGAACGATTTTATACATGTTTTAAATAATTTAAACTGTATATGTATTTTATATCTACGAATATGTTGGGTAAAACATAGGTAGATGAATGATGAGAGATGAAAGATGATATGAGTGAACATTGGCAACTATAGACTTAGTGCCTAATAAATAACATCGGCAGCTATGGACTTAGTGTTTGTTAGATAAACGATGGTAGCTATGGACTTAGTACCTATTAGATAAACGTTGGTAGCTATGGACTTAGTACCCAATGAATGCAGCTATGGAATTAGTGCTTTACGAACGAGCATTGGCAGCTATAGATTTAGTGCCTGCTGTATAAACCCTGGCGACTATGGACTTAGTGCCTATTGTGTAAACCATGGCGACGATGGGCTTCAGAATGAATGAACGAGGAATAGCTGTTAAGAGTAAAGGAGATAATGGGGATGGGTAAATGAGTTGATTGTTCGATGTTCAAACATAATAATTATATTATTGTGGGTTGAAAACGCTATGTGCTCACCAGGTTTCCCAACCTGACCCACTCAAGCTTATTTGTATCACAGGTGTCGATATGAAGCTACTTTATACTGAGAGATTTAAAAGAGATGTAGATCACTAGTGTAAATGAGTGTAAGTTCTGTTTATGCTTATGTTTATGTATTGACGACGACATCCCAAATGTTTTAAATGAATAAAATACATTTCTTCGGAAATGCTTTCATAAAGTATTTATCATGTATTTTCTGGGAAGAAATTCCACAACATTTTTATTAAAAGGGGACTCTGATTTTTATAAAGAATAAACAAAATCGGTCTTTTCTGGCCGTGAAAAATGGGGATGTCACAGTTGGTATCAGAGCATTAGTTTAAGGGAACTAGGAATAAGGATTTATTTCTAGACTTAAACTTAGAATGCTAAGTGATGATCATGAGGAGTGTGTCTAATATATATTAGGAAGTACACCTGAATAGACACGAGCACTAGCTCATTTAGGGAAGATGCCTAAATTGCTTTTATGTGCTAAATGATGTGCGATGCTTTATGATGCTATCGTTTGATCGGATCTATGGTCTGTTGCCGACCGGATCTGGAAATTTTATGTGTTCAGATTTCTAAATGTTTAATTACGATATTAGAACCGACATGTAACTTTTCAGAGTAATAAGGAGGAATACGCGTCTAAATCTTCTCTATCTATATTCTTGTCTCGATACACTGAACGCATGCTTCCGTGAACATAACGTTTTGGTGAAGACTCGTAGCGAATTGAATAAATGGAGGAAATGAGAAGGCTTACGATAGTTAATGATACCTATCGGAATATATCGTAAGAGTGGTATCTTGCTTTTAGAATACGTATGATAAAATAACGTTACGTATAGAGGAGTATGGTACGTACGAATGTACACATTGATTGGCGGGATGATAGAACGATTGGTGTAATTCCTAAAGTTGTCCTATCGTCTGGTGTTTCCATCACCAACCGAGTTGAAGCAGAATTGTTGTTGAAGATATGCATGGAAGAAGTCCTAGTAGAGTCTAGGGAAATATTGATGATTATTTGGAGACATTCATATGTGTTAAATTGTTTTGTGCTTTTAAGAAATAAGAACTTGGGGACTGCGAGACAGTACTTGGGACGAGTATGAGTAGGTGTGGATGGTAGTAGAGGCCTATACTACCAGAAGCACATGACTCACACTTGGATCAGGGAAGGTCACAAGGTTACCAAGGCGCTAGTAATTGATTCCGTTTTGTTCATGTATGTCGTTACCATCGTTTCGGTAATGACTAAGAATATGATTATTATTCCAACCCTAGTGGCCATACCATGTCGAGTCCGATTAAGATGAGTATGTTACATGGTTCAGAGAACCAAGATCGATGTAGCATCTGACTTAAGACAAAAGATTGATGTGAAAGATAATCGAAGCGATCAATAGAAGTATCGCGAATAACCGTTAAAGTAAGAAGCTTGTAGATAGAAATGCTACATGCTAAAAGGTGATTATATCACATTAGAACATGAAGGAATGTATATTCCATTCTGGAATTTGACTTTTAGAGACTTGAGTCTAAGTGTTGCATCATATGATGAGAGGTCATTAGAACATGACCCATCGGTCTGTCATGATACTCAAAATAAAGAACTTCTCTTAAGTAAAGTCTGTTTAAGAAGGAGCAGGAGTCTCCAATAAGTATTGAGTTTGTAACTCGAAGGTTACAAAATAGTATGAAGAGCGGGTGCAAGATCGTGCACTGTATGTAGTAAGAAGTCCAAGAGATAGATATTCATTCGAAGGAATATAGAAGTTACGATTATTACCTAGGATGAAGAGATAACATATGAAGTCATTATACAAGCCCTGTTTTGTTGATGATTCCGGGACGTAATCATCCTAAGGGGGAGACAATTGTAACGCCCGCAGATTCGGGCTAGTCAATTTAGAGACAATAAGCGTCAAAAATGACTTTTTAATAGAAGATTATTTAAAATAAATAATCTTAACCAAGTTATAGTATTTTTCACAAGGGTTCCGTACATATAAAGAACACCGAAATCTGAGTTATAACGTAGAAGTTATGACCTGTCGAAGTTTTACGGCAAAACCGGCACGGCACCGGGAATCGTAAAAAGTGAATTTTTAATAAACTAATTTTTAGCCTTATAGATCTGAATTAAAGTTGTAGTATATGTTAAACCGAGAACGTACATAAAAAGAACGCCCAAATCTGACTTCGTATGAGGAAATTATGATTTTTCTAAGATTTGGCATAACAGTGCACAGTCCGAAATTCGAATTTTAGATTGATCGAGTTTTGGCCAACTCAACCTAAATGAGAATTGAAGATCTCATTATTAGTAGCGCAACGGTAAAAAGACAGTCGAAAATGGAGCTCGTATGCGAAAGACATGGACGAAACTTAGTCCCTACTCTTCGAGCGCGGCGAATTCGATACAGTTTTGTGAATCTGAGATAGAATGAGAATTTGCCGACGGGGTCTAAATGAAAGTTGTAGTACTCGTAAATACCAACGCGTGGATATAAATAACATCAGTAATAGAACTCGTATGTTAAAGATATGGACGAAACTTAGTCCCTACTCTTCGAGCGCGATAATTTCGATACAGTTTTGCAAATCAGAGATAAAATGAGAATTAGCCAACGGGGTCTAAATGAAAGTTCTAGTACTCGTAAATACCAACGTGTGGATATAAAGAACGTAGAAAACGGAGCTCGTACGTGGAAGATAGGGACGAAACTTAGGGCCTACTCTACGATAAAACCCCTATTAATAAAGGGTGAATCCTTCATATTTTCTTCACACCATAAGCCTTTCTTTCTCTCTCTAACTTCTCTCTAGACTCCCAAAACCACTCTAAATCCCTAGTAACCTCAAGGTTCTAGAGGAAAGCCCCGGAGCGCCCGAAGGCTCCGAGAAAAAGAGCTTTTCGGCTCAGAAACTCTGCTTCAGCGAAGTCGGTTTTTAGCAAAACCCGCTGTAAGTGAGATACGTCTACCCTAATTTAAATATAGCTTATATTTAAATATAATATCGTTATTATGAACCTATAAATAAGATCTATCAGTGATTCAAAGTCGTTATACTGATTGATCTACTTACGAGAATGATGTCTAGGCTGTGATTTAGTGAGGTGTTTAAAGTGAGATTTTCAAACAGTATACTTCGTATACCAAACGGACCCTACCTCCGATATGATCCTACCTGGTTGTTCCTTACTTGATAGATCATGAAAGTAGACTCTGAGTTAATGACGAATCTATACTAATAATTAGTCGCAATAAATATTAGACTAAAAGTTAGCGATAATAATGCTAGGTTTCGTCGAAGGAAATTAGAATCGTTAGAAGCGAAGCACTGCCTGAGTTTGGAATCATCACTTTAACAAGTGAGTGCATAGTTACTTTCATCTTACACATAGATATGAAGTATTTTATATAAATTACGTGCTATGTGTGCATATAACTTGTATACTTGCTATCTATGATGGATGAACAATTTTATACATGTTTTAAATAATTTAAACTGTATATGTATTTTATATATCTACGAATATGTTGGGTAAAACATGGGTAGATGAAAGATGATATGAGTGAACATTGGCAGCTATAGACTTAGTGCCTAATAAATAACATCGGTAGCTATGGACTTAGTGTCTGTTAGATAAACGATGGTAGCTATGGACTTAGTACCTATTAGATAAACGTTGGTAGCTATGGACTTAGTACCCAATGAATGAAACTATGGAATTAGTGCTTTACGAACGAGCATTGGCAGCTATAGATTTAGTGCCTGCTGTATAAACCCTGGCGACTATGGACTTAGTGCCTATTGTTAAACCCTGGCGACGATGGACTTCGAATTGAATGAACAAGGAATAGCTGATGCTTAGGGTAGATCATTAAGAGTAAAGGAAATAATGGGGATGGGTAAATGGGTTGATTGTTCGATGTTCAAACATAATAATTATATTATTGTGGGTTGAAAACTCTATGTGCTCACCAGGTTTCCCAACCTGACCCACTCAAGGTTATTTGTATCACAGGTGTCGATATGAAGCTACTTTATACTGAGAGATTTAAAAGAGATGTAGATCACTAGTGTAAATGAATGTAAGTTCTGTTTATGCTTATGTTTATGTATTGACGACGACATCCCAAATGTTTTAAATGAATAAAATACATTTCTTCGGAAATGCTTTCATAAAGTATTTATCATGTATTTTCTGGGAACAAATTCTGCAACATTTTTTATTAAAAGGGGACTCTGATTTTTATAAAGCATAAACAAAATCGGTCTTTTCTGGCCGTGAAAAATGGGGATGTCACACTATCGATGTTAGGTGTATACGCGAGGGTGGTATATCATTAAGATTCTACAAACTTAGGATGTGTGTTTCCGCCCTATCTCATGTTTCTTGTTTGATTGTGGATTTGGGGCAGAGTCACCCATCCAACCGTCATATCAATCTTAATTATATACGACTTGTATACATCAGGTGATGATAGATGGACCAGGTATGAGTCCTACCATGAACTTCAGGACAAAGTTTCCCAGAGCTACAAGTGGACATCCTACCAGTTGGATAAACATAGACAAGTAAGCCAAACCCACACACCCTCCACCGATCAGAACAGCAGACCCAACAGTGAAGATCCGCTGGAATGTCAAGAGAGGATCGTAATTCACTTGGGAAACAAGAAGATCATGTGGAACCGAAGTACCCACCTCTCTCCCTAGTTCACGAGTAACCGCTTAAGAGTTGAATTTCGGGACGAAATTCCCTCTAACGGGGGATAATGTAACAACCCGTTACTTTCCGAGTCAACTAAAGTCAAACCCGATAAATAAAAATTCGAGTCTTTATTTATTTCGTTAAGTTCATAAAGATTAGAAAATAATTTAAATTATATAAATAAAGTTTATATAAGTTTTCGGAATAAAAAACACTCGAAAAATCAAGTTTTCCCTCAAAAAATCAGCAAACTCGTCCAGCCACGCATTTACGGCCTTAAACCCCTGGGCCGTAAACCCGTTTACGGCCGAAAACCCTCTTTCCGACCGCAAAACCAACCAGATATATATGTTTCATCCAAAAAATTAGTCATTTCTCACTTTTTTCACTCGAAAACACTCCTAATTCTCTCTCAAGTATCATCCAAGAACATTCATATCTTCAAGAACAAACCTTCAAATCTTCATATTTTCACCAAGAACACCAAGAACATCTTCAAATCTTCAAGCAACCGAGAACTCCCTGAACCGGGAACCCGTTTACGGCCGTAAACCTGTGTTCGGCCACAAACCCGTGTTCGGCCGTAAACCCGTGTTTGGCCGCAAACCCCTTGGAACCGAAAACCCTCCCTTCATTTCCAACACTCTTGGTAACTATTCCTAACACAAAAACAAGTACTTTATAACACTTTAAATTAATGGTATCGCTAATTTTAAATACAATTATGTGTTTAATTGTTATTAGAATTCCGTTAATTCCGCGTACAACAACTCGAGGGTCATCTTTCAGTCCGCTATTCAGCTGCAAGCACACACTAACTGTGAGTTCATACCCCTACATTTTTCCAATTTTTAATGTTTTTAAGGGGGAATACAAGTACCACAAAATACATTTTTGGAACATTTCAGTATTTTCTAAAACAATTTTCAAAACTACCATATACTGTTTTAAGTTATCCTAATTTAATTTGACAAGTAATCAATCATTGTTTTCACTGAGAAATATTTTATACAATCATAATTATATGAACCTTTGTAACATGCAGAGCAAAGGAACATTTTCAGAATACTTATTTTACAAATGGAATATACACATATAAACTATAATAGGTATAGTTTATGTAACAGTTACATTATCAATACAGGAAACATAGACACAATGCAAATAAACATATAAACTATAATAGGTATAGTTTATGGATCTTACAAATAGTCATTTAAATTCAAAGGATTCATTTTATTCTACACTTAATCGTCAGTATAGCATTTTGTGAGTGAGCATCTTCGCGTACTTACCTAAGTACTAACAAAAGTCCTGAGATTATAACCACAGTCTCCGGGAGGGATAGCGTGAGTTTGTGTATAGATCTATACGGGAATGACAATCCCGCACCGCAACTGTTAGCTACAGTTAGGCCGGCAGGCTTGGGTGACAAAGTTATTTCGATTCCGACGCCTGAAGAACGTCGTTCCGGCAATTCAATGGTCAAGTATGGTTATAACAACTCATAAATTTGGTACTAAATAATACGATTAATGTATAAATGGCAAACATCTTCACTTCACTTAGTTTTAATATAAATAAAACTACAACAATGTACGAAACTCACAACAGTATAACTAAAACATTTGTTTACGGGATTAACACTACTTCAAAGGTTTTATTTTAATATTAGATCTTCTCTACACTACTTTCCTAGTACAATACCCTTACATTTTGGGAAATCATTCATACAAATGTTTTGATAATTAATCAAACTACAGTACACTATTTTACACTACTTCTGGTGGATTCCAGGCACTATTACAGACACTACTGTACACTATTTTACACTACTCCTGGGGGATTCCAGGCACTATTACAGACACTACTACAGTATAAACACTACTATTGGCACTACTGAAATTCACTATTTTCTAGCACCAAGTACACTGATATAATTACAATCTAAGTACAAGTACAACCAGGATCACTAAATACAAGTACAATTTACTACTTTTTAGTACAAAACATACTTTTCCGAAAGGACGTTTAACTAGGGGCATACATACAAACAGAGTTGCATACATACACAACAGTAATACATCACTTTTATAAGTACGAATTAGCAGAACATACATTTCATTACAACAGAAAATGTAGGATTTTCTGGAAGAACAAACTAAGGTTTTCAAGGAACAAAGAGCATACTTTCCAAATACAAATGCTTATGAACTCACCAACTTTAATGTTGACACTTTTTCAAAACCACTTGTATTTTCAAGACACTAGTAAACAGGTACCCGCGCAGTTTCTAGAAGACGGAGCACGGTAGCTTCAAGTCTTTATTTTGCTATTTACTTATGGAGTCAATCATATGTGATTCAAATATAATGTAAACACTATATTATCAATACAATGGTTGTGGTTGCTTTGATTTCTATTATTCATTTGTTGTGATACTACACATGACGTCCTCCGCCCCTGAACGTTTCCGCCGTCTCGGTTTGGGGGTGTGACATCGTCCAATGATACCACTGCCTCCTCATCTAATATGCACTTTCGTAACTGTGACACATGGAAAGTGTTGTGGATCTAACTAAGATCCTCCCAGAGATCCAGTCTATATGCCACTTTACCAACCCAGGCAATGATCCTGAATGACCCGATGTATCGGGGACCCAACTTCCCCCTCTTCCTGAAGCAAATCACACCCTTCCAAGGTGAAACCTTCAGGAGTACCATGTCACCGACTTGAAACTCCAACTCAGATCGGCATCGGTCGGCGTAAGTCTTCTGCCGACACTGTGCGGTCTGCAACCGCTGTTTGATCTGCTGAATCATCTCGGTAGTCTGCAGTACTACCTTGGTCCGACCCATCACCCTGTGACCAAGATCGCCCCTACAGACTGGGGTGCGACACCTCCGTCCATACAACATCTCATAAGGTGGAGCACCAATCCGGGAGATCCTGTCTATATGCCACTTTGCTAACCCTGGCAATGATCCTGGATGGCCGGATGTATCGGGGACCCAACTTCCCCCTCTTCCTGAAGCGAATCACACCCTTCCAGGGTGAGACCTTCAGGAGTACCATGTCACCAACCTGAAACTCCAACTCAGATCTACATCGGTCGGCGTAACTCCTCTGCCGACTCTGTGCTGTCTGCAACCGCTGTCTGATCTGCTGAATCATCTCGGTAGTCTGCAGTACTACCTCGGTCCGACCCATCACCCTATGACCAACCTCGCCCCAACATTCTGGGGTGCGACACCTCCGTCCATACAACAGCTCATAAGGTGGAGCACCAATGCTGGAGTGATAGTTGTTGTTGTAGGAAAACTCTTCAAGAGGTAGGTAGGAGTCCCAGCTCCCATCGAAGTCAATGATGCATGCCCTCAACATATCCTCGAGGGTCTGAATGGTCAACTCGCTCTGGCCGTCTGTCTGCGGATGGTATGCGGTACTGAAATGCAGTTGCGTGCCCAGATCCTCGTGGAACTTCTGCCAGAAACGAAAGGTGAACCAAACATCACGGTCTGAAACGATAGAGACCGGAACCCCATGGCGAGCGACAATATCATGTATATACACATCGGCCAACTTATCGGCCGATGAGCTCTCCTGAATGGGCAGAAAAATGGGCACTCTTGGTCAATCGATCCACGATGACCCATATAGCGTCGAAACCCTTTGTCTTTCTCGGCAATTTGGTGATGAAGTCCATCGTGATCTGCTCCATTTGCACATGGGAATCTCTAGCGGCTGCAGCTTTCCATGCGACCTCTGGTGTTCGGCCTTGACCATCCGGCAGGTCAAGCACCTCTCCACGTACCAAGCGATCTCCCGCTTCATGCACGGCCACCAGTAACTCAAGCTCAGATCCCGGTACATCTTGGTGGCCCCCAAGTGAATAGAGAAACGAGACTTGTGAGCCTCCTCCAGTACAATCTGTCTGACCCCACCAGACATCGGAGCCCAAACCCGATCGCAACGGGTCAATAACCCCTGACTGTCCTGCACAAATCGGGTGATCTCATTTCTAATCCTATCAAGCTTCCAGTTCTCCTGCCGTACACCCTCAGCCATAGCTTCCCTGATCAAGCTTACAAGTGGATAATCTACTGATATCCTCATACTTGTCACTGGAGCAGAAGATCCAGCTAACTTGTGGCTCAGAGCGTCCGCAACTACGTTTGCTTTACCCGAATGGTAAAGGATCTCGCAGTCATAATCCTTGACTATGTCCAGCCACCTGCGCTGTCTCATGTTCAGGTTCGGCTGATCCATGATTTGTCTCAGACTCTTGTGGTCCGTGTAAATGGTACAACGGACCCCGTAGAGATAATGTCTCCAAATCTTGAGAGCGAATACCACCGCTCCTAACTCCAAATCGTGCGTGGGGTATCTCATCTCATGCGGCTTCAACTGTCGCGACGCGTAGGCTATCACCCGTCCTCTCTATATGAGGACCACTCCCAGTCCTGTGATGGATGCATCACAGAACACTACATAATCCTCAACTCCCTCCGGGAGAGTCAAGACTGGACCCTCGCAAAGTCGCTGTCTGAGGGTCTCAAATGCCCTCTGCTGCTCAGGGCCCCACCAAAAATCCACCCCCTTCATCTTCAGACGAGTGAGGGGTGCTGCAATCTTGGAGAAATCCTGTATGAATCTCCGGTAGTACCCAGCCAATCCCAAGAAGCTCCTGATATCCGAGGGAGATTTCGGAACCTCCCACTGCATAACCGCCTCGATCTTGGCCGGATCGACCAAAATCCCCTCCTGGTTAACGAGATGTCCAATGAACTAAACCTCTCATAACCAAAACTCGCACTTCGAGAACTTGGCATAAATCCGTTCTCGCCTCAAGACTCCTAATAGCTCCCGAAGATGCTCCTCGTGCTCCTCTCTAGTCTTGGAATACACCAAGATATCATCTATGAACACGATGACCTAGCGATCGAGCATCATTCTGCAGAACCGATTCATCAGGTCCATAAACACTGCTGGCGTGTTGGTGAGCCCAAATGACATCACCATGAAATCATAATGTCCGTAACGAGTCCGAAACGCGGTCTTCTCCACGTCCTCCTCCCTAACCCTGACCTGATGGTACCCGAACCTCAGGTCTATCTTGGAGAACCAAGATGCTCCCTGCAACTGATCGAGAAGGTCATCTATCATCGGGAGTGGATAAAAGTTCTTCACTGTCAACTTGTTCAACTCCCGGTAGTCAATGCACATCCGGTATGAACCATCCTTCTTCCTGACGAAGAGAATCGGTGCTCCCCACGGGGAACTGCTCGGACGAATGAATTGCTTGCCCAGCAGTTCCTGCAGCTGTGATGACAGCTCCTGCATCTCTGGTAGTGCCAACCCATACGACGCCTTGACGATAGGGGCCACACCTGGCACAAGATCGATCCTGAACTCGACCTGCCTCTCCGGAGGCAATCTGGTTAGCTCCTCCGGAAACACGTCAGCGAACTCACTGACTACTGGAACCTCTAAAACCGAGCTCTGATCCTCGACCAGCGTATCCACCAGATACGCTACATAACCCACACACACGTGCTGAATATATTGTCGAGCCCTGGCAGCTGAGCAAAACCCTAAATCCACTCTGGTGCCCACACCGTAGATAACCAGTTCTCCCCCACTTGGGGTTCGAACTACCACCCGCTGACCTTCGCAGTCGATCATGGCATCGAAGTGACTAAGCCAGTCAATACCCACTATCAAACATACTTTCCCTATGGGAATCAGAATCAAGTCTATCAGGAAAGATACCCCGAAGATCTCCAACACGCAACACTGATAGACAGAAGAAGCGGAAATCCCGTGTTTGTTGGCGATAGAGAATCGCAACAGACAATCTAGCTCTCGTACTGGCAAACCGAACTCCCTACTGAATGACTGTGAGACAAAAGACCGACTCGCCCCAGACTCAAATAATACCAAAGCAGGTAAGGAGTTCACTAAGAATGTACCTAACATGGTACAATACATATAAGCATGAAAGAAATATAATCAGTAAGACAAAGGATAAAAACATACCAGCAACCACATCCGGTGCTGTCCTGGCCTCCTCGACTGTAAGCTGAAAGGCGCTTCCCCAAGCCTTCGGAGGCTCATCTCTACCCTGACCCCCATCAGTAATCCTCAGTGTAGCTGGCGCTGGAGCCTGCGCCGGCCTGGCAGCGAGCCGTGGATAGTTGGTCTTCACGTGACCAACCTGATGGCAGTGGTAGCAGATCCTCATATCCTGAACCGAGGCTGGCTGGTGGCAATCCCTCATAAAGTGCCCCTCCTTGCCGCATTTGCGGCACGCACCACCAGATCTACAAACCCTAGAGTGACCCTTCCCGCACTTGCCACAAGTGCGGCCATGTTGGCCTCCCGACCTAGAATTAGCCGTCTTCGACCGCTTTGGCGCCGACTGTGACTGTGCCGGGGCATGCCGCTGCTCCCTCAACTGCAGCTCAATATCTAGCTCACGCCGACTAGCGGCCTCCTGTAACTCCAACAGTGTATCACATCGTTGGGTGGCAACAAACTGACGGATGTCAGTCTTGAGCATGCTCAGATAACGTGTCATCCGAGCCTGCTCGGAAGCAAACTCTAGGAAAAACATCGCCCTCTCAGTGAACATACAGGTGATCTACGTCACTGTCTCAACATCCTGTCTCAACTCCAAGAGCTCCTGAGCTAACCGCTCCCGCTCGACCATGTATGACACCCTGACCATGTAGGGCAGATCGATGACTTCGGACTCCGCGTCCGAGTCATCTGCGTCGCTGCCAACATCCTCCTCCTCCTCTGAGTCAGCTACCGGTTCTGCCGGTCCTACTATAGGCTCTTCCTAGGGCTCTTCCTCTGGCTCTTCCTTTGGCTCTTCCTCTGGCTCTTCCTTTGGCTCTTCCTCTGGTTCTTCCTCTGGCTCCAATCATCCACCATTCCCCTGGTTGGGGAAATAGGGATCTCCTGGATGGTGGAATCCGGCCATAGTGTCTGCACGAGGGGTGAGAAACGTGTAAAGAGAGTATGCAGATAGCATTTCAAAATACTCCTATAGTATTTTAATTGTTTATGTTTGAGTTCCCTAAAGCTTTTGGATACGAGGTAAGTTTCTAGATTCATTTCCCAACATGATCACTCCCGAACACATGTTGGTCGTATTTTGAACAAATATAGTTGATCAGGCTATATTTATCCCCAATATGACTACATAACTGTCCGGGTTTAACCACGATGTTCAATTTCCTCCAGAGACTTTTAGTCTTATAGTTTTAATGCACACCTAGGTATGTATTTTATTCAGAGTGTTTTAGTCCAATTATATTTATAGTTGCATATCCTGTATGATTAGATATGCCAGTTCACTATAAACAATGCTCTGATACCAATCTGTCACACCCCTGAACCAGACGGCGGAAATGTCCGGGGGCTTGTGCGTGACTTCATCCTTGTAGTATCATCACATAGTATATAATTTAAACATAACATCATGATCATCACACATGTAATATAACAACATACATTGTTTACATCGAGTATTGTGTTTGAATATTACATACCAAAATAATTAAAGTATGATGAAACAAAATATAACAAAGCATCTATTAGTTTGTTCAGCCCAACTTGCTTCAACGGTTTCCTGAGAATACAAGTTAATTTAAAATGGTCAACATAAAAATGTTGGTGAGTGCATAAGCATGTTTGAGAAAATGATTTGTATGACTTTGTAATCACAAGAAAATCCTATATTTTCTTAAAATAATTTAGTATGTTTGTGTCCGATCTTGTATTAATGCATGTGTGTTATTGTTTAATAGAATGCCAAAAGTGAATGAAGAGAATGTAAAGAGAATGTACAGAGAATGTCCCCAGACAACCCTATGTTGCCTGTAAAAGAGAATGCTGGTATATCAACCCCCAGGGTTAAGTACCGGCGTGAGTATGTTCCCGAATAATCCAAAGAGAAAAGAGAATGGTCTCCAGTAAATTTCATAATGTTAATTCCTCTAAGTGAGCCGTTATAACCATACTAGATAATGACAATTTCGCCTGTCTTGGCGTTTATGGACGCCGACGGAAAATAGAATAAGGTTTTCGTCACCCTAGACTGGTTTAGTCTAACTGTAGCGAACAACTCAGGTGTGGGGTGTCATCCCCATATAGATCTATACACAAAACCCCGCTCTCCCTCTAAGAGACTCTGGTTATAACTACAGGTTACGATCGTACACTCAATAGGTGTCAACCGACACGTCTCAGTAGATCCTTAATCGAATTTTACGCGAAGAGAAACATATAAACCAGGCCCGAAAGGAATGAGATTATATAACTTGGGCCCAAAATATATGTAAAAGGACAAGTAAGGCCCATTTCACATGTAAGGTATTTACAGGCCCAAATAGCACGCAAATAGTATCCAAGGTCCGTCGAGCATGTTAATGGGTCAATGAGGCCCAATAAACATATAAAGAGTATTCACGACCTATCAAGCATATAAATGGGCCACTAAGGCCCAATAACATGAGAATGGCAAAATTAGCCCGTTTGTTATTATATTGCTAGTATTAGCTCAATTATTTACCAAAATGGTATAAAAGTCCCACTTTTTGTAAAAATGACACTCTTGGCCCATTAAGTCAAAAATTTACAATTAAGGCCCAATTTTAGTAAAAATAACATTTTAAGCCCCTTTTTGGACAAAACTTGCATTTAAGGCTAGTTTTTGTAAAAATAACATTTTTAACTCACTTTTGTCAAAAATATCATTTTTGGCTTGATATATATATATATATATATATATATATATATATATATATATATATATATATATATATATATATATTCGGCCCATTATAGATAATTTCATCTTTTTGACCCAAATTGTTATATTTTCACAACTTTAACCCTTCTTATCAAAATTTTACATTTTTGGCACAATATTCTTGAAAATGACATTTAAGCCCACAAAAGATAAAAAATTACAATTTTTGGGCCCAAAACCGTGAGAAGCCCAAATAAGGCCCATTTATGAAAATGTTTACATTTTTAGTCCTTGTGAGGTCTCAAATGCCGAGATTAGCCATGTTTAGCAAAAAAGATCCTTTTTGAACCGCTTACTAGCCGTGAGTTACATAAATAACCCATACTTTTGTCATTTTGTCGATTTTAGCCCCTTTCATGAAGTTTTTCTTAGCTTCAAGTAACCTAAATGTATTTTTAACCTTTTTCTTGTAAGATGAGTTGAAATGAGTGTTATGTCAAACCAATATCATCATATTTTAGTAGATCTTTAAGTCCATGAAGTTTATAACACATAAACACATATATAACTAGAAAAACACACAAAATCATGCATACACACATAGATCTACACAAAACAACTTTTATTCTCCCCCAAAACAATGTAAAAATCGAAAATAGGGGGTATGAACTCACATTGGTTTGAAGTTTTCGGTTTTTGGTGAGGGAATGAGAAGATCTCGGCCCTAGATGTGTTCTTGAGAAGATTTTCGAACTTAGGAAGTTCTAGGAAGCATGATTCACGAAAAACATGTGTTTAGGAGGAGTGATTGAGCTTAAAATGAAGTATATCAACTTGAGTTTGTATGATCTTACCACAATGTGAAGCTTGAAGTGATCTTCTTGAAAACACTCCTAATACTCACAAATTTCTTGAGAGATAGAGAGTGGAAGAGTGTTGAAGGTTGAGAGAAAAGGTGTTGAATTTGAAATGGTGAGTGAGATTGGAGAGGGAGAGAGGCCGAGTGTTAGAGAGGGGTGAGAGAATAGGGGTTGATTTATGAAGAGGGTGATTTGAGGGTTGCGTGGATACATGCACTCTTGCATGGATATCCACTAGGTATTGATGAGGTGTCAAACTCTTAATATGTCTCCATATTTCATTTCTTTTTTTTTAATTGGGTCGAGAATGGGGTAGTGTGAGGAGAAATATAGTGCTAGAGTTGAATATACTTGAAACTACAAGGCCCAAGGTGGAAGTTTTCGGCCCATTGGGCCCTCTTAGGGGTTTACGGCCCAAAAGAGTGAACATAATAGGTTTTAGGCCCATTTAGGTTCAAGAAAATATCTATGTCCCATTAAGGCCCATAAAAATGAAGTGAGTCATTTGAGGCCCAACATGGCACAAAATACTTTAGCTTGATGAATGTGGGTCCAATTAGAGCCCAAATAGGGTTCCTTGGTCCAACTTACCCAATTTGAAAGTTTACTGGTCCATTAGGCCCAATAAGAGGATCCTAGTCCATAATAAATTCGAACCGGGATTTTTAGGGTTTTCAACCTATAGTTGAATATGTGAGATGTATTGTATTAGGTTTTGAACTTCACTCAGGAGTTTGGATTCAAATGGATGATTTCATTTCAGCATATAACATGATATTCACTTAGAGTACAAGCCTTACAATAGCTGATGTTTACATGAAAATAGAATTTCCTAGCTAAAAATGCTAGTTGTGACATCTGACCTTCTGGTCAGTAGGACATGAACATGTGAAGAAACTTCCCTCCACATCTGACAGCCACCTCATGGCTACAATCAGGTCCTAAACCCCATCAAAAGTCGGGGGCTTCTTGTTATCGAAGTCCCGGTACTGGAAAGCCGGACTGGTCCCACTACCAGCGGCTGCTACAGTTGCGGCGGCTGCCGCGGCAGCCGTCTCCGCAAGAGCTGCATAGCACTCATTGACGTACTCCACCATCACGGTCTTGATAGACCCAAACATCCCCTGCAGCTGTGTCACACCCCCGGACCAGACAACGGAAACGTCCGGAGGCGGGTGACTTCATTGTGCAGTATCATAACAATTGAATATAAATTAAACAGAGCAATCCAAACATCATACATTGAGATAACAAACTTACATTGTTTACATATTGTATTTGTTCTTCGAGTTACACAAAAGAGACATAAGCAGAAAATTCCAAACTACAGCTAAATAGCCCTGCATCCGAGTCCCTTGTTACCTGCTTACTAGATCCCTGAGAATACAAGTCGTTTTGAAAAGTGTCAACTAAAAAGTTGGTGAGTTCATAAGCATTTTTGTATAAAATCGTTTTACACTTGTTTAGAATCGTTCTCATTGTACTTTCAGAAAATCCGATATTTTCTATGAAATCGTTTGAAGCCTTGCTTTGAAAATCATGGATACATGTGTGCATGTCGTTACTTTTGTTCATCCTTATAAGGAGTGATTATGAAAAGTAGTGTAATTTGTATAGGCGAGTTGTGTTCGAGAATAGTTTTTTTGAATAGTAATAGCCAACCGTTTCCAGAAAATCCCCTATTTTCAAAAAGAGAATATAGTTGTAAATCTTGTTTTTCTTATAGAGTAAATTGAGTGTGCGTTCTAGTTTATCGTTATCGAAATCGTATAAAATCGTTTACTCCAGAAAATCCTATATTTTCTGCTATAAAATATTCGTAAGTTCTGTTTCGACTTGTGTAAACTTGCATATGTGTGTATTAGTTTATCGTTTTCAAAAATCGTGTACAAACGTTTTCCATAAAGGCCTACGTTTTCTGATTTGTAAAATAGCGGTATTAAGACTCTATACTTGTTAGGTGAAAGAAATCAACATGTCAATTGTGGACATTCTACGCAATGAAAAAGGATAGTCAACGCAACAAATGCGGACCATCACTACCATGCGTAGGACAGTCAACACAACGTGCCAAAATTTATTTATGTGGTTTTACTTGTATAAATTTCTAGATAACATAACATATTCTAGCGAGTCGTTATAACCATACTAATATGACGGAAGTCTGTTTTGGCGTTTCTCAGGGGCCCTCGTTTTGATAAAGACATTTGTCACCCTAGACTGGCCGGTCTAGCTGTAGCGAACAGCGAAGGTGCGGGGTGTCAACCCCGTATAGATCTATACACAAATTCCCGCTCTCCCTCCAGGAGACTCTGGCTATAACTCCTTACAGGACTTTAGACGTACACTAATATTTTTATATTTAGGTACTTTTGAGATTTGTCTGACTAGAATATTAACAACCTTTTGAGCAATCGTTTGAGATCCATTATTTGTTAGATAAATAATGAAATTCGTACTCATTGAATAGAAATATCGTTTTCGTTCCATATAGTTTATTGTGTTTGTTAACTGGGTGCTCGTGTTCGTTCCGTTTCGTTTATTGCAAAATAAGCCATTTTGAACGTTTATCAAAATGACCCAACATTATCGGAAATGGGCAAAAATGGTCTTTCCTTTCTATAAATTGTCGGCTCAGGCCCATATTAGACAAGAGAAAAAGTGTCAAGTTCTAATTTGTGTAAATTTATGACTGCAGGTTATGACACGCATTTTCTGTTTTATGACATATAGAACATTACTTATGTTCCTGAAGGTTTTACGACATCAGTTTATGACATGCAAATATGTTTGTCATGAAAACTCTGTTTTCGTATATTTTTCTTGATAAAATTATTTATATTAAATATTTATAAATAATCACAAATAGTTTGTTAATCTGGTAAAAAGTCATGAGTATGACATAATATCCCAAGATAACCCTTGTATTTATGTTTGGCCAAAAATGATCCAAAATATTATTATTTCCATAATTTAATCATTTTCAAAATATTTTGTCCAACAACTTGTTTAAGCAAATCTTGAAGCAAATCCTTATAGTTGATATAATAATTTGTGACTTATACTTGGTAACATAAAACTTTTTGTTTCTAAACATGATTTGTGGAAAAATAATCCAAACTCTTGAGACTTAACCAAAATCTCGAGTTTTTGGACTAATTGTAAGGAATTTCATACTTAAGCACATGTAAGATGGCATGCATACACAATAAGCAAATAGATCATGATTTACACAAGACTTTGACTTGTATTCTCCCCCAAAAACAATTGAAATCTCGAAAAAGTAGGGGTATGAAGCTCACCTTGAGTTAGTTTTGTGGGTGATTTGATGAAGTGTTAAGGAGCTTCCAAGTTCCAACACTTGAAAGGTTCTTTGAACTTTAGAATATCCTAAGAATAATTTTATGTGTAAATATAATGAAATCTTAGGAATAATGTGGAGAATCACTAGTCAAAGAAGATGAAACACTTACAAAAAGAAATCTGGGAATTTTCTTTGAAGGAATGAGACTTGAAGCTTGAATGAGTTGAGAGCACTTATTAGGTGTTTACTGAGTATGAAAATGAGAAGTGGAATATGGGGGAAAGGAGTTCACGTATTCTAAGTGGAGGGATAAGAGTGACTTGACACTTGCTTGGAGGACTGGTGTACAAAGTTTAGTTATCCATGGGTATTTTGTGTTTAACTGGGCTTGCATGGGAAATGAAGGATTTGAATCACATCATAAAGTCAACCCTTATCTTCTTAGAATCCCTTTAAAAATTTTGGGTATTATTTTATATAAATATGTTTAAAATAATCAAATTTGGCATAAAATAGGGGTTTAAGGGGTCTAAAATATGAAAAACAAGAGTTTGGAGGAATTCCCGACGTCAAAATATCCTAAACTGATGAAAAAGTCCGAACTGGTCTAAAATCCGGAGCCAAAAGGTGAATTCCGGAGCTATATCTCAATTTCCGGAGTGGAGGGTTAAGTCTGCGAGGGCCCGAAGTGGGTACAAGGGAGTTCCGGAGGTACTGGGCGAGTTCCGAAGCTCTTCTCCTACATCTGGAGTCAATTCACAAGTTCCGGAGCAAAGTTCAAATTTCCGGAGCCGACACTAGTCCGGAACAATTACTTCCGAAGATGCGAGGGTTTCCAAGGCGTCAAGGCTTCCGGTCCGGAGGCGCGAAGCTGTCTGGTTCAGCTTGGAGGTCCGAACCGCCCCACATATTCCGGAGTCAGAAGAAAGTTCCGAAGCAGGAGGGAAGTCCGGACTAAGGAAGATCCAAAGCGAGATTGTCCGGAGCATACTGAAATCCGAAGTGAGAACCTTCTTGGTTCCTTAGAAGGTATCCAGACCAAGAGGGTCCTTTTGGGTTTTCTCCTTAGGTTTTGAGCTGTTTTCGACCGAGGAAGGTACATAGAGAGATTTGAGATACGTGGAGAGATTTGGGAGAGATTTCACGTACTTGGAGAGATTTGGGAGAGATTCGATATACTTGGAGATATTTTATATACTTGGAGAGATTTGGGAGAGATTTCATATAGTGGGAGAGATTTGGGAGAGATTTCATATACTTGGAGAGATTTAGGAGAGACTCGATATACTTGGAGAGATTTGATATACTTGGAAAGATTTGGGAGAGATTTCATATACTGGGAGAGATTTGGGAGAGATTTCATATAATTGGAGAGATTTGGGAGAGATTCGATATACTTGGAGAGATTTGCATTCTAACTTTACATGGTCCATTAGGAACCATAATGTACACTTTTAATGTGTTAGCACAAGTCTCACAATAGTTATTGCTTACATGAGGACGAAATTTCCTAGCCAAAATGCTAGTTGTGACAAGCTGTGCCCGTAACAGAGTAGCAACCTCATCATGCAGGTTCAGTCGAATCCTGGTGTCTAACTCATCCGGCCTCATCTGACCAATGACCTCGGGCACTGCTGGTCCCTCCTGACCGCCATCTCCTGATTCTGATCCGGATCTAGTCACAAATCGTCTAGTAACCACCATGCTGAAAATATACCAAGAAGATATCAGACATTCCATATAATAATCCGGGAACCAACTCCCAATAAAATTCTAGTGGTTGTGACTTCCTTGCTACGCGTACGGGTCTTGTGCGTTCATTAGTACGGGCCCATACTACCTTCCACACCTACCCATATTTGTCTCAAGTATCATCACAACACCCTAACAATATGCGTAAGCATGGCATGCGCTCAATCCTCACTCCTATAGGAAGGCTAAATATCTCATAACTGGCGGACTGGTCCCACACAGATCATCCATGAAACTTCTACCAACCCTGCAACACTAGTGTATGCTAGCCATACATAACGCTGGACCCTATAGACTTTCGAATACCTGATCCTACCCTAAGCCCTTAATCAGACAAGAACAGGAAATAAGGCCAAACCAAACATTCTCAGGCTATAAGATCTTAATTATGTACAACCGTGATGCATCCACTAAGCAACTACAATAATGATGTCGATTTCATATAAGGAAAACCCTAGGGTATCAGTCATGATATAATCAGGAAATTGTATCATGCAATTCCTAAAGATCCCTAGCCTAGTACTAGCGTGCTGTTCTAACATATCACAAAATCAAAATATCCGTAAGGTATTTTAGGGTCTACTTACTGGCTCCGACTGATCGTACACTTGCATCTTCCTTTAGTATTTTTGAAAACCATTTGAAAATCATTTTAAAAATCTTGTCCTCAGTTTGTGATTGGATACACACGAGTCTTTCCTCCAATTCACTCAAACCAAGGCTCTGATACCAACTTGTAACATCCATAAAAATCAGGCCATTTTAAAAATTTTTAAATCATTCAAAAACTAATAAATGTTACAATTTTGTTTTTAAAATGGTTTCATGTCAGAGTATCCTAGAACCAAATCATAAAAATATAAGGAGGTGCACGATCACGCCTTCGCCTTCCCGCGATCATCAGAAGTACCTGAAACAAAATCAACAACTGTAAGCCCGAAGCTTAGTGAGTTTCCCCCTAAATACCAACGCCATACAAATATAACCATATCATAGCAAACACATGCATAATGAGGCATCAACCTGACTGGAATGCCTCGCAGGGCCATCAGTCTATCTGGACTGCTCTCCGAGCCATTGACACGTCTGGACCGCCTCTCTGGGCCTTTAGCCTATCCAGACCGCTCGCCGGGCCTTCGGCCTGAGTAGTACGCCCTAACCGGGTCTGCAATCTATCTGGTCTGCCCTAGGTATGTTGGCACAAGAACAAAGCATGACCGCCTCAACCCAAACCCCCAATCAAACAATCATGTGCACATAAATATCATACACTAGCTAGCATGTACAGATAGTTATATAGATATAACAGATCACTAACATTGTATCATCCTATAACCAGGATACCGATCTAACAGATCACCAACATAGCATAATCCTATAACTAGGATACCGATCTAACTGATCACTAACATAACATAATTCTATAACCAGGATACCGATCTAACAGATCACTAACATAGCAACCATCCTATAACCAGGATACAAATCATAAAGGGTCGGCCTTGGTGCCTTAGACCCTGTTGATATAATGAGAAGAACTCACCTCACAAGTAGCTCGGTATGATAATGTCAAACTCCCCGAATACAACTCCAAACTCAAGCACCAACATCCACCAATGATCCACTTCTATAAACTTCTAAATTACTAAAATACCCCCAGAAGTCAAACTGGTCAACCCTTGGTCAAATTCAAAGTCAACGGTCAAGGTCAACAGTCTATGTTGACCCAACTCGTCAACTGTAGCTAACTGACTCGTCGAGTTCCTTCAGAACTCAAGAAGTCGTGAAAACCCTAGTTAACTCGCCGAGTTTCCAGACAACTCATCGAGTCCGTATGGTGTCTAAATGTCGGGAAAACCCTAACTAACTCGTCGAGTCATCTCACTGACTCGCCGAGTCCATGCAGAAACCAAAAACGACCAATCTTCATCCGACTCGTCGAGTTGACTGAAGCAACTCGTCGAGTTCCTTCAGTCCATTTCTCATTCAGATTCTTTTACGTGAAACAAAAACTCCAAACTGTAGATCTAGGCTCCTAGGGTGTTGTTATCACGTAAAGTTGCATATACTATACATGTAACTAAACATATCAATTAACATGTGGAAGTCTAATTCACATGTTCAGGGAACAATTGTAGTGGCTAAATACATAGTCTTCAATGTCAGTCGTTGTATAGTGAATTAGTATACGACAGAGTTTTAGATGATGCTCTATGCTCTAATTTATAATTGTGAGGATTTTTTTGTTGTTTCTGTGAGAATTGGGTTTCACGGACCCCTTATTTATACATGATGTTTTAGTTTCCTAACACGTGTCACTAGATTGCGAAAAAAATGAAAAAAATAAATAAAGCATTATTTTTGGATATATTGTTGCATTGTTTTAACTATTGATGTCAATGTGCATCCAAATCACGAATAGATTGGGTCCTATTCTTATCTAATTAGAATTTTAAATGTGTGCAACACATGAAATTAGATGGCAAGGGTCAATGTGAAAAGCAAGAGAAGGAGTAAACTTGATGTCAACAAGGGAATTTTGTAAAGACATAACACTCTAAGGTCTTCATTCGAGGATTTATTACTTCCATTATAGTTAATACAATACTAAGAATTAGAATTTGATCTTGGAAGACATTACGACAATTGTAGCTTCCCCAAAATATAAGGTAAAATTTTCTTTTTAAAACATAATAAAAACCATCTCAAGTTTCAAACCAAGTAAAAGATAGCTAACATATAAGTTCAAATCCCAAAACTAGTTACCATAGTAATAACCAAAAAACCATAAAATGTATAATCTCCAATGGATGCGATACAATCAACTCGTGCCCTTCCATTTGGCATTTGCTACTAGAAGTACCTGAAACATTTAAATTTAAAATCGTAATCACAAAGCTTAGTGAGTTTCCCAAGATACCACATACAACATGCATAAAATTAGCCTCGCCCAACAAATATGTTTCTAACATTCAAGCCTCGCCCTACAGCTATATAAACGAGCCTCACCCAACAGGCACTGCCCAACAACATATAACATTCAGGCATGAGTTACAAAGATAACAACCAAACCAATGACATCTAGTGTCCTACAATATATTTATAAGACTCACCTGATCAAAGCTGACGCACAAAAAACTACATAGAGTCAGCTACACACACCGCCAAACCTAAAAAGTGGTCAAATCTCAATCTACAATTCGAAATCCTAAGTTGACTAAAAGTCAACAGTCAATCAAAGTCAGCGGTCCACCTCATTCATGTCGTGACCTTCTACAAGTCATGCCATGAGTCACTAACTGACAAAATAGTCTGGACAGTCTCAGATTCGCACCACGAATCTTAAGGTGATCACGTCGCTACTTCCGACTTAACAACCACCTTTATATTTTTTAATCCTTCAAGACATACACTCTAACCTTCCAGAAGTTATATGTAACACCAGTTCCAGGTAAATAAATCCCCTGAGTATATGTCAAATAAAGACCTAAATTGTAGATTTTGTGGTGACCACGACGTTACAAAGGATGCACCACGATGTGGTGATAGCCAAAGGAAACGCGCATCATTGATGTGCACCACGACTTGGCAAGAACCTAGCCACGACGTATTGGGCCTTATTTAAGGGATGTGATGGCTAGGGTTGGCACACCCTCATCCTGTATCACCTCCCTTTTAACCTAGAGCAACCCTAGCCTCAATCGTTGACATTTACGAGCTTTTGGTGGTGTTTTGGTGTATTGAAGAAGAAGGAGTCCTTGCTGTATATATCAACCAAGAAAATCAGCTCATCATCTTCTTACACACATTCTAGACTCTTGTAAGTCCTCTAAATCTAATCTTTGTGTGCTATGCTTCTAGATCTAGGTTTGTATGCACTTTTCTCCATGTTTGGGAAAGTTTGAGTGAATGGATTCCATAATTGTAACACCCGCAAATTTGGGATAGACCATAAAGTTATTATAAGCAATAATAATGAATTTTAAAGAGGGATTATTTAGGATAAATAATCTTAACCAATAGTATATGTGACGAGGATTTCGTACATATAAAGAACGCCCAAATTCGACTTCGAGTGAAGAAGTTATGACCTTCCGAAGTTTTGAGTTCAAACAGTATGTCGTAAATAGTGAATTGGATATAGGTTGCTTATTATCCTTAGTAATTAAACAAAAGTCGTAGATATCATAAAAGTGAATTCGTGTATATAGATATCGTATAAATCTGACTTCGTAAGAGGAAGTTAGGATTTTTAGAAGTTTCAGTGTAGCAGTATACAGCTCAGAAACCGAAGTAGAAATCAGTTGATTGTTAGGAAAAACAATCTAAAAGAGGGTCTGAAGATCTTGTCCATATGGTTCCGTCGATATAAAGACAGTCGAGAATGGATATCATATGAGGAAGTTATGAATTTTTTTAACTTTAACAATCTAAGCCTATTAAAAGTATAGCTTTAAAAATGAAGTCAAAATTAGCCGACGGAGTCTAAATGAAAGTTGTAGATCTCGTCGAGAGCTTTTTGGGGATATAAAGAATGTCGAAAAACGGAGCTCGTATGAAGAAGATACGATTTTCTGAATTTTTTCGAGAAGCACCATGCGCAGGTGGGTTGCACGACGCGCACCTTCTAGAAGGTGGGGCGTGTACCACCATATTTGCTAGATGTGGTGGAAAATGGGAGGAGCGACGTCTTAGGTGTGCGTGGCGTGCACACTAGGCGCGACACACAGTTGTGCTATAAATAGACTTCGGCTGCTCATTTTCTTCCTCACTCCCCATTCTCCTCTCTCTCGAAATTCTCTCTATTTTAGCCCATTTCCCTTAGTTTTACCCTTCGGCGAAGCCCTACGATCCCTGAAGAAGCAATAGCTAGCGAGTAGAAGCTCTCCCAGTTCAATTTCCTAACTTCTGTCAGGAAGAACCTCTATAAGTTAAGCTACACTCTAGTCTTTTCTGTGTAACTTATATTTATAGTCATAAGTCGTCATTATGAACCTATAAATAAGATTTATCAGTAATTCCATGTCATTATACTGATTGATCTGCTTACGCGAGAGGTGTCTAAAATTGTAGTTATTATATGATCGAGTATGAAAACAAAAATCAGAGTTATGAATGATTTAAGAACACGCAGTGTAAATATGATCAGGTTGGCTCGATTATACTTTTGAAGAATACAGAGAAAAATAGAGAGTACAAGTCGAAGACTCAAAAACCTCCTCTAACTCCAGTATCCCTTCCTTATTTATAGGGAATTCAAAAGCATACAAAAAGTACATAAGGGACTAAGAGTTACAGTTTCGAAACTAATAATACCCTTATGCAAAATATACAAACTAACTTCCGAAACTAGGATTGACTCCAGTAGACTTCGACACCTCACAACCGTATTCGACCCATACATTCTCCCCCTTTGTGAGCAGTTTTGAACCTAATTCATCGGCATCTGACCAGCTTGATGTATCACCCTTCGAATTTTTGAATACAAGTTAATCACTTTGCGAATTTCAGCTTTCTCACTTTCATTGTTTTTCTTGCAACTATTCATTCGAACCATCAAACTTGTATACAGAGAGCTTGTATACTTTTCCACATCACAAACTTAGAAAAGATACTTAGTGTTTCTTCCTTTTTGTTTATCCCCACAAACACTATTCCCAGTGGCTTCAAACAAATTTCCCCATCTTCATAATTTCTCAAATTCACTGTACCTTTCAACATTGAAACATGCACAAAAACTTGTTTTCCCACTGATAAAGGTAATTCGACATTAGTCATTGCAAGACTATCAAAGTAATTGTCAATGAATAGCTTTACGTGAGCACGCCCAATTAAGAAATCTTCTTTGTTTGTCAACAGAAGCTTCGAAACATCAACTCCCTTCAATATCTTTGCTACACTGATAAGATCGTGAAAATTCATCAGTGGGAAGTCTGCAACCGAGAAGTCGAAAACGACATTGTTTCTCGGACTGCATGGAACCAAAAATTCTACAAAACTCCTTCGAATAAAACATCCTTAGAAATGTTAAGAACTCTGCTATCTTCACCAATGACCAAACTTCCTCTTATTTCTTTGCAATAACAACATGAAATCGAAGCTTTAACCTCAAGAATTCTTCTTTATCTTCAAATTTGTCAACAATTTGATATTGAGTAGATTTGAACATCATTTCATTAATGGGGAAATCTAACTGATTGAAGTTAGAGTTTTCAGTGGAATAACTCTTCTTTGGAATCTTTTGAAACTCATGCATCTCCCCATATAACATAGAAGCTTCAATGGTTTCATAGTTGTAATGCTTCGTAGGGTCACCCTTCTCAAGACCTGGTGGGTCACTTTGCCTTTGATGAAGAATGCTTTGTATTTTTCTTTGCATTTCTATATCTTTTTCCAAGGCAGCCTTCTTCTATTCAACAGTAGTTTCAGTTAATACACCTTTCCCCTTCCCTTTTATTTCTTCTGATGAAGGAGGTGATTTTGACGAACTTAATCCTCCAACACCAGAACCAATCACAATACCTTTCGTTAAAGGTTTTGTTGTTGTTGTTGTTGTTGTTGTTGATATTGGAACTGTGGTCTTAGGTAACGAAGAAGGTATTTGGGTTGACATAACCTTCCCAACAACCTTTGCATCACCTCCATCTTTCGAAGAACCACTTCCTCCCATGTCACCTTTCGAACCCATGCCAACACATACTCCTTCTCCCCCTTACACCCCTGTACGAACAGGCGGGGCATCAATTTGCATCAAGTTGATGAAGTTCTGCAACAGATCCATTTCTGCTTTGATTTTAGATCCAAGGACATGAATTTTTGAGTTAAAGAGTCCTGAGTAATTGACGATGGTGATGAAGATCCAAGCGTCGAAACTAACTACCAATAACTCTTCAAATTTACCATAACTCTGAACATCAAGATCAGCCTTCTTATTAAGCTTTGCAAGTAACAAATGATACCACTTAACCACATTTGTGACAGCATCAACAATTATATCTACATTTGTACGAAGAGATGAATAGTTGTGATCAAGTGCTGCAACCTCCTTCGCCATATCAACTCTGAGTTCCTCAATCTTCAAGTTGACATCATCACAAACCTTTTTAACATCTTGAACAAACAAAATGTACCTTTCTTTTGCAACTGCTTTCAATTCCTTAAGTTCATGATTGAAATACGAAGACTGAGCCTTTACACGTGACTCATTATTCCTATCCAATTGATCCATTTCATTTCTCATACGAAGCTCTTGAGCCTTGAGCATTACGTCCACTTCAATTCCAGACACATGATTTCTACTTCCAACATCATCTTGAAGTTGCAACAAGGAATCAAGTTTTCTGTTGAGAATTTTGAACTGCTTACCAGACATAAGCGTATGATCTGGTATATTCTCTTCTTCTGGATCAAACTGGATGTCGGAAAAAGATACCATCTCATCATCCCCTTCGCTAGTATCATCTTCTGGAATAGATTTAGGTCCTTCCCTATATAGGGATGGAAATAAGGAGGTGATTGGTTGATTAAGGATGTTGTGATAAGTTGGTGAAGTAGTGGATTGAGGTAATGTAGTAGAAATTAGAGTATGAAAAGGTGGTAAAGAAACAATGGTATCAATAGTAGATGTATCGAAAGAAGATGCAACAATAATGGTAGAAGTACCTTGGCCTTCATTATTCAACACTCAATCACCATTGTTGACATTTGCGTCCATATCAGATATGTCCGCAGGAATTCCTGAAGTTCGAACCTCTTCAGAAACTGATTCGGTATTCAAAACTTCAGGTGGTATGACTGTAGTCTGTGCAGGAGCGAATACTTGCAAAGGATCACATTGATTGATGGTTGTGTCCATATTAGATGTTTCCACAATACCACCAGGACCCCAATCTCCTCGAAATTCGACTTGAGTGGAGAGCCGCTCGAAGGTGATGGAAAGCCCAAATTATCATCCTGTCGTGAAGTTGGAGATTTATCAAAATCAGACTCAGGAACTATCTCATCTAAAGGATAAATTTCATTATTTTTTCTTCTTTTGAATCCTCTTTACCATATCCTGAGCTCTTTGCTTCTTAGAGGTTGGAGAAACAGGAGCTGGAATCTCACGAGAAGCAACACCCTTACGATTAAGTTGAGGCTTACGAATCCTCTTTGAGATGGAATCAGGTTGTTCCGGTGAATGACGAGGTCTGTGAGCCATTTTCTTTAGTCGTTTGAGAACACCAGACTTCGAAGGCATAACCTCATTTTCCTGGTTGAGAAGTCTCCTTTTGAACAGGCTGAATAACTTCCTTTTCAATAGGTACCGGACCAGGTCTCGAAACACTTGATTTCGTAACCTTATTTGATGTAGCCTCAGTAACAAACTTCGATGGACTAGCCTGAGTTCCTTTATTTGAACCTTTGCCTTTCTTGGATGGACCTCTAACATTCTTTGGTACCAAAACATCAGTTTCAATCGAAGGATTGATAGTCTAAAGATAAGCAACAAGGACTAGATCAGCATGATCTACTTTTCGAAGCATTGCATCAGGTATTCTTTCAATATTGGGAAAAATTTCAGAATCATCCTCCACAGTCTTGGGATGTTGATAAACAGCAAACTCAACTTTAGGATCATCAGCAAGTACCAAGATCTCTTCCTTTTCGTACACAAATTGCAAAATTAGATTCCAATATCGAGCACAAGTGATTCCATTCGCCACACTGATGTTTGCAATATTGTTTCCAAATTCTTGCCACAACTGGGTTGCATAATCCACCTGTAAATCATAGTACAACCCAACAACCATATCATAAACTTCCAGTTTGGCTTTATCCAAACCAACAGTTCGTTCTGTCAAGCAACGAGGAAAAATACCAAAAAGAAAGTTCCAGATACAAGGCAATGATGATTTCTTCATATCACTCATTCTTGTAAGAGGTGGTTGATGACCCATCTCGTTGAACATATGAACCACCTGTTCATTCATAACCTCATAAAAAAGCTCGACATTAGGAATGTTCAAGATTTTGATCAAACTGTTTCTTGGTCAGTTTGTACTTCTTCTCATTGATCAACTGAAAAGTAACCACCTTTGTAGTCTTGTTGAACACCGCAGTAGAAGCATCAAGCGATAACCATGTCATGGGAATAGAAAACGATGCCGACATAGCAGTAGATAAAATAAAGTGATTCAATGCAACAATGAGCATCTTCATTTCTTCAGGATAAGCATCAACATTCGGTTGAACCCTGTAATTCGTGATTTGAATCTTAATGAGTGGTTGTGATGTTACCTCATCAATAGTTTGAGATGGATCAACATGAACATTGGTAGCCGCCATTATTAGGGTTTGAGAGTTTTGGAGAAAACAAAGTGTATAGGGAAAGAAAATTTGGGGAAATCTTTATTGCGTAAAGTTAGAAAGAAATGACCCAAAACCATTTTATACGTCAACCCCAAGTTTGAATTTGAAGCGGTTAAGCATTAATTGCATGCCACATGTCTCCTTGAAGACCAGTCCTGTAGCCGTAAAAGTAGGCACGTCTGAAAAGTGATGATCACTTTTTCCTTGAAAACCGTAAGGTAACCAGTATGTCACATCAATCAGTCTGTTCGCTTATCCCAATGGGATAAGAAACGTCATGAACCCTTCGACATGGAGGCTAGGCTCTTTCGCTTTTGGGTTGAGAAGCGAAGTCATACGCCAGACCTTTTAAAATCATCAGCTTGAGTTGGTATTACTCAGAACGTTAAGGATTTTGGTGTGTGCTTATGTGTGCCAAAAATTGGGATGAGATCAAGATAAAAAAAATTAGATCTGTGATGTCAATTTAAAAATCAACATAAATGCAATAAGATCCCAGACAAAGATCACTTCATTTAACATCAAGAGAGATGTGGAACAACTTGTGTGTTTTCCCGTGAAGTACAATCGAATACTCATAGAGGAGTATCGCAGGGCATCTTTTGAAAGTCTTCGTAAGTAGGCATGAATTTTGTTACATCTCACAACTCAAAATAAGTGTGAGAAAATGTTAACAAAATTACTTGTTTGACCAGTGTAGTTAGTGACAAGTATGCTTTGAAAAAATATATGAAGTAACGAAGTCTCGAACTGATATTCAGATTGAAATCATATTCCAAAAAAATAGCCTTGGATCTTGCTGGGTAAAAATGTTGTGGGTTTCGAACATTTTAGCAAGACCATGCAAAATGAAAGAATATGATTTTGAATATCGAAGTGTGATATTGAAACAAAGGTTTCGTTACATTCTTGAAAAAAAGTTCACCGTCAATTCCTTAAAGATTTCGAAATGTGGGGTTTCACCATCATCACGGTCTCATGAATCCAGACCATAAACACAGACTTTATATATACCTAGATCCTGGTTGGTTCGAACTAGAGATCTCTTGGGCATATGTCATTGTGTGTGATCGTGTAAGAATATTTGATGAAAAAGATTGGGTTCAAGAAATGAAATGTACTTCTACTATTTTTGGACCAAGTAGGAAACTCTTAAATCATTTGAGAAGAGTAAGGTAGCTCGGTGACTAATGTGAATATAGCCTAATTGGGAAGGACACCTTGTAATGAGAGATCCATTAAGGCTTCGAAACACATTGAGTTGAGGAGGCTTAGGACAACATACTGCAACATTCTTCTAGGGACACCTAACTAGGATAAAGTTGCGAACTTATACCTTCCCTAAATCTGCATTGCAAGTGTCACCAAGAGACGTCGAAAACATGCTACACAAGACAAGTTAACCAAACAAAAAGAAAATAGGAAATATTTTTGGCTTTTTGATTTTCGAATGAAAATAACAAAAATCAGAAAATCTTTTTGAAATTTTTGATTTTTAAATGAAAATGACAAAAATAAGAAAATATTTTTGATATTTTTTAATTTTTGAATGAAAATACTTAAGAAAAAGAAAGAAAAATGTACCAGACATGCAAAGTGTAAATTGGTTTATACAACAAATGAAGGTATCAACACTTGTTGTAGAGTAACGAAGCGTATGCTGAATGGTTCAGAGGAATTTCGAAAGAGAAGCGTATCGAACGCTGAATAGTGAACAGTAACCTCTGAATGGATCAGCGAGATGTCGACATCACTTGTCTTTATAACGAATTCAGACCAGGAACAACATTCACATCAAGCATGCCTAAGCCCGACAAAATCTTCAGAAAAGTCTTTTCATCCAATGGTTTGGTAAAGCTATCAGCAAGCTGATCTGTTGTCTTTACAAAGGAACTTCAATGTTGCCATTTTTAACATGATCTTTGATAAAATGATAACGAAGTGCAATGTGTTTGGTCTTGAAATGTTGCACAGGGTTATGACAGATGCGAAGAGCACTTTGTGAGTCACAATACAACGAAATTTTCTTCATGTTGATTGCATAATCACGCAGTTGACTTTGAATCCAAATGATTTGTGAACTGCAAGCTGCCGCAGCAACATATTCTACTTCTAATGTGGAAATCGAAACAAAAGTTTGTTTCTTTTATTGCCAGCTCACAAGCTTCCCATCCAAAAGTTGACACCCGCCACTTGTGCTTTTACGATCAAGTTGACAACCACCCAAGTCTGCATCTGAAAACATTTGAATGAAAAACCCTGTTTTCGAAGGATACCACAATCCGAACGCAATTGTGCCTTTAAGATAACGAAAGATATTCTTGACTACTGTTAGATGAGGTTCTTTCGGATTCGATTGGTACCTAGCACAATTGCAAACAGCAAAAATTATATCAGGTCGACTAGCTGTTAGATATAATAATGAACCAATCATGCTTCAGAATAATGTGAGATCGACAGCCGACTTATCCAACGAAGGACCAAGTCTCGTCCTAACTGCCATCGATACTCGCAACTTTGAGCTATTCGTCACTCCAAAATTTTCAGGAGATTTCGAGAGTACTTCTCTTGATTGATAAAAATGCCTTCTTTGCTTTGACAAATGTTTAATCCCAGAAAATTGTTGATCTTCCCCATCATGCTCATCTCAAATTGACACTTCATGAGATTCTGAAATTCACTTGATAAAGCAGGGCCCGTAGAGCTAAAAATAATATCATCAACATCAATTTGAACAAGCATGGGATGATTCCCAACTTTCTTTCGAAAGAGAGTGGGATCAACTGATCCTTATTTAAATTTTGATTGCTTTAAGAATGTGGTAAGAGTTGCATACCAGGCTCTTGGTGCTTGTTTTAACCCATAAGCAGCCTTATCTATAATATAACAGTGATCAAGGAATTTCTCATTAATGAAACTAGGTGGTTGTTCGACATACACTGTCTCTTCCAGTTCACCATTTAAAAAGGCACACTTGACATCCATTTGATGTACATCAAAGTCCTTGTGTGCTGTATATGCTAAAGAGATTCGAACAGCCTCGACTCTTGCGACAGGGGCAAAGGTTTCTTCATAATCTATACCTTCTAGTTGCGAATAACCTTTAACTAGAAGCCTAGCTTTGTTTCGAACAACGTTTCCTTCTTTATCAGTTTTATTTTTAAAAATCCATTTTAAGCCTATTACTGATACATCATATTTGGAATAAGCCGCCAAACCCTGTTTCTTTCAAATTCAGCAAGTTCAGATTTCATAAAAACAACCCAATCAGGATGTTCTATAGCAGCCTTGACTGATTTTGGTTTGATTTTGGAAATGAAAACATTGAACATGCATTCTTTACACAAAGTTGAGCTCTTGTCAATACTCCATCATGAGGATCACCAAGAACTTGTTGTTTTGGATGACTTCGAGTCCATTTATCCATTGGAGGATATGCAGGATCAAAGTCCAATGGTTCATCTTCGAACATTTCGTCAGTTTCCGATCCTTCCCCTGCATTCGACATATTATCAGGCATGTCACGAAATATATCAGTTTGAGCATTCGAAGTATTTGGTAAGGATCCATTTTGCTCCCCCTCAATAATTAGATCATTAGTATGATGCTCCCCCTCGACATTGAAATTCACTTGATGTGCCTCCCCTTCGAACGTGTGCTCCCCCTAAACACTACTAGTTGAACTCAAGTGCTCACCCTCCTCTTGATCATTGGGTAAAACTGGCAGACTTTCGATGTTTATTGGAGAATGCGTTGAAGAGTTCCTATCAACATCATCTTGAGTGATAGTCAAATCATCAGAGTGTTTTGATGCTTTAGGTATGCTATTCTCATCAGGCATGAACTTCTTCATCAATAACCCTGTTAGGAACACCAAAATTTAAATCATCAAAATCTAAAGAATTCCAATTTTGAGATTCATCATTTAATTCATTAATGATTGGTTGCTGTTCAAAGCACTTTTCAACTTTTTTAACATAATAATCATCAAAGGTAAGATTAAAAGTTTCTTCGATTTTCCTGGTCCGTTTATTTAACATCCTGTATGCAACCGAATTATGAGAATATCCCACGAATATCCCTACATCAGCTTTTGACTGAAATTTCGAAAGTTTATCCTTAAGATTCATAATGAAGCACCTGCAACAAAAAACATGGAAAAAGTTAACATTTGGTTTCCGATTGTTAATGATTTCATAAGGGGTTATATTAAAACGACGATGAATGAAAGATCGATTTTGAGTAAAACAAGCTGTCGAAACTGCTTCAACCCAAAGATACCGTGGAAGATTCGCATAGGTAAGCATTGTTCTTGCTGCTTCATGGAGAGATCGGTTCCTCCTTTCGTCAACACCATTTTGTTGAGGTGTATAAGGATAGAAAAAAATATGCGAAATTCCTTTGTCAATTAAGAACGAATCAAGAAATTTGTTCTTGAACTCTGAGCCATTGTCACTCTCGATCTTACGAACATTTTTCTTCAAACTCACTTCAATGTGCTTGATAAAGTTAATCATTGCTTGAGCTGTTTCTCACTTCAGTCGGAGAAAATACACCCATGTAAACCTGGAAAAATCATCAACAATAACCAAAATGTACCTCTTTTTGTTGAGAGTTTCAACAGTCGAAGGATCACAAAGGTCAATGTGAAGAAGTTCCAAAGGTTCAATGATCTTCGAATCTATGACAATTGGATGACCTTGTCTATGTTGTTTCCCTTGTTCGCAAGCTGCACACAAAGTATCATTATCAAATTTTAATACTGGCAAACCACGAACAAGATCATTTTCCAACAATTTATTCAGATTCTTGAAATTCAAGTGAGAGAGTCTTCGATGCCATAGCCAACTTATATCAAATGAGCTTTCGAAAGGAGACAAACTGATGGAGCACCAAGTATTGGTTTGATGTCAAGGGTAAACATATCGCCTTTTCTTTTGGATTTGAGCAAGACTTCTTTTGTTTCTATGTTCGAAACCACACTTCCTTCTTCATTAAAATAACCTGATTGCCAGTGCCCACAAGAAGTTGCAAAACACTTATCAAGGTATGTTGAAGACCTTCGACATATGCTACCCTGTTAACAGTGAACTTGTCATTTGTAACTTTACCATAACCTTTTACGTAACATTCATGATTGTTTCCGAATTTCACCACTCCTGCATTATCTAGACTTTGATAGTCTTGCAAGTTTTCCTTCCTACCAGTCATGTGACGAGAGCAACCACTATCAATGTACCATTTGTCATCATATTGCTCGTCACATAAAAGATGCAATCAGTGAAATAATTTAGGTCCCCAAGGCTATTTGGGTCCTTGGTTATTAGAACAAAATGCATGATGAAATGAAGATCCTAAAACCAAATGACAAACTTTGGATTTCAAACTATCAATTAAGTCAACTTCGTTAGATACTGATATTGAAATGAAATCATTCTTTGGTTTAGGATCAACACTGAATTTCACTTTAACCTTCTCAGTTCGTTTCTCATCAACTTTCGCTTTTGGAACAACTCTCCACTGTCGAATAGACGGATTCGACTCCTTGGATGAAGAGTTTCCACTTGACGACTCATTCAAGTAGCTTTCATAAGAATAACTGATCTCTTCTTGAGAAAATTTCCCACTTTGATAATGTTTGCCTTTTCCTTCTAACCAATGATTGATGTTTTTGACATCTGTTTTTCCTCTGGAAAACGAAGCGTTACTTGGTTTCTTCGAAGGAGGATTAGGAAAATGAGGTTGTGTTGGTTTGAATGTCGCATTTTTTTGCATTTACTTTTATCTTTTCAAAATGTTGTTTTGAAAAACTAGGTTTTACTTGTGGTTGAAAACGATTTTGAAAATGTTTTTGATAACCAACATTTGATTGATGAAAACTTTATGGACCATTCGAAAATCTTCTTTGACGTGGGAATTGAGTAACATTCCTTGGTTCATTGAATTGAAAACCTTTGCTTTGAGAATGATTTAGAGAAAACCTTGCATGTTGATTAGAAACATAATTTCTTGATGACTGAGATTTCACAAAGTTCTCATTGTTTGATTTTTGACAATTTTATTTAGAATTGGACTTCAAAACCTGTGATTTAGTTTTGGAAAAATCTTCTTGAGGTTGACTTTTTGACAAATCTTATTGAGATTGAGCGTGTATTTTCTTAATAAAAGACTTGTTTTGAGAAGATGTCTGAAGTGGTTTAGAGTCAGTTGTTTCAGACGATTTAGTTAACAAAACATTTTGTTTCTTTCGAGACTCAATATTTTGCCAATAAACCTTCTTTCTCGCTTCTGTCATTGAAATCCCATTTTCTTTAGAAATATTTTCAATTTGTTCTTTGAAACTTTGTGCACTAGATTTTGAGTTTGGAGAAACTTTGACATTTGCTTGTTGTTCAACTTTTGGTTTTTTAGTTTTAACTACCCAAATTCTTTGTGGTTTTTGTCTTTGAAAATTAAACGAGTTCTTGTTGAGATTATTTTCGATGAGGCTTTGGTTGGAGAAAATCCTTCTTTCGAAGCTTTCTTGTTATCTTCTTCAACAATTTTGTTGATTTCAGGTTTAACTTTATCACCATTCGTAGAGGTAACAAACACCTGATTTGGAAAGATAACTTCATCTATGCACTTGAAATTTGGATACACAACTGAATTTGATTCAAGATAACGAGAGCCTTTTCCTTCATTATTTTGTCGAACTTGTTAGTTTCCTCATAGAACTGATCAACTACACCCCGGGGTATGGTTGTTTCTCTCGAAGCATCATCATTATCATCATCACTGTCTATTTGACTATCTTTAATAGTTACATGGTCAGGGTCATAAACTTTCGAAGTCGAGGGTTGGTCAGTGTCAACTTTAACCGAAGAATCATTACAAATTTATTTACCCTTAGCCATCGAAGTGACATTAATGACAGATAACTGAGAACAATCAATAGCTTCCTCCTCCTCAATTTCACTAATATCATCAGAGTCATCTTCGATATCAACAAAATTGTTTAGAGAGTCAGATGGTGAATTGGCAGTTCTTTTCAAAAAAATTATTTGGTTGTTTGTGGTCAAGGTCTCATTTACAATATGAACTAGATCATTTGCATCCAAACATTCATCAATTTTAACTATTCCATATGCATATGAATCATTTGCATCCAAACAGTCATAGGAAGTCGAATCAATTTTCTCCCTTTCAAAAGCTTCTTATGATGTTCTTTGCTAATGTCTGACGAATGATGCAATGCAGTTAATTTTCCATACAAACGTTTAGCTGAATTACAGTATATATTTCGTTGTTTAAGGAAAATCTTATTATCAGTACTCAAACTGTCCCTATCACACATGATATTGGTTATTTGTAAATCCAAATGTTCTATTCTAGCCTTCTTGGATTCCAAACATCTCTTAGTTTCTAGCAGTAAAGTCTTAGAATTTTCAGCATCACTACTAGCAGAAATAAGCAGATCATTTGTTAGGACATATTTATATGTGGTTTGGGCTAGGCAATCATTTGTATAAGTCTTAATAGGGTGTTGGTCTTTATATGTATGTTGTAGTGTTGTTTGCGGTTGTGAAGGTGTTCACGGCCGTGAACGGGTATACGGCCGTGAACACGTGTTCGGCCGTGAACCATTTCACGGCCAGTCTATCCCTATATATAGGTGTGTGTTAGTCTTGTGTCAGAGACGTAGTCAGAAGAGTTTACGGTCATTGTGTGTGTTACTCAAGGTGTACCAGACATTTCTTCTAATAGACGTGTGCATTGCTGGTAATCTTCTTCTTCTACTCCATTCTTGTTCTTATTGATTGCTTGCTGTTTTGATCACTGGTTTGGATCACTGGATTGGGACTCTACAATTGGTATCAGAGCAGATCCAGTGTCAAAACAGATTCAAGTCACGTTTGCGATTGAAGGAGTTTTTGTGTTCTTCATTTTTCAAGCTTGTTTCTGCATATGATCATGTTTTCAAGTCTAATGAAATCGAAATCTGAGCAAAAACACTCGTTTTCATCAAAATCTGGGAGTTTACGGTTAGCTGTATTGAAGGGGAGTAGGGCCGTAAACACTTGATTCAGGTGTAAACCATTCATATTCAAGAACTGTCAACATTTTCTTGACTGTAATCGATTGTTTGACCGTGAACCATTCATCAAGTGTTGACCGTAAACACATCTTGAACCATAAAGTATTGTTTGACCGTAAACAGTTGACCGTGATTGAGTGTACGGCCGCAAACAGATTCCGGCCGTAAACAGATCTCAACCGTGAATAGATTCCAACCGTGAACTTTATTTTGTGTTTTAACTCTTTGATTTCAAGTTCCTTTTCATTTAATCAAGAAAATTAAAAAAATATAATTTTTTTTTAAAAATGGATTCACAAAACTCAACAATTCATCATGAACTGGATTCCATAATGGGAACAACCACACGTATTCCTCGTCTGTATCTGCTGAAGGTTTCCCGGAATGGAAATATCGGATGGAAAAATATATCAAAATGAAGGACTTCAAGGTTTGGAGAAGTATTCTGAAGGGACCTGTCAGGTTCACCACAACTCTCGAAAATGGAACAGTCGTTGATAAAGAAATTGAATATTACACCGATCAAGATTTTGCGAAGATTGAAGAGCAAGAAAGAGCTCTTGCCACAATCACTATGGCTCTTTCACTAGATATTGCTCAGGGTTTTCGTTAATACACGTCCGGAAAAGCTCTATGGGAGGCACTGATTGAAGCCTATGAAGGGAACGAGGACATGAAACAAAGTCGTCATGATATGCTGAGACAAAAGTTCAACATGTTCAATCATATCTTGGGAGAATCTCTTGAGGCTCAACTTCATAGGTTCATCACTCTTACAACCGAGATGAGCTCTGCATGTATCTTGGTCACAAGGTCCGAAATAAACAAGAAGCTACTCAATTCACAGCCAAAGTCATGGGACATGAACGTGTCTGTGATTAAGAAAACAAAGGACCTTAACCGTCTAAGTCTGGCTGAAACCATGGCAATTATTAAAGCTTGTGATCTGGATGACAAGCAAAGGGAGATCAATCACGTTAATTCATACTCCACTGCTAATCTCGGGATTCAATCCAACAATGCTTTCTCATCCTTCACCACTCCTCAAGTTCAACCGTTTATTGCTCCTCAACCATCATCATATATAACTTCATCCATGCAAAGTGTTCAACCTCCAGTATCTTATCCACAAGTTGCTTCTTCTTCAAAAACACCTACTCCAGCTCCTGCTCACAAGGAAAATGACGAAAACTTGGCTCTTGCTACCGATCTTGTGAATTGCTACAATGCCTTCGTGGCTGGCGAGCTACCTCCTCAACTATCTTTCGCTGATTTGGATCAAATTCATTCCGAAGATGTTGAGGAGATGGACATCACATGGAAAATTGCTATGGTGGTGTTCAGGGCCAAACAGTTCTCCAAGAAGACAGGCAAAATTAATTGGGGAATGAATGCTGAAAAGAAGGTGGGTTTCAACAAAGGCAAACTCTGATGCTTCAACTGCCATGAACCTGGCCCTTTTTCCAGAGACTGCCCGAAGCCTGACATAAGGGAGAACAGCGAAAGATCGATGGTGCCAGTGGGTCGCAGCAGGGGAGCTACCACCAACAATCAGACTGCGAATCTTGCAGTGGTGGCTCAGCCGTTTGATTGGGACGACCATCTCAATCTTCTGTTTGTGCATTTGGTGATAAATCAAATTCAAAAATTAAAAAAGAAAAATCCGCTGCTAACAAGGAAAAACACAGTGTTGTTATGACATGGGTCCCTAAATCTAATTGATCTCGCACATTATGCAGGAACACCTGCGGAGGAATGTCGTCAGACCTTGGTACGTCGATAACGGTTGTTCTAGGCACATGACATGAGACATCTCCCAACTGCACGTCATTCAGACTCTTAATGGGGGCTATGTTTCCTTCGTGGGAGGAGATGGAGGGAAGATCACCCAGAAAGGAACAATTAAAAATGGAGTGCTAAGTTTTGAGAACGTCATCTATGCTCTTGAGTTAAAGTGTAGCTTGTTGAGTGTCTCACAGATCAGCTTATGGACTACGGTTTGAATTCTCTTGAGACCCCTATTTTCTAAAAAATGCTAAGTTTTGAGGACTGATTTTTTTGTTTTTAGGTAGTTTAAATTTGCGCATTTAATTTTCATTCTCTCCTATGCACAAATTTAGGGGGAGAATTAGACAAAAACAAAACAAAAAATCAGAATATTCAAAAAATATAAAAATCAGAAAAATTAGAAAATCCAAAAATAGCTGGTCTGTAGGTGATGTGAAGGGAAGTGATATAATCATGTGATAACAAGCAATTTGAATCTGTGTAAGGTACCAAATTTGAATTGTCTAGGCTCTGTGTTCGATGCGTTGGTAGGCACGAAAGATTCATATGGACTTGACTAGGTACAAATGAACTTAAGGAATCTAGAGACTTGACAAATCTTGACCTAGATAGATCCGTTTAGCCTGACAATACGACGCTATGGTAGGTTGAGCAGGGAGATATACATGGGAATTTGCAGATTACACTAAATAATCCGTATCTAGAACCGTGGTTTAACTCTTCCTCGATGTACGAACTCTGTCCTTAATTCCGGTATTGACGGGGCGACTAGGGAATTCCGATAAATTAGGTCTATAGAAGGTTATTTTCTTGCTTTCTTTCTGTTAGTCATATGTTGCCTCCTCTGCGTGATTGAAATACATCCCAACTGGACTGCAACATATGCAATTCTATTTCTCTACATCTTCTATCTATGCAATTCTTCCTGTCTATTAGCCATATGCTGTCTCCTTTGTGTGATTGAAGTACATCCGACCTGGTACACAACATATGCACCATTCTACTTCTCAATCCCTCTAAATCTGGTTAGTCATATGTTTCACCCTCTGCGAGATTGGAAGAGATCCGACCTGGGTGTACAACATATGCATTCTAAATCTGTCTTCTCCCATAATAATTGTCTGCTCATCTAAAGTAAGGAGTATTTTGGAAGTCCCTGATTATTGGGGTGTATCAGGAAGCGGGAAACATGTTCTAGTACATCTAAAATTGAACAGTTAATAGGTTGTCTGTAGATCTCGCTGCTCAATTTAGGTGGACAACAATATCCTTGGTCGTCGTCAGATGAATGGTCCTTAGGAATTTTATCTAGGAACGTAAGGTCACAGTGTCTTGTCACTTGTAGTATGTCCTAATTTTGTCACAATCTTTTGTGTTTAAGTGGACTACAATACCGGCGATTGACCAGATCTATTCATGAAGAGGGAATTACCGATAAACGGATTAAGGCTGTCTAAAAAACTTTGATCCCAAAATCACAAAAATAATATCAGCAATGATGAAAGAGGATTTAGTGTTATAGAATTTTATTTTTATTTTTTTTATTTTTTATTTTTCTAAAAAATCAAAAAAAAAAAAAATAGTTTAGTTTAAATTTTTTAGATTTTATTTTAATTTTAATTTTAATTTTTAAGTCTTCAAAATGTCTTATTTTTGAAAATTTTGGATGTATTGGGTTTGCAACTCATGGGTTTTGAGCATGATAATGATATAAGGTTAAGAAGTGAAGACCTCAGTGCTTTCTTTGACACTGTCCATGATGTTGTGCAACCTGCAACGGAGACAGAAGGAGTTAGTGGTGTTCTTAAAGTGACATCTCCAATTTTTGATCAGATGGCCGACACCTTTCAACCGATATGGATACGACTTCAAGGATTACTTCCCTTCCAGTTGTCACTCCAACTCCGGTGCCGTCTGAAAGTGATCTTGAATTGACACATGCCTCCCAACCTCCGTTGAAAAGAAGGCGAGTTGACCCGAGGCTGGGAGTGCTTATTAGAGATCAAGCCCAGCCAACGAAGCCAGCAACTACATCCGCCGCTACACCATCACAGTCAAACCAAGTTGATATTCAGGAAGGTCCAAGCACTGTTTTTGAAACCGGGAGTTCTTAAGCTCCTGGGGGTTCCTTCCCTCCAAGGCCTAAGCATGTCGCTGCCTATGAGAGGCTCGCCAGGTTCTTGGAGGAACTTGATGATGATCCTAATCCTCACGGAAAAGGCATATCTATCGGGGAAGGCCGCTTAGGGGGAACGTACCCATCTGTCCCAGAGCTAAGAGAGGAGATCTCTACTCTTAAACAGAAGATCATCGAGAAAGACTTTCTGATTGGAAACCTCGATATTCGAGTTTCCGAGCTTGAGGAAGAAAACTTTCAGAAATATAAACAGATCTCCGATCTCCAGCTTAATCTTGATGTCCTATCAGTAGGCTACTTTGACTTGAAGAACAAGCTTATTGCAGAATTTGGTGACAAGTTCAAGACCACAGTCGAAGAGTCTAGCGCCACTGCAGTGATCAAGTTCTGAGACAGCGATAACGCTATTCGTCTTGGTGATGCTAAGGATCTTCTGCGGTTCAGGAAGCGAGACATACACACCTTGGTGATGCTGATCAAGAAGACCTGAGTTCATTCTAGTCCCAAACTAAGGGGGAGATTGTTAGGACATATTTATATGTGGTTTGGGCTAGGCAATCATTTGTATATGTCTTAATAGGGTGTTGGTCTTTGTATGTATGGTGTAGTGTTGTTTGCAGTTGTGAAGGTGTTCACAGCTGTGAACGGGTATACGGTCGTGAACACGTGTTCGGCAGTGAACCTTGTTCACGGCCAGTCTGTCCCTATATATAGGTGTGTGTCAGTCTTGTGTCAGAGACATAGTTAGAAGAGTTTACGGTCATTGTGTGTGTTACTCAAGGTGTACCAGACGTTTCTTCTAATAGACGTGTGCATTGCTTGATAATCTTCTTCTTCTACTCCATTCTTGTTCTTATTGATTGCTTACTATTTTGATCACTGGTTTGGATCACTGGATTGGGACTCTACATCATTAACACAAGTAATGGCTTCATCAAACTCAGATAACATTGAATTATATGGATTAGAAGGAATATTAAAGGATTGAAGAAGAGAACATACCTGCGAAGTCATAGGAGACTTATTAGTAGTGGTAGAAACAAAGCATTTCCCTGTGACTTTCTCTTCATCCTCTTCTTCAAAACTTGCGAACATCGCTCCATGAGTTGGGTTTCACATCTCCTCATCATCTAATCCTGATGACCAGATTTGATACGTCCCCTCCTCATCATCCATTCCCTTTGCAACCAGAGACATTCCCTTAGTATTCGATCTTACTTCCTCAAGCCTCTCCACATAGTAGGCTTCTTCTTTGACTATACTCTTCTTCTCATCTCTCTTCCTCAGCATGCAATCACTCGCCATGTGATACACTCCATTACAATAATGGTAGTCGAATCCATAATCTCCCTTGATCTTCTTCTCTATCTTCGCTTCCTCAGTCTTCACTTCCTTCTTCTCTACTCTCTTCTCATCATTCACATTCTTTCTAGAAAAACTTCCTTTCATGTCACCCATTTTTGACTTCGGATTAAATGGGTTTTTTTAAGAATTTCTTCACTTTATTGTTCGAATAGAAAGCTACAGCTTCGTCATCAGAATTGACGATCAATCCTTCATCTTCCGAACCCTCATTATCATCGGTCTCTTTCTCAACTTCTTTACTAGCAACCTTCGAATTCATTTCCAAAGGACCTCCCAAACTACTTCTTGTATCCTCATCTATCTCATTCACTTCACTTTCATGTGCCTTTAACACATTATAGAGATCATTGAGAGAAAAGTAGTCGAAACTTTGTTGAGTTTTTATCATTAAGCTGAGATTACGCCATTCCTTTCGAATTCCCATGATGAAAGTCAATTTGAACTCCATTGTTGACGTTGTAACTCCATATTTGTTGCAATTGTAGATTAGTTCATTCAGATGATCGTAATAGAGCTCAATGTATTCTCCTTCCTTTTGCTTGAATTCTCCCAACTCCAACAGTCACTGCTTAACAGAACTTATCTTTGTTTGCTCACTACCTTGGTATTTTTCCTTCAATATATCCCAAATTTCCTTTGATGTCTTGCAACTATGCACATAGTTGTAAACTACCGATGGAAGAGCACCACCGATTTCACGCAAACATCGTTTCTCGTTTTTCAGCAATTTTTTTGTTTGTTGAGCAACATCTGGATTGGTAGCAGAAGTTCCAACACTTTGTAACACAGTAGGATAACGAACACCATCACTGATACATTTCCAGAGATCCTCATCGATTCCATTCTGATAGTCTTCCATTCGATCAGCCCATTGATCATAGAATTCTGGAGTCAACATAGGAATTTTTGTGGATGAACCGAGAAGATGAGAGTATTAAGTCATAGTGTTCATGTTAAAATTCGCCATTGTTGTACAGAAGAAATTTGAGAAAAGCTTCAAAAATTTAGATCTGAGGGATAAAACTTCCAAAAATTGAACACTGCTCGAATTAACAAAAAAAACGTTGAATCGAATCAAAACAGATGATCTAAAACAATTTTCAGTTTCAAAAGAGCGGAATATTTTGAATCTGGAACGTGACTCAAAAACTTTGGAAAACTCGAGAAAATCATATCAAAGCTGAATGAATCTTGCTCTGATACCAAATCTAGTTGTTATATGATCGAGTATGAAAACTAAAATCAGAGTTATGAATGAATTAAGAACACGCAGTGTAAATATGATCTGGTTGGCTCGATTATGCTTTTGAAGAATACTGAGAAAAATAGAGTACAAGTCGAAGACTCAAAAACCTCCTCTAACTCTAGTATCCCTTCCATATTTATAGGGAATACAAAAGCATATATAAAATACATAAGAGACTAAGCATTACAGTTTCGAAACTAAGAAATCCCTATGCAAAATATACAAACTAACTTTCGAAACTCGGAGTGACTCAGGTAGACTTCCACACCTCACAACCATATTCGACCCTTATAAAAATGGTCATTTCGGCTTGGTTGTTAGATTTCATAAAAGCTATTATGCCGGATTGATCCTGTCTCGCAACTGTCCTACCTGGCTGATCCTTACTTGATAGATCTTGATGTAGACATTGGGATTAGTGAGAATGTAGACTATTCTTAGTCTCTAGGATCATTAGACTAAATTTTTTTAGTAATTATACATAGGTCACATCAAGGAATATCTAAGGTGTTAGACGAAGCTCTGTCCAGATCACCAGTCACCCATTTTAACAAGTGAGTGCATGGTCCCTTTCATCTTACACATAGATATGAAGTATCTTGATAATTACATGCTGATGTGCTTATTATATGTTCCGAAGGTGATATGTGTTAGATAAAATAATATCAGGTGATATTTAATTGATTTAGTTATATTAGTATTTTACATTTATAAATAGAATTGGGTGGTGACGGGTGATGAGAAATAGGTTATGTTAGATAGGTAATGTTAGATTGGTGATAAATAGGTGATGACTACCAGAATGATTGATGACAGTCCCGTAGAACACAGGCAGCGATGGAGTTCGTGCCTATAAACATTGGCAGCTATGGACTTAGTGCCTATTAGTTAAACGTTGGCAACTATGGACATAGTGCCTATTAGTTAAACGTTGGAAGTTATGGACTTACTGCCTATTAGATAAAAAACTGGCAGCGATGGACTTCGTACCCATTTGATATAGGAGATGATAAGTCAATATGATGTAGGTGATGACCCCTAGGATATAATCCTAGGGAAGAATAGATTAGAAAACGGGGATGGGTAATTGGGTTAATTGTTTGATAATTAAACATATTAACTATATTATTGTGGGTTGAAAACCCTATGTACTCACCAGGTTTCCCTACCTGACCCACTCAGTTTATTGTATCACAAGAAATTATATATGATGATATATGTATCTGCTGAGAAATTCAAGGAGATGTAGACTATTAGTGTAAAGAAATGTTGTAATCTTCGTTTATGCTTATTTTTCTTATATTGACAATGACATCCCGAGTTTTATAAATAAAATACATTTCTCGGAAATGTCTTGACGATATTATTATCTTGTTTTTCGGATAATTTCCGCAAAGTAAATCTTTTTAAATGGATACTATGATTTATTAAGCATAAACAAAATCGGTCTTTTTTGGTCGTAAAAATGGAGATGTCATAGTTGGTATCAGAGCATTAGTTTAAGCGAACTAGGAATTTGTAGGATTTCTATACTTAAACTTAGAATGTTAAGCGATGATTATGAGATGAGTGTTTGCTATATTTAGGTTAGAATGCCTAACTTGACATATGCACTAGCTTACTTTAGGATTAGATGCCTAGATTGCCATATGTGCTAAATGATTTATGATGATGCCTTAGATTGCTTATCTAGGATGATATTATTTGATTGGATCTATAGGTCTTTTGCCGACCGGATCTGGAAATTTTACCTGTTCAGGGTTCTAAACGTTTAAGTACGACATTCGAACTCGCATGTAACTTTTCGGAGGAATAAGGAAGGATATACGTCGAATCAATCTTTCTCTATATTACTTCTCGTTACTATACACCGAACACCTGATTTGGTGTATAGAACGTCATGGTTAGAACACAAAGTCGATTAGGAAACATCAACGTTGACCAACAGCCTGAGCCACGAGTGATTGAACGTGCACCAGAAGTAGCAACTGCACCTGGGCCAATCTCGATGGCCATAGTTTATGCGATGATGCATATGATTTCAGACCGTCAGATGGAGGAGACAAGGCGTCTACCCTAGGAGAATAGGAAAGAACCTACTGCACTCGTTGTACAATAAGGGTTGGAAGGGGAACAGTCAGAAGAAGGGAACTATAGTAGGATTGTCCGTCGTGTGGAACCTCGTGGGGTTAAAAGGAACCAACCAAATGAAGGAGATGATAGACGCGATTACAAGTACAAGGATTTCATGGCATCCAAGCCACCAAGTCTTTCAGGAAGCCCAACACCAGTGGAAGTCATGGACCGGATCTCCGAGATGCAGATGATGTTTGAAAGTTGTGACTATAGCAACAAGAAGAAGATCGTTCTCGCGGTTACACAGTTGGGTAAGGTTTGAAATATGTAGTGAAGTGCCGAAGCACATTTTGGCCTGGGTAATGTCGATGTCGAAGTCTGTACTTCGAATGTATGTATTTCATAAGGCAGTCTTAGTGGTAGAAGCTCAAACGTTAGTCCTTATGTATTTTTTGTATGCGTCTGTATCACCCTATAAATAGGGTAAGTATATGAGTCAAGAGTATTTTTTGAGAGCTTGAGTGCTTATACTCTTTTGTGTTCATGTACTCTTTTAGACGTAATCAAAGTGCCAAACAGATTATATTTACATCTTTGATCTTTATGCTTTTAGTTCTTGATTTTGTTCTTAATACTCAATTTAAAAAACTATATTTGGTATCAGAGCGGGATTCATTCAGTTGTTTATGGTTTTGTCGTCTTTTTCAAAAGTTTTGAATTGCTATTTCCGATTCAAAAGAGTTCCGCACTTTTGATTAAGAAAACCTGATCTATTCAACTGATTTATTTCGATTCTGCATTTTGTTTGACAAATTGAGTGTTCTATGATCTTTTTCTGAAAGAATCATCCGTTAGATTTCATTTTATGAATCTTATCGTCATTTCTGTCTGTACAACAATGGCAAATTTCAACATGAACACAATGTCTAGTTTCTATCATCTTCTTGGATCTTCTACTAAAATTCCAATGTCGATTCCTGAATACTACGACCAATAGGCAGACCGCATGGAAGACTACCTCAACGGGATCGACGAGGATCTATGGCGATGTATCACTAAGGGAAATTATCGGCCATACATGTTTGTTCATGTCGTAAATTCTGGTTCGCCTTATGGTATGGCATCTCAAAAAGATAAGTGTGAAGAAAATGACAAAACATGTTTGCGTGAACTTCGCGGTGCTCTTCCTCCAGTGCTTTACAATTTTTTTCGGGGATGCAAATTAGCAAAAGAGATCTGGGATACTTTGAAAGAACGGTATCAGGGAAGCGAGAAGACGAAGAAGAGCTTAGTGCAGCAGTGTCTACTTGAACTTGGTGAATTCAATCAAAATGAGGGTAAAACCATTGAAATCTACTCCGATCGCTTGAATGAATTGATATTCAAGTGTAATCATTATGGAGTTACACGCTTAACTCTTGAATACAATCTTACATTCTTGATGGTACTTCGAAAGGAATGGAGAAAGATCAGCTTAATGATCAAAACACAGCAAAGCTTCGATGGCTACTCATTGGGAGATCTTTACAATGTACTCAAAGCTCATGAGAGTGAAATCAATGAGATTGCAGAAGAGGGGAAGATGAATTTGGGAGGTCCTCTTGACTTGATGCCAAAGGTATCTCCAAAAGAATCTGAGATCCAATTGGCTTAGAAGGTTGGTTCTGAAGATGAAGGTTTTCTTGTGAATTCAGAGGATGAGTGGTGGTGTATTATTCCAACAACAAAGTGAAGAAGTTCTTTAAGAAGCCTTTTAATCCTAAGTACAAAAATAGCAATGAATTCAAGGGAAATCCATCATATAGGAAAGGAACGAGAGTAGAGTTGAAAGAAGAGAAAAAAGAGAGCAAGGGTGTTGTTGAGAAGGCTGAGAAGAAGTTGAAGGGATATTCGGGGTTCGACTGCAATTACTGTAATGGTGCGAACCATCTGGCAGTAGATTACATGTTGAGAAAGAAAGAGAAGAAGAATGAGAGAGTCAAAGATGAGGCATATTATGTCGAAAGGCTGGAATAAGTGAGAACGAATGTCACTCGTTGCAAAGGGAGGTGTTGAAGGGGATGAAACCTACTAGATTTGGTCATCTAGTTCTGACGATGAAGAAATGAGATACCCAACACATAGCACAATGTATGTAAGGTTTGAAGATGGCAGTTTTGAAGAGGAGAAAGTGACTGGGAAATGCTTCGTTTCAACAGGAGCAGACAAATCTCCTATGACATTGAAGGTACGTACTCTTCTTGAATCTCTTAATATTCCTTCCAGTTCTTATCTTACTATTTTATGTGATTTTGATGATACTATTTCTTATGTTAATGACATGCTTATTTCTGTTAGTAACAAAGCTGAGAAATCAAAAACTTTGGTGATAGATACTCAGAAACATTTTGAGTCTAAGAGAAGTCGAATAGATAGTCTAGAACTACAACTGAATAATATTACTCTAGATTGGGATTGTTGTAGGGAAGACAATGTTATTTTAATGAAACAAAGGAACATTTATTATAACAGTGCGAAAAGATTGTATGCAAAACTAACTGATCTTCATCACTCCTTTGAAATAAGCAAAGAACAACATAGGTAGTTATTTCCTTTCTTAGTATACACAAGATAGAAAATAGATACAACTTCCTATGACTGTGAAAATAAAATCTCAAAATTCGACAAAGTCCCTAATGATTTTTATGCTTATGGAATTGTTAGAATTGATGAATGCTTGGATGCTAATGATTTAGTGCATATTGAAAATGAGAGTCTTACTAAAACTGAACAAATAAATTTTTTGAAAAAGACAGAGAATTCGACATTTGACTCTTATACAATTTTGCTGATATTGAAGATGATTCAGACAATATCTGTGAAATTGAGGAAGAGGAAACTGTTGACTGTTCTCAGTTGTCTGTCATTAATTTCACTTCGATGGCCAAGGGTAAAGAAAAATGTAATGATTCTGTGAAATTGAGGAAGAGGAAACCCTCTACATCGAAAGTTCATGATTATGATCATGTGAATGTCAAAGACTATGATAGTGATAGTGACGAGGACGAGAAAACTATACCCATAGTTGTGGTCGAACATGTTTATGAGGAAACAGAGAAGTTCGAAAAAGTGATGAAAGAAAAAGGTCCTCATTATCTTGAATCCAACTCAGTTGTATATCCGTCTTTCAAAATGCACCGATGAAGTTGTGTTTCCCAATCAGGCGTTTGTCACCACAGGAAATGGAGACAAAGTGAATCCTGAAATCAACAAAATTGTTCATGAAGACAACAAAATTGCAACAAAAGAAGGGTTTTTCTCGAACCAAAGCATGACTGAAAATACTCTAAATAAGATGTAACATCCCAATTTTCTAGACCAAAAATTTTGTTTTTAATTAAGTAACTTATAAAACATTTTACCGAAAACATCAACGATTTATATCATTCCATAAAACCTCAGTCACGTGTCTGAAAACCATAACATAAAATAGTAATAATGTCAGAGTACAATCCCATGGATCTCAAAATGCGGAAATCATATGTGTGCGATGCACTACTACCGTGCCGGCTCCTTCCCCTTCGTTGAAGAGGTACCTGAAACAAAACTGAAAGCTGTAAGCATGAAGCTTAGTGAGTCCCCCATCATACCACATACCATAAACATATACTGCCTATCCCTCAGTATCTTTCAATCGGTATCTGACTAGCATAATCGGAAGCTGGGCTTCACTTCGGTATCTTTCAACCGGTAGCCGGGAGTTGACCTCCCCTTCGGTATCTTCCAACCGGTAACCTGGAGCTGACCTCCCCTTCGGTATCTTTCAACCAGTAACCGGGGACTATTTCACCCCTACCACTACCACATAAGAACATGCCATGAACATACTACTAGACATGCGTGGGTTCTGACGACCCCTTCGGTATCTTTCAACCGGTAACCGAGACTAATCCCCCCTACTACGACTGTCACATATATCACATCATGCAAATCACATAAAACATATCAGGTAGTAGCAAACCTAGATAACTATCACAAAGACAATCATCTATCAACTAACTCCTACTAGTGGGCCGACATTGTGGCCGTAGCCCACTGCTACTCAAAGGTAACTCACCTCGTAAAGTTGAATGTTGAATCTCACAGAAAGGGATCTCTAATAGCTGCTCCGATGACTTCCGACTATCATAATCATAATGACACTCAGTCAGAATTTATAACACTACTTAGGGTAAAATGACCATTTTACCCCCCCCCCCCTTGGCCTAAATTAAACCATTCATCAAGCCAATGCTAACTTATTAAATGCAACGCACCCATGGCTCATCAAAGGCTCTCTAAGGGCCCATTAATGGACCAATTTTCTAAATTGGGCCCAACTCCTCAAATGGGCCTTTTCACAAGTCTAATAAGTCCTTAGCCCAAAATGAAAATCTCGAGTGGCCCAATCATGGCCCAAAAGGCCCAATACTTCTAATTACGAATTCCTAGGCCCAGAACTATACTCCACAGTGGGCCACGGGCCCAATAGTCCAGGCCCAGTTCTCTAAGGCCCAAAAAGCCCAATATAGCCACTCTGCATGCGTACGCGCGGCGTACCTGGCACGTACGCCCAACGTATGCTGGCCTTGACCAAAACAGGGAGTTGACCCAGTACGCGCAGCATACCAGGGTGTAAGCTTAGCGTACTGGCCAACTTCCTTGGGACTTCATTTGTGACTTAATCCATTAAGTCTTTACGTCCAAAATGTAGATCTGGGTCCTTTGAGACCTCCTAACCCATAAAGTCACAAGCTTTATGTGCTTGCATGCATGGTTGGGGTCAAAACATGATCTTGGTCCTTTTAACAAGGTTTAAGACTATCAATACACTTGCATGGTTGTGGCTTAACCATCAAGGTCCGATTTTTATGACTCTTAGTGCCTCTAAGAGCCCAAAAGGACAGCTCTTATGGTCTGAAATCATTAAGATGCAAGAAGCCTCAACAATGGAGTCGAAAAGTGCCCTTAAACACTCCCAAAAACAAATATAAGCATACAATGGCCAAGTTTGGAACTTGATACCTCAAAAGAGTAAAAAATGATACCAATCTCGTGGATCTACAAGCTCTTAGTGAATCCTTGCTCCTTCTTCAAACTCCTTTCTTTTCCAAAGCACCAAAACTACACCAAAGTACTCTCAAATGGCTTCCAAATCACAAGAACACACCAATAAGGGTAGGGTTTTCGTGGTGGCTATATAGAGGTGAGAGGGAGGCTGGAGCAAACGCATAAGATCCTTTATATAGGGATCAAACCCTAAAAGTTAGGGTTTTAGAACCTGCGCGCGTATGCTGCGCATACCCTATGGTATGCTGGGCGTACGTGCATGACCTCCCCTCCTCATCCTCTTGAGTACGCTGCGTGTACCTGGCATTGTACGCCCTGCGTACTGCCTTTCTCAGCCCAAATCTCAAAGCCCAACTATCCTGGCCAAAACCAACAACAACCCATTATTCAATAAAATGATTAATATTAATACCTGCAAATCCTGGATGTTAAAATCTCCCCCACTTGAATTAGACTTCTTCCTCGAAGTCTGTTGCTGCTGTTGAAAATAACTCGGGGTAGTGCTCCCTCATCTCGTCCTCCGACTCCCACGTCCATTCCGAACCCTTGCGGTGCAGCCACTACACCTTCACCAGCTCTACCTCCTTGTTCCTCATCGCCTTCGTCTTCCTATCTAGAATCGCTATCGGTCACTCGATGTAGTTCAGGCTGTCATCCACCTGAATATCCTCGAGAGGCACCACCACAAAATCATCTACCAGGCACTTCCTCAGCTGGGAGACGTGGAAAGTACTTTGAATCTGGCTAAGCTCGGCTGGAAGATCCAGCCTGTACGCCACCTTGCCCACCCGAGTTGCAAACCTTAAAGGACCAATGTACCTGGGGCCCAACTTTCCCCGCTTCCTGAACCGTATGACACCTTTCCAATGTGACACCTTCAGGAGAACCATATCCCCGAACTGGAATTCTAGGTCCGAACGGCGCTTGTCGGCATAACTTTTCTGCCGACTCTGAGCAGTCTAAAGCCTGCTCTTGACCTGCTGGATCCTCTCCTTCGTCTTGAGTACCATTTCGGTACTCCCCATGACTCTCTGCCCAACCTCACCCCAGCATATCGGGGTCCTACACTTCCTCCCGTACAACATCTCGAAGGGAGGATGATCGATACTCGCGTGGTAGTTGTTGTTGTAGGAGAACTCAGCTAATGGAAGATAGGTATCCCAACTACCACCGAAATCCAAGACACATGGTCGCAACATGTCCTCCAAGGTCTGGATGGTCCGCTCGCTCTGACCATCCGTCTGCGGGTGAAAAGCGGTGCTAAAGTGTAGACGAGTACCCAACTTGTCGTGAAACTTCTTCCAGAATCTGGAAGTGAACCGTACGTCTCTGTCTGAAATCACGGAGACTGGCACTCCGTGTCGAGCTACTACCTCTCGGATGTAAATATCGGCTAACTTTTCGGTCGAGATGCTCTCCTGGATCGGTATGAAGCGAGCACTCTTGGTCAACCGATCCATGATGACCTAAATCGAGTCCACTCCCCGTGCGGTCCTGGGAAGCTTTGTGATGAAATCCATGGTAATATCTTCCCATTTCCACATAGGGATATCTAACGGCTGAGTCTTGTCGTGAGGCCTCTGGTGCTCTGCCTTGACCTTCCTGCAGGTCAAGCATCTCTCGACATACCAGGCCACATCCTGCTTCATGCAGGGCCACCTATAATCAGGACGAAGATCTCTGTACATCTTCGTTGCCCCGGGATGAATAGAAAACTTGGATTTGTGCGTCTCCTCCATCAGCACCTGGCGCACACCCGCATGATACGTAACCCACACCCTGGGATGTAATGTCGATAACCCTCGGCTATCACAGTCGAAGGAGGAAACCTGGCCCACAATATGCTCGGTCTTCTGATGTTCCTCCTTCATAGCCTTCTGCTGGGCCTCTCGGATCTGCTCCAACAGTGGAGTCACTACTGTCATCCGTAAGTGATGAGATTAAAACGTTTAGATCGATAAGATTCTTAAACCGATAAATCAATAACACAATGAAAATAATAACACAGGATGAATCAATGCTTGTGTCGAATGATTAATCAGTCACGACCTTAGAAGAACTCTATGAAGAATTGTTACTGTAGAGGTGTGCTACGGTTACAATACGATCAAAAGAGTAAAACTCTAAAAAGCATACATACTAAGGTGCATGCATGAACTACATATAGTAAACCCTAAGAAATGAAACACGGCTGGACAAGCCTAATACCGTGAAGACAATGGACTTAGACCAAAATCCCAATGACGCAACACTTCTTAACCCAACAATCTCCCCTTTTGCGTCAATTGAGGCGAGAGATTACTGCTGCTGAACCTGTGTTGTCTTTGTTACTGTTTTGAACAGCTTCGGTATGATAGCAAGAATAGTGCGTCGAAAGTTAATATACAACCAAAGCATTTCATTGAAAATCTTCTTTGCAGCATCATCATTGGATTTACATCTGTTTACTATATCCAGAATATGTTCAAGAGTAACAGTAGAAAACAGATGCTTGTTAGACAAGGCGAACATGCACTTTAGTGGAGTAGCCGAACCTCCAACTTCTTTAGTAAACATCACCGTATAGTGTTCGGTGTCAATCTTGACCATTCGCATGTTATTCACATCACTAGCTTTGTCAATGGGTTTGACAATGGGCTTCTTCCTCAGAGGAGAAGCAATCTCCTGATCAAGCTTTGCTACTTCATGAATATACGATACCAACATTCTCTTTATGTGATCAAGAATGGGTTCGTACTTCTACTCATTTGACAACAAAATGTTAGTCAACAGAATCCAGTCATGAGGATTGAGATTCGGAAAATCTGCAAGAGAAATGTCATGAACCGAATCTTCAGAACCACGAGTAACCTGGATTTTCACATTGATGAATTTCCCCGCGGTAACTGGCTTCATAACCTTGACCGTAGTAATCTTATTTGCACTCCAGGTCAGATATTGAGGTTGCGAGAAAGCCAGATAATAATCAATCAGGTCTCTGTCAACCTTCGGGTCAGGTGAGGGAATAAAGGCGATTGGCTCAAAACAATGAAAAACAAATGCCCTTCGGGTGATCGACATATCAAATTGGAAGTATTTATAATTAACCAAGTCAAACGAAATGACTGGTTCAAGCCAATGAGTACTTGGGGATTCAATCACTTCTTTCAATAGATTTTCCAATGTCCATAATGGAAAGAGAGATTTACTTCGTTCCAAAATGTCATGGGCATCTTTAGCTTTCCTTTCCCTGTCTTCGGTTTCACGGGTTTGCTTTACAACTCATCTTGATTCACATCTTCTTTTTCTCCACTTTCACTAACAATTTTCTTTCCTTTATCTTGAACAGTTGAACCCGAAGCTTCATTATCCTTCGGTTCTGTGGTGACACTTGGTTTAACAGGAGGAGGTGGAGGATTTTCGGTTGTTGGAGTTTGGCTTTTGGGGTTTTGTTTTGGTGGATCTTGACTTGCTTCTCCCCCTTGTTTTGGAGGGACACCCGCTACCGAAACACCTTCTATCATGCTCAGAATTGAAAGTGGAGGACGCAATTTTTCAGCCAAACGTCTCCTGATGGTGATGGTGAGAACCGTATCATGGGCATCCAGGAGATCGACCAGAAGAGCATGAACATCACCAACACAGGTTTTCACCACTGCACGTTCGGTCTTGAGATCATCAATCTCCTTCTTCGCTTGGGAAAGCTTGACATATTGAGTTTTGATCAGATTAGTTTGTCGAGCTAGCTCATCCATCACTTTATTTTCGAAAGCTAGATCAGCCTGGAGTTTGTCTAAACGAGAGTTGATAGACGTATTGAGTGCCAAGTGATCAGTTTGGATGTCAGAGCGAACAGTTTCAAACTTAATTAGTTCGGCTTGGAGAGAAGAAACAAGCTTCTCGACAGAAGAAGTCACTGTGTTTACATGTTGCTGTGACTCAGCTTGTAGAGACTGCAAAAATTCTTTACCATCGGTCAGTAGTTTATCGACTTTTTCGGTCGCTGTCTTAGTGGATTCATCGACGGCTTTGGTTGCTTTCTCGATTGAAGATTCATGCTGCTGGACCAAAGTGGTTACTAAAGCATGGATAGCAGCATCTGAATATGCCGAAGTAGAGGTTTGAAATAAAGAGGCGAGCAAAGTATCAAGCTTCTCATTTAACTCCCTGAGATGCCTCTTGGTGACTGGGGCATCGTCATCGTCATCACTTTGAACAGTGTAGGGACTGTAGTGAAAAGTATCAAACTCCTTATCAATGCCACCGAGAACAGTATCAGATTCGTCTGAGTGGATTGGTGATAAAGGTTTTCAGGTAATGGGGGTTTCAACACCTGAAGTTTTTGCCCCCGCATCAGATGCGTTGACAGGAGGTGTAGGTACAGTTGAAGTGGTGGTGGTGGTTGATTCGGTGAATAATGGTGGTGGTAGAGGTGTAGAAGTAGGAATTTGAGTGGAAGTTGGAGGAGGGCATGGAGCGATTGAAATCAGAACAGTAGTGTGCTAAGGAGAAGGAGGTGGAGATGGAACAGTGTTAGTAAGGATTACCTCTGGAGAGATTTCTCGTACCGAATCATTAGACTTATCTTGCTCCGGATCTTGTTCAACTTCAACATCTTGATCTGAAGGAACGTAGTCAGTGTCACTAGATGATGGAGCTTTCACGTTGTTTGCCATCTTTTTCAGCTTTCGCTTCTTAGGAGCCGAAGGGTCTGCAGTGGAACCCTTTCGCTTCTTTGGTGTGTAGTGGAACCCACTCTTGCCCCGTTTGGCTGGTTTATCAGCCATATCAAGCGATTGTTGCATCTATGGGGTTAACGGTCTCGGTCCTGAGACTGGAAGCTTTTTGTACTCATTGATTAGCTTGCTGGTCTTTGACACACACAGATACATGGACTCCGGAATTGAACCGACAAAAGAAAATTTGGTGAAATCAGCCACAATGATTTTTATGGTGTGAAACGTAGCAATTGCAGACTTCAAGGAATCTGCCATATCTGGAACTTGGAACTTCTCCATTGCTCGCTGTGTGATAATCGTCCAGAATCTCCCACAAGAAATCTCAGTGTGGCGAGACGAAGAATTCAAACTTTGAATTAACTGAGCCCAGAGAACCGACCCATAGTTAAGGTTGATTCCATGATACAGACCATAGAGAATGGTCATGAAACCCTTGCTAGCACCATCATAACCTGCAACACGTTTAGAAAAACTCTTCGATAGAAGAGTGAACAATCCATTCCATTGAGGAGGAAGGCAGGACTTCTTAACCTTGGTAATTGTAGTGAGAATGTCGTTGTACCCCATGTTATAGAACGTCTCGAAGAGTTGTACAATGGAAATCGAGTCGGGGTTCACCAGTGAGTCTGCAGAGGGTAGCCCTAAAAGTGAACGGAATCGAGCCTTAGAGACTGAAGTCTTCGTATAAAAAATCTCATATAAAATTCTTTCATCGGCCTTGATGTATTTTGCAGAAGAATAAACCTAAGAAAGAAGAGACATTGGAACAACGTCGACTTTGGTAAGGGCATTCACCAATGGTGAGTATTTCAGAAATTCGACAATCTGCAGCATGTAGGGATCCTAGGAGTACGGAACCAAGTTGATGATCAGATTCTGGTTGGGCTTGATTGTAATGTCAGAGGATTGAGCGGTGTTGTCTTGAATGGAAGAAGAGTCTGCCATTGCTAAAGCTTGGTGAGGAAGACGAACAGTAGAAGAGAGGAAATCGCCTTGTGATGGTTGTAAAGATGAGAACAAAATAGAGGAAAATCCTTTATATGATTTCCAGGAGAGAGAAAGTTCCCTTAATGATGATGGCGTGACGTACTGAAACGACGCCTAAAAAGTAGCGATTTGACAACTGTCGTTCCCCAAAAGGTGTGTCAGGCGGCATGATGATAGGGTTAACGATTCAAATTCACGCGCCCTTTTTTTAAATCTTATCCATTCATCTTCTCTTTAGAGTAACCAATCGTTTCAAATTCCCTTTCGAAACCAATTCTCCCATTTCGCTTTATATGCCAAAAAGATTGATTGAGCATCTTTCACTTCTTTAATAATAAGACCACCGTTGTGTTGTAGAAGCGAAACAACAATTTAGAAAATTGCCATTGAAACAACGAATCAGACTTTGAAAGATCATAAAGAACTTCGTGCAAGAGTGTGCCAAAGAAAAAGAAATAAAGCAAGTTATTTATGTGGGATATTAGTGATGTCTTTTAAAGACACAAAACTGTGGATCCCGGGCATGAATCTCTTCCTTCAAAGTCAAGAGAGACTAAGAAGTATGTGTGTGGTTTCCCATTGAAGTATGATCAAATGCTTGTTAAGAATCAATGAAAGGCATCTTTTCAAGATTCGGTTATAAGGGTGGCTTTTGCTTCAACTGAACTACGGACCTTGATATAAGACCGAAAGTCGAGTGAAGTACTTGTGTGGCCAGTGTAGCCAAAAACATCAAGTAGGTGGGTTCATTTTTCAGTGACTTGGTGATAGATTAGAAATCTCAAAACAAAATTAAAACTGGATCTTTTGGGTAGAAATGTCCTTCTGTTGGAGCATTTCATAAAGATCTCATAAAGTGAAATAAAAGAGATTTCATGGTACCTACCACAAATGTGGTTTCGTTAATACATGGGTGAAAACTAGAACATTTGATTTTTCACCGTCAATTTAGTTAAGGTATTGGATTGTGGGTTTCACTTAGTACGTGGTGAAACGAAACTAAGATCATTAACACAGATTTTGTGTAACCATAAACCTCAGTGGTAAATGCTGAGAGTCTCAAGGGTTACGATTATGAAGCGTAATGAGATGGAGAAAAGTATAAAGGTGGTTAAGGAACCGAAAGTACCTCTGCTATACAATAAGGACCGATCAGATAACTCTTAACTCAGTGTGAGAAGAGTAAGGTAGCTCATTACTTAAGTGATTTTGCAGTCTTTTTAGGAAGAAAGGATTTGTATATATCGAATCAGTAAGGCTTCACTTAGAGTTTGTGAGGCTTTGGACAACATGCAACAGCATGCTTCTAGGGACACTTATCTAGTATATAGAGTAAGAATATATACCTTCCCCATAATTCATGATTGAGACAAGCAGCAAGACTGATAGAAAAATAAAAGAAAATATTTTTGTGTTTTTGATAAATATCTGAAAAATAAATAAAAGCAGAAAGGAAAAATATTTTTGTATTTTTGAATTTTTATGAAAAATACATAAAAACAGAAAGGAAAAATATTTTGGTATTTTTAGATATTTCTGAAAAAAGAAAGAAAAAAACGGAAAGTAAAAAGAAAATGTACAAAAGTATACAGAAAGTATCAACCGAACGTTCGTCTTTTGGATAGATGAGCTGAAATATACCGAGCGTTCGGTTCAATTCGGTTACCGAAAAAATCAGAACCAAAATAGACCGAGCGTTCGCTCTATTTCGCTTGTTAGTTTTTAAAGAGGCGAAAGCGAAGGTGAAACTTAATGAAGCGAAGATAGTTTCAATACATATTCAGCTTCCATCATTCCTAAGCCTTGGAGTATTCTATTGAAGGTTGCTTCTGGCAAAGCTTTCGTGAATATGTCAGCCAATTGATCAGTGGATCGAACAAAGTGAACCTCAACATTACCATCTTCTACATGATCCTTGATGAAGTGATATCTCAGTGCAATGTGTTTCGTCTTGGAATGCTGCACTAGGTTGTCACAAATACGGATTGCACTTTCTGAGTCACAATACAGGGGAATTTTCTTCATATTTAAGCCATAATCCCTGAGTTGGCTTTGGATCCAGACGACCTGTGAGGTACACGATGCTGCTGCAATATATTCAGCTTCGTCAGTGGATAGGGATACACAAGTTTGTTTATTGGACTGCCAGCTGACGAGTTTACCATCAAGAAATTGACAACCTCCAGTTGTGCTCTTCCGGTCTAGACCACATCCTCCAAGATCGGCATCGGAGAATGCTTGAACAAAGAAGCCTGATTTGGCTGGATACCATATTTCGAGAGACGAGGTTCGCTTCAAGTATCTGAGGATGGTCTTAAAACCCACCATGTGAGGTTCGCGTGGATTGGCTTGGAACCTGGCACAATAGCAAACAAAAAACATGATATCCGGTCTACTAGCTGTAAGATACATTAGTGACCCTATCATTTGACGATAGAGGGTTATATCAGCAGCCGGTTTTTCCAAGGATGGTGTCAGCTTCGTCCCGAAAGCCATTGGAACTTTCACTCTTGAGTCTCCCATCATGCCAAACTTTGCCAGTAAAGTCTTTGTGTAAGCTTCCTGATTGATAAAAATGCCTTCTGGTCCCTGTCTTATGTTAAGGCCAAGGAAAAAGTTAATTGGACCCATTGAGCTCATCTCAAATTTAGTCTCCATCAATTTTCGGAATTCAGCTGTTAAGCTGGGATTCGTGGAACCGAAGATAATGTCATCAACATAAATTTGGACGATCATAAGGTGGTCACCCTCTTTCTTGCGAAAGAAGGTTGGGTCAACCGAACCTTGCTTGAATTTAGACATTTTTAGAAAGCGAGTTAAAGTTTCATACCAGGCTCTAGGGGCTTGCTTTAGACCGTAAACTGCTTTGTCAAGAATGTAGCAATGATCAGGATATTTCTCATTCACGAAACCCGGTGGTTGTTCAACATATACAGTTTCTTCCAATTCCCCATTCAGGAAAGCACACTTAACGTCCATTTGAAAAACTTCAAAATTCTTGTGTGTTGCGTATGCCAAAAAGATACGCACGGATTCTAACCTTGCAACTGGAGCGAAGGTTTCTTCATAATAGATCCCTTCTTCCTGACAATATCCTTTCACCACAAGTCTCGCTTTGTTCTGTATCACATTCCCTTCTTTATCCATCTTATTGCGGAAAACCCATTTTAAACCAACTACGGATGCATCCTTTGGAGTAGGAATCAGTCTCTAGACTCGGTTTCTCTCAAACTCGTTGAGTTAGTCTTGCATAGCCTATACCCAATCAGAATGATCGAGTGCAGTGTAGACGATTTTCGGTTCTATCTTGGAGACAAACGAATTAAACATGCAATATTCCACTTGTGAGAATAAAGCAGTTTGTTTTGCTTTAACTTGAGAGCGTGTGAGGACTTCGTCAGATGATTCACCAATCACTTGTGTTTTCGGATGATCTCTTGTCCATTTAGTGAGTGGAGGGTAATCTGGATCATAGGTAGGATCTAGTTCATCATTTACTTCCTCTTCAAATTTTGACTGAACGTCCGAATTATCATTTGTATTCTGATTTTCCCCCTCGAATGATGAGACGGTTTCAACATCAGGTTCAGAATTATCCCCCTCAATTGGACTTTCATGCGTCTTGGTTAGAGATGAGTTATCCCCCGGAGAGGCAAATCTTGTTCACTTGATGAAGGCGATGTTGGATTAATGTCTAAGTCCATAACTATATTTGGTATGTACTTGACTCGACCCGGTATGGTCCATTTGGGTTGCACTTCACCGACACAATTTATATGGATAGTCTTTTGACAATAGTATATTTATGATTTATATTAATATATTATAAGTTCTAATATATTAATATGGAATCATATTATTTAATTAGTATTGATCAAGAATTAATTTAGAATTAATTAAGTGATCAAAAAGAACTAATTAAATATGGACTCTTATATATATGGAATGGGCCAAGTTCATTTAGGTTGGGCTAAGCTTTCATGGATGGTCCATGGAGCTTTTAACCCATAGATCCTATGTAAATGAAAGGTCATGGGTATTAGGGTTTACATGGATGTAACCCTAATCCTCCATAATATATAAAGGGGTCCTTGGCTCACAAAAAAGGGGCACAAGTGTGTGAAAATAAGAGTGAGCCGATTTTAGTGTGCATACATATTCTCTCAAGTTCTTCCAAGGTGTTTTGGTAATTTGTGATTCCATTTGAGGCTTCCACATTATTGGGGCTAAGCTCTTAAAGCTTGAAGACATCAAGCTACATCAAAAGGTATGTCATCTAACTAGAACTTTGTAGTATAGGTGCTTCATAATATGCTAGTTAGGATGAAACCTTGGAATAGTTAATATTTGCATGTATAATAGAGAAAACATAGATCCAAGGTTTATAGGGTTGCATGTACACCATAGGAGTGTTAGAATGCTCAAAACCCAACAGTGGTATCAGAGCCAGGTTGTTTTCTGTTATATTGATGCAAATGTTTTATTTTCAAGTTGGAAAAAAAAGGAAAAAAAACATGACGTTTGTCAAATTTTAAGATAATTACTTGTTTTTGAGAAAAACTAATTATTTGTAAAATTTGAATCATTTGCTATATGAGTTGAATTATGTCAAATTTAGTAAAAGATAAAATGATATGATTATTCTGTTAGTTTTAAAAGTTTGATCTAAATGTTCTAAGGAGTTACAAATTTTGTCATAAAATTTTGGAGCTCAAAAGTTTTTTTTTAAAGTTGTGATCTTAAGGGTTTTTGAAACTTCCATAAGTTATGGATTTGAAGTTTTTTTTAAACAAAAAAAATTTCATTCAAAGTTTTTATGGAGTTACAAAATTTGGTGTTAATGTTTTAAAGAATTCCATAACTTGTTCTTAAGTTATGGAACATGAAAGTTTCATCATAAAACACCATTAATTCCATAAGTTGTGGAATCCAAAGGTTTTCAAGAATTACAAAACTTGCCCTCAAGTTTTGAAATTTGAGAAAAGCTTTTTTATGAAAAAAAGAATTGAATTCTAAAACTCTTGGGTTCATAACTTAAACAATTAATTAAATGGTTTTAATTTTGAGTTTAATAATTGGAATTATGATGTTTTGTTGAATAGTTCAAATTAACTCTTATGAACTTTATTAATAGTTAATTAAAGCGTTTAATTAAAAGAGTATTATTAAATCCATAAATATATGGTTTGAGTTTAATTAAATTAAAAGTCTAGTTTAATTAATAGTTTAACCACCAAGTATTTTAAATGTCTAAAATACACCCTTATACTATTATAAAATTAAAAGTTTAATATATTATATGTATAAGAGCAAGTCGTCTTACCATTAGTAGGCCTCATTCACGAAGCCGGTCTATAAGGGGGGTATAAGGTTACTGCCTATAAAATGGCAGTTTAATGGGTGTCCACTCTCACTCACCGCTTCCTTGACCGGTGGAGGGTCGTTAGCCGAACAGGTAGGACAAGGACTATAATTCTCCCTTCATTATAAGTATAATGATAAATACTAAGTAACTAAACACTTATAAATTCCCAATCTTAGTTACTTAGGAAAATGTGAATAAGGTGCTAATCCATGAAATTACACTTTGCACTTTGTTTAAGCTGTTAGTGGAGCGTGTGTGGTTAACCGGCACACTAACCTGGACTTAACAAGGTAGGCAAATGGTAACTTAATGTTTATCATAGTATCGTTGGAGCGTGTGTGGTTAACCGGCACATCGATTGAGGGGTAAATATTAAGGGTACCAAGTATATTTGCATGGTTACTTCACACCTTGTTTTGTGATCCTCGGCATCCCAATCACAAAAGCTGAAGGGCACACTCGAGATTGAAACATGCCATTGAAAAGTTCAATGAATCTCAAAAGATCTAGGAGTTTCAAATCCAAGTAAAAAACCTAATTAAATTATTTCGTTTTTCATGGTGGAAATTGGTAAATCGTCATTTACCTACCTTCAACTATTTTATAACTCGGATTACGTCATCCCTCTTCCAGTTATAAATAGGTTGTTGGATCCTAGCCTTAATATTTCATATTGGGTGTTATATTAAGGACTTTAGATCAACTATCTTGAATATCTCCCCAAAGATGTCGAGTTCAGACATCTATGATCTTCCCAAATCTCTTGGAACTTCACTTCTTCCACCTCCTCCAATTATTCTCCCTAACCCACAAGTTCAAGGTTACTCAAGCCCTAATGGCAAGCAAGGTCTATGTGTGATCACATCTTAGAGATGAAGTCATATATTGACAAGCCGGGAGAGTTGGGTTTCAAAGTCTTGAGAAAGTTGGATGCTCAATCACTTTCTAAGTCACATAGTGAGTTCCTTTGGGACTACTATGATACAGACTATGACATGAACCTTAATGATCATATCTATTTGCTTGGTGCTGCTGAATCAGCAATGATTTGGAACGATAGTAAAGCAAATTTGATTAGAAGATCAACTTCCCAAAAACTTTATGGACAGTGACAATGGTTACACTGGAAATCCAGAAAAAGCATTCTCTTCCCAATGGAAAGGGATTGGCCATAGTCAACCCGGTTGACCAAATGGTAAAGAGAAAGGCTAAGTCTGAGATAGTCCCATTACCAAAGGGTCCATATGTTTATTTTGCCAAAGGAAGGGGCGTTGATTGCAAAGCTGCCAAATTTACCTAAGGATGTTAAAGTCAATAAGTTTGACTCTACATCAGGTAGAGCCCATTATCTAACTCTGTTAAGTTCTATTCCGAGATCCTCATTACATGATGTGACTGGGTCGCATGTTGATGTTTTAAGAATCAAAGAATAGAGAGAAATCTTAAAGGAAGTATATGCTGATTCTGATCGCGAAGGTGGATTTCGATCGCATCAGAATTTTGAGCAGTTGCTTAAGAAGTTATGATATATTGCTAAGGAATAGATAATAACAATTTTCCATGTGGATTGTAAGGATAAGTTTTTCCGCGAAGTTTTAAAATAAAAGAAAATTGTTTAATTTTGTTTATTTGAAGTATCCTTACAATGGCATTTGTGGAAAATTGTTGCTTATATGATTCCACTGACAGCAATATTGGAAAATGGATTTGATTCTTTCATTTGTGGTAGTGTCTAAATTTACCAAATCAGGAAAGTTCCTCATCACCCAAGTTTCAATTGGACCGAAACTTGGAATCATGCAAGTTGAATAGTATGATGAATGAGAACTTTCAAGCATTGGAAAATCAAGACTAATTACTTGTTCACATGGATGTGTGAGTCAAGTGAAAGACTAAATTGATCGAGTACACATTCTTGTGCACTGGTCATGTCCACCACAAAGCTCGTTAAGACTATTTGATTTACTAAAGTTTAGTAAATATGGTTATACTTACAAGTTTAAGTATAATTCTGAAACATTGGAAAAGTCTCAATGTATGGCAGAACGAATGGGAAGAATCAAATTAGGCAGAAAGATAAAAGTTTCTCAAATCTGAAAAGATGGGAGAGTACTTTAGTATCATGTTTGTGATCATCTTAATGATTTAGAAATCATATCACAATTAGTCCTCTAAAGGTCATCTTAGTGCATTCTTATGACTAAGAAGAGGAGTCATGAATTGTTGAAATGGTTAGATCAGGAAGATGAGTCATACTTCGTTCCAAAACAATTCTTAGAGTTATACTCCAAGATTGTAACTTGAGTGACATATCTTAAAGAAAGGTTTAAAACACTTGTCAAATGTAAGAGTAAAAGTGTCCTACTCTTGTAAATTTGAAATTGGTAAGTTGTGATGTTTTGGATAAAACAAAGACCAACTAAGGCCAATTGTGTGAAGTGTTTGTCTTGATAAAGAATCCGCACTATCTCTTGAATATTTGGCAAGATAGTCTTATATGTCAAGAGGATAGTGGGAGTCTTAAAGATCCTAAAAAGAATTTCAAGAACTAATCAAGAATAAAACCTGAGGTTCTTCACTAGCACACGACTTGAGGTTTATAACCTATCGTGTTGACATATTCTGTGCCCATTCCAGTTAAAGTTGGCTTTGCATAGGAGTTCTGAAAGTTCTCAATTGGTTGCATAACAACTTGGAAGCAATGGCAGGCCCTGTACTGCCAGGTGGCAAGAAGTTAAGATTGCATAAGTTCAGTCCATATGAGTTTGGATTTGTCATTATCCATGTCTTGTGACTATGGTTTTGACGATTCACATGGATAAGAACACATACACCATAAAATCTAAGGGTCATAAGGTTTCTCTCCGATTCATGAAAATGATGGTGAGGAAACACTTCCACCAAGTAGATTTGAAGCAGATGGCAAAAGGTCTAAACAATTGAGACTATGATTACGACATCCCTTTTCATAGTTCTGAAATTGTTTAGAGACACATGCATGCTATCTAAGGAAAGGTGTATGATTTTGATAAAGTTTTATCAAAGCATCTCGTATCAGAAATCTGAACTTTGGTAAGAAAGTCAATAAAGTATTGATTTCTAGAAGTCCAGCTGATTTCTGAGTACATATCAAAGCTAGTGGGAGCATAAGTGTTATGCTAATAATCATCATGTTAGTGGGAGCATGATAATTATTGTTAGTGTTGCAAGTTAGCAATGTTAATTATAGAAAACAAAAGTTTCAATTCGTGAGGCTGCATGGATTGAAAAAGTTGTTTTGCTATAATTAAGGGAGAGGATATACTTCATTTCAGTTCTAAAGGCTTAGATTGAGACCTTAATCATCTTTAGTCAAGAATATATATATGAATTTCATGTTGGATTGGTTCAACTTAAGGAAATTCTATATATTGCGTTCTCAAAATTCGATTATGATTACAACATCCCTCTTCATAGTCAAATTTTGAAAACATGGCAAATAAAAATATTGTAGCAAAAGACTGGTCTAGAATCATGTCTTTATGTGAGACATCATGAATCGTGTACCATTTGCTTTGGGTATAGGATCGATTTCATGTGCTATAATATTTGTCATTTCTAAATTTTTCCAAATGCCCAGAGGCATTAAGAAGGGAAAAGGTCTAGAATTGGATATGACTAAAATGATTAAGCAATTGTCGAGGACAATCTAAGGTTTACCAAAGATTGGTTGCTCAAGGACAGTTGGAAGTATAGTGCTAATTTTGGAAGGACCATATTGACATATTCTGAAAAGAGGCATCTCTTGTTCAGAAGTGATAGTCAAAATGAGAATATGGAGTTGTCTCCATAGGTGGAAACTATCTGTGTAAGATTAGAAAACCTAATGCAAGAAGCATGTCCAAAGCAATGTACTTTGAATATGAGACTTAGTTTCCATGGAGTTGATCTCCATTGGAATACCTTATAATGACTGTTGACAAGTCTTTGTGACTTTGTACATATTCATTACAGGAGGGTCAATGCATATAAGTTTAAAATCTAAACAGATTTCGATAAATGATAGGAATTTGAAATTCTCACATTTTTCGATAAGGATTTGGGAGTGTGAAATTAGAATCATTGAAATTATGTTCAATTGGTTTTTTTCACAAAGTAAGGATCATAGACAAACATAGAGTGCATACTTGGTGTATGGCAAAGCTATTGTTTAAGAAAAACATAGTGTACATGCTTGGAGCATGGGACAACTAGTGTTTTTAATTCAAGTATAAAGTTGATAAAACCGAAAAAATGAATAATGAGTAATCAGTATGGTGATAAATAAAAGTATTTATTTAAATTCATAGGGTTTGATACCATATTTGATTCATTTATTCTTGTGTTTCACTTTGCATGTTTTGACTTCCAGAATAACTAAGTCGCACTTCCTGAATGATTAAGTTATTCAAACCATCCACAGTCGGTCATATGTTGGAAGTAGATATGAATCAAGACTGTCATGGGTTGGCTTGTAGAGGTCTAAGATGTTGGACAAAGCGGTGCTACAACACTCATTAGTGCTCATAAGTTCTGAGTATTGGATTCAACCCACGCTCATTTGAATCACTTCATGGATTTTATCACGAGTGATCATGAGACGATAATATCTTATATTCTTTAAACCTAGAGATATGAGTTGTTACTATGAGTTGGTTATACATTGATTGCACGAATTTTATCCATTCAACAAGTAGTAGAACAAGCCATATGAGTCGAATTTTATCCATTCCTTTTACCTTCGGGATAAAAGCGATATCTATGGGCCCCTCGATGATTTAGCGATGACACATGTGAGTGCTTGGCCAAGGCAGGACTGATTTGATTTGTTCAATCAGTCAGTCATCATAAATCAAAAATCGGGAAACAACAAATGGACTGAGAGAATGATTATAATCCATGTCTCAGTCCATATGATATCTAGAATGGAGGAATATATGATCCCTTATCTAATGACAAGGTCAGAGTTCGACAACGGCTTTAAGAGCTACGATTGCCAGTTAGGTTTTGAAGTCATACTCAATAATAGTTTTAGACTTATCCAAGTGGGAGACTGTTGGATTAATGTCTAAGTCCATAACTATATTTGGTATGTACTTGACCCGACCCGGCATGGTCCATTTGGGTTGCACTTCACCGGCACAATTTATATGGATAGTCTTTTGAGAATAGTATATTTATGATTTATATTAATATATTATAAGTTCTAATATATTAATATGGAATCATATTATTTAATTAGTATTGATCAAGAATTAATTTAGAATTAATTAAGTGATCAGAAAGAACTAATTAAATATGGACTCTTATATATATGGAATGGGCCAAGTTCATTTAGGTTGGGCTAAGCTTTCGTGGATGGTCCATGGAGCTTTTAACCCATGGATCCTATGTAAATGAAAGGTCATGGGTATTAGGGTTTACATGGATGTAACCCTAATCCTCCATAATATATAAAGGGGTCATTGGCTCACAAAAAAAGGGGCACAAGTGTGTGAAAATAAGAGTGGGCCGATTTTAGTGTGCATACATATTCTCTCAAGTTCTTCCAAGGTGTTTTGGTGATTTGTGATTCCATTTGAGGCTTCCACACTATTGAGGCTAAGCTCTTAAAGCTTGAAGACATCAAGCTACATCAAAAGGTATGTCATCTAACTAGAACTTTGTAGTATAGGTGCTTCATAATATGCTAGTTAGGATGAAACCTTGGAATAGTTAATATTTGCATGTATAATAGAGAAAACATAGATCCAAGGTTTATAGGGTTGCATGTACACCATAGGAGTGTTAGAATGCTCAAAACCAGATTTAGGAACCCAAATTTGTTTGGGTCCTGGTGAGCCTTTTACAGGACAAGGAAAATCAATAGAATGATCAACCCTATACATTCGTTTTATTAAAGTGGTTTCGTCTTTTCTTAACAACTCCTTTTGTATCCTTCCAAGGGTGAGTAGTCGTCTTCTTTATTTGCTCTTCGCGGTGAACTTTCTTTGTGATAATGACCTGTGAGCAAGTTGTCCCTTTTGTTTATGTGAAGCACAAGAATGACAATGAGAACATTGCTTGGGTTTCGCCTGCGAATTTACTTTCGCTCTTTGAGAGGAAGACTTTTCTTTATGCACATAGTTAGAGTTCTGGGATTGCCAAAACTACTTCCTTTCGTTGAGATTCTTCTGATATCTCCTGTTTCGTTGACGCTTTTGCTCTGCAAGTAGCTTGGAAGATTTGTGAATATTCACATTCGGTTTTGGTTTCCTTGCATGAGTTTCGCTCCTTGCCGACTGGGATTTGCTTTTCCTTTTGGTCTCGCTTTGAGCTTCTTTTGTACCACTTGTACTTTTATTGATTGGTTCAGCCACGTATCTGCCTTTCACCCTCCAAGAGGTTCGTTCCGATAATCCTTTCGTTTCATCTGCATTATCAATCGGGGATGACCAAAAGTACTCATCACAACCATCAACATTATCTTCATCTACCAAGGAAGTTAGCTCAACAATTTGCTTCTTGGTAACTCCAGTGGTGGCGTACACTTGATTCGGTACAGTTTGTACCTTTTGGTATACCATAACCTTTTCTTTCAGGACTTTGTTCTGGTCTTTAGACGATCGAGCGAACTCAACAGAGTTTTCAGATATAAGGACTTTTGCTGGTTCGGGTTCGATTTTAACAAATTCAGAACAGTCAACCACGTCCTCTACAGAAATTTCACTCATATCATCATCCTCGTCAAATTCAGAAGTATTGTTGACATCAATCTTGTTTTCTGAACTTAATTTGGTACTCAATTAATCAAAAATCTGTATGGTTTCGGTCTTAATTTTCAACTTATCATTTTCTTCCAATAAGATTTTAAGCATGTCCTTGTGGTCTTTTGACTTAATAAAGGACTCAATTTTGTCCAGATCAATCCTATAGGAATAAGTGGTTTCTTCTGATGAGACAATTGATTCACAATTATAATAATCAACATCTATTTCGTCTTCCTTTAGTTCAAGAAAAGACAAAATCATTTTGTGAATCTTTTTGCCGATATCACAATCTAGATGCAACTAAGTAATATTTGTATAAAGTCGCTTAGCAATTAAACAAAAAATATTCCTTTGTTTCAAAAATTTTAAATTGTCTCTTTGCAAATATATCAATTCATCTCTTACCCCAACCAACTCTAACTCCTTCTGCTCTATCCATATGCTTCGTTCCTCACTCTTGGACGACACCCTGCTAATTTGATCAGTCAGGTTAGCATTTGTGAGGCGAGTTTGTTTTAGGCTACCACTTAGATTAGAAAATTTAGATTTTAAATCATTTAATTCCTTTTCATAGTTAGAAACGGGTATTTTGAGTGTTATGAGAATAGAATTTACCTTCTTGATCAAGTGATCACATTTGTTGATCTGTTTTGCAACTGGTTTCGCTGTGAAGCATCTATCCTCCCTCGCTTTCGCTTCATCATCCCCGCCATCTGTAGTGTAACCTCTCATTTGTGACACCCCATCCGTCACCATCAGATACTTTCCTGCCAAACCAGAACCTTCTTCTTTCGCTACGAATGCCCTGCCATGAGTGGGCTTGCGTACTTCCTCATCTTCTGAATCAGTAGACCAGATCTCTACTCCACCGAACTTGTTTTCTTCAACATTTTCCTGCACAAGTAACACAGGCATGAATTTATTGTTAGACTTCTTTTTCTTGGCTTCTTCAAGCTTACGAGTGTGGTAAGCTTCATCGTCTTCATTCTCTTTCTTCTCATTCATTCTTCTTAACATGCACTCTTTTGCTAGATGGTTTTTTCCATGACAATAATTGCAGTCATAGCCCGAATCACCCACAAGTTTGCTCTCTTTCTTTTCCTCTTCTTTCTGAGGAGCAGTTATAATTTCCTCTATCTCCTTGTCCGAACTATAGCTTCCCTTCCAGTTTCGGTTCTTGGCTAGGAACTTCTTTCTTGCAAACCGCTTGGGATTGGATACCATCAGTGCATATTCTTCATCAGTCAGATCACATTCAGAAAGGTTAGATTTTGTTTCTTCTTCAATCAAATTCTTACCCTTTGACATAAGAGCCAATGATCCCATTCCAGAAACCACTTTCGTTTCCTTGGTCACAAAACTTTCATGAGACTTGAGAATTCTCACGAGCTTCACCAACGAATAGGATTTAAATTGTTCAAGAACTTTAGCAGTTGCAACCACAGCCATCCATTCTGGCCTTAGACCATTCATAAAGGTGACTTTCTGCTCGATATCCTCTCTGCCAATTCCATGCTTGATCATCTTGCTGAGAAGATGGTTGTAACGTTCGGATGTTTGAATGAGACTTTCATCTTGCTTTTGCTTGAAGTCATCGAACTATGAAAGTAGAAGAGTTTGAGTAGAATGTTTGAGATCCTCATCGGTGGAATATAACTCCTTAAGCCGGTCCCAAATCTCCTTTGCAGTCGTACATGCACTCACCAGACGAAAGGTGTCAGATTGTAAAGCAAATCTGATCATCCTCATTGCTTTTATGGTGCTAAGCAGCTTGTCCTTCTCATCTTGAGTAACATCTTTCACGTCAATCATCAGCTGATTATACTCCTTTTGAGTCTTGATTGTTCTTTCAGTTCCAGTATGAGAAAAAGGACCCACGGTAATTGCTTCCCAGATTAAATATACGTTGTCCTCTGAACCCAGGACATAATCTACAAAGTGAAGAGCCCAGACTTCATACTCTTGAGTATATAAGATTGGAATCCTTGTAGTCGATCCAATGTTGTTGGAGATGTTAATGGGATTGGTTTGAGATTTGTCGTGAGACATAATGACTTGATCTGTTTACCTGTCAAGAATCAGACTTGTAAAGCGGTATTAGGGAAATATCGAGATCTATGAACGTCAATGAAGAGATGACGGCTCAACAGATTCAATAAAAGCGGAAACCCTAAAAATATTCTTCAAACAAAAGAGATGCGTATGATTTACACAGTCTCATGCTCTGATACCAATTGATGAGATTAAAACGTTTAGATCGATAAGATTCTTAAACAGATAAATCAATAACACAATGAAAATAATAACACTAGATGAATCAATGCTGGTGTCGAATGATTAATTAGTCACAACCTCAGAAGAACTCTATGAAAAATTGCTACTGTAGAGGTGTGCTAGGGTTACAATACGATCAAAAGAATAAAACTCTAAAAAGCGTACATACTAAGGTGCATGCATGCACTACATATAGTAAACCCTAACAAATGAAACACGGCTGGACAAGCCCAATACCGTGAAGACAATGGACTTAGACCAAAAGCCCAATGACGCAACACTTCTTAACCCAACAGTAAGCAGATGTCTCTGATCGGGGCTGCCTTGCGGCTAAGAGCATCGGCCACAACATTGGCCTTCCCCGGGTGGTAGAGGATCTCACAGTCGTAATCCTTCACCACATCTAGCCACCGACGCTGTCTCATGTTCAGGTTCGACTGATCCATGAGGTACCTCAGACTCTTGTGATCCGTGTAAATGGTACAACGGACACCATAGAGGTAATGTCGCCAAATCTTGATGGCGAAGACGACCGCCCCCAACTCCAAATCATGCGTTGGGTAGTTCGCCTCGTGAGGCTTCAGCTGCCTCGAGGCGTAGGCGATGACATGCCCTCTCTACATCAATACTGCGCCCAAACCTGAAATGGACGCATCACAGTATACTATAAAATCCTCCACGCCCTCCGGCAGGGCTAGAATCGGCGCCTCGCATAGTCTCTGCCTCAGTGTCTCAAACGATATCTACTGCTCAGGCCCCCAGCGAAATACAACGGCTTTCTTTGTCAGCCGAGTCAAGGGTACGACTATCTTGGAGAAATCCTAAATGAACCTCCGGAAATAGCCTGCCAATCCTAGGAAACTCAGAATCTCAGATGGAGACTTCGGAACCTCCCATCTCATCACAGCCTCTACTTTGGCCGGGTCGACCAAAATACTGTTCTGGTTGACAAGGTGCCCAAGAAACTGCACCTCGCGCAACCAGAACTCACACTTGGAGAGCATGGCATACAAGCTCTCCCTCCTCAGGGTATCCAACACCTCCCGCAAGTGCTCCTCGTGCTGCTCCTGCGTCTTGGAGTAAACCAAGATGTCATCGATGAAAACTATCACAGACCGATCCAACAGTGGTCTGCATACGCGGTTCATGAGGTCCATGAACGCGACAGAAGCATTGGTGAGCCCGAAGGGCATCACCACGAACTTGTAGTGGCCATAGCGAGACCGTAACGTAGTCTTATGTATATCCTAATCTCTGACACTCATCTGATGGTAGCCTGAACGTAAATCTATCTTGGAAAACAAATATGCCCCCTGTAGCTGGTCGAAAAGATCATCAATCCTCGGGAGTGGGTAACGGTTCTTCACCGTTACCTTGTTCAGCTCCCGGTAATCTATACACATCCGATGCGACCCGTCCTTCTTCTTATCGAACAAAATCGAGGCTCCCCAGGGTCAACTGCTCAGTCTGATGAATCCTTTGTCTAACAGCTCTTGCAGCTGTGTAGACAACTCCTGCATCTCTGGAGGAGCCAACCGATACGGTGCCTTGGCTATCGGGGCCGCGCTAGGGACCAGGTCGATCCTAAACTCCTCCTGTCTCTCCGGAGGTATTCCAGGAAACTCCTCTGGGAACACATCCGGGTACTCTCGAACCACCGGCACATCACTCACAATCGGCTTACCCTCCTCTCGGGTATCCATGACGTAGGCGACATATCCGATGCAACCCTGCTGAAGGTAGCACCTAACCCTCGCTGCTGAACATAAAGTTGGTCCGCGCTGTAGCCTCTCGCCCTGAATCACCAGCTCTACCCCACTTGGGATCCTGACACGTACCAACTGCTGTGCGCAGTCAATCACAACCCCATTAGGGCTCAACCATTCCATCCCGATGATGACCATGTTCCCACGTAATGGTATGGGAACCAAGTCCACCAGGTAGCGCTCCTTGTACAACCTCAAAACACAATCTCTGAAAACCTGTAATGCTCGAACTGATCGGACGTCAGCAATCTCGACTTCTAGAAGGCAATCCAACATGCCCGAAGACTCAGGGAACCTCTTGCTAAGTGCAAGAGAGACAAATGATCGGGTAGCACCTGAATCTAACAAAATCTGAACTGGAATACCGTTCACATGGAACGATCCTAAACAAAACACATAACATGGCACATAAATATCATAAACAATATATAATAAAAGCTAGGGAGAAGAAATCATACCCGTCACCACGTCGGGTTCGACGTGTGCCTCCTCGGTAGTCAACTGGAAGGCTCGGCTCTTCACCACTAGAGCCTCTGACTTGCCCTGCCGACCATCAGTAATCCGCAGGGTCGCTGGAGTTGGCGATGTCACTGGCTCTGCTGCTGTCAAACTCGGGCAGTTGGCCTTTTTATGGCCCTTCTGATTGCAATGAAAGCAAATCAGGTCTGATGTCTGAAAGGTGGGGGTAGGGGCGGTACAATCCCTACCAAAGTGCCCAGTCTTGCCGCACTTATAGCATCCTAATCCTGACCCAGTGTGGCAAACCCCCTTATGTGACCTTCCGCATTTCCCACAGCGGCTCTGGCCTTGCTGGCCCTTCGACCTAGAGTGGAATCCCTTGGGCTTCTTCCCTGAAACCCCAGTAACCTGCCCCTCCTCTGCCTTCCTCTTCCTGAGGTGCTCCAAATCAATCTCCCTCTCCCTCGCCCTGGCAATCATCGAATCCAGGGTCGGACATGCTCAGTAGTTTACATGCTCCCGAATATGAGCTCTCAACATATCATGGTAGCGGGTCTTCCGCATCTCCTCATCTCCTGCATACTGAGGCACCAGTAAGGCCCTCTCCCGAAACTTAGCGGTAATCACCGCCACCGTCTCAGTAGTCTGTCTCATGTCCAGAAACTCCCTGGCCAACTGTTGAAGCTCCACATCCGGCGCAAACTCAGCCCTAAACATGGTCACAAAGTCCGACCAGGTCATAGCCTCAATGGCTGAGGCTCCCAAAGAATCACCAACTGACTCCCAACAATCTCTAGCCCTGTCCCTCAAACACCCAGCAGCATATCAAACCTTCTACCCCTCAGGCCAGAAGCTAGTCAATTGAGTAGACTCCATGTCTGCAATCCATCTCCTGGCAGAAATGTGGTCCTTTTCCCCGTGGAAGTCTGGCGCACCGCATCCCCTGAAGTCCTTAAAGGACAGTGTGCGCGCCCCTGACTGGCTAGCCGCCCAGTCACTCCTAATGCCCTGAGTCGATCCTCCATCAGCTCAATAATCCCTTCCTTGATCGACCCGAAAATCACCGGGGTCGACTCAAGTATGCCTCTAGTGATCTCATAAGCAATTAACTCACGTAGTCCCTCATCAACTGGCTCGGCACCCGATCCCGAACCCGATCCTGAACTTGATCCTGACCCTGAACCTCCTCCTCCTCCGTGTCGCGTAATCATCACCATTCTGAAACAAAACACACTATTGTCATGGTCATACATAACCTCAGAAGGACTCACATACTACAAGTTCCCTGGTTCTATCTTGGCCCTCTTTGACTCGAGCACGGATCCTCTGCTTTCAGTAGTACGGGCCCATACTACCTTCCATATCTATCTATACTTTCCTCAAGGATTGCCTTGGCTTCACCAAGTCCCTTTCACTACTACTGCTCGCTGCACTAATCTCATCCTAGGCTTAGCCTAGGGTAACCCTCCGACCTACTCTCCGCCATCATCTGCATGTGGAATCCCTGCTACCTTTACCTAACTAGCTTGCGAATACCATTACATATCACTAAGACCAGATAATTCTTCGAATGAGAGGTCCTACCCTACAACGGTTGGACTCAAACAAGAGCTGCAAAATAGGGCTAGACTTATCCTTCTGAAATTATTTAGTCCTTGCAATATGTAACTTAATGTATTCGTTTACTAGTTAGTTAAAGATAACTAGAACTCCTAAAAGCACAAAGCAAGCAACATTCGGGCATTGAGTAACCATACCAAGCATGTCCTATTCAGGCCATCATATTACTGACTAATCAGTTCTAGCATATAACTCAATAGGCACATATAACATGCACATAAGGCATCTTCCTAGATCCTTAGCCCTAATCTAGCATGCAGTTCTCATACAAATATAATAGGCATACAAGGCATCCTTCCTAGATCCCTAGCGCAATTCTACCATGCAATTCTCATAATCATATCACATCATAACATAACATGTATAAGTATCATGTGGAAAAGTTACTTGAGCTCGGCTGGTCGCACGCATCACACACCTTGTTCTTTCTCAAAACTCCTTATTTTAAACTTTTAGAAAACCATTTTCTTGTAAAAATATTTCATAACCCCGATTTGAGTTCATACACCCCCGAAGGTGTGTCCGAATCCCTCAAACCAGGGCTCTGATACCAACTTGTAACATCCCAATTTTCTAGACCAAAAATTTTGTTTTTAATTAACTAAGTTATAAAATATTTTACTGAAAACACCAACGATTTATATCATTCCATAAAACCTCAGTCACGTGTCTCAAAACCATAACATAAAATAGTAATAATGTTAGAGTACAATCCCATGGATCTCAAAATGCGGAAATCATATGTGTGCGATGCGCTACTACCGTGTCGGCTCCTTCCCCTTCGTTGAAGAGGTACCTGAAACAAAACTGAAAACTGTAAGCACGAAGCTTAGTAAGTTCCCCCATCATACCACATACCATAAACATATACTGCCTATCCCTCGGTATCTTTCAACCGGTATCTGACTGGCATAATCGGAAGCTGGGCTTCCCTTCAGTATCTTTCAACCGGTAGCCGGGAGCTGACCTCCCCTTCGGTATCTTTCAACCGGTAACCGGGAGCTGACCTCCCCTTCAGTATCTTTCAACCGGTAACCGGGGACTATTTCACCCCTACCACTACCACATAAGAACATGCCATGAACATACTACTAGACATGCGTGGGTTCTAACGACCCCTTCGGTATCTTTCAACCGGTAACCGAGACTAATCCCCCCAACTACCACAATCACATATATCACATCATGCAAATCACATAAAACATATCAGGTAGTAGCAAACCTAGATAATTATCACAAAGACAATCATCTATCAACCAACTCCTACTAGTAGGCCGACATTGTGGCCATAGACCCACTGCTACTGGAAGGTAACTTACCTCGTAAAGTTGAGTGTCGAATCTCACAGAAAGGGATCTCTAACAGCTGCTCCGATGACTCCCGGCTATCATAATCATAATGACACTCAGTCAGAATTTATAACACTACTTAGGGTAAAATGACCATTTTAACTCCCCCCTTGGCCTAAATTAAACCATTCATAAAGCACAATTCTAACTTATTAAATGCAACCCACCCATGGCTCATCAAAGGCTCCCTAAGGGCCCATTAATGGCCCAATTTTCTAAATTGGGCGCAACTCCTCAAATGGGCCTTTTCACAAATCTTGTGACATCCCCTAATTTCTCGGCCAGAAAAGACCGATTTAATTTATGCTTTTTAAAATAAAATCAGAGAAATCTTTTTAAAAGATGTTGTGGAATTGGTCCCCAAAACAAAACATGATAAAAGTTTATCAAAACCTTCTTTAAGAAATGTATAGTTTCATTTCATATCAATACCTCGGGATGTAATGTTCCGATACAGATCAAAAGCATAAACAAGACATTATAAGCCTTTCAACAGTTATTTACAACTACTGGCCTATAATCCAAAAATCTCTCATCGTCCTCCGACTATGCTCGGGGTCCACTACCTGTAACATAAAAAGCTGAGTGGGTCAGGCTTGGGAGCCTGGTGAGCATATAGGGTTTTCAACCCACAATAATAATAAACTTATTAAGTTCACCAATCAACAATAACCCTGATTACCCATTCCCGTTGTCCTCACTTTACGTCCCTAAACACCTAACACAAGGGACTTAGCCTAAGGAATATAATCCGGTTGGACACTACTGCTAAGGGGACTCCTCAGCCATACATGTCCTAAAGGTAACCATGAGGGGGATTGGAGTACGCCATCGAACATTTAGTTCACCAACACCTACAAGTTGCGAACCTGCTAGTGTGCCACTGGACTGTCTAGAAAAGTCTGTGGTTGTCATCTATACTCCGTTAGACGACTTCGCCAAGAACAACAACAACAACACCAACACCGACACCGAGGCCTCTCACCATTTTAACACACACAGACTATTTCGTCTACCCATGTTCTACCCAACATATTTGTAGATAAAATACATATACAGTTTAAAACTTGTATAAAACATCTGTTCAACAGTCACCTCAAATAAACAATTAATATATTTACACATAACACGTATTTTAAGGTAAATACTTCATATCTATGTGTAAAGTGAAAGTAACTACACGCTCACATGATTTGATGATAATCGGGCAGCAATTCGTTTCCTAAAACGTTCGTTTCTAATAAAACCGGGAGTTTTATTGAGAAACCGGGTTCTGCGAAGGTCGGGCTTCGAAACCGAAAAGATAAATTTTACAGGCTTCTCGGGCACTTCGTGGCGTATTCCGGGGCTTATAATCGATACCTGGGCTTATGGGGATGATAAATTGAAAGAAATATGGGTTTAGGGGCTAAAATTGACACTTTTCCAAAATATACCCGGGAGGTCTCGCACCCTCCTATTTATAGGGGCGAGCCTCCTGATCCAACGGCTGAGAAGACTCCAGATGGTGCCGATCCTAGGGCTCGCAGGGAAGGCTCGCACGTGGCTGTGCATGCGAAGGGGCTGCTGTCCTCTAGTGATTAGACCGAGGTCTAGGTCCGAAGTAGGGGGGGTTTCGTGGCTTTATGCGAGGGTTCGGACACGTGATAGAGGGCACACGTCGCCTTCTCACTGGACCGCTTCGGATCAGCTCTCCGGTTCGGATGACTTAGCAGCATTTCGGACACGTGGATCGCATGACTCACCAATATCGGACACGTGGCACGTTCTAAGCGAAGGTGACGTGGCCGAAGCCACCTATGCGAAATTTCTCGGTTTTCGCGCCAAAACTTCTAAAATCCATAACTTTCGCATACGAGCTCCGTTTTTGACGTTCTTTATATGCACGCGTAGGTAAAATTATGCTCTACAACTTTCATTTAGACTTCGTCGGCTAATTTTGAATTTAATTTTTATATTATTATTTTTAACAGACCGGGACAGGAAATCCGTTAAAAATTCATAACTTCTTCATCCGACGTCCGTTTTCGTCAGACTTTTTACCGTTGTGCTACTAATGACGAGACCTTCGATTCTCGTTTAGTTCGTGTTGGCTAAAATCACTCGATCTAAAATTCGAGTTTTTAGCTGTCTACTGCTAAGCTGAAACTTCGAAAAATCATAACTTCCTCATACGAAGTCAGATTTAGACGTTCTTTTTATACCTACTCTTGGTTTAACGAACACTACGAGTTTCGTTTAGATCACTAAGGCTAAAAAGTAGTTTATCAAAAACTCACTTTTTTCGACATTCAATACTGTGTCGGTTTTGTCGTGAAACTTCGACATGTAATAACTTCTTCGTTATAACTCGGATTTCGGTATTCTTTATATATCCGTAATCCTTGTCACGACCACTACAACTTTCTTAAAAGATATCGGCTTTATCTAATATTTATTTTTGACGCTCATTTTTATTTCTTAATTATTTAACTCCTAGTAATTAAGCATAAAACACATAAAACACATAATATTCACATAATTCCTTTTCATTTATTCAAAATGAGTTACAAAGGTTAACCTAGACTATCACCCCAATATTAATGCCTAAGCTAGAAACACGAGTGTTATAAGTCTTATAAGTCCTTAGCCCAAAATGAAAAATCTCGAGTGGCCCAATCATGGCCCAAAAGGCCCAATACTTCTAATTCCGAATTCCCAGGCCCAGAACTATACTCCACAGTGGGCCACGGGGCCTAATAGTCCAGGCCCAGTTCTCTAAGGCAAAAGCCCAATATAGCCACTCTGCATGCATACGCATGGCGTGCCTGCACGTACGCTGGCCTTGACCAAAACGGGGAGTTGACCCAGTACGCGCAGCGTACTAGGGTGTACGCTTAGCGTACTGGTCAGCTTCCTTGGGACTTCATTTGTGACTTAATCCATTAAGTCTTTACGTCCAAAATGTAGATCTGGGTCCTTTGAGACCTCCTAACCCATAAAGTCACAAGCTTTATGTGCTTGCATGCATGGTTGGGGTCAAAACATGATCTTGGACCTTTTAACAAGCTTTAAGACTATCAATACACTTGCATGGTTGTGGCTTAGCCATCAAGGTCCGATTTTTATGACTCTTAGTGCCTCTAAGAGCCCAAAAGGACAGCTCTTATGGTCTGAAATCATTAAGATGCAAGAATCCTCAGCAATGGAGTCCAAAAGTTACCATAAGCACTCCCAAAAACAAATATAAGCATACAATGGCCAAGTTTGGAATTTAATACCTCAAAAGAGTCAGAAATGATGCGAATCCCGTGGATCTACAAGCTCTTTGTGAATCATTGCTCCTTCTTCAAGCTCCTTTTCACCAAAACTACACCAAAGTACTCTGAAATGGCTTCCAAATCACAAGAACACACCAATAAGGGTAGGGTTTTCGTGGTGGCTTTATAGAGGTGAGAGGGAGGCTGCACCAAAGGCATAAGATCCTTTATATAGGGATCAAACCCTAAAAATTAGGGTTTTAGAACCTGCGCGCGTACGTTGCGCATACCCTTTGGTACGCTGAGCGTACGTGCATGACCTCCCCGCGTCATCCTCTTTAGTACGATGCGTGTACATGGCATGGTACGCCCCGCGTACTGCCTTTCTCAGCCCAAATCTCAAAGCCCAACTATCCTGGCCCAAACCAACAACAGCTCATTATTCAATAAAATGATTAATATTAATACCTGCAAATCCTGGATGTTACATAAGAACTCATCAACCTTCCAAAGACAAAAACTAAAAAGAGTTTGGGAAGTAAAATCTGAAAAATCAAAAGTTGATGATCAAACAAATGAACCAGTTTCGAAAACTCAAAAGACAAAAGCTCAATTTTCAATGAAGATATTCAAAAAGTTGCAAAAGAAGAAGGAGTTTCGTTGTCAAAAGCACGAAACAAAGTTTATTGGAAAAATGTTAAGGCTTTTCAGAAACAAAAAGATTTTAAACAAAAATCGACTGAACAAGTTAAGACTTTTCTTCAAAACAAGACTTTTTCTGAAAATAAGAATTTTGTTCAAAATAAGACCACTCAAAAGCAACCTTATTTTTCAAAAGGTCAATCTAATGTTCAAAAACCAGTTCGAACTCCAATTGTTCAAAAAAAAGGTGATGAAACTTTTGTTCAAAAGAATCGTCCAAGGAAATTTGTTCCCTATCGACAAAATGAGAGGTTTCCTCAAAATAAACTTCGAAGAAATGTTGTTCAAAACAATGAGCAAAGAAAATTCAATCACTATCAAGGTCAAAGAAGTTTTCCAAATGGATAAAAGGTTTTTAATCGAACATCGGTTGGTTTTAGTAAGCAATATCAAAACCGGTTTCAAAACAATTCAAAACCATCTTTTCCAAAAACAAATTTTGAAACATTGGAAGTAAAAGGAAAGAAACAAGAACCATTTAAACCAACACAACCTCACTTTCCAAATCTAGAGTCAAAGCAGAAAGTAAATGCTTCTTTTGTGAAATGGAAAATAATGTGAAGAATATCAACCATTGGCTCGAAGGCAAAGGCTAGCCGTACCAATCAGGAAAGTTTTTGAAGAGGAAATCGGGTATGCTTACGAAAGCTACTTGAACGAGTCATAAACTGGGAGTTCTTCATCATTGGAATCAAATCCTTCAGTGAAAAGGTGGAAAAAAATTCCCAAAAAAAAAGTTGAGGCACAACGAACTATAGTTGGAAAAGGGAAAGTCAGTGTCGAACCTAAACCATTGAATGATTTCATTTCGATGCCTAAGTCTGTAGAATTTGACTTAATTGATAGTCTGAAATCGAAGTTTTGAAGTTGGGTGTTAGGATATTCATTTCAAAATGCATTTCAATCCAATATCCAAGGACCCTAAAAGCCTTGGGGGCCTTAATTCTTTTGATTGATCGCAAGTACTGTGTGATGAGTAATATGATGACCATTGGTATATCGACAGTGGTTGCTCTCGTCACATGACAGATCGAAAGGAAAATCTGTGAGACTTTTGAAGCTTGGATAATGCTGGAGTTGTGAAGTTTGGAAATAACCAAAAATGCAAGATAAAAGGTTATGGGAAAGTAACGAATGGGAAGTTTACAGTAAACAGGGTGGCATATGTCGAAGGCCTACAACACAACTTGGTAAGCGTCCCGCAACTTGTGGTGGGCACTGGAAACCAAGTAGTATTCGATGAAGAAGTAAGTGTCATCTCGAATAAAGAAACAAATAAAGTCATGCTTAAATAAAAAAGGAAAGGTGACATGTTTACACTCAACATGAAGCCAATTGTCGGTGTTCCCTCTATCTGTTTACTTTCGAAGGCCTCATCCGATCTTAGCTGGTTGTGGCATCGAATACTCTTTCATCTGAACTTCAAGAATCTAAAAGAACTGGTTATACATGATCTTGTTCGTGGCTTACCTGTATTAAAATTTGATAACGATTCGTTATGTGCATATTGTAAACAGGGAAAGCAACATCGTCAAGGTCATCCCATCGTCATCGACTCAAAGATCATCGAACCTCCGGAACTTCTTCACATTGACCTTTCTGGACCTTCGACTATTGAGACTCTCAACAAGAAAAGGTACATATTGGTCATTGTTGATGAATTTTCGAGGTTTACCCGAGTGTTCTTTATTCGTCAAAAGTCAGAAACTGCTCAAGTAATGATCGATTTCATCAAGAACATCGAACTAAGTATGAGAAAGAAAGTTAAAAGAATCAAAAGCAATAATGGATCAGAGTTCAAATATAAAACTTTTGATTCCTTCTTGGCTGAATTATGGATTACACATGATTTTTCATCTCCTTACACACCACAACAAAATGGTGTTGTCGAACGGAGGAACAGATCTCTATGCGAAGCAGCAAGAACAATGCTGACATACGCCAACTTGCCTCAATATCTCTGGGCAGAAGCAGTCTCGACAACATGTTTTACTCAAAACAGGTCGTACATTCATCATAGTTTTAACATGACCCCTTATGAAATCATAAACAATCGAAAACCTGATGTGAAATTTTTCCATGCTTTTGGTAGCAGGTGCTTCGTCATGAATCTTAAAGATAATCTTTTGAAATTTCAGTCAAAAGCTGATGAAGGAATATTCTTGGGATACTCGCACAACTCAGTAGCATATAGTGTGTTGAATAAGCGAACAAGAAAGATTGAAGAAACATTCAATCTTACTTTCGATGACATATCATGTCAAACGTGTCCAACAAACCATCACACAATAACCAATTATTTCTGAAACGAATGATGAGTCAGTTATAACTAATTCTTTTGATATTGATTATTCCAGACAGAGCAATTGATGATGAAGTTCATGTTGATGATAATCAGATTCCTGAAGCATCAAAGCAATCTAATGACTATACGGTGACTAGGGAAGAAGATGAGTCTCTATCATCATCAATCTCACAAGTGAATGTCGAACGTCTACCTGTTTTACATGGTGATCAAGTAGAGGGGGAGCACTTGAGTTCGATGTCACAATATAATATTGATAATTCAACTGTTGAGGGGGAGCATGATCAAAATGCACATCAGTTCGAGGGGGAGCAAGGACAGAACAATGCTGATGTCGAAGGGGAGCATCACAATCCACATCCAAGGCCTTCAGGGTATTCAATATTTCAAGGCAAACTATTGAGGAAACAAATCATGTCACCTTCGATAAATACTCGTTCATTCATGATCGAGTTGATCACCCGTATCAATTTTGAATGAACTTACTTACACTCCTTCAAACCCTGTTCCTGAGTTCTTGCCAAGTGACGTTGAGCTTGTTGTCCCAAATGTTGGTCAATTAATCAGTTCAAAACCTATCTCTGAAGATCAGGCTGTCATCCTTGAAGAAGTTGAAACATGAAATCAGGAAAACTCTACTCAAAGTAATACAAATGAAAGTTATAATCCAAGAATTCTTTGAGATCATCCTGAATCTCAAATCATTGGAGATGTAAATTCATGGATTCTCACCCTTAGTAGATTCAGCAGCAACTTCTGCATGTTTGTTAACTTCGTCTCAATGATTGAACCAAAGAATGTTGCTGATACATTGAAAGAAGCTGACTGTATCAACGGTATGCAGGATGAGCTGAATGAATTTGAACGTCATCGTGTGTTGACTCTTGTTCCAAAGCCTCAAGGGAAGACTATCATTGGCACTCGCTAGGTTTTCAGGAACAAAATGGATGAGGATGGGATTATCATAAGAAACAAAGCTATACTTATGGTTCAAGGCTTCTACGATCTTGAAGGGTTAGAATCTGATGAAACATTTGCTCCTGTTGCTAGAATTGAAGCGATTCGCTTGTTTCTTGACTTTTCTTCTTTCAAGAACTTCAAAGTCTATCAGATGGACGTCAAGACTTCCTTTTTACATGGAGATCTTCAAGAAGAAGTTTTTCTTAAGCAACCTCCAGGGTGCAAAAGTGAAGCGTTTCCAAATCATGTGTATCGTCTTGATAAATCTGTCTATGGTTTAAAGCATGCATATAGAGTATAGTATGACACATTGGCGAGCTATCTTCTTTCAAGTGGATACAAACGAGGAAATATCGACAACACTTTGTTCATAAAGCATTCAGGATCCCATATCATTCTTTCTCAAGGGTATGTGGATGATATCATCTTCAGATCCACTGATGAAAAGCTAGTTCAAAATTCACAGAGATCATGGCCATGGGTGAACTAACCTTAGTTTTGGGCTTGCAGGTCACACAACTAAATGATGCTATTTTTTTGCCAAGCTAAGTATCTTGCAGATATACTGAAGAAGTATGGAATCTCTGATTTCAAGACGACAACGACTCCGATGTCCTCATCAGCGTGTATTGGCTTTGATCTGAATGACGCTGATGTGAATGCAACCCTGCTTTGAGGAATGATAGGCTCTCTACTCTATCTTACCGCCAGTCGCCCTAAAATTATGTTTGCTACTATATTGTGTGCTCGTTATCAAGCCAATCCTAAGGCATATAATATTCTCGCTGTGAAAAGGATCTTTCGTTACTTAAAGAATACACCCACTCTTGGGTTATGGTACCCTCGTGATTCTGACTTCAAGCTGGTGGGATACACTGACTCCAATCATGGTGGATGCGGCATCGATCACAAAAGCACTTCAGGTGGAGCTAAAATGCTTGGAAATAGATTGGTAAGCTGGTCCAACGAAAAGCAAACTTCAGTGGTTTGTTCTACCGCTGAAGCAGAATATGTTGCCGCTGGAAGGTGTTGTGCTCAGATCCTATGGATTCAAAATCAACTCTTAGACTATGGTCTATCTTTCTTGGAGACTCGTATTTACTGTGACAACACTAGTGCCATTCAGATGATACAAAATCCAGTGCAACATTCCAACTCTAAGCACATCGACATCCGTCATCATTTCATCAGGGACGTAGTTCAAAAGGGAAAAATGGAGTTGTTCTATATTCCATCCACTGATCTTGGCATGCTTTCACTAAGGCATTGGATGAAAATACTTTTAACAAATTGATTGTAGATCTTGGCATTCTTTCAATGATTTAATTGCATTCTAACTCTTTTGATTGCTTCTGATTGCTTTCTAAAAAACACAACAACACAAAAAAAATGCTACTTTTATTATGTTTACGGATTTTTACATAATTTGTTTAAGCTTCGCTTCTAGTATTTACAAGTATTCTCTTTTCTCACTTATAAATCTTTCAGGCCCATCTAAGATTTATCTAAATCGCCCTTCTTCATATTATGTAAGAGTTGAAAGATATCAATGCTCTTGGTGCTGTGAAAAGAGTGGCATCATGTCCTCTTCTTCTTGAGAATACCCTCTTTCTCTTATACTCACTATCATGGATGAAAAGAGCAACCATCAATGCAGTAAGTCTTGTTTTCATGTACTGACTCAAAATATGATAATACCTCGAATGCCCTCGTGTTGATCTTGAGGACACGATGGTTTTATGGATTCGAGTCAGTTAACTCGTTGGTTACAAAGATTGATCTCTACTTCTCTTTTACTCTTGATAAATATGAAGCTTGGAATCCATATGCAAAGTTTCAATGATAAATGGCTTCATCACTTTTGATTTATAGTAAAATGTATTGTGTTTTGGTGTGTTTATTTTTACTTGTGTTTTCTTTTATAGTCGGACTCGAAGGGTAGATATCTTGAAGAAAGGAAATTAATTAATGAGTGATTAATTCAAAAGATCTTTCTTTTATGATTCTACGCAAAAAGATTTTCAGAAAAGGCTATATATATATATATATATATATATATATATATATATATATATACACATATATATATATATATATATATATATATATATATATATATATAAATTTTCTTTTTTTGACTAACTCTTTTGTTGTATTCTTATACTATTTATTATTTTGTACCATACCATATTAAATGAATTGATGGCGAACTGTATAGTTCTGGATTGCAACTAAGTTGTATGATACGAAAGTTTAAACCACTTTTTTTTATAAGTTAACACCGTCTATGATTCCCAATGATTACACCTCAGCGTGACTAAGACAATACATTTGTTGGGTCAAAATATTGGTTTATACTTTGCTTTTCTAGTTGATTGTATTATTCTATAATGTTTTATGAGTTTACGGTCAGGTTTATGGCCAAGGGGGTGTTTATGGTCGTAAACAGGTTTACGGTCGTAAACCTTGTTTACGGCCCGACCGTAAACCCATTTACGGCCCATGTATCTCATGTATATATAGGGGTGAGGGGTGTGAGGAACAGATTGATGAACAGAAGAGGAGTGTACGGAATAGAGAGAAGAGAGGATTTTTATTGTGTGTAAGTGTGTGAATCTTGTGTAAGGGAACATCATATCATCAATACATTCAAGATTCATAATCTTCTTCTTCCCCTTCTCTTCTATTTGATCTGACATCATCCGTTTGATTGGGATTCTGCACCATCAAACGGATCTGATTGATACACAAGCATATTTGGGGACTTACACCATTCTTACCTTCAAATTATTATCAACAAAACTTAATGATTCATTGTGATATACCACACACTGATAAAAGTTTGAAACATTGTGTCGATAGTTAGTCTATGTACTATAGGATATTACACACACCAACCCATTCTTGCCCTTATATTCTTCTTTAAAGCTTTATGATTCAGCATAATGTACCATACACTGATGAGAGCTTGACAAATTTATGTTGATGGTTAAGCTAAAACACCACAACTTATAACACACATGAAACCATTCTTTCCGTAAATCCTTCTTTAGAATTTCATGATTCAACGTACGATAGCAGACGCTGATGAGAAATTAAAAAATCTGTGTCGATGGGTATATCATTGTTTTGTGATATATTACATGCACCTACCCACTCTTTTCCAATTATTCTTCTATTAATAGGTTAATAATTCACTGTATTAGCCATACACTGATAGAACTTCGAAACTCTTTGCGGTGATTACATTTCATACTGGAATATATTACACACAACATACCACTCTTGACCTTTTTCTTCTAATAAAAGTGATTAATGAATCAGCATATGAAACCACACGCTGATGAAATATCGCAATACTAAGTTAACGATTGGTAGTTCAAACCTATACTATTAGGACACATCATAATCCTATACTAGACTACAAAGTTGCATCTCTGATACTCTCCTCCAATACCATTATCCTGCTGATGTAAAAAAGGGGGAGAATAATCTTGCCAAAGCTGAAGAAAACTTTGGAACCCTATTGTTTCAGACTCTTTCTAATCTGTTCAACGTATTAACTTGTTCCACCTATTCCGAATTGTTTGTTTGAAGAAAACTTTGATCCAGAAGCTTTAGATTCTAAACTTTGTTTCCAACAACAGTTCTCCCTGTTGTCTATGAACTAAAGGAGACCATGGAAAAACAATAAAAAACCACCTCCGAACAAATTTCAAACTCCATATGAAGATCCTCACTAAAACAACCGTGAAACTTATTCCAAACCTACTAAATACCCACCATCTTACCGACCATACCTTCCAAATCAAACTTTGGAATCTTAAGACATTCCAACTTTGGTTAAATCTAGAATCACCTATCACAAATGTGGTCTCAGAAACCACTATGCAAGAGATTATCAGGCTGAAATACCTCAGAAACTGAAACTGGAGGACTCTACTTACTATGCTCATCATGCACAAGAGCTAACAGAGAGTGAGAAAGCATTTGTTACTACTGTTTCTCGGAATATGGATGGTTACTGGTCATCCAGAGATGAGAAGGATGGGAACTATAGGAGAAATATGCGCCTTATGGCTAGGTAAACTATTAAGTGTGATGAAGCATACCGGTTGTCTGCTTCAGAAGATGTAGATGAGGATGCTGAGTGAAACTATTGCTACATGGCAAAAAATGACCTACTAGGCAGAAACATCATCCAGCAGGTAAGTCTATGATCTCTGAGAACAATTTTGATTTATTTGTTTGTGAGCCTTATCGAACTCAAATCGAATCAGATATGATAGTTATTCTAAAATCCAATGAGTCTACCATAAATGTGAGTGAGAAGGTGGACAGTGATTTAACCAAACTTAGATTACATTTTGAAGATCACGAGCTTAAGATAGAGTCCTTAGAAAGAGAACTTATAATAACTAAGTATGAATGTACTATCTTAAATGACAAGTGTGCTATTTCTGTTAGTGAAATAAATCTTTTGGTTAATAAACATATTCATCTTAATGCTAAGATTGATAAGTTTCATAATTCCACTGACATGATTGGATCAAATGGAAAAAGGATCCAAAATTTTCGTCACCTTTGGTCAAAAGCTCCTGGTCTCGAAATCGTGTTTCCGAAACCAGTTGCTACACCCTTGAAGGAACTTCAAAATCTGAATTTTATGGATGACATTCTGAATCAAACTTATTCAAATACTCTTGTCGCTCCATTGTCGTCCCCTCAAGAGCCAATAGGAGGATGTCAATCCTTGATCCTTAAATTCAAACCTATCAATGTCACATGTCTTGATTCCAAACAACTTCTACCTATGATATCCTTAGACCTGAATCAATCTCAGGAAATTCCACATGGCACAGGGGAACTGGAGTTTATTTTCTAAACTCAAGTCCTCCACACATTTATGTTATTAAGGAAATGATTTCTTAGATATCTAGACATGACTCTGATAAAGCAATCGAAAATGATAGTTCGTTCTGGGCATCTCTAGATAGTGACGTTGATGAAGAATTTAGGTGTGATAAAAACTCCTCTTCCGATTCATTTATTCCAAATTCCAAAGTTGTTTCCAAATCTACCATAGTTCCGATAAAACCTAATTTCTACAATCCATCTGTCAGGAAATCTTCTAAGTTAACATCCGACTCTAAGAAGAAACCTTGGTTGAACAAGAAGGATAGTGTTCATCCAAGGTTTGAAGCCAGAAAATCATTACAAAATGAGACCAGGTTTAGACAATGCTCTAGGTTCCTTGAAAAGTCCAACTAGAGAGTATCACAAACAGTTATCACTCCAACTACTAGGAATAATAATACGTTTGCACATTTTGAAATCCTCAAACATACATATGTTCCTGTTAACTCGGATATTGATGATTCTTCTGTTAACAAATGTGACTCTTTTTAAAAAGGGAAAAAACCTATTGGTGCCACCTCACCAAAGAAAAGTAATTCACCTCGCAAAATGCCCTCTCCATCATTCAATGCTACCTCGGAAGGCAAGATGTTTAAACAAAAACAAATTTGGAAATCAAATTTACCTACGAGAATAGTGAACAAGGGAAAGGACATTCAAAACCCTAATGAGAAAAATATTTCCAAAGGTTTAATTTTGAAATTTGAATGGAAAGTTAAACAAAATGTCATCCCTAATAAATATCGGAAAACAGTTTTTTCAAAACCTTCTCGGAAAGCTTTCATTCCAAAGAAAGTCATTTCTGAACAACCAAAAGTTGAATATGATTTCTGGATTAATGAAAGGACGTTGGAACTTTGCATCTTCCTAAAAGAATCTCGGAAAGAGCAATCTGAGATCCCAATTGTCCGGAAAGCCAAAACCAAGTCCGAAGTCTGTGCAAAAGTCCCTCGTTCTAACTCGAAGCCTAAAAACTCCAAAACTCACCGATTTTGCAGGCTTTTTGTGCTTCAGAACAAGTTACAATTTGGTATATTGATATGCTTGTTCCATGCACATGATAGGGCATAAAGATTTTCTGCGAGATCTGAACTTAACTCCAAAAGCTGGTTACGATACTTATAGAAACAACACAAATTCTCAGATTTGAGGTAAAGGAATCCTGACCAATAGCACCTTCTATGTCTTATATGTATCGTATGTGTCCAATCTCAAGCACAATCTGATAAGTGTCACCCAATTATTGATGTAAATCGGAGAGTTGATTTCCACAATAATCATAGCTACGTCATGATAGAAGATCAGAAAGAATGTCTCATCAAATCATATTGGAACAAAAACATGTATACCCTGGATATCAATATGATTTTCGGAAATCCGCACATGTGTTTTCTAACAAAGGTCGTTCCTGATGTCAATCGACTATAGCATAAGAGACTCACCCATATGAATTTCCGATACAAGAATGATCCGGCTTCTGGAGAATGGTCTAAGGATTGACACTCCTCAAGTTTGATAAAAATCATCTATGTTTTGCATGTGAATGTGGGAAGCAATCCAAGAAAGGTCATTCTGTTCCGATCAAAAAGTCAATTTCCGAGCCACTTGAACTTCTTCACCTCGATTTGTGTGGTCCATCTGCCGTTCAAGGTCTACATCACAAGAAATACATTCTTGTCATTCTTGATGACTACATATGATTCACTTGGGCATTCTTTTTAAGATTAAAGTTGGAAACAACTTTCGAACTCATCAATTTCATCAAAGGAATTGAAGTTCTGACAAAACTACCTGTCCGAAGAGTTTATAGTGACAATGTAACAGAGTTCACTAATTCCACATTGAAAATTTCTTGGTTGACATAGGAATTGAACACAACTTTTTTTATCCCTACACTCCACAACAAAATGGTTTCGTTAAAAGAATAAACCGAACACTTGTTGAAGTTGCTCAATCGATGCTAAATTTAGCAAACCTACCTCTTTATATTTGGGTTGAAGTAGTTTCCACCGCTTGCTTTACTCAAATTCAAAGCATCATCAATTTCTACACATCTTTGGATGCAAATGTTTTATCAAGAACAACCGTGATCAAACACCAAGTTTCAACCGAAATATGATGAAGCTATCTTTTTGGGATACTCCGCTAAATCAAAATATTATCGAGTTCTTAATCGTCGCAGCCGTGTTGTTGAAAAAATATTTGATAGAACTTTTGATGAGAACTTGATTCGGAACTGAAAACTAACTCATGTTACAACCCACAACATGAAGTCTAATGCTCCACCTCCTGGTTCTCTCAATCCTCAAGTCATTTATGAAGTTGATTTTGAATGTTTGTTCGGACCTGTGGAAACAACTGTTGACTCAGAATCCCGATAAAGACCCTCGTCAACTCCAAATCCACCTGTTTCTCAAAACTTGTTTGGTCCGACCCCCACTTTTCCTCCATTTGATTATGAATTATTCCCATCTTCGGTTGAGGGGGAGAATACCTTTACTTCTATGCCTTAGGGGCATGGAAGTAATTCAAACCTCAAATCAAATTGTGGAGATTTTCAAGATGCGGCAGATAAATTTGCTGAAATATATCATATTCCAAACAACGACGATGATGTGAAATTCTTTGATTTTCCAAATGATGATGAAAATATATATGTTTCAGAAGTTCAGGGGGAGCATCATCCTCAAATTTAAACTGTTCATATAGAGCAACATAACCCCATTGTTGATTTCAGATCATCTGTTGCACAAGAACTTTCGAGAATACGTATCGAGACGAAGGATCATCCTCCCAATCAAGTGATCGTAAATTTGAAAGTCAGAGTTCAAACTTGGTATGCCGTTGATATTCAAAATGAATGTCACTTCTCTTCATTTATCTCTACGGTGTCCATTAAATAAGCCTTAGAACATTCTGATTGGATTACAACCATGCAGGAAGAGTTAGCTAAGTTTGATAGAAATCAAGTATGGACTCTTGTCCCTCCTCCTCAGGATCACCCAATTGTCGAAACTCGTTGGGTTTTCCGAACCAACCTCGGCGATGCAGAAGTTATCATCTGAAACAAAGAAATATTAGTGGCCAAATGATTCACACGGATTGAAGGTCTGGATTATGACGAGGCCTTTGCACATATTTCTCATCTTGAATCCATTCGTATCTTTTCTTGTATATGCATTTCACAAGGCCTTCAAGGTTTACCAGATGGATTTTAGAAGTGCCTTCCTCAACGTTGAACTCGATAGTGAAGTCTACCTTTAAAAACCTTCTGGTTTTGTTAATTTAGCTTATCCGAACTACTCCTAGAAAGTTATGTATGGACTTAAGCAAGCTCCTCGCGCTTGGTTCGAGACTCTTACTTGTTTTCTGAAGCGATTTGGTTTTCAAAGAGGAGTTCTTAATCTTAACTTGTTTCAAAGAGGACTTCTCGGACTACAAGTCAAACAAAATAATCAAGGAACCTTTATTCACCAAGAGAAATACATTTCCGAACTTCTAAAGAAATATTCAATGGACACTTGTACATCTGCAAAGGTTCCAATGGGTTTCGGACACAAGATCTTTTCTGACCCATTTGGTGAAGCTTTTGATCAGATCATTGTTGTACCTCACTACAAGTCGTCAAAACATCATGTTCTTGATATACCTATGTGCTAGATTCTAGGCTAATCCAAAAATGTCTCACCTCTAGGATATGAAACTAATTTTTCGCTATCTCAAAAGATCAAAGAGCCTCAAAATTTGGTATCCTACAAATGAAATCTTTTTGTTGCAATCTTATTCAGATTCAAATTGTGGTAGCCTATAACTCGATCGGAAGAGCACGTCCGATGGTTGTCAACTTGTGGGTGGAAGGTTAGTAAGATGGTCATCCAAGAAATAGAACTTCATCGCTCTTTCATCAGATGGAGCAGAATACATCGCTACTACAAGTTGCACATCACAAGTTTTCTAGATGAAATCACAACTTTTGGATTATGGTTTCCGATTTCAACAAATTCCAATCTACTGCGATTCTCAAAGTGCCATCGTGATTTCTCACAATCCAATCCAACACTCCATGACCAAGCATATCGATATTCGGTACCATTTTATTAAAGATCATGTTTTAAACGCTAACATTGAGCTCATTTTTGTTCCAACCGATGACGAGATCGCTGATGTCTTCACCTTGGCATTGGAGGAGACCAAATTCAATGTTTTATAAACAAGATGGGAATAATGATACTTGATCCTATGTTTTTCAAAGAAGCTTGCACTTTCTAATGGCAACATCGAAAAGTTAAATAATTTCGAGCTAAATATACATCTCTTCGAAAATATTTCTTCTTCGAAAAATACAGGATCATTATATGTCTTTATGTCTAACCTTTCGTGTAGTTTTAAGCTCTTTCAAGTTATTATTGTCTAGTCAAGCCAATTTATTCTGAAATCTTCTATGTTAGTGGTATTGAGAAACTCATTACGGACATAAGAAATTTCATATTCTGATCTCTCCTTGATAAATTTATCTTGGAATTCAAATCCAAAGTGGTAATGTGATTCCATCCCTCTCTATTTTTTCGAGCTCTATTCCTTTAGGTCTTGGAATTTCTCAAATCTATTTCAATCCCTAAGACCTCTAAGATCTTCTATGTAACTTTTTTCACTGATATCCATCCAATAAATTGTACCTTATCTCAGATTAATATCATGCATTGGTTATTGATTCTCCTTTCTTAGAAGCATCTTACGTCCGCTTTTTTTGGAATTTCATGAATCAGACTTTTTCTATCACATAAAGTAAGTAATTATCGATTTTTGAGGTTTTCATTTAATCTCTGATACTGAAACGTCCAAATGTTTTGTCCAACGGTTCTATGATCATCTTATAAGTCCCAATAAACAAGCTTGGCAGAAACAATAAGAAATGACTAAGTGTTTCTTTAAATAAAATCGATAATTATCTTTTTTGAACCAACAAACGACTTTTCACCATGGGTTTAATTGTCACATTAAGGGGTAATTGAGTACCCAACATTTAATGCAACCCGGTTCCGGGTCGGATGTCATTCTTGTTTCTCCGACCCGACCTGAAAGAGACCTACCTATATAAGGATTTTGAATCCAAACCGTTCCCTCTTTATGCTCTTTATATATCTCTTTACCTTACAAATTTATCTATACTCTGTGATGATCATCTTCAAAGCATCAAAGAACTCTTCATTAGCATCCAAAACTAAAAAGGCTCCCTCAAAGAAGAAATCCACAAAAGGATCTACCACTTCTTCTTCTGAACCTATACTGAGAGACACTGCACAACGTTTTTCCTTAAACCCACTTGATTATGATGTATTTGTTCGAGTGATGATTGAGTTCTTCTCCCACCATCCTATTGATGTTCGTCTCACCAAAATTCCCAGCCTTAATTTTCCGTTTCGACTTTTGTATAAAGCTTTTGAACGTGTCAAGATCCACAGTGACGTGCTGGAATGCTACCACTTCTTCTTCTGAACCTATACTGAGAGACACTGCACAACGTTTTTCCTTAAACCCACTTGATTATGATGTATTTGTTCGAGTGATGATTGAGTTCTTCTCCCACCATCCTATTGATGTTCGTCTCACCAAAATTCCCGGCCCTAATTTTCCGTTTCGACTTTTGTATAAAGCTTTTGAACGTGTCAAGATCCACAATGACGTGCTGGAATGCTACCTCATTCATAACAGAATCGTTCCTATCACAAAAAGAAACTTTTCTCAAAGCAATTGGGGTTTCCCTAAATCCATACGATTTCAAAGTTGTTGAACCCACTACAGAAGAATTTCAAGGGTTCTTGAATAAAATCAGCTTCAAAGGGGTAAATAAGTCCAAAGAGTTCAAGAAGTCATCAAATCTTGGGATGTGGAGGTTTAGATTCCATGCACATCGTGATGAAGGGAATTTCGAGCAAGCATGGAGGTTTAGATTCCATGAGCAAACACTGGTTGTATGTTGTCTACAACACCTTCACCAGACGATCAAATACTTTGAACCTTCCTGAAGTCTTGTGGCAAGACTTTTGGAAATTTATTGATCATAGGAAATCGAATGAGATTTCCATTCCGAAATTCTGGGTACGAACACTCCAACAAATGTAGTTGGACAGACGTGAGCTCGTTCTATTGTGTATGGATCCACCTACGGTATCTTATACTTTTCAAGTTATTAAATCATACAGACTTCTGAATCAAACATCTTTTGGAGCAACTCGACATCTTCCACAACACATGTTGGACTCTATTCATTCCAACTCACCTTTCAAGAAAAACAATCTCGAGATTTTGGTTTTAATTAACCTGCTAAATCGTATCCCAATCTTGAATGTCATCCCATCAGAATAGAATAGACTTGCCACCTATGGTCCTCAGATCAAGATGTCTACAAATAAAAAGGAATCGGTCTCCTTTTAAAGTCAAAACCAAAAAGAGAACCAAAACCGGTGAATCCTCTATACATGATTTACATATCGATGTGCAATGTTACTGTGGGTCTCTGGCAACCCCTCCCGCCCACTCTTCTGAATTACCCTTCGGAGTTTAAAAACCGCTTGTACACACCAATGGGGAGTATGTACCTAATCTGCCATATCCTATCAAAAGGATGGTGCTGACATTGAACAAAGTTCCTTGCACCCCTTGGAACACACCCATGTATCATATTGAAATAGTTTCCTTCTACACAAGCACGATCTGTAGCCCCTATCATAGATCCTCAGCATTCTGAACAAGGAGAAGTCCCTCCAAGTTCGGAAGCCACAACCGAATCGATATCCACCACAGATAAAGGATGTTCAGATGCTACTAGCACTGAATGGGATGATTTTATTGACAGGGCTCAAACTCAATATTCAGAGTTTACATGAAATCAGATCGATTTTACAATGACAAGAATACGACTTCGTGCCTCCCACTCTGAACGTGATCGCTCTATCATTCCGAAAGATGTGGATTTTGAAGTTTTTCTTTTAGACATCAACTCATAACATAACATTTTTGGTGATGTTCCCAAGGTATTGGATGATGCATCATCAAATCTTAAAGTCCAGATTCTGAGTGGAGAAGTTCCCGGTCCAAAGCCAATTTCGGATAAGCCTCCTCGGAAGAATGTTGTTGTTAAAGAACCGAGCGTAGATGTGCCCGTTACAAAGCCTATTTTAGATGAGCCTCCTCGTTTAAATGAAAAAGCTGAAGGAGATGTTCCCGAATCCAATCAAGTTTCGTATGATCCTCCTCATGGTGATGAAGATGACCCAGGCGTTCAGATCATGTTTGACAATGCTAAATTTGATATTTCAAGTGTTCTTCCTTCAAGCTCCAACTTCTAAATCCTCCAAGCTTCCTCCTCCAAACCCCAAATCGACATTGATTTCCAATCTTCTTCCGAAGACATGGATCTGGGTGGTGGTGGAAATGAACACCAACTGAAAGCACCTCCAACTCATGGTACCAGTGGAGGACATCCTGGTGATAATGATGATGAAAGTGATGATGAGTCTAGCAAATCACGCCAAGGATCTGGCTTCGATACTGGGTTATCGGATGAGATCATAGAAAATCCTTTTCTTTACTTGAATGCGATAGCAGATTGATCGAGTTGACGCCAAAGTCGAAAATGTAAACACTCAAGTCGGAGTTATCGATTCAAAATTGGACATAATTGTTAAATCCATTTCAGATGTCAAGTCATCCACTCCCTCAATCCAGAACCGATAACAACAATTGGATCATCTTATCTCTCTCAGACTCAAGCACACCATGGAAGAGTCCAAACAATGCTATGCCAATCTCATCGAGCATCATGAAGATACATTTCGTAAAATGTTGACGATTCATGATAAGTTAGTCAAGGCAACTAACGAGCTCATCAAGCAAATGCATATCCTACATGAGAAGCAAGTTCAACATGTGGAAAGGGAAATCCATTCAAAGGACTCACTGAACCTCATAATTCTACAAGTACTTATCAAAGTAATTCGGAATGCACAAAATTTTGTGGACATTCTGAATTATAAATCGGATGAATTCCTTTTGATCTTTGAAGAAACCCTTGACCCACTTAAAGCTTAAGATTCGACTGTCGATGCCTATGATAAACTCTCCAAGATGGTGAATCTGAGTTTTCAAAAGGTTTTTGTGAAGCTTGGAAATTTCACAAATGATGTGAGAAATGCATCGAAATTTGGTCCTTCCGATGCAAGAGGGGGAGAGGCCTCCATGAGAAGATGAAAGCCTAGCTTGGAATTTCAACTCCGAGATGAGTCAGATGACGAATAAGATGAAGATAAGTTGATGATAACTAGAAAAGGAGAAAATGATGAGGAAATTGTCGATGAAAAAGTTATGCTAGCTCTTCAATCGTAAAAAGAGCCACCTTCGTTCGTAAAAATCCTTACTGACGAAGAGAAAAAGAGATGGCTAAACTCAAAACGAAACTGCGTGTAAATGCTTTCCAAGCGACGCAACCAAGGCCACTTCCAATCTCATCTCCAAAAATTATGGATATAGATCAAGGTTCCCCAAGCAAGAAAGATGATGATCTCCCTACACCGAAATTGGTCTTACCAACTTCCGAAGTGATTATAACTCCAGTTGCCCAACAAATCATTCAAAGCACCCCTAGATCTCCAATCAAGGGCAAAGGCAAGGAAATCTAATGTGGTCTGATCAGCTTGATGGAGTTGTCAAGAAAGTATGAGGGCTGGCCACATGACGAGATCAACAAGGCGATTGAAGAAAGCCTTAGGATTCAAGCTCTAAAGGGTTTTTCGAATCCTTTATCCAAAATCTCACCATACTATCCGAAAGAACTTTTACACGAACATCAGATCGTTCCATGTATGAGTTGTGATCTTCCTGCTTAGGACTCAGAATAACTTGAATAGCCAAGATCTCCTTATGCAAGGTATTATGTAATGTTCAGTCCATTACATCTAACTGATGAAAAGAAAATTCTCATTCGAACAGAAAGAGAATGCGTACGCACTTTCTATGCCACCAATGCTTTTCCCGAAAAAGAATTTTGGTCAAAAAGAAGAATCACACAAATTAGTGGTTGTGGAATGAAAGTACTTAGCAAATTCGGACAAGATTTCCATCTATACAACTACTACATCATTCGAAACACCCAGAAGAAGCTCACAATCTTGGATGCTGACTTTTGAACCATCAATCCAAATGATGTTCTTGTGATTGTTGCTCGCCTCAAAGACAAACAAGATTCTAAAAATGTCATTGGATCCTACGATGTGGCCTTAAATTTTTTAAAATATTACATTACTAAATTTGGTCCTTCAGAAGTTGAGTTTTCTTCTTTTTTCGGAACTGAGAAGCTCCTTTCTCCAGTCGAGAAAGAGTTGGAAGAGATTGATTTGCTAAACAAAGGCCCTATCTTAGAATCAGTCCTCGGATACATCTACAAAAGGAAGAATTCGAAAAAGAAGGAGTTCTTTAGGGATGTGCAAAAGCACGTAGTTCTCACCACTGTGCTTCAAAGAATCATCGCCAAAACGGCCAAGTACCAAAATTTTGAGCCAGTTAAGCTAGAGTTTATCCAACAACTCAGTTGGTGGATTGAAGTTTAAAGTTGGCTGCAAACGACATATTTGTTTGTCTTTGGAGATCAGATGTGAAAGCTCATTGATTGCCAAGATTACTTAAGGGGAGATTGTTAGTTCAAAACAAGTGATCCTTTGGCAATCTGAATTACCAAGTTCCGAGATAATTTCATTTCCAATGAAGTGTATAATGGAGTGATCTAAGATAATGAAGTCAGCTAAGCTGATGGACTTTCCAAAGTTAAGAGAAGACTGAATGACCATAGTTTTATAATGTTTTGTCTTGTTGTACTTTGTCTTGTTCTTCAGTAGCGTATGTAGGAGACAAAGGTCAACCATACTGATGTGTCAGGTAGTTGATATGCAATTAACTTTTACTACAATTGTCTCCTTATGTGATTGGTTCTATGTTTGTATAAATAGGACCATCACCCCATGTAATTCCTAACAACCTTTTCACCACTTTTCCAACTTTCAAAGTAAAAAATAAAGAATCATTCAGTCAATCATTTTCTCTCATTCTCTTTGTTCATGTTCATACTCATACTTTTATTACTACTTTTATTATCTTGAATACTTTGTTGTTTTCTTATCTTCAATGCTTGACTGGTTCTTCAAAACTTGTTTGGAAATATTATTAGCCTCCATTGTTGTGTTTATGTCAAGGTTTGAGTTTTCACACCTTATCCTAGATATCTTGGATATCGCAATCTTGAAATCCCATGATGTTTCTCTTCTTTAATTTACTGAATATGGTGTAAAACCCTTTACTCTCACTAGATTTAGATGAACCATCATGAATATGTTTTTATTTCCTTAGTAAGATTATATTTGTTTGATTAATAATTGTGTTCAATTAATCGCTTTACCTTTCATGTTAAAGTTATGATTTTTTTTTAATATTGTTGAGTTATGTTTAGCTAAGAGGACCAAGCTAATTACATTAACGTGTATCCTAATTAGCTTATGGTCATTAAACTATTAGGACTATATATTGATCAAGTCCTATGGTTAGGTAATATTAATTTGTAACTTGACTGCATTAGAGAGTCATAGACATCCATGCTATGCGTTGATTTATTGTCATAACCTTTGACAAGAAATCACTAGATCGTATCCTTCATAGTTCGAATATATCTAATTAGTTATGTGTTAACTAATTGCATGATAGTTGTGTAAGTTGTTCATTAATTATTAGTACTAGTAAATCCAGCCAAGATAACTAGTCATATTACAATTTGGTAATCAACTCATTAATTCATTGCACTTCTAATAAATTAAACTTAGAAACTTAGGGTTTCATATTCTAGTTGATGTACTTCTTCTCTATTGTTATAATTTAGTTCTTTACTTCGTTTGATTAATTTAGTGTTAAAGAAAGTTTTTTTTAGTTTAAACAACCCCCTCCCTTTTTACTTTATTATTATTTATATAATGAGCATTTAAATTATTTGATCTAAACCATTATCGTTCCTTTAGTACTCGACACCCTTTCTTACCAGACTTATACTACTATATGATTAGGTTCACTACCTAGTGTGTGTATTAGTTTAGAAGTGATAAATTAGGATTCATAAATTTAAAACTAGTGAAAACAAACACATCAATGCTCAAGATAGAGATTAGAGAGTTTGTGTTAACCACCCCGTATCGGACCCTAGCCAAGTTATAGTCACATGCCCAGAGGAGAGAGATTGAGATAGAGACGCAGAAGAAGGAGAAAAGGCATACCATAGTTCAGACTCGGCTTGTAGCTAAGCGGTTCAAGCCCGTTGATTCCCGATCTGGAGGCGCGAGGACCCTCACTTGCAGTAAGTGCAGGAAGGTTCATGAGGGTTTATGTAGGGCATGGTCTAGGTGTTTCAATTATTAGAATGAGGGCCATCAGGCGAAGGATTATCCATAGCGTATGAAGGTTTATTTTAGTTGTGATCAGGTGGACCATGTGAAGGCCAATTGTCAATTACTTGCCGCTAGACTAGTTCAGGCACCGTCTCCTACGAATTTTCGAATCACGGATGGCTGTCAGGGGAGAGCTGAGACCCCGAAGCCTAGGGGAAGATCTTACCAGCTGATAACGGAGAATGCCATGGTGGTGCCTGATTCCGTTACTGGTATGTATCTATTTGTTGGATTAAGGTGTCTAAGATCATAACTAAATTGGTATGACTTGTAACTAGAAGCAAAATCCTTTTTGGGTTGCCCTCAGAACTAGTAACTAAAAAGGATGACATCTGGAAAGAGATGTTGATTTATTGATTTATTATATGATTAATAAATAGTAATAAATAATTTGTTAATATATTATATGATCAATATATTAATTAGAAATAATATTTTTCAATTAAGAATTAATCATAAATTAATTCGAATTAATTTTGGGATTAATTTGATTAATTAAATACGCAAGGACTGAAATGTAATTGTTTAATAGTTGAACAAGAAGGAATTCCAGAACCTTCCATCTAGGGGGGACGGTTTTAGGAGATGCCAAAGGCATCTTGAATATTCCTTTTGAAGATAAGGAAACTGGATAACCACCAGGAATTAAAATAGTATTATTTTATTCGGGATTAGGGTTCCAGGGTAGCTGAAAATCTAGTTCCAATCCTTTTTCTCCTCTTGTGTTCTTGTTGCTAGGGTTTGGGTACAAACCATTTGAGGCACTAAAATTTTGGTGCTAGCTTCTCAAGTCAACAAAGGAAGCAATCAAGTAAGCTTGTATGCTATAAGAAGTTTCAGGTATGTAACCCTAGTTTTTAGTCTTCGAAATTGCAAGGGTTTTTTTTCTAGTTTTGTTATTAAAAGTATGTTGCCTTAATTTGAAAGACATAGATCATACTAGCTTGCATGTGCCATTTCTTAATTGTTAAGTGATTTTCCGCATTGAGCATTTTGGTGTAACCTAAGAAAACCATCTTTATTTATATTCTCGGTTATTTAAATATGCATTCTTATGTTTATGTTTCTGTTTACGTACATTTCTTTTGAATTCCATGTCTGCCTTAGTGTTGTTCGACTCAGGTGCGGGTCGATCATTTGTATATCTGTCACGACGTGAACTCAATGCAGATCCAGATTTTTTGGAATTTTCTACCTAATTTGATTTATGTGGTTGTTATTTTGTAATTATCTGTTTTGATATCTGGTAAAATCTAACTTTTTCCTATATTGAATGATTAAATAAAACCCTAAATATTAGGAGATATCATTAGACAAGATAATGATTAATTACAAGTTTAATTAATATTATCCTTATGGATCGAATAACTAATTTAATTAAATTATTAATTAAAAGATAAATATTAAATCCGTAAATGGTTTAAATGATTAATTAATTGATTGATTAAATAATTAATTTTAAATGTTTAATTAAATATTCAATTAATTCAGATAATTAATCTTAAACCTTGTATTTTGAAATATTTTAAAATACACCCTTATATATATATATATATATATATATATATATATATATATATATATATATATATATATATATATATATATATATATATATATATATATAGAGAGAGAGAGAGAGAGAGAGAGAGAGATTAATTACTATATGTATAAGAAAAGGCAGTTAAATCATTAGTAAACCTCATTCACGAAACCATGCTATAAATAGGGTAAAAGGAAACAACCTATACAATAACCATTGAATGGGTGTCCTTTTCACCCATTGCTCTCCTGTATGGTGGAGGTTCGTTAGCTCAATGAGTTTGATAGGACATAATCTTATGAAAAGTATAATGATATAAAAGTACTAGAACCTTCTTTTAAAATCTCACTCTATAGTGTTGTTGATTATAATGACATATGCGGAATTGATAAGATCTAGTGAATCATACAAGAATCATGAACACGAAGAAAACAAGAGTAAATAAATCCCTTTTAAGCTCTCAATAGTTTTTAGAAAGAGTACAAATGGGTTTGCAATAATTCTCTCTCTAAACTAATCTTTCATAAATGTTCCTTACATAACATGAGTGTTGCTCACTTCCTTATAAAGTAAAGACAACTCATTACACACATACAAATGAGTAAGCACACATGACATCCAAGAGTGACTTTGCACCCTAACACACTCTAGTTACTTTAGGAAAATTTTGAAAAGTATGCTAATATATGAAAACGCACATCATTCTTTATAAACTCATTAGTGGAGTGTGTGTGGCTAACCGGTACACTAATTTGGGACTATAAAGTCGAATGATGGTACATATAATAAATTATCATTGTTAATGGAGCGTAATTTAAGATTAAACATGTCATTGATAAAATTCAATGAATCTCAAAAGATCTAGGAATTTCATACTACATTGAAATTGGTGAATTGTTTTACCTACCTTTATAAATTCTCAATAAGACTACGAAATCCCTTTTCTTGATTGTGAATTGTATTTTTGATCCTAGACTTAGATATTCATTTTGGGTTAAAATATTAAGGATTTGTATCAAGTATCAACTAACTAAAACTTTGTCTTTTAATATAGATGTCTACTTCAAATGATGCTCCTGTTGCTCAATCCTCCACTGAAAACAACTCAAACTTCACTATTCTCTCGATCTTATCGAAAAAGCAACCTCGTCCAAACTACATGGATTGGATGCGAAATCTCAAAATGAATCTTCGATATGAGGATAAAGAGTATGTTCTTGAAAAGGCTCTACTTGAAGTTAATGAGTCAACTGCTACTCCATAGGAGCTCGCCGCCTACAAACAACACTATGACGATGCAACAAAGTTTGCTTGCATAATGGTTGCAACCATAGTATCTGAGTTGAAAAAGTTCTATGAGGACTATTGGCCATACGAGATGTGATTGGATCTTGCTGAAAAGTTTCACAAGAAAGCAAGTCAAGAAAGGTATGAGTTCGTCAAGGCGTTAATGGCATGAAAGTTGAAGGAAGGAGAGTCTGTCTGGAACCATGTGCAAAGAATGCATAGATACGTGGAGCGGTTGGAAAAGCTCAATGTGTATCTTGACAAGGAGTTAGACATTTACATGGTCATTAACTCATTGCCACCTAGTTATGATCAGTTCATTCTAACTTATCATTTGAACAACACAGAGACCACATTGACCCAACTCCACAACTTGTTGCGGACAACTGAATTAGGGATGAAGAAAAATCTGGTCCCTTTTGCGACAAGTGCTCCTCTCCTAGCCACTAGGAAAAATTGAGGAAAAAAAGGAAGGCTAATCCTTAATCGAACTTGAAGGGAAAGGCCCATGCTGGAGCATCTGGCAGTGGGTCCAAGTCAAAGTATAATTCTGATATTCTTGTTGTTTATGACCCCAAAAAGGTCACTTACTACTACTATAAAAAAGGGAAATAGAAACAAAGTTACCCCAAATACTTACAAAATTTTAACGATGGCAATGTCAAGCCATCTTCGGCAGGTATGTACACTATTCAAGTCAATAACTCACAACTTACTCGTTCTTGGATCCTTAACATAGGATATGGTTTCCATATTTGTTCTAATTTGTAGGGGCTAAGAGAAAATGAGGAGGTGGAGATGGAAGAATAAATCTGGTCATGGGGAATAGGTGATCTTAACTTGTTACCAATATTAGAACTTATAGTTTAGTGCTTGGTAGTGATGTTATAATAGACTTCATTAAATGTTGTTATTCGTCATAAATGAAACGAAACATTATTTATTTTCATGCATTGTGCAGACAAGGTTTTAGATATTCTTTTGATGATGAGAATGGTTCTATTTTAGCTTATAATAATTGATGTGAATTATGAGCATTTGATTTGGCATGCGTAATTAAAGAACACAAAGAACATGGTGATTTGGGTGCTAAAATATGTATTTGATCATAGTAAATGAGTACAAAAAGGGTACTAGACTAGAACTTCATAAATACATCACTCACTAGTCACTATGAACTACACCTCTCAAGCACACCTCTACAAGTGGTATGAAACCCACTATATATAGAGGTGTTTACATCTCTCTCTCACTCTCTCTCTCTCTCTCTCTCTATGTCTCATGTCACAAGGCAACACTACCACATGCAAGTGGGTCTACAAGAGTTAAACCATTATAAAGTCATTCATGCATAACTTTGCATCCCAACATTCTCCCCCTAAAAGTTAGGAATGGATGACCCGCTTCAATCTTCCAAAAATGAGCAACTTCACGAACCAAGCCTCAAGCATGACACATGTAGAAATGAACTTCAAATCTTCAATTCTTCAATGACCTTCCAATCCGGGTTCTAGAGTGTGAGACCTTCCAAACCGAGCATAAAAAGGCAATTAGGAATATCCAAACATCCACAAGATTACCCAATTTTGAGCATAAAAACTCTCCCCATTTTTATAATCGAAAAATTATTATAAAACCAAAAAGGAATGAGAAAGCGCTCAAATTCAGAAATTTCCATACAAATATCCCCTTTAACACATGGCATGAACGTTTTGCAAAAATCTGGAAAATCCAAAAATATTGCAATTTTCGAACTTGATTTAATCTCGGAACGCCTTTGATGAATTTCTAAAAATTTGGGTAGAAATTGTCAATTTCGAAATTCTACAGTGACCTGGTGAGCCCAAAACAGCCTTAAGTTGCGAAACTTTACCCCAATTGCGAAGCTGGGTATAAAGTGATTTTTCTCATTAACTGCAGGGGTCTGTTTCGAAAATATTCTCATTTTCAGAATTTTCAGCCCAATTTCGAAATTGGGTAAATTCTGCCATTTCGCATAAACTCTAGGGATTTGAAACTAAAATTCAGTTTTTAACACCATTTTTGTTCCCATTTCGAAGGTAGGTTAAAAATGTAAATTCGTTGATAGTTGAGGGATTCGAATCGACACAATTTGTTTCTTCTTCACTACACTTCGAAAATCATATGCAATCAGTAATCTTCGAACAGAGCATGCGGATACCCAGTTCGAACCTTCGAACCGACTTCCCCATTCCAATTCATCGGTCTCAAAGACTTCAACCATTCGATCCTCAAACCTTCCCAAGTCGTTGCTTCACCCCATCAGTCGGCATATCATTCCAACTGTGAAGCCATGTTCGAATCGATGTCCACAAAATTAAGATAATTCGACATCCAAATAAAGAGCATCGGTATACTTTTCGATGTCGACTCCAAATATCATTCGACTCAACCAAATCAACCTTCCATCGAATTCGATTCTTAACCCCTTCAGTCAAATTCGATCACTCCAATCCGTTGAACTCTAAAAGCGATTCGTCTTCAATTAGACATTCGAAACCAAAAACCAATTCCACATCAAAATTGATTTTCACTTTCACAGTCGATCCTTCGTTCTCAGCCAAGTATCGTTCGACACCAAAATAATTTCCAACTATGAATCCATGTTCGAAGTCAACATCCAATTAATCAAACCCAAATCAATAGCTTCGCATAATCCATACTCACTGATTCCAAATTGTCATTTGTTTGACTTCCAAATAATGACCATCGTTCCAATATCACCTTCGATTCATAATAATCGATTCCAACTCAAAATGGACATTTTATGTCAAAATTTATTCCTTTCAACACTTAGTCTCCTTCATTCGAAATCACCATTGACCAGAAAACAACTTCAATTTCCAAATCAACATTCAAGTGTCGAATCAAACTCATTTACTGTGTTCGACATCAAGAACATAAACCCAACCGAATTTCGAAATTGAACCCCAAATCAAGAATGATTTCGACATCCATAGCCCAAATACAACTTGTACAAGCCAATTTCACCCTTCAATTCAAAGAATCACCCTTGAAAATTTGAGTTTGACTTTTTTTAAGTTTGACTTTTCGAAGTCAAAGATCAACAAACATGAAATTGATGATTCTAATACCAAATTCCAGATCAAAAAGTGTCTGTTACACTGTTCTTCATCACATTCAAGTGTTCTTGGTCAAGTTCATCAAAATCAAAGAACCAATTTTCGATTTCATAGCTATAACTTGATCATAATCAACTTTGTGATTGAACACATTAATAAAATCGATTCACAAGTTTAGAATCACAAACAAAACTAATCGATTTGTAAGAACGATCAGAAGAAAACGATACACAAGAACTCGGAAAAAAATATAAGTTACGAACATCAAGAACGTACAAGAGATAAAGCAACGATGATGAATGGTGAACAACGAATAATGGGCTCAAAAAGTTATTATTGGATCATAAAAAATGTTTGGGCTCAATAATGATGAACAGTATCAGATTCATTCTTTTGGATCTCAAACAAACAAAATGTTGGGCTTAATAGTGGATTCGAGTATGAATAGTAATTATAAATTTGATTTAATTCATTTAGAATTAAATTTGGAATCCAATGAGCAATTGTAAAAATTTAATAATCGAATCGAAAACATAAATATTGGATTCGATTGGGCTTGATCAATTGAAGAATTTATTGGATCATAACAAATGGGTTTTTTTAAAATGATCCAATGAGTCAAAATGATTAAAACTTCAAGAACGCAAGCATGAATCAAAGCGATTTAGAGAGATCATCGAGAGACTCACCATAAACGTTCCAATTGTGTTGAATGTAGCCAAACCGAGAACCGTTTCTTCAAAAATCGCTTTGATCTTCGTAGACCCGCTCTGATACCAATTGATGTGAATTATGAGCATTTGATTTGGCATGTGGAATTAAAGAACACAAAGAAAACGGTGATTTGGGTGGTAAAAGATGTATTTGATCATAGTAAATGAGTACAAAAAGGGTACTAGACTAGAAATTCAAAAATACCTCTCAACCACACCTCTACAAGTGGTATGAAACCCGCTATATATAGACGTTTTTACATGTCTCTCTCTATCTGTCATGTCACAAGGAAACACTACCACATGCAAGTGGGTCTACAAGAGTCAAACCATTACACAGTCATTCATGCATAACTTTGCACCCCAACAAGAATGGTGTTTTATGTTTAAAGCTTTACCTTGTAGTTGTGTGTATGAAACTGTGATTTATGTTGATAACTTAGGCAATAATGTATTTCATATTGATTCGTCTAATGGTGTAGGGAAAGCATGCTTGTGGCATTGTCGTATTGGGCACATTAACAAGAAACTCATGGCCCAACTCCAAAATGATGGACTGTTGGAATCATTTGACTTAAGGTCAAATGATGAATGCAAGTATTGTCTTTTGGGCAAGATGACAAAATCACCATTCATTAGAACATGTGAAAAAGTTACAGATGTGTGTGGTCCTTTCATATCTACAACAAGGGATGCAAATTGATACTACGCGACATTTATGGATGATTATAGAAGATATGGGTATATCTACTTAATCAAACATAAATTAGAAACTTTTGAAAATTTCAAAGAATTTAGGCACGAGGTCGAGAATCAATTAGCTAGGAAGATAAAGATGTGTTGATCTGACATAGGTGGAGAGTATCTTAGTATCTAGTTCCACGACTATCTCAAGGAATGTGGAATTATCTCACAAATGACTCCTCTCAGAACACCACGACTTAATGGTGTAGTTAAGAGGCGTAATCGAACCTTGCTTGATATGGTTCGTTCCATGATGAGTTGAGCTTCTCTTCTGCCTACTTTCTGCGGGTATGCTTTAGAAACAACTGCCCATATCCTAAATCTTGTTCTCACTAAGAAGGTTGCCAAAATACCTCATGAGATGTGGACAAGGAAAGTACCCTTGTTCGCGCATATCAAGATCTACACTTGAGAAGCTCTCGTGAGACAAGAAACTCATGACAAACTTGAAACCAGAGCCAAGAAGTGTATTTTAATTGGCTACCCACGGAAGTCTTTTGGATACTTTTTCTACAGACCTAGTGAGAACATGGTCTTTGTAGCTCGATGGGGAGTCTTTCTTAAGAGAGAGAGAGCTCATATTCATAGGATAGTGGGAGTGTTGTTGATCTGGAAGAAGGTCCATAGTCAACCAATGAAGGAACCTTAGAAGACACTAGCTCTCAAATAGAGGATGAGACTCATGTTGAGCCCATTGACAATTCATTACCTCTTCGTCGGTCCAATAGAGTTAGCATACCACCTGAGTTTTATGGTTCCCATATTACTACAGATGGGGACATGTTTATCAGTGATAAACCACTGGTAAATTTAGAAGAACCTGCTAACTACAAGATGACAGGCCCTGAGGTTTCCAAATGGAAGGAGGCAATGGAAACGAGATTCTGTCCATGTAAGATAACCAAGTTTGGAACTTGGTCGATCATGAACCCGGTTGAAAGACAGTAGGTTGCAAATGGAATTTCAAGAAGAATACTGACACGGATGGGAAAGTATAGACGTTCAAAGCTCGACTAGTTGTGAAGGGTTTTACTCAAACCCAAGGGGTTGAATATGATGAGACCTTCTCACCAATGGATAAGATCAATTCAATCAGGATTATGCTTGCCATAGCTTCCTTTTATGATTATGAGCTGTGGCATATCGATGTTAAAACCGCCTTCCTAAATGGGAAGTTGGTTGAAGATGTTTACATGAGTTAGCCAGAGAGTTTTTTACATTTCAAGTATACTGATAGAGTGTGTAAGCTTGAGAAATCTGTCTGTGGATTGAAACAGGCATCTCGCAACTAGAATCTTTACTTCCACAAGAAAGTCAAAGAGTTTGGATTCTCTAGGAGTGAGGATGAGTCATGTGTGTATGTCAAAGCTAGTGGGACTATAGTGACCTTTCTAGTGTTGTATCTTTATGACATACTTCTTATAGGAAATGACATTCCTACCTTGCAAAAAGTAAAATCTTGGCTTGGGAAGTGTTTAGAGACCTATATTCTTAGGATAAGGATTTTAAAGGACAGAAAAAAGAAGACTTATTGGTCTTAGTCTGTAAGGGTCGAATTGTTGTAATTAGTCGAAATGTATTTTGAACTCTTCGAATATTTTGTAATATATTTTACTAGGGCGCTTTCATTCTAAGCTTAAGTGTCTAGGCCTTAGTATATTTTTTGTACGCTTTCTGTTCCCTATAAATAGGGATATTTTACTAGAGTTAGATAAGAGTTTTTACAGACCTGTCTATTTTCTCTGTAAACATTCGAAAGCGTAAATCAAGCTGAAACAAGATCATATTTACATCCGGTGTTCAATCTCGCATTCTTACTTGAATTCATACTCTGATTAATTCAATACTCGATTCATTGGATCATCAATTGGTATCAGAGCAGGAATCATATCTCTGATCTGATTTTCACGCTGTTCAAAAGGTTTTTGAATCAACTTTTTGATTCAAAAGTTTCCGTACTTTTTGAAAGTGAAAAATTGTCTAGATCTTAGTTTGTGATTCGATTCTGCATTTGAATTGTTGAATCGAGTGTTATTCTCATCAATTCAATTTGATTCATCTAGTTTGTTTTCAAATTCTCAAATCTTTTCAAACTTCTCAAAATCATCTTCCGTACAACAATGGCGAGTTTTAATCTCAATTCGATGACCTCATTTTCTCATCTGCTAGGTTCATCAACCAAAATTCCAATGCTAATCCCTGAATACTATGATCAGTGGGCTGATCGTATGCAGGATTATCTGAATGCTCTTGATGAAGAATTATGGACATGTATCACTGGAAATGTCAATGTTCCAGTGAATGTTCAACCAATCGGATCTTATATAACAAATTATGGTGTTGATAATCAATCTGATCGTCTGAAGAAACTGGAGAAAAGGTGTTTGAGGGAACTGCGAGGTGCTTTACCTCCAGTTGTGTATAATTACATTAGGAGTTGTACAACTGCAAAGGAGGTCTGGAACAATCTGAAAGATAAGTTTCAAGGAAGTGAGAAGACGAAAATCAATTCAGTCAAACAGCAGACAAAAAGAAGGTGAAACAATCGAAGTCTATTATGATCGACTGAACGAGTTAATCTATCGTTGTAATCGCTATGGAATTACCAGGACTTCAATGGAATTCAATCTCATATTTGTGATGGGTCTTCGAAAAGAATGGAGAAGCGTAAGTATGATGGTGAAGAATCAGCAAAGTTTTGATACATCAACTCTCAATGATTTGTACAATCAGTTGAAAACACACGAAACTGAGGTAAATGAAATTGCTGAAGAAACGAAACTGAATTTGGGAGGTCCAATGGCACTGGTATCAAAGATATCTGAGAAAGAAGCTGAAAATGGTGATTCTGAGGAAGAAGAAGGATTCATCATGAATTCGGATGATGAGGCAATAGCTTTTTACTCGAATAATCGTGTTAAGAAGTTTTTCAAAAAGCCGTTCAATCCGAAAACTAAGCTTGCTGAGGGAAAAGGAAGTGTTGTGAGTAAAACTGCTGATGAGGAGAAAAAGAAAGTTGAGAAGAAAGATTCGAAAATGTCTGAAGGAAAGATTGAGAAAAAGTTGAAAGGTGATGCTGGAATAGATTGTCATTATTGCAACGGTGCGAATCATCTTGCAAATGATTGTATGCTTCGAAAGAAGGATGAGAGGAAGAATAAAGTCAAGGATGAGGCGTATTATGCAGAGAAGCTGGAAGACGTTCGTGCGAAAGCTAAGAGTTTGTCATTAGTTGCAAAGGGTGAACATGAGGATGAAGATGGAACTTATCAAATCTGGTCATCTGGATCAGACGATGAAGAAATGCGAAATCCGACACATGGAGCGTTGTATGCGAAAATGGAAGAGGACTCAGATGATGAGGAATTCGAAGTGAAAGGACGATGCTTCGTATCCAAAGCAGCAGACAAATCTCCAATGACAACAAAGGTACGTAAAATTCTTGAATCTTTTAATATTCCTACTCATGCTTATGATTCTGAACTAATATCTTTTGATGAGACGGTTACTTATTTTGATTCAGTTGTTGTGTCTGCTAGTAATGAGGCCAACAAATTATCCATGGAGTTGTTAGATACCAAAAAGAGATTAGACTTGAAAATAAGCAAAATTGAATGTTTGGAATTACAAGTTACAAACATTATGTGTGATAGAGATACTTTAACGAGTGAAGTCAAACTTTTGCTAGCACAAAGAAACATTTACTGTAATTCTGCGAAAAGACTTTATGGCAAATTAACTGATTTACATCATTCAAGTGACATAAGTAAAGAGCAACATAGAAAATTACTACCTTTTCTAGCATTCGAAAGAGATAAGGTAGATAATATTTCGTATGATTGTGAGAAAATAATGGCTGATTTTGACAAAGTTCCTGATGATAGATATAAATATGGAATTGTCAAAATTAATGAATATCTTGATGCAAAAGAATTAGTTAACATCGTGAATGATAATTTGACTAAATCTGAACAAATTCAATTTTTGAAAAAGACTGAGAATTCAACATCTGATTCTCAATCTAATTTTGCTGATATTGAAGATAATTCTGACAATATTAGTGAAATTAGTGAACTTGAAGATGTTGATTGTTCTCAGTTGTCTGTTATTAATGTTGCATCAACATCTAAAGGGAAAGAAAAAGTTAAGGATTTGATGGTTGAAAATGAAACCGATATACCCTCAACTTCGAAAGTTAGTGATATGAACTTCGTGGATCTCAAAGACGGTCAAACTGATGATAGTGATGATGAAGATGAAGAGAAAATTTCGAAAGAAAAGAAATCTTCAAAGGAAGAAGAAAATCCATGAATAGTGGTTGATCAGGTGTATGGTGATACACAAAAGTTCGAAAAAGTGATGAATGAAAAAGGTGAACACTATCTTGAAACGAATACAGTGGTTTATCCAAATTTCAAGTGTACAGATGATGTCATTTATCCAAATCAAGTTTTCGTAACTACTGGAAATGTTGAGAAAATTAAACCAGAATTAAAGAAGTTAGTTGAAGAGGATAATTCAAAAACAACTGATGAAGGTTTTTTCGCAAATCAAAGCACAGTTGAAAACAACTTAACAAAGAATTCGTATGTTTTCCAACGTCAAAAACCACAAAGAAAATGGGTTGAAAAATCAAATATTGAAAAAGAGAATTCAAAACAAGTTGAAAAGGAATGTGAAAAAGTTGTCAAATTAAACTCCAAGGAATTCAAAGATCAAATTGACAAATTTTCGAAGGAAAACAACATTTCAAAAAGACAAGCAAGAAAGAAAATATTTTGGCAAAATGTTGAGTCTCAAAAGGTGTCTGAATCACAATCACCAAAAAATGCTTTCAAAGCTAAAAATTCATCTGTTTCAACAAAACCTCAACATTCATCTCAATCAAATCATTCAAAGTCTGAAGTGAATAAACAACCAAGGTTTTCGAAAGTTTCAGTAACTAATATTCCAAGAAAATTTTCAAATAACTCAAATCCAAATCAAAAATTCTTTCAACGTCAACATTTTAAATCAACAGTTGATACATCATATGCTAAATCTTTTATAACAAATCCAAAAGTTGATTTTGTTCCTAAAAAGCCAAATTTTCCAAATCAAACGAAGAAAGAAACTACGAAAATTTCACGAGAAAAAGGAATGACTTCAAGGAAGAACATTGATCATTGGCTTGAAGGCAAAGGAAAGATGTATCAATCGAATACATTTTCAAAGGAGCAAATTCACGAAGCATATGAGAAGTATGTGAATACTTCATCGAATGGCAGTTCATCTTCTAAGGATTCGAACATTTCAGTCAAAGCATGGAAACCAGTAATAAAAGCAAAGGATGTTCATTCACAAACTCAGAATTCGAAGGGTAATGTCAGTGAACATTCGAAACCATCAAAAACTTATGTTTCGGTTCCTTTAAATGAAGATGTAAACTTAATTGATAGTCTCAAAACAAAAGTTTGTGATTAGGTTAAAAGTTCTTCATTGCATTCGAAATTGAAATCTAATTTCCAAGGACCCAAAAAGCCTTGGGTACCTAAATTTTTCCATTGAATGTAGGTACTATCTGACGAGCAATATGATAACAAGTGGTACATCGATAGTGGTTGCTCTCGTCACATGACTGGGAATAAGGAGAATTTACGTGATTTTCAAAGTCTCAAAAATGTTGGAGTAGTGAAGTTTAGGAACAATCAAAAATGTCAAGTCAAAGGATATGGGAAGATCACGAATGGACAATTCACAGTGAATCGTGTGGCGTATGTTGAAGGTCTTCAACATAACTTGATAAGTGTTTCTCAACTTGTTGTGGGCACTGGCAATCAAGTTCTTTTTAACGAAGAAGGAAGTATTATTTCGAATGTCAACACAAAAGAGGTGTAACTGAAATCCAAAAGGAAAGGTGACATGTTCACTTTGGACATCAATCTGATAGTAGGGAAACCTGCTATATGTCTTCTTTCGAAAGCAACATCAGACTTAAGTTAGCTTTGGCATCGTAGACTTTCTCATCTCAATTTTCGAAACATCAATAAACTTGTGATACAAGATCTGGTAAGAGGTTTACCTGTACTTAAATTTGACAATGATTCTTTATGTGCAGCTTGTGAAGTTGGAAAGCAACATAAACAAGGTCATCCAATTACGATTGAATCGAAAATAGTTGCACCTTTGGAACTCTTACATATTGATTTGTGTGGTCCTTCAACTGTTTCAACTCTCAACAAGAAAAGGTACATTTTAGTGATTGTTGATGATTTTTCTAGATTTACGTGGGTTTATTTTCTCAGGCTTAAATCTGAAGTTGCACAAATCATGATTGACTTTATCAAAAATATGGAAACAACATTGAAGAAAACTGTTCGAAAAATTAAGAGTGATTATGGAACTGAATTGAAGAACAATGTTCTTGATTCATTTTTGGTGAACAAAGGAATTTCACATAACTTTTCATCTCCATACACACCACAACAAAATGGTGTTGTTGAACAAAGAAATAGGTCTCTATGCGAAGCGGCAAGGACTTTGTTGGCATATGCGAATCTTCCACAATACCTTTGGCTTAAAGCAGTATCCACCGTATGTTTCACTCAAAACAGATTTTTCATTCATCGTCGTTTTAACATAACTCCATATGAAATTCACAACAATCGAAAACCTAACGGCAAATTTTTTTCATGTTTTCGGATGTAGATGCTTCATTATGAATCTCAAGGATAATCTTACGAAATTTCAAGCTAAAGCAGATGAAGGGATTTTCTTGGGATATTCGCATAATTCAGTCGCATATCGTGTGTTGAACAAACAAACACGAAAAGTTGAAGAAACTTTTAATCTTACATTTGATGATTACTACATTAAACAAACTTCCTCACAGTTTGAAAAACATCCTATTCTGAAAGACATACAAGATGAATCTGAATCCTCATAAACATTAGATATTGATTATGATTTAATTTTTGGAATTTCAGATCATGTTGTTGATGCTGAAATAAAAGCAAATGATAATCATCTCTCTGAACTAACAAAGCTTAATGATTATTCGACATCAACTTCTCCAGAGAAAGGCGAAAGTATGCAAAATAATCCAGTGGAGGGGGAGCAATTGGATTCGAATACTATAGTTGAGGGAGAACATTCTTTCGAGTGGGAGAATGAAAGAATGAATGCTGATGTTGAGGGGGAGCATAATGTTGAGGGAGAACATTTAGAAAATATTGAGAATAATAATGATTTTGATGATGTTTGTTCAATTGCAGGTTCAGAGAATGAAGATATATTCGAAGATGCACCTTTGGAATTTGATCCAGCATATCCGCCAATGGAAAAGTGGACAAGAGATCATCCGAAGGATCAAGTAATTGGGAATCCACAAGAGGGAGTTTTAACAAGAGCTCAAATTCGTGCAAAGAATGAGGTATTGAATAATCATGAAGAATTTTGCATGTTCAATGTTTTCATCTCTAAAATTGAACCAAAAACAGTTAAGATTGCAATGGAACAATCAGATTGGGTTGTTGCAATGCAATCTGAATTCTCTGAATTTGAACGAAACAAGGTTTGGAGATTTATTCCTAAACCTGAAAATGTTTCGATTGTCGGGTTAAAATGGATTTTCAAAAATAAAACCGACAAAGATGGAAATATAGTTCGAAACAAAGCCAGACTTGTTGTTAAAGGATATTCACAAGAAGAAGGAATCGACTATGAAGAAACTTTTGCCCCTGTCGCAAGACTCGAGGCGGTTCGTATATTTCTGGCTTATGCAGCTCACAAAGATTTTGATGTTTATCAAATGGACGTGAAGTGTGTATTTCTAAATGGAGAGCTTGAAGAAACTGTTTACGTGGAACAGCCCCCAGGTTTTATTAACGAAGACTTTCCAAACTGTTTACGTGAAGTGTGCATTTCTGGCTTATGGTTTGAAACAAGCACCACGAGCATAGTATGCAACTCTTAATTCATTTTTGAAACAATATAAATTTAAACAAGGATCTGTTGATCCCACATTATTTCGAAAGAAATTTGGGAATCATCTAATGCTTGTTCAAATTTATGTTGATGATATTATTTTTGGCTCAACTGACCCTGCTTTATCTAGAGAATTCGAAGATTTGATGAAAAGTAAGTTCGAAATGAGCATGATGGGAAAAATCAATAATTTTCTTGGTTTGAATATTCGTCAAAACAGAGAAGGAATTTTTATTAATCAAGAAAAATGTACGAAGAATCTGTTGGAAAAGTTTGGATTGACGAATAGCACGAAGTTACGAGTTCCAATGGCAACTGGCATAATGTTGACACCTTCGTTAGATAAACCTGCAGTTGACCTAACTCTTTACAGGAGCATGATTGGTTCATTACTTTCTCTTACAGCAAGTAGACCTGATATCATGTTTTCTGTGTGTAATTGTGCTAGGTATCAGTCAAATCCACGAGAACCACATCTCACTGCTGTGAAGAATATATTTCGTTATCTTAAAGGAACAATTTCGTTAGGATTGTGGTATCCTTCGAACACTGGGTTCTTTATACAAGCATATTCGGATGCAGACCTGGGTGGTTGTAATCTTGATCGAAAAAGCACAAGTGGTGGATGTCAATTTCTCGATGGCAAATTGGTGAGCTGGCAGTCGAAAAAGCAAACATGTGTCTCAATATCAACAGCTGAAGCAGAATATGTGGCTGCTGCTGCTTGCACTTCACAAATTATATGGATTCAAAGTCAATTGCGTGATTATGCAATTAATATGAAAAAGATTCCATTATATTATGATTCTCAAAGTGCAATAACAATTTGTCATATTCCTGTGCAGCATTCGAAGACTAAACATATAGCACTTCGTTATCATTTCATCAAGGATCATGTGGAGGATGGGAATATTGAAGTACATTTCGTGAAAACAACTGATCAGTTAGCTGATATTTTCACGAAACCTTTAGATGAAAAATCCCTTGTGAGAATTATAGAGGGACTTGGAATGATCGATGGAAATTCTGTTCCATGTGAAAAAGAAGAATGATGCATGATAAGGACTGATTCAGAGGCGCTGAATGAAAGACAAAGCAATATCCGTCAGCATTCAGAGGTTACTGTTCATAGTCAACACTTCGACCCCTTCGAATTCGTAAATTTGTCACTTATTTTAAGGGTTGATTCAGAGGTTACTGTTCATAGTCAACGCTTCGACCCCTTCGAATTCGTAAATTTGTCACTTATTTTAAGGGTTGATTCAGAGGTTACTGTTCATAGTCAATGCTTCGACCCCTTCGAAAATTCAAAAATCCAAAAAGATTTTCGTTTGTTTTGTCATTTAATTTTCGAAAATTCAAAAATCCAAAAAGATTTTCGTTTGTTTTGTCATTTAATTTTCGAAAATTCAAAAATCCAAAAAGATTTTCGTTTGTTTTGTCATTTAATTTTCGAAAATTCAAAAATCCAAAAAGATTTTCGTTTGTTCTGTCTATATTTTCGAAAATTCAAAATAACAAAAATATTTTGATTCTTATTTCTTTTTAGTATTTTGTTACAGACAATCTTGAAGACACAAAATGGATTATGCTTGCAGTTCTAGGGTCAGGTACATTTTTTCGTATGAATCGATAAATTTTTCATCATTTGAACTAGTTAAGTTGTCCCTAGAAGCATGTTGCTGCATGTTGTCCAAAAGCCTCAATTGACTCAATGTGTGTGTACGAAAGCCTTAATGAAATTTGTCATACGAAAATTTCTTCCCAATCAGGCTTATATTCACATTAGTCTCTGAGCTACCTGACTCTTCTCTAAATGAGTTAAGAGTTTACTGTTTGGTCCAAACATAACAGAGGTACTTTTCCTGTCTTACATCAATCTTTTTCATCCATAAAGTTCTTACACGATCACACACTAAGACATATGTCCGAGAGGTCTCTGATCAAACCCATCGAGACTTAGACATATCAAAAATATGTGTTTATGATCTGACATCATGAGACCGTGATGCAAGTGAAACCCAATTTTCACTACACTTTTAAGGCATTGACGGGGAACAATGTTCCAGATTTTCACGAAACTTTTGTTTCAGTACCAAAATCCGAAACTCCAAATCATATTCATTTCGAATAAGTGGTCTTGATCAAACATTCGAAACCCATGATGTTTGTTACCCAACAAGATCCAGAACAAATTTTTTTTATGAATATGATTTCCGTGTGAGTTTCATTTGAAAATCCAAGTCAGTTAAAATTTTTCAAAACATACTTGTCAATGACTACACTGGTTAAACAAGTAATTTCTATTATAATTTATCACCTTATGTTTAGGTTGATATGTAACGAAATTTTTTCCCTACCCACGAAGCATTATAAAAGAAGCCCTTTGATACTTATCAACAAGTATTCGATTGTAATTCACGGGAAACCACATAAGCTATTGATCATTTCTCTTAATGATTAATGAAGTAATCTTTGCCCGGGATTTCATCTGCTTTTGTGTCAATTGTTTGACATCACAATATCCCAAAATTTTCTAATCTTTGTTTCTCGTCTACATTCTTTGGAACACTGCACTCACGAAATCCTTGAGGTTCTGAGTAATACCAACTCAGGCTGATGATTTCGAATATCTGGCATATGACTTCGCTTTTCATCCCAAAAGTGAAAGAGCCTTGCTTCCATTCGAAGGGTTCTGACGGTTACAATATTCTTGGGGATTACAAGACAGGCTATTTATAAATGACGTATGGTATTCTGTCCGTTTTTCAAGGCGATGTGACAGCTACTTTTTGACGCATGCTACTTTTACGCAGTAATGGTCCGATTTTCAAGGTGCCACGTCGGATATCATTAAATACCTATCCCGCTTCAAATTCAAACTTCAGGGTTACATATAAAAGGGGATTCAAGGGTTCATTATTCCTTTACGCGATCAAAAAGCAAAATTACCCAAAATTCTCTGATCATCAAAATCTTCAAACCCTAACAATGGCGACTTCTGCTCATGTTGATTCTCATACCACTGAAGATGCCTCTTCATTACCAATAATGAAGATTCAACCAACAAACTATCACTTGGAGGGTGATGTTTCTCAATATCCGGAAGAACTGAAGATGCTCATCGTTGCTTTGAAGAACTCTATGTTGTCAAAGGCGATGTTCAGTTCATTTTCTGTTCCAATGTTATGGCTATCTCAAGAAGGATCTACTGCTACATATAACAAGGCTTCTGATACGATTACTTTTCATCTGGTGAATGACAAAAACGTCAGGCTATCCAAGAAACTCTTCTGTCAAATTCTTGATATTCCGAATACACCTCCATATGTTGCTTTCACATTCCCCCAAATCGTTAACATGTTTAATGAGATGGGATATCAGCCTCCATTGTCTAAAATAAGTGATTTTAAGAAATCTGGTCTTCCACGACTATGGAATTTCTTATTTGGAATCTTTCTACGATGTTTAACTGGGAGAACAGTTGGTCTTGATAAAGGAAGAATGGAAGTTTATGCAATGGTTGCTGGAATCTACTATGATCTTCAAGTGGATTATTCTACACAATTATGGAAGGAATTCCAAAAGGGTGTAGAACATACGAATGTTATTCATGGTATTTCGTGTGCAAGGTAGTGGAGCCTAATTTTTCAATACTTTTATGAAAAGGAAGGGATTTTGGTTCCCAATGATGAAGAAAGAGCCATTTTCCAATCGTACCACTATCCGCAGGATGTCACAGATAGTGCGGAAGTTTTTCCATCAGTTGCTCGTATTCCTGATGCAATGCTTAAAAGAGTTGATCCTTCGAATTCTGTTTTGGTGGCATATTTGAAGACTATTGATTCTACAATTGAAACTGGCATATTATTGGGAAGAGATGATAAGAAATCCAAGAAGACGAAAAAGCCAGAGACAGAGATCAAATCTTCGAAATCTCCCAAGAAGAAGCCTGAAACAGTTGAGGTATCTGTTGATGAAACTCAAGTGATTGAGCCCATTATTAAAGAAACACAAGAGAATGTAGTCATTCCTTCGAAGACTGGTATTTTTCGAAGAATCAAAATGAAGTTAACCCATAAACGCAAGTCTCCTATCCATAAAGTTATTTGAAAACCTCAAATCACTCATCAAGGTGTTTTGATTAGAGAAGTGCCAGTACCTGTTTCTCCGGTGTCTAAGAAACGAAGGGCTGAGGATATGGCAAAACAGTTATCAAAGAAGAAGAAGAAGAAGACTCGAAAACTTGTAATTTCTACTGAGTCAACAGAAGATGATGAGGAACGAATTCCAGAAACCCCAGAGATAGCTCCTAAGCAGACAATCATCATACCACCCGAAGATTCGGTTGCCAAATCAGTTTCTGAGGAGGTACGAACTTCAGGCATCCATGCACACGTATCTGATATGGATGCAAATGTCAATATGGGTGATGGAGATACGAAGAATGAAGATCAAGGTAAATCTACTTCTGCTCCATTTGAAAGCATTGTTTCTTTGTCACAATCCACAATTCCAACTACTTCAACCACTGATTCTCCTACATTCGAACACATTATCAATCAACCATTCACTTCAATTTTTTCTTCTCAATCCACTGATACACCCAAACCAACTTCGAATGTTCAAGAACCCATTTTTATGGAGACAGAAACTGATACAGAGGGGTTTGGAGGTACCTTTGAAGAATTGGAATTTCATGAAGAAGAAAAACAGTTTCCAGATCATCTGCTGATGACCATGAACCAGTTTAAAATTTTGAATCAGAAGTTGAATTCGATAATTCAATCTCAAGCTGATCAGGGGGTGGTTCATCTGTTTCTAGTTTGGAGGTTGATTCACTGTTGAAAATGCTCGAAGCCAGAGTTGTGAGCAAAGTCTCTGGCATGATTACGGATTCTGAATCTCGAATTTTGGAGAAGGTTGATTATAATGATCAAAATAATGAACTTAGGATCAAATCTCAAACTTCAATGTTTACCAGTGATGTGAAAAATTTGAAGAATGTCACAAAGGAAAGGCGTGTTCTTTTTGTGCAAGAAGTGAAGAAGGTCAGGGAGGATGTAAATTTGTAGATTCACGAACTTCGTGAAGACATGCAAAAAGAAGTTGCTACTGTTCAACAAGATTATGCATCCTTGAATCAAAAGGTTGATATAATTTGTGATGCAGTCACAAGATTTGTTAAATTGTATGAAAATTTGAGTCCGCAACTTACTCAACTTTCAACATCCGAAAGAACAAGCTTTGATGAAGTGATAACTTTGATCAAGGAGTTAAAAGAAATTTCTGACAGGCCGGTTTCTTCTTCCTTGATCACTCCTCAATTTTTATCACAGAAGTTTATCCAATTCGAAGCCATTCTCAACAAACAACTTGCTCCACTCTTTCGCATATCAAGTCTTCTTCCAACAACGCATGCCCCGCCTGTTTTCACAGGGGTGCAAGGAGGAGAAAGAAAAACTAGTGAGTCGAAGACTAGTGGTGAAGATGTGAAAGTTGTAGGAAAATTATTTTCTTCGAAGATCCCAACAACAAAGCCAGTTATTGTGTCTGCTGGGATGGTTACTTCAACAGTTGTTACAACACTACCTATTACAAGACCTTTTTTCGAAAGGAATTGTAATTGGTAAATCTATAGAGACTGGTGAAAGTGGTTCGAAACTAAAAGAGGCAATTGACAATCCAGCCATGAATGATAAAGGGAAATCGATTGTAGTGGAAAAATCGAAAGAAGAAAAGAAGGCTGCAGCTGAAGCTGAAATTGATAAACTCAGGATGATTCAAAATATTATGGTTCAGCGTGCTGGTGATCCGAAGTAAATGGACAAAGGTGATCCTGCCAAACACTACAATTATGAAACAATTGAGGCCAAGGTAGCGTATAATCACATGTATTCGTTTGAGAAGAAGCCAAAACAGAGTTATTTGGTTACGAATACTGATACAAGCCAGCTGGATTTTCCGATAAACGAAATGACGTTCATCATGCCTCATTTCAAGGCTGAAGGAAATTTTAAAGAAAAAGATGAAGGTACACACATGAAAATTCGTTTTCATGCTGTTCTTGCAAAAGCCCCTGAGGAAGTGTGGTCACTGGTTAAAATCAAGAAAGTGATCAGTATGAAAAAGGATGTGATATTCGAAAACACAGTCCAACATTTCAAGTATGTGGTTGCCAGGGCAAATGGAAATATTTTCGAATTCACTGTTGCAGATTTTCCATTAATGAACTTATATGATCTTATACAAGTTGCATTACTTTTGAAAGACAAATCATTTTCATACCTTCAAAACACAGAACCCGATGAATTCAAGCTTGGAGTAGCTCACATCAAGATTTTTATCGAAAACTATTATGAGTGCTTGGCACTAACAGATGTTGAATTAGCTACTGCCAAAGGAATGGAAATTAAAGCTTCGATGGCTCCAACGAAGACTCAAGTAGAATTGAAAAAGTATGCTGATGGTGAAATCTGCTTGAAGCCTTTTGGAATGGTATTCGCAGGAAAAGACAAAGCTGAAAAAGCTAAACGGTTCTTATTCCAAGCAAGCGAAGTGGAGAGATATTCAACATCTCAATATACGAACTTGTTTGTTCGTATGAATCATTGCAAGAAAAACAATGAAGGAGATAAGAAGAAGATTATCTCCTGGTACACGGAGATTCGAAGAGTGTTACTGTATTCTATCACGCTTCTTACGAATTGAAGACTTCGACTATGATTACAAAGGGGGAGATTGTAAGGGTCGAATTGTTGTAATTAGTCGAAATGTATTTTGAACTCTTCGAATATTTTGTAATATATTTTACTAGGGCGCTTTCATTCAAAGATTAAGTGTCTAGGCCTTAGTATTTTTTTGTACGCTTTCTGTTCCCTATAAATAGGGATATTTTACTAGAGTTAGATAAGAGTTTTTACAGACCTGTCTATTTTCTCTGTAAACATTCGAAAGCGTAAATCAAGTTGAAACAAGATCATATTTACATCCGGTGTTCAATCTCGCATTCTTACTTGAATTCATACTCTGATTAATTCAATACTCGATTCATTGGTTCATGATAGTCATAGTACATCCCCGGAAAAAATATTGAAGCGTTTCAATAAGGATAACTCTAGGAAAAGGGATTTTCCCATTCACTGTACTGTTAAGTTGAGTAAGACTCAAAGTCCCAGTACTAAGGAAGAAATAGATAACATGAGTTGAGTCCCATATGCTTTGGCAAATCCTGCCAGAGCTCATTAGATAGCGGTCAAGAAAATTCTCAAGTATTTGCGAAGAACAAAAGACATGTTCATAGTTCCTGGTGGCAATGATATGTTGAGAGTGAGTGGTTATAGTGACTCCAACTTTCAAACAGACCGTGACAACTTTTGTTCTTAATATGGCTAGGTTTTCTTACTTAATGGAGGAGCGGTGACTTAGAAGAGTTCCAAGCATTCAACGGTGGTTGACTCTACTTCTGAGTCAGATTACATTGCAGCAGGTGAGGCATCATAGGAAGTGACTTGGTTGAAGAATTTCATCGGTGATCTCGGAGTAGTCCCGACAATTCAAGAGCCAATGGAACTATTTTGTGATAATGAAGGCGTGAATGCCTTAACTAAAGAACCAAAGGATCATGGGAGATCCAAGTATATCGATAAAAACTACCATTACATCAGACATAGGGCTGAAGAAGGTCATCTCCTGGTAAAGCGAGTATCATCATAAGACAATCCTGTTGATCCTTTGATGAAGGCTCTAAGCAGGGTTAAGCACAACCAACATGCTAGGAGAATTGGCTTGAGAGATGATATTAGTTTTAGTAGTTAGTTGATAGGTTGAAACTTTGTGACAAGATAATTGTAATTGATTTGGTGAATAAATAATAGATAACTATTTATGAGTATCGTACTACATTCGTCAATTATTTATTCTTGTGTTTCATTTTACATGTTTAACTTCCTGAGTAATTTGAATATTCAAAACTCCACAGTCGCTCATAATTTTGGAAGTTAGCAGTGATTTAAGACTATCACGAATCAATTATTTTCTATGGAGATTAGAATTGCAATAGGATTGCTATAATATTCATAAGTTCTTAGAAAATGGATATTTTAAGTATTGTATACACTCACGCTTAGAGATTACTTCATGGATTTAGTCATGAGTAATTCTAAGACGATAATATCTTCTACTCTCCAAATGAAGATACATAAGTTGTAATTTACAAGTCGATTAAGCATTAAAACACATCAGTAACAGGATGTTATAAAATTCAGTATCATGTATGATTTGGTGAGTAAAAGTCACAATTATGTAGTCAAAGTTTATTCGTTCCTTTTTCCCTAATGGGAAAAAGAGATATCTTTGGGCCCCTCGGTGATTTGGTGTTAACTTTATAGTGTTGGGCCCAACCATGACTAAATTGATGTGTTCAATTGGTAGTCTAATGACGTCATCACTAATCCGGAAATTGGTAAACAAAATTTTAGTCAATGAGATTGATTGGATCCCATGGATCCTGTCTATATGATATCTTGAAGAACTAAAGGATAGCTGATAACCTATCTTAGGGTCGACGTTTGATTTGAATCGGAGTTTAACAGTAGCCTGGGAAGCACATTTTGATGTTTAGCTCAAGGTTATAATTGCAATTTTAGTTATAGACTTACCCAAGTGGGAGACTGTTGAATTAAAATGTCTAAGATCATAACTAAATTGGTATGACTTATTATTAGATAGAAAATTCTTTTTGGGTTGCCCTCAGAACTAGTAACCGAAAAGGATAACATTTGGAAAGAGATGTTGATTTATTGATTTATTATACAATTCATAAATAGTAATAAATGATTTGTTAATATATTATATGATTAATATATTAATTATAAATAGTATTGTTTAATCAAGAATTAATAAAAATTAAATGGAAATAACTTTGGGATTAATTGGATTAACTAAAGGTGCGAGGACTGAACTGTAATTGTTCAATAGTTGAACAAGAAGAAATTCTAGAACCTTCCATCTAGGGTGGATGGTTTTAGGAGATTTCAAAGGCATCTGGAATATTCCTTCTAAAGATAAGGAAAGTGGATAACCACCCGTAGTTAAAATAGTATTATTTTACTCGAGATTAGGATTTCCAGGGTTATCCTATCATGAATAAATAGTACCCCTTCGGTTCCCTCTTTTCGTCCAAGCCATATACTAGAAGGATAGCCGAAAATCTGGTTCTACTCATCTCTATCCTCTTGTGTTCATGTTGCTAGGATTTGGGTACAAACCATTAGAGGAACTAAACTTTTGGTGCTAGCTTCTCAAGCCAACAAAGGAAGGAATCAAGTAAACTTGCTTGCAATAACAAGTTTAAGGTATGTATCCCTAATTTCTAATTTTCAAAATTGTTAGGGTTTATGCTAGTTTTGTTATTTAAAGTATGTTGCCTTAATGTGAAAGACATAGATCCTATTAGGTTGCACGTGCGCGTTCTTAATTGTTAAGTTATTTTATGCATTGATCATCTTGTTATAACCTAAGAAAACCATCACTATTTATATTTCCTCTTATTTAAATCTGCATTCTTATGTTTATGTTTTTGTTCAGGTACATTTCTAGTGAACTCTATTTCTGCTTTAGTGTTGTTCGCCTCAGGTGCGTGTTGATAATTTGTATATATGTCTTTAGATAGGAGCTTTGATGTACCTCTTGGGGTATTAGATTGTTCGTTATTTGTTTCCCTTACAGACGAACACAAGGTTTCTACTACTAGTGTCTTCTGTGATTGTGTTCTGGAGATATTCAGAGTGCCTTTTCCGATTGATATGTTCCATATTCTGATGGGGATGTTTTTTTATTGTGGGTATGAATTGGCTAAGCTGGTTTGGGGATCTTATTGAGTGTGAGCGACATTTAGTGGTAATGCGTACCCTATGTCGTCATGGATTGGCTGAGCTGGTTTAGGAATCTGCTCGTCGATGTGATAGTTTGTTCAAGAGTTCCCTGACGTGTTCCCAGTGGATTTTCCTGGCATACCTCCATAGAGGTGGTTGAGTTTAGGATCGATCTGATCCCTAGGGCGTCCCCTATTGCTAAGGCGCCATATCGCCTCGGATCACCCAAGATGCAGCATTTTTCCTCTCAGCTTCAAGAGATGTTGGGCAAGGAGTTTATTCGACCAATCAGTTCACCCTGGGAGTGTCGATTTTACTTATGAAGATGAATGATGGTTCTCACTATATGTAATATAGACTATCAAGAGTTGAATAAGTTGACAGTGAAGAACTGTTACCCACTCCTGAGGATTGATGACCTTTTTGATCAGCTGCAGGGTGCATATTGGTTTTCCAAGAATGAATTGAGGTTAGGGTATCACCAGATGAGGGTCAGAGAGGATGAAATTGAGAAGACAACCTTTTGGACTCGATATAGCCATTATGAGTTAGTGGTGATGTCATTTGGTCTCACCAATGCACCGGCAACATTCATGGATTTGATGAATCAGGTGTGCAAGCTGATGCTCGACTGGTCAGTTATTATGTTTATTGATGATATTTTGCTCTACTTCATGACCAGGAAACAATGTGAGGAGCACCTATGTGACATCCCCAATTTTACGGTCATTTTAAAATTTTCATTTATGCTTATTTTAAAACAAAGTGTTTCTTTTGTTGCGGAATTGGTCCCACAAATTTTATTTCAGTGTGAGATAATATTAACATTAAACATTTCTGAAGTAACATTCGACATTGATATCTTTTCAAAACTTGGGATGTCATAATTAATACAAACCATAAGCATAAACGGGCGTTACATCAATATTCTACCAGCCTACGAACTCCTTTAATCTTTCGGCAGATAATTATATTATCTATCAGTTCCTTCGTTTCGGTACATGTGATACAAGAAACTGAGAGGCTCAGGTTGGGAAACCTAGTGAGTATATAGGGTGTTCAACCCACAATAATATAGGTAATATGTTTAATTATAAAACAATTAACCCGATTACCCACCCCCTTTTTCTTATTTATTCTCCCCTAAAGGTATAACCTATGGGTTATAGGGATTTCTCCACAATACATGTCGGTAAGTTTCTTTCTATATTCATTTTTAAGGGTTTGTCCTAAGGAATAGGCATGAATTCCATTGCTTCCAGTGTCTATCTAATAAGCACCAAATCCATAGCTGCCAATGTTTGTCTAATAGGCAGTAAGTCCATAGCTTCTAGTGTTTGTATAATAGACACTATGTCCATAGCTGCCAATGTTTGTCTAATAGGAACTAAGTCTATAGCTGCCAGTGTTTGTCTAATAGGCACTAAGTCCATAGTTTATAGGGTTTGTCTAATAGGCACTAAGTCTATAGCTGCCAATGTTTGATTCAGTAGAACCTAGAGGTCGTAGACCCGTCCGTGTATAATTTGTTAATGCCTAAAGGCCGTAACCTGCTCACAGAACAATTTATTAACACCTAATGGCTGCAAGCCTTCTAGTATATGATTGACTGCCACCTACAGGTAATGAACCTGCCCGTGTATAACTTATAAATATCTATAGGTTGTGTACCTGCCCATGTTTGACCTGACTTGACTTAGAATAGTATATGGTCATTATTAATACCCTACTAGGTAACTACAATACTATTCCGGTAGTACTATATAAGTCTCGGCCTCTCTTCATTATTTTCATTTCTCTTTACCCTTCACTACCCCACACATTAAAAGTATAAATACACACACACACACACACACATATATATATATATATATATATATATATATATATATATATATATATATATATATATATATATATGGTTAAATAAAATTTGTTCATATATTTCATCTGACACAGAAGGTACCAATCATACATAGTAGGCATACATAGCACTTAACTATCTAAATACTTTTTATCTATGTGTAAGATGAAAGTAACTATTCACTTACTTGACTTAGGTGGGTGAGTGGAGAACTCGGCAGCGCTCCGACAAACTCTTTGACGTTTCTTTTGACGTGACCTAGTTACGAATGTAACTAAGTCTTAGCTTAATATTCTTGGTGACTAATGATCGTCTAGATTCCTCACTAATCTCAATGTCTACATCAAGATTTATCAAGTAAGGAACAACCAGGTAGGATCATCTCGGAGGTAGGATCCGGTTGGTATACATAGTATATTGTTTGGAAATCCCACTTTAAACAACACCTCACTAGATTCAGCCTAGACATCATCCCTGTAAGTGGATCAATTGGTATAATGACTTGGAATTACTGATAAATCTTAATTATATGTTCATAATAATGACTATGACTATAATTATAAGTTACACATAAATAAAATAAGTGTAGCTTAACTTAATGAGCACACTGATGAAAACTAGGAATTAAGCGAACATAACTCTGACTCAATAGCTCCTAATCGCCGGCTATCAGATAACATAGGGCTTTACTGACTAAAAACTTAAGGAAACTCTCTATCAAAATCCATAAAAATCGAGAGAGAAATGTAGGAATGATGTATGATTGAACTGAAATTTGACTGCTATTTATAGGCGTATTTCATCTGCACGCCACACATAGATAAGGTGAATGACGTGCATCTGGTCGGAAGAGGGTGACATGTCACTTTCTGCGTGTTGCCAAGTGTCACATTCTAGGTGGAGTGACAGTGTGTGTGGCGCACTTTGTCATTGCACGCGGGTGCGCACGAAGAATTTATGTTCCCTAGAAAGTTCATATATTCTTCATACGAGCTCTGTTTTTTATGGGTTTTACATCCATGTGTAGCTATCGATGAAATCTATAACTTTCATTTAGACTCTATCAACTAGTTTTGACTTTATTTTTAAAGTTATATTTTTAGCAGGCTCAGACTGTTAAATTTTGTTAAAATTTATAACTCTCTTACATGACATTCGTTCTCGACTGTCTTTTTATCGACGGATAGGTGTTGCTGATATCTTCAATTCTCCTTTAGATTGTTCTTCCAAACAATCAACTGATTTGAATTTCGGTTTCTAAGTCGTATACTGTTATACTGAAATATTAGAAAAATCGTAACTTCCTCTCACAAAGTTAGATTTAGGCGTTCTTTATATGCATGGAATCCTTATCAAACATACTATAACTTTGGTTAAGACTATTTATCCTAAATAATATTCTATCAAAAAGTCAATTTTAACGCTTTATAATAGTCAAATTGACTAGCTCTAATTTCCGGGTGTTACAATCTGCTAGGTATTCTTGGAGTTCTGAGAATGGAGAGGTTGTATGCTAAGTTCTCCAAGTAAGAATTTTGGTTGCATGAGGTTCAATTTTTGGGACACCTAGTCAATCGAAACAAAATTTTAGGTTGGATGGTTACTATAGGAGATTCATTCGGTGTTTCTCCAATATTGTTGTTCCTCTCACTCACTTGACAAAGAAGAGTGTTGATTTCCGTTGGCGACCTGAGAAGCAGGCGACGTTTGAGACCCTGAGGCAGAAATGATTTGAGGCCCTATTATAGACCCTTCCATAGGGTATATAGGACTTTGTAGTATATTGTGACTATTCGATCACAGTATTGGGATCAGTACTCATGCAGCGGGGAAGAGTAATTGCATATGCATCCAGACAGTTGAAGCCTCACGAGGCTAATTATCCTACACACGATCTGGAGCTGGGGACAATGATGTTTTCCCTTAGTATTTGCTGACATTATCTATACAGGGTTCGTTATACCATATATACGGATCACAAGAGTCTGAGGAATCTTATGGATCAGCCAAATCTTAATATTAGGCATCCTAGGTGGCTTGACGTGGTGAAGGATTACGACAGATAGACTTTGTATCACCCGAGGAAGGCCAATGTGGTGGTCGATGCCCTGAGCCGCAAGATGGCTAGCACTCCCATCATAGTCCTATGTTTGAGGATGACCATCACTTCACCACTTTTGGATTGGATCAGAGGGGTATGGACTGAGGGGATCAAGGAAGAGAATTGTTGAATTTTGTGACTGATAGGCATGGATTGATGACTCTGTATGGTAGGGTTTTGGTGCTGGTTTCTAAAGGGGTTCATCAGAAGTTGCTTGAGGAAGGGCACAAGTCTAAGTTCTCGACTCATCCTGACGCGACAAAAATTAATCGGGACTTGAGACTCAGTTATTGATGTCCCTTTTCAGAGAGGGAGATAACTTGGTATGTTAAGAGATGCTTGACATGTCAGAAGGTTAAGGTCGAACATCAGAGGCCTCATGGAAAGTTGCAGTCTTTAAAGATTCCTATATAGAAATGGGAACAAATCACCATGGATTTTATCACAAGTTACCAAGGATGACCAAGGGGTTTGATGCTATTTGGGTGATCGTGGACCGTCTGACCAGGAGCGCCCACTTCCTTGCCATTCGGGAGAGTTCTTCAGCCAAGAAATTGGGCGACATCTATGTTGGTGAGATTGTTGCTCGTCATGGTGTGCCAATCTCTATAGTCTCAGATCGAGATGTCCGGTTTACTTCTAAATTTTTTAAGTGGTTCCATGGTGAGTTGGGTACTCGTCTTCATTTTAGCATGACATATCATCCACAGACAGATGGGCAGAGTGAGCGGACTATCCAGACACTTGAGGATATGTTGAGAGCCCGTATCATCAATTATGGTGGGAGATAGGATTCCTACCTTCCCTTGGATGAGTTTTCATATAGAAACATCTATCATTCCAATATTAGTGCACCTCCTTATGAGATTCTTTATAGAAGGAAGTGTCAGACCCATGTTTGTTGGGGAGAGGTTAGAGAGAGAGTTATGGGGAGCACTGAGGTGGTACATAAGATGACTGAGCTCATAAAGCAGGTCAAACAGAGGTTGTTGATAGCATAGAGCCGCCAAAAGAGTTATACCGACAGCCGTCGTTCTGACTTGGAGTTCCAGGATATGGTACTGTTGCAGGTGTCACCCTAGAAAGGTGTCATTCGTTTTAGGAAGCGGGACAACCTACTCCCCAAATACATAAGACCATTCTAACAGATTGCCAGGGTGGATAAGGTAGTATAGTGGTTAGACTTACCAGAAGATGCTCAGCTAGATCCACAACACTTTACATGTCTCTCATCTTCGATGGGTTGTGGATGATTCATTAGTAGTGCCATTAGACGACATTCAGGTTGATGAGCGTCTAAATTATGTGGAGAGATCGATAGCCATTCTGGATAGGAAGACAAAGGCCTTGCGTAACAAGGTGGTACCCCTGTTTAAGGTGCAGTGGCGAAACCGGAAGGGATTGGAGTGGATTTAGGAGCCCAAGACGGAGATGCATGAGTATTACCCAAAGTTGTTTATGACTGTGTATTTCGAGGACGAAATCTGATTCAAGTGGAAGAGAATTCTAACACCTGAATCCTGGTATGAATTTATATTTTGAGTGTTAAGTCAAAAATTTGTATTTGGACCTATAGCCCCGACCATGGCGTGGTGAATGCCTTGTCACCATGGCATGGTATCCATTTGTGCCATGGCATGGTGCCATCACGAGCCCAAAACCTTAGGGCTTGGTTTTTAAGCCTTGTTGTAACACCCATTTTCCAAAACAGGTCAGTTGAGGATTTGAGGGACCAAATGTAAGGTTTTTGGGAAAACCCTTTTGCCACGACGTGGTGAATGGAGTACCACGACATGGGATGGAAATTTCAGGAAATGTGCATTGAATGGCCATATTTGAGCACCTAATCTCGAGGATTAGGGCATCCTCTTCAACCTACAACCCTTAAACGTGAAACCATAGCCTCCATGCATGTTTGAGAGCCTATTTTCTTGATTTAGAGCTTATTCTTTGCATTTTGGTGAAGCTTAAGGAAGAAGGTAGTTCATATTGGTGCAAGGAAGCAAGGAGTTGGTTTGGATCCATCACTCTCTTCTGATTTCTGAGCTATTTGAGGTATAAAGTTCATACCTTGGCATTTCTGATTCTAGATTCAAGTTTTGGTCCCTTCCATGGATGCACTTGGAGTTTAAGAAACTCCAGAGCTTGTTGTGGACCTCTTATGGTCTCTAAGCTTCTAGTGATTGAGAAAAGATACATGTTTGGAGTCACCTAGTGTCTATGCCAAGTTTTAGTCACATTAATGACTTAATGGACTTAGGATTGTACATTTTGCCTTGTGGTGGAGTCCTAATGGATAAAGTTGGAAACTTTATCCATAAGTCATTAAAAAGGACCCGATCGGAAGTTGTAGGTTTAGATCTATAGGGATTAAGCACTTAATGAGGAATATGGCATTCTGTCAGGAACTATGAAGGCCAAGGTTTTTCCACGACGTGGTGGTGTCCTACATTCTGCCAGGAACTATGACATGGCTAAGGTCTTGATCGTTGACCATTGAGTTTTGACTAGTTTGACTTTGGGTCAAACTTGAAGGGATTGGGTTATTGATTAAGAATTTATCTTTATTTGGTGCTAGTCGGTTCGTAGGAGTGATTGGACAGGGAGTAAGAGTGGTGTTGTGTTTGTTTGGTTCTTCGATTCGGGTGAGTTTCCTCACTATACTATGTGTTACAGTATATATCCTTGTATGGTAGGATATATGAGTAGTGGTATGTTGGTTAGAGTACCATGAGGTCGGTGATCGTCTAGTTGAGTGCCCTAGGGGTTGTATGCAGTCATGTAGGATAGAGTAGGAACTCTTGATCTAGGATTTTTTTCATGTTCCTTTTTTCGTTGTGGCTCTAGAGTGGGATCACCTGTTCGAATTTCTATCTCACCTCTGATTACATATAGCTAAGCATTCATTAGTGATCTGCCATTTATAAAGCAGAGTATTGTATAAGGCCTTGTATGTGGTAGTGAGTTGTTAGATAGGTAGACTAGTGTAGATAGTTGTCTGTGTTTACGTAGGCGTTGTGAGGTGGTCCAGTCAGACTGAAGGCTCATGTATGCATGTATTGTATGTATATTGTGGTGTGTGGTATTTTGGGTGAACTCACTAAGCTTTGGCTTATACTTTTGGATTAATGTTGTAGGTACCTTTGATGATCGTGGGAAGGTGAAGGTGTGACTGTACACATTCATCAGCAACATTGGAGTCCCACATTTACCTTATGTTGTTTTAGTTTTCATATAATCGTATTTCTAACAAATAAGTTTTCTTAACTTGGGTTTTTATGAAAATGGTGTTTTACCTTAATTAAAAGTGAAAATTTTGTTTGTGAAAATGGGTCGTTACACCTATTTAAGGAATGATGGAGCTAGGGTTTCCTTCAACCCTAACCTCCATCCCTCTAAAAGTGTTCCTCCAAAACACTAGCTTCCTTTATCTTCTCCAAGCCTTTTTGATGTGTTTGGTAGCATTCACGGAAGAAGAACATCATCCCTTGGAGCTTTTTAAGTGTTCATTGAATAAGTCCAACATCTTTTGCATCTTTTGGACCTTTGTAAGTATTCAAATCTCTACCTTGATGGTTTAACTTCTTAGATCTAACATATTTTGGACATTTTGTACCTTTTTTATTGTTTTGGTGAAATTAGAGAGAATATCTTCTGATAAAGCTTGCAACTTTATCAATCTTCTGTGTTCCTAATAGTGTTTCACCCTTTGGATCTAGAACGAAAGAGTGTTTTGGAGCCATGCTATAAAACAAGATCTCATTTTCCCTTTTTGACCTAAAATGGAGTGGGGCTTTCATGGGGTGTTAAAGTTCATAAAGTTATGATTTTTATAGCTCATCTTACCATTTCTGGAAGTTCAAATGTTGGTCTTAAAGGGATTGAATCTGCCAGGCGAACCACGGCGTGGCTAGGGGCTGGCCATGTCGTGGTGATCAAATGTTTTGCGGTCATTTTGTTTTTACCACGACGTGGAAAGTAGTTAGCCACGGCATAGCAGGCTTAAGGATCGCGGCTGAACCATTCTAGACCACGACATGGCAAGGTTTTTGCCACAACGTGGTGGTATGCTGAGTTATCTATTGACCATTAACTTTTAGACTAGGTTTCACCTTGGTTCAAATGTTAGGGTTCTAGGTCATAAGCTGAGAATTGACCTTGGAACACATGCATAGGTGGACGATGTTCCTGCCTTTGAGTGTTGTGAGCTATAGAGGTTTCTGCTTGTTTGTAAGGTGAGTTTTATCACTGTGGTATGTATGCCATGGTGTTTGTGCTATGATAGACTAGTTGAGTCTTATCTTATATTTGTATATATGCATGTTCTATTGAGTCGTTACCGACTCGGGGTTGATGCGGATCTGGGGTTGATACGGACCTGTTCAGTTGTAATACACAATTGAGTCGATGTGGACTCGGCGTCGATACGAACCCATGGTTGTTATGGACTCGTATCTAAATTGAATGGTTGTCTGTGTTGTATATGATACTTTGGGGAACTGACTAAGGTTTGGCTTACAGTTGTGGATTTAAATGTTTCCAGTAGTTCTAAGTATCGGGGCAAGGCAAAGGCATGACTCTACACATCATCCAGTAGTCTTCATGATTTTGAGAGACTACACATCATCCAGTAGTCTTCATGATTTTTAGAGATGTTATGTTTTGATACTCTGATTTTGTTTACGATATATTGTGAAACGGTGATTTCGATGGTTCTTGGGACATTACATTATGTCTGAACATAGGGCTCATTGAGTGGAACATTTATTTCCAATTTCTTAATACAAGAACCAATTTTCGTCTTCTTATGCATAATCCTATTAAGTTTAGCAGAAGGTTCATGATCCATTTTCTCAATAACAAATTTGGTTGGGGACATGAAATAAGTTAGAACTCTAGTTATATCATGTTAGACATGCACATTAAGAACTCTATTCTGGGGGACATGATTGTTTTGGTCAAAAATTACACAAGTACTAATCAACCAAATTGAATGAGAGGTTGTGATGTTTAGATTATGTAATAGCAAATGATAAAAGAAAGTGGCACAATGGTTTACAAGGAAAGACCTTGATCCTTGCTAGGATCTCTGGCACAAAACCTTGGGAGGTGATAATGATCACCTGCCTTGATGATTTTATTAATGTAAAATGATGTTTATAGAGAATATTTGAGTATGAATAAATGATCAATCTCTTAGAGTAATCTTCTAGTAAAAAATCAGTGTGTTGTCTGCAGAATATTGTTGGGTTATGAGCATTCTAACACTCCTAAGGTGTACATGCAACCCAAAATACCTTGCATATATGTTTTCTCTATTATACATGCAAATATCAATTTTCAAGGTATTACCCTAACTAGCATACAATCATATGTACTAGGATAACAAAACTAGATAGAATGCATACCTCTTTGTTGTAGCTTGATTCCATGGAGCTTAAGAGCCTAGTGCCCCAAGTGTGACACCTCAAATGGTTCACACAACATCATCAACATTTGGAATAACCATGAGAAGAGATACTTGACTCTTAGAAATCGGCTTGCCCTCTTGTGTATGCACTAGGGCCAATTTCACCAACCAATGGGGTCTTTATATAGTGTGCACATTAGGGTTACACCATGTAACCCATGACTTTACCCATTCCTTATGCTCCATGGGTTTTAACCTCCATGGAGTATCCATGGGTCACCACATGGGTTAAACCCAACATAAGGAATCATGGATCATAAGCCCACATATATAAGAATCAATGATTTACACTATCAATCCCCATATATTTAATTAGTCTCTTTTGATCACTAAATTAATTCCAAATTAATTCTTGATCAATACTAATTAAATAATATGATTTCATATTAATATATTAGAACTTATAATATTTAATATGTCACAAATATCTTCTTCTCACAAAAGGTCTATCCAAATGTCCCGATGCCATGCAACCCAAATGGACCATGTCGGGTCAGATCAAGTATATACCAATTATAGTTATGGACTTAGAAACTATCCCAACAGTCTCCCACTTGTATAAGTCTAATAACTATTATTGCAAGTATGACTCCAACCTGACCAGCAATCATAGCTCTTAAAAGCTGATGTCGAACTCTGAACAAATCAATGACGCGTCCATTAGATACGTGATCATATATTCCTCCATTCTAGATATCATATGGACTAAGACATGGATTATAATCATTCTCTATGTCCATTTATTGTTTCCCGATTTCTGATTTATGACGACCGACTAATTGAACAAATCAAATCAGTCCAGGCTTGGCCAAGCACTTAGGGTAGCATCACTACATCATCGAGGGGCCCACAGATATCGCTTTTATCCATTTAAGGGTAAAAGGAATGGATAAACTTTGACTCGTATGCTTGTACTGACTACTTGTTGAATCATACACAAAGGCACGTTTTATAACATCGAGTTACCAATGCGTTTTCGTGCAATCAATGTATAACCAACTCATAGTCAACAACTCATATCTCTAGGTTTGAAGAATATAAGATATTATCGTCTCATTATTCACTCGTGATAAAATCCATGAAGTGATTCAAATGAGTGTGGGTTTAATCCAATACTCAGAACTTATGAGCACTCATGAATGTTGCAGCAACTCTTGCTATGTCCACTACCTTGGACATCTACAAACCAGCTTCATGACAGTCTTGCCTTAATACCTACTTCCAACGTATTATCGACTGTGGATGGTTTGAATAACTTAGTCATTCGGTAAGAATGACCTAGTTATTCTGGAGGTCAAAACATGCAAAGTGAAACACAAGAATAATACTAATCCTATATGGCCCCAACACTTTGAGTGTAAATAAAAAACACTTTTTATCTAAGCACCATATTGATCACTCATTATTCATTGTATAATGTTTCGATTTATCAACTTAATACTTGAATTAAAACAATAGCCATGCCATTCTCCGAGCATGCACACTATGTTTGTCTAAACAATAGCTATGCCATACTCCAAGTATCCACACTATGTTTGTCTAATGATCCTTACTTTGTGAAATAGATCGATCGACAATATTTCAATGATGCTCATTTCACAATCCCAAATCCTTTACAATAAATGTAAGAATACCAAATTCTTTCCATTTACCGTAATCTTGTTAGATTCTAAACTTATATGCAATGATCCTCTTATAATGAATATTCACACAAGTCACAAAGACTTAGCAACAGACATTACAAAGTATTCTAATGGGGAGCAATTCCATGGAAATGAAGTCTCACATTCAAAGTACATTCCTTTGAACACCCTTCTTGCATTAAGTTCTCTAATCTTACACAGATTCAAAGAATAACTTCCACCTATAGAGACAATTCCATATTCCCATTTTGACTATCACTTCTGAACAAGAGTTGCCTCCTTTCAGAATATGTCAATATGGTCCTATCTCTATACTTCCGATTGTCCATGAGCAACCAATCTTTGGAAAACCTCAGATTGTCCTCGACAATTGCTTAATCATTTTAGCCAAATCCAATTCTATTCCTTTTTCCCTCTTAACGCCCTAGGAATTTGGAAAATTTAGAATGGATAAATATTATAGCACATGTAATCGATCCTATACCCGAAGCATATGGGACACGATTCATGATGTCTCACATAAAGACATGATACTTGACCAGTCTTTTGCTACAATATTTTTTATTTGCCACGTTCTCAAAATTCGAACTATGAAGAGGTATGCCATAATCATAATCAAATTTTGAGAACGCAACATACATAGAATTTCCTTATGTTGAATAATTCCAACATAACATTCATATATTTCCTTGACTAAAGTTGATTAAAATCTCAATCTAAGCTTGTAGAATTAGAATGAAGTATAAATCCTCTCCCTTAATTATAGCAAAACAACTTTTTAAAGCGAATTGAACCTTTTGTTTTCCATAATTAACATTGCTAACTCGCAACACTTAACATAATAATCATGCTCCCACTAGCATAATGATTATTATCTTACTAGCATAACACTTATGCTCCCACTAGCTTTGACATGTATCCAGGAATCAGCTGGACTTCTAGAAATCAATACTTTATTGACTTTCTTTACCAAAGTTCAGATTCTTGATACGAGATGCTTTGATAAGATTTTATCAAAATCATACACCTTTCCTTAGATAGCTCACATGTGTGTCTAAACAATTATGAAGAGGGATGTCGTAATCATAATGTTTAGACCTTTTGCCATTCTCACAAGTCCATGTTAGTGTGCCGGTTAACCACACGCGCTCCACTAATGACTTTGAGAATGCAAATATCACAATTGCTATCTACTTAAAATCTACTTAGCGAAATCGTTTCCTCACCATCATTTTCATGAATCGGAGAAAAACCTTATGACGCTTAGATTTTTATGGTGTATGTATTCCTATCCATGTGAATTTGTCAAAAACATAATCACAAGACAGGGTTAGTGACAAACCCAAACTCATATGAACTGAACTTGTTCAATCTTAATTTCTTGCCACTTGGCAGCTCAAGGGCCTACCATTCTTCCACATTGTTATGCAAACAATTGAGAGCTCATAGAACTCACAAGCATAGTCAACTTTAACTGGAATAGGCACAGAAATTAGAATATGTCAACACGATAGGTTACAAACCTCAAGTCGTGTGCAAGTGATTAAACAATACTCCTGATTAGATCTTGAAACTATCTCAAGATCTTTTAAGATTCCCACTGACCTCTTGACATATAATATTCTCTTTGTCAAGAACCATTCCTTGACAAAACAAATATTCAAGAAGTAGTGCGGATTTTTATCAAGGAAAACACTTCACACAATTGGTCTTAGTTTTTGTTTTATCCAAAACATCACCACTTACCAATTTCAAATGTACAAGAATAGGAAACATCTTACTCTACATTTGACAAGTGTTATAAACTTTCTACAGATTATGTCACTCAAGTTACAATCTTGGAGTATGACTCTAAGAATTGATTTTGGAACGAAGTATGATTTATCTTTTGATTTAACCATTTCAATAATTCATGATTCCTCTCCTTAGTCAAACAAATGCACTAACGTGTCCTTAGAGGATCAATTGTGATATGGTTTCATAATCACTAAGATAATCATAAAACAAGATACTCAAGTACTCTCTCATCTCTTTAGATTGGAGAAACTTTTATCTTTCTGCCTTATTTGATTCTTCTCATCCGTTCTGCCATACATTGAAACTTTTCCAATGTTTCAGAATTAGACTTAAACTTTTAAGCATAACCATATTTACTAAACTTCAGTAAATCATGACGAATAATCATATTATTCTTTGTGGTGGACCTGATCAGCGCACAACCTAGTGCACCCGATCCTTTAGTCCTTCTCTTGACTCACATATACATGTGAACAAGGACTTAGTCTTAATTTCCTAAAGATGAAAATTCTCATTCATCACACAATACAAGTTGCATGATTCCAAGTTTATATCCAACTGAAACTTGGGTGATGAGAATCTTTCCTTATTTGGTAAATTATGACACTACCACAAATGAACGAATCAAATCCATTTTCCAATAATGCTTATCAATGGAAACATATAAACAACAATTTTTCACAAATGCCATTGTAAGGATACTTAAAATAAATAAATCAAAACCTTTTCTTTTATTTTAAACTTGCAGAAAAAACTTATCCTTATAATGCAAATACATATGAAAAACATGTTGTTATCTATTCCTAAGCATATATCATAACTCTTAAGTAGCAGCTCAAAATTCTGATCACCGAACCTTGCGATCGAAATCCATCTTCGCGATCAGAATCAGCATATTCTTTCTTTAGGTTTCCTTTGATTCTTCCAAAACATCAAAATGTAATTACATTACATCATGTATTAAGAATCTCCGAAAGAGACTTCATAGAGTTATATAATGGACTTTAACCTGAAGCAAACTCAAACCTTTTTTACTTTTACCATCCTTATGAACTTTCAGGTAAATTCGGCAGCTTCGCAACCAATGCCCCTTCCTTTGGCAAAAGAAACATATGGACCTTTTGGAAATGGTACACTTGATTGTCTCAGACTTAGCCTTTCTCTTTACCATTGGTCAAATGACTTGACCATGGCCAATCCCTTTCTATTGGGAAGAGAAAGCTTTTCTGGACTTCCAATGTCACCATTGTCAATGTCCAAATAGGATTGGGAAGTAGATCGTCCAATCTAATTTGCTTTACCAATGCTCCAAATCATTGTTGATTTAGCAGCATCAAGCAAATAGGTAAGATCACTAAGGGTCATGTCGTGATTTGTCATCAGGGAGTGACTGAAGAACCAAGTCAACAGCCAGCTACCTCGAGAGTTCGACACCCGACTCTCTCGGCTTGCCAATATGTGACTTAACCTCCAAGATGTAAGCACATATAGTCTTTGCTTGCCAATAGGGATTGAGTGACTTAGAACTTTTCAAGTCTTGAAACTTGTGGGATAGGGAGAATTATTGGAGGAGGTGGAGGAAGTGAAGCATGATTTCCAGTCCCATTAATGCACAACAAAGGGATTAATCTTTCACCTTGATTGGCATGTGGGATATCATCTTCATTAGGAAGGCTTGTTCCTAAAGATTTGGGAAGACCATAGTTGTCTTAAATAGACATTTATGAGGGAGAAATTCAAGTTTAGTTGATTTAAGTCCTTAGTATAACACCCAATATGAAATATTAAGGCTAGGACCCAACAAACTATTTATAACTGGAAGAGGGATGCTGTAATCCAAGTTATAAAATATTTGAAGGTAGGTAAATGACGATTTACCAATTTCCACCATGAAAAAACAAAATAAATTATTAAGTTTTAATTGGATTGAAACTCCTAGATCTTTTGAGATTTATTGAACTTTCAATGGCATGTTTAAATCTCGATTGTGCCCTCTCAAGTTTGTGACTGGGATGCCGAGGATCACAAACAAGGTGTGAATAACCATGCAAATTTACTTGGTACCCTTAACTTTATCACCTAATTGATGTGCCGGTTAACCATACGCGCTCCACCAATCTATGATAAACATTAAGTTACCCTTTGCCACACATTGTCAGTCCCAAGTTAGTGTGTCGGTTAACCACACACGCTCCACTAACGACTTAACAAAGGTGCAAAGTGCAATTTCATGGGTTAGCACCTTTTCACATTTTCCTAAGTAACTAAGATTGGGAATTTATAAGTGTTTAGTTACTTAGTTATTTATCATTATACTTTTAATGAATGGAGAATTATAGTCCTTATCCTACCCGTTCGGCTAACGACCCTCCACCAGTCAAGGAAGCGGTGGGTGAGAGTGGACACCCATTAAACTGCCATTTTATAGGCAGTAACCTTATACCCCCCTTATAGACCGGCTTCATGAATGAGGCCTACTAACGGTAAGATTGACTTTATCTTATACATATCTATATAATTAAAATTATAATAATATTATAATGGTTGAATTTTAAACTTTTAAAATTCTAGGGTTTGATTTGGAATTAAAGCATGCATAAGCAAAACTTTACAAATTCCAAAACTAGAGGGCAAGTATGAAACTTTTCAAAACTCTTGGATTTTCATAACTTATGAGTTTAATTAAAGTTTTAAAAACTTTAATGAAGAGACTCTTGAACATCCATAACTTGAGGACAAGTTATGAAGTCCATAAAACTATTTATGAGAAAAAGACTCTTCATTTTGTAACCTATCGCACTTTTATGAGTTTTAAGATTCATAAATGTGACTTTTCATATAACTTGAGGACAAGTTACAAAAACACATTTTATGAACTACTTTTAGATCAATTTGGATTGAAAACAACTAACACATAATTTTTTCCATTAATCTAAATTAACTCATAAAACAAGGTAACACACAAAAACTTTTGGTAATCCATAACTTGAGGACAAGTTATGGAGTCCATACAATGTCATTAAGATCAAGAATTACACTAACAAACAATTTGCACATAATTCCTATGATCTATCAAAACTCATAGGCATGAACATTCATAATCAACAATTTTCAAGAATCATATAAACTTTTATAAAACTTGAAACTTTGATTATAACTTTGAAATTGGTTTACCATAATCATTACCACATCAAAAACAAGTTTTATAAGACCAAAACAGTTTAAGGTAATCATTCTAGACCAATTCCAGCCTTAAAAGTTGAAAATATGTTGTTGGGGGCTTCTACTCGTCGAGTGTATGAACCTACTCAACGAGTAGGATGAATTTCTTCATGGACTCGGCGAGTCCATCAGTGGACTCGGCTTGTCCAGTACCCAGGAAGCCAGAATTTTCGATTTTTAAGCTATTTCAACATGTATAACTTGAAAACAAGCCTAGGCTTTGATACCACTGTTGGGTTATGAGCATTCTAACACTCCTAAGGTGTACATGCAACCCTAAATACCTTGGATCTATGTTTTCTCTATTATACATGCAAATATCAATTTTCAAGGTATTACCCTAACTAGCATACAATCATATGTACTAGGATAACAAAACTAGATAGAATACATACTGTCACACCCCCAAACCAAAATGGCGGAAACATTCGGGGGTGGGTGACTTCATGTAGTATCATAACAGTTGAATATTTGTAAAGAAAGTAAACACAACCACCATAAATATAATTTAAAAGTTACATTGTTGAATACAATACATGTCTCAAAATAAATTACAATATGATGATTTAATAAGTTTTAAGACTGACGTCTTAGCGTCCCTTCTCCAAAAGCTGATGATTTGCCTGTATTACTGAATCCCTGAGAAATACAAGTAGTTTTGAAAAATGTGTCAACAATTAAGTTGGTGAGTTCATAAGCGTTTTTGTATAAGAATAGTATCCTTTTTAGTGTAAAATAATTGAGTTTGTTCCTAGAAAATCCAATATTTTCCACATATGTGTGGTAGTTTGAAAAAGTTCCAAAGACTGAATGCATAAGTGTTTTCCATACTTGAAAATAGTATAAGTAGATTTATATAAGTATATATAATCACTAAGGCGTTTAACAGCCCCGTAAACCGAGATGTATTAATACCCCATGTGAGTTTTTATAACCGTGCTATTGACCAAGACTGCCTGTAACAACGTTCTTCAGGCGTTGGAATGATATGACGTTTGTCACCCCAGACCTGCCGGTCTAACTGTAGCTAACAGTTTAGGTGCGGGATTGTCAGTCCCATATAGATCTATACACAAATATCACGCTCTCCCTACAAGAGATTATGGCTTATAAAACAGGACTTAATCTGCGAACTGAACGGTTCGATGAATTCAGATGTCTCACAAAATTTGGTATCAACAGGTTTACGTATGAAAAGTCCATTTTCCTTGTGAATATAAGTATTTCCTCTTTTGTTTGTAGTATGTAAAAATATCATGAATATCTCGTAACTATACCTATTATAGTTTTAAAAAGGGTGTTCCGTTAGGATGGTAAACCTTGGTGTATTACCAACCTTGCATGAAAAGTAGTCTTTAACTTTAGTAGTTACGTTATTTTATGTATTTAACATTTATACATAAGATGTAGGTAAAACATTTAAACTTATAAGTATTTCAACGTAAGTTTTTCTTGTGTTTCACTTGTATCCCCCCCCCCCCCTAAAACATAGAAAAGACGTGAAAATATAGGGGTATGAACTCACTTGATAAGTGGTGAATCGGGCAGCGTGTCGTTTCTAGGAATGATCTTTCTTGACGTAACCGCGGGTTTCTGGTGAAGAAACGAGCTTCACGCGGGCAGTACTTCGACTGGAAAGAATGTTTTTCTCGGTAACACCAGGGCGTCGGGACTCGCGTCGTGTTTTAGGGGTGTTACCGGGGCTTCGGGGGTACTTTAAGAGGGTTAGATAGGGTATCGGGAGTGAGAGAGTGAAGGAATTAGCAGCTAAACCCGACTGCCTTCGATTTCTATTTATAGGGCTGATTTCTTGAAATTCACGTCGTGAACAGTAATCCCACGTCGTGGGCTTGATCGTCATTGCATGTGTCATCGCAAGTTGGGTCTGGCAGACTCCAGGAGGCGTTAGAAGACATTTCACGTCGTGAACACTGATTTCACGTCGTGGTCTCTGACAGTTTTGGGGTTTCGCGCCCCGAACTTTAGAAATTCATAACTTTGGCATACGAACTCCGTTTTCGACGTTCTTTATATCCACACGTAGGTGAGATTATGCTCTACAACTTTCGTTTAGACTCTGCTGGCTAATTTTGACTCAAATTTTAATATTATATTTTTAACGGGCTGGGACAGGAAAAGTCCGTTAAAAATTCATAACTTCTTCATCTGACGTGCATTTTCGTCTGTCTTTTTACCGTTGTACTACTATTGTCAAGATCTTCGATTCTCGTTAAGGTTGCGTCTGCTAAAAGTCGCTCGATCTCTATTTCGAGTTTTTAGCTGTCTACTACTATATCTGAAACTTAGAAAATCATAACTTCCTCATACGAAGTCAGATTTGGACGTTCTTTTTATGCACGTTTACGGTTTAACATAATATACGACTTTCGTTTAGATACCTAAGGCTAAAAAGTATTTTATTTAAATTTCACTTTTTACACTTAACAGTATTTTACCGGTTTTGTCGCGATTCTTTGATTGGTCATAACTTCTTCGTTATAACCCGGATTTTTGTGTTCTTTATATTTCTGAAAACCTTGATACGATATCTAACATTTTATGTAACCTAATTGAGACTCTTGAACACTTCATTTTTTACGCTATTTTCATTATATCGAAAATAGATTACAATACTTGACTTTAGAACATTATATTGTCTTGAAATGTTGGGTTGTCACATCATCCCCCCATTAGAGGGAATTTCGTCCCGAAATTAATTCTAAATTAAGTATTTTATGGACTAGTGAAAAGATGCGGGTATTATTGTTTCTTCTGACCTTCGCGCTCCCATGTGTATTCAGGTCCTCGCTTGGCATTTCAACGGACCTTCACAATGGGCATGCGACTTTGTTTAGTTCTTTTAATTTCCCTATCCATGATTTCTGTTGGCTCCTCTACGAAGTGGAGACTCTCGTTGATTTCAATTTCGTCCAGAGGGATGACGAGGGTCTCATCGGACGAGCTCTTCTTTAGGTTTGACACATGAAAGGTAGGGTGTACGTTATTGAGCTCCTGTGGTAATAGAAGTCTGTATGCTACCGGGTCAATCCTGGAAAGGATCTCGAATGGTCCGATATACCTTGGATTTAGTTTCCCACGTTTTACAAAACGTATTAATCCCTTCCAGGGTGAGACTTTGAATAGTACTTGGTCCCCAACCTGAAATTCCAAGGGTTTCCGTCTTTTGTCCGCATAACTCTTTTGTCTGTCTCTTGAAGCCTTTAATCATTCTCGGATGTGGACAACCTTATCGATAGTTTCCTTTATGATTTCCGGGCCAGTGAGAGTGTTGTTAGGTACTTGTCCTCTAGCTAGTTGCGTGTTACCCACTTTAGCCCAGCACAAAGGTGATCTGCACTTGCGGCCATAGAGGGCTTCGAATGGAGCAACCTTGATGCTAGTGTGATAGCTATTCTTGTACGAGAACTCGACCAATGGTAAATGGGTATCCCATGCCTTACCAAGATCGATCACACAAGCCCTTAGCATATTTTCCAAGGTTTGAATGGTCCTCTCACTCTGTCCGTTGGTTTGTGGGTGGTAGGCGGTACTCTTGTCTAGTCTCGCTCGTAGAGATTTATATAGTGACTTCCAGAACCACGAGGTGAATCTACTATCCATGTCCGAGATAATGGATATTGGTACACCATGCAGTCGCACAATCTCCCTGATGTATGTTCTAGTCAGTTTCTCCAGCTTGTCTGTTTCCTTTGTTGGTAGGAAGCGTGCGGATTTGGTTAACCTGTCGACGATCACCCAAAATGGCATCAAGTCCACCCGTTGCCTTGGTAACTTGATTTTTAAGCCCATTTCAATCCGCTACCGCTCCCACCCAGGTATCTCTGGTTGTTATAGTAAGCATGCGGGCTTTTGCTCCGAAGTTCATGATAAGACTCATCCTTGGCTCATCCATCCTCACCTCATGTATACGAGTTGTATATAATTTAAATCGTCAAAACTTTTGGTTGGGTGGCTCTGCCCCAAGTTCTCAACCAGACAAGGAACAGGAAGTAGGGTGGAATCACACATCCTAAATCTTGTTGAGTCTAAATTATATGCCACTCTTGTATATACACCTAGCAGCGATAGATTAACCTAATGAGTTCTTATACTCTATTCTTGAACTTGACCTGCAGTACAAGTGGCCTTCCTCGGAGATCTCTTGGGTATGCTACGGGTGGTTACTGACTTCTGAGACTTCTTTGGTGCTTTCTGTTTCAAGATTTCTATCTATTAGGCAGGCTAGAAGGTGTGGTACCCCTCGCATGGGTACTTCTGAAGTTTTGAAGTGATAGACGATATAAGGGTTTGCGTTATGGATTGGAAGAATTTCATCTGACAGCTGATTAAGGAAAAAGTTCTTTTACACGGCATAAAAAAATTGCATGGTAAGGATTAAGCCAAACCATGTCGGATGAGGATGTCGGAACTTCTCAACGAAGTAGATATTAAGTTATTCTGGAAGAGATGATTACTAGGATAATGAACAATTCTACGTACATAAATTTTCAGCGCCTTCAGTTTTATTCTGTTATTTTTCTACGAATCCCCTTTTTAATTCAAAATTGGCGGATACTACTAATACGAGGGTTCTGAAAATTTTGAAACTATGAACTTTCATGGAATCATTCCTACTAGGTCTCTCTATCATCGCTTGGTGTACACAAGTCATGTATAATTAAGATTGGTAAGACAGTTGACTAAGAAACCCTGCCCTAAATCCACAACCAAACAAGGAACAGGAAATGAGGCGGGATCACTCACTTTAAACCCACAAATCTTAATTATAAATGTCCCTAATGCTTACACTAAGCCATCATAGCTTACCTGATGGGGTTCTCAGTTTTATATGAATGTTGTGATTTGGTTCGAATGAGAGAGTAATTATAATTATAAATAAATTATTGGGGTTTGGAAGCGTACCAAACTATAGCAGGGTTCTTTTATGTTTCCCCATTCTCTGGGGTCAAATTCCTCCTGCTCCCTCGTCGTTCTTCTCTGTTGGACAGTCCCTCTTGTAATGTCCTTTCTCACCACAAAGATGACATATTGGACTTGTTCCAACGTTGGTAGTTGAAGTGATGAATTTGACCGGAGTCCTACAGAAACGGGTGGTGTGTCCCTTTATGTTGCATCTATTGCAATGCAGTACTCGGCAGACTCCATGATGATGGTAGTTGCACTTGCTGCAGTGTGGGAGGTTTCCTAAGTACGGTGTGGTCAGTGTTGGGATAGCAGGGTTGATCTGCCCCAGCTTGTTGCCCTTCTGTAGGTCCTTGAGTTTAACAACTCCCTTTCTTGTTCTCGAACTTTCGTTTCAGAGAATTAGGTTTGAGGTTCGGAGTGTCTTTACAAGTAGGCACTTGTTGCTGAAATTGATATCACCACGATCGGGATTGCCGATCATATTTCTACTAACATTGTGTTGTTAGCATTAATGTGAGCCATGACAGCTGCTACAGCTGAGGTGACTGCAGCTTGAAACGTAGCCGCATCTATCTAAAGGATTGGTGTTTTATCGGAGGGTTGGTTACGTTTCTTCATAGGCATGATTCTGTTATAAGATGAGAAAATGAGCTCGTGAGCGATTATGGTTGGCTTTAGATATATCTCAATCATTTATATTAATATAAAATTTTCGTTTCGCTATACTGATTCCAAAGATTCGACCTACATCCCTATGATGCAGTCCTGGTAAAAGAGTAGAATGAAGTTTCTAGAATGGTTACCAGACGAGTGTCATCCGAACGAAGTTATCTTTTGTTGGTCGATACTATGATTCAATTTTCGAAAATATTTGAAAGTAATTCATAATAGAGTCTACAATAAATCGTCTTATGAATTTGAGGAGTAATCACTCTTGATTGAGATTTCGTGATGCGAATGATTGTTATTTAGCCAATACAGGAAAAGACGATAAGTTTGAAACCTAATGTGAGTAATGTATTCATTAACTCACTAGGTTGCATTATTTATTAGTTATTACTATGACAAAAAGGCACTCAAACACTTCGCATGTAACACGCGTGGTCCTCCTCCGTTCTCCGTTCTACTCTGGGTGATAATGATTTGTTCTCTCCTGATATTTATAGGGTGTCCTTCTCCTTCGTAGGTATATTGAATTTTTGTGCCGTCTTACTTCCGATTCTTACACCGATCTCCATTTCTTCATAATGAAGAGTTCGAATCCTGGGAGTTCATGCGAATGCAAGTTTTTAGTTTTGTTATACTGTTCTCGATGATTCGACCTACATCTATGTTACGTTTCTATAGTACTGTAAAAGAATTTAAGTTATTAAGACAGAGTGTTGACGTTAACATCTTCAGTTGGTTCGGGTTTTACGCGGAGGCATCTTTTACTATAAAGATTAAAAGATGAAACGATTGTAAGATATCAAGAATGAACATGAATTTGATATCTCATAACCAAAACACTTAGTTCGATAGGGATCTTGTGAGGAATTGGAATTAGAAGCTCAATATAAGTACGAATTGTAACAGAATAATGTGAAATTGAGTGGTTATTTTTCAAAATGTAAGAAGTAAATGTCGATTGTATAGGTGTATTTAGTACATAGAGTTTGGAAAACTTGACCTTAAACAAGTCTATAACACACCACATTCCTGGGAAGAATATCGACATTAAAATGACCTACCGAAAATGGATTTTTTTTGCGGTCGAACTAAAAAAGTATGAAAAATAACTCTAAGACATCTCCGAAGACTTAGACTTTAACCAAAAGAGTAAACAGAGGGCGAGTAGAGTATGATCTACTTCCTACTAGATTCGGCCCTGGGTTTGGCTAACTGGCGTTCTATTTCGAATATACGCCTATCTTGTACAACCTGATGTTCTCGCAATTGTTGCACTTCGGCTTGCGAAGCCTCCAGTTCTCCCTGTAATAAGTTGGTGCGATCTCTTGTTGCGTTAGGATTGTCTTCCAGGTGGCGAAGACGAACAACGTCGACACCAGTGGTAGTCTCGATCTGTACCACCCGGTCGATGATAGCTCTTCCCTGTTCCGTGTTGCGAGAAACGCGACGAACCAGCACAGGAAGTGCTCTGTCTTCTGAACCTCCAGCTTCTAGGTTGTAGAAGTTTCGGTCTCCTTGGTAGGGGAAATTTTGACCTTGTTCATGACTCCACCTTTCTAGGTTTATGGCCCACAGAGGCGTCGGGCCTTGAAAGTTCTGACGAGGGTTAGGATTCTGAGCAACTGGAGGTGGATTATAAGCTTTTGATCCGGAGTCGTCGTCTTCTAGAAAGTCTTCAGTAACATCATCGTCTAGGGGAATTGCAGGCTCATCTTCTGGTTCGGCACCGAGCCAACCAGCATTCCCTTGATTAGGAAAGTACGGATCTTCGGGAGGATGGAATCCAGCCATTTGCTTTTGATCGAGAATAGAGATAAGAGAAATATATATAAAGCTTGAGTGTAAAAAGAAAATTTTACGATAAGACCTTACACCGAGTCCTCCTATAACCACCTAGTGTATACGAATCACATACAATCAAGATCGAATAGGCCGTTAGATAAGTAGCTTCACTTTAAGTCCACATCCACACAAGGAAAAGGACCTAAAGCGAAATCATAAACCCTAAGCCTATAAAATCTCAATCATGTGCAACCTTAAAGTATACACTTTGCAATTATAGACCTGCCAGTAAAGGTTTTTAGTTTTTATGGGTAAAATTTTATTTATTTGACGATTTCTAGATCTAACAAAATATCGAGGTTCACACGTTTATTTCAATTCTTATAAAATACTCCTATAGTATTTTAAATTTGTAAGTTTGATTCTAATGTTTTCTTTGGTAAGTTTTCGACTTGTTGCTCACTATGACCATTCCCCGACATACGTTGGTCATATCTCGGATAAATATAGTTGATCAGGCTCTGATTACATATTCTGAGGCCTACTCATAGTGTCCAACTTGCCTTAATACTTTTGTATAGTTTTGACTATGATACTAGATCCTTGTGCATGCATGTACTTATACTTTTATAAAACTAGCATTTTAATTTTAAAAGTATAATTTGTATGAAAATGTTTAGTCAGAGAGTTTTAGTACCTTTGCATTTATAGTTTGTATATCTTATGTGGTTCGATATACTTAGTTCACTATAAACAATGCTCTGATACCAATCTGTCACACCCCCAAACCAGAATGGCGGAAACATTCGGAGGTGGGTGACTTCACGTAGTATCATAACAGTTGAATATTTGTAAAGAAAGTAAACACAACCATCATAAATATAATTTAAAAGTTACATTGTTGAATACAATACATGTCTCAAAATAAATTTCAATATGATGATTTAATAAGTTTTAAGACTGACGTCTTAGCGTCCCTTCTCCAAAAGTTGATGATTTACCTGTATTACTGAATCCCTGAGAAATACAAGTAGTTTTGAAAATTGTGTCAACAATTAAGTTGGTGAGTTCATAAGCGTTTTTGTATAAGAATAGTATCCTTTTTAGTGTAAAATAACTGAGTTTGTTCCTAGAAAATCCAATATTTTCCATATATTTGTGGTAGTTTGAAAAAGTTCCAAAGACTGAATGCATAAGTGTTTTCCATAATTGAAAATAGTATAAGTAGATTTATATAAGTATATATAATCACTAAGGCGTTTAACAGCCCCGTAAACCGAGATGTATTAATACCCCATGTGAGTTTTTATAACCGTGCATACGAACTCCGTTTTTGATCCTCTTTATATCCACGCGTAGGTGAGATTATGCTCTACAACTTTCGTTTAGACTCTGTCGGCTAATTTTGATTCAAATTTTAATATTATATTTTCAATAGGCTGGGACAGGAAAAGTCCGTTAAAAATTCATAACTTCTTCATCTGACGTCCGTTTTCGTCTGTCTTTTTACCGTTGTACTACTATTGTCGAGATCTTCGATTCTCATTAAGGTTGCGTCGGCTAAAAGTTGCTCGATCTCTATTTCGAGTTTTTAGCTGTCTACTACTATATCCGAAACTTAGAAAATCATAACTTCCTCATACGAAGTCAGATTTGGACGTTCTTTTTATGCACGTTTACGGTTTAACATAATCTACGACTTTCGTGTAGATACCTAAGGCTAAAAAGTATTTTATTGAAATTTCACTTTTTACACTTTTTACACTTAACAGTATTTTACCGGTTTTCTCGCGATTCTTTGATTGGTCATAACTTCTTCGTTATAACCCGGATTTTTGTGTTCTTTATATTTCTGAAAACCTTGATACGATATCTAACATTTTATGTAACCCAATTGAGACTCTTGAACACTTCATTTTTGACGCTATTTTCATTATATCGAAAATAGATTACAATACTTGACTTTAGAACATTATATCGTCTTGAAATGTCGGGTTGTCAGACATACATCTTTGTTGTAGCTTGATTCCATGGAGCTTAAGAGCCTAGTGCCCTAAGTGTGACACCTCAAATGGTTCACACAAAATCATCAACATTTGGAATAACCATGAGAAGAGATACTTGACTCTTAGAAATCGGCTTGCCCTCTTGTGTATGCACTAGTGCCAATTTCACCAACCAATGGAGTCTTTATATAGTGTGCACATTAGGGTTACACCATGTAACCCATGACTTTACCCATTCCTTATGCTCCATGGGTTTTAACCTCCATGGAGTATCCATGGGTCACCATATGGGTTAAACCCAACATAAGGAATCATGGATCATAAGCCCACATATATAAGAATCAATGATTTACACAATCAATCCCCATATATTTAATTAGTCTCTTTTGATCACTAAATTAATTCCAAATTATTTCTTGATCAATACTAATTAAATAATATGATTTCATATTAATATATTAGAACTTATAATATATTAATATGTCACAAATATCCTCTTCTCACAAAAGGTCTATCCAAATGTCCCGATGCCATGCAACCCAAATGGACCATGCCGGGTCAGGTCAAGTATATACCAGTTATAGTTATGGACTTAGACACTAATCCAACAAATACAAGTGTCAATTTATAGTCTAAACTAGCCAACAAGATGTCTGATATTTCCAGGATCCTCTATGACCAGCTTCACGAACATTATTTGACCATGTATTCCGGGTCTTTAGCATAGTTGAGATGATTCTTTGTTGAGAAATGGTCTTCCCTTGACTACTTCTGCGCACATGTTAGTTATAGACAAAATATGACTATTATAAATAATATTAATAAAAATAATAACGGTGATACTCAGGATCCTAGGCTAGCTGAGGATCCTGGACATTTGAGGATCCTGAATACTTTGAGGATCCTGGCCCTAACATTTGCCCCCAAGTTATTCCTGAAAATGTAAGGGTTAATTTCGAAAATGTTGAAGGAATAACTTAGAAAATTTTAAAAGAGGAATTGAAAATTAGTCCTTGATGGATAGGTATTATCTTTATCGAGATAATCGAGAAAGGGTCAAATCATCTCTGTTATCTTTTCTTGGCTATAAATGAGGGCTTTCGGTAACTCCTCTTTTCACTCTCCCAAGTCGCCATCATCTCATTGTGAAGTTAATACTTTTTCCTTTTATTTTTTCTTCTGTTGTTTCGATTTTCCTTGTCATGGCTAATAAAACTAGTCGCTCTCGAGCCGGTGTTGTCACTTCCTCCGAGAACGATTTTAGTGATCAGGAAATCTTAACCTATGACGAGGTTTGCTCCTTCGACAATGAGGACATGGAATCGTTGAAAGCCATTGGGGCTTTTCCTTCTGATGTGGTTTTTCGTCCTTTTGAGGCTATCGTTCAACCTGATTTCGTGTCTCCAACTTGGGTTTGTTTTCCTGAATACTCATTCACTTTAAGTGTAACATCCCAATTTTCAAGTCCAAAAATTTCTTTTTAATTAACTGTCTCATAAAAACATTCATAAGAAAATAATGTGAAAACACATCATCTCATAAAACAATGTATCATGTCTAAAAACCCAAGTGATAAAATAGTAACATATCAGAGTACAATCCCAGAAGACTCCATGCGGAAATCATGTGTGTGTGTGATGCGCTGCTACACTGCCGGCTCCTTCCCCTTAGATGAAGAGGTACCTGAAACCCAAAACTAAAACTGTAAGCACAAATCTTAGTGAGTTCGCTCATCATACCACATACCATACAGACATACCGCATTCATACTGCCGGGCAATTCTGGGGTGCCCGACCTACCCAGTACGGCCATTCTGGGGTGCCGACCAACCCGTGTCAAGCCATTTTGGGGTGCTGACCTACCCATTTCAAGCCATTCTGGGGTGCTGACCTACCCTTCGGTCCTATCAACCGAACCTCGGGGACTATTCCACCCCCTACTGCTACTATCACATATATCATAACGTAAACATGTTGTCAGACGTTTCTGGGGTGTCCGACTTACCCTTCGTTCCTAACAACCGAACTTGAGGACTATTCCCTCCCTACTACCATTATCACATATAACATAACATGCCAGCATATAATCATATCATCACATACTGTCAGACATATCTGGGGTGTTTGGCCTACCCTCCGGTCCTAACAACCGGACTCTACTACTGTCACATATACATATCGTGCTAGCATATAACATATCAGGTGGTAGCAAACCTAGATGAATATCACAAAGACAATCATCCAATCATACAACTCCTACTGGTGGGCCGGCATTGTGGCCATAGACCCACCGCTACTGTAAGGTAACTCACCTCGTACAAGTAGCTGCTGATAATCTGTGCGGGAAACCTCTGTCTGCTGCCGCTCCGGAAATCCTCCGGCTACAATCCCCACAAAATACTTAATCAGAGTCTGATATCTACTCTTAAATCCTCGATTTCTGATGTACAACACTTGTCCAAATGATAGATCCAAGCCCCTAAGCTCGATCTAGCACATAAAGTTACGAACTTTACGTGCATGCATGGGACTTTTGAGCCAAAAAGGCTCTAAAATGGCTCTAGAGTTGCATGGAGCCTTCCTTGGGTGCAAAAGCAACCCAAATCTGCCTTGTGACCCCTTTAAAGACCTGATTCCAAAGCCTCAACCCCCAACCATGTTTGCAATCATGGTTGGTTACCAAACATAGCTTATAAAAGCCCTAAATCTCCCCAAAAAGGAATTTATCAAATGAAATAGCAAGGTACAGACTTTATACCTCTCAAGAACTGCAATTGATGAACCCGACTCGAATCCTTCAGTTCCCTCTTGGTCCTTCTATGCTCTTCCTTTTTCCTTGTGAACAAAACCACCAAAATCACTCAAAAGCCTTAGATCTTCCACCAAAACACTTAGGGTTTGCTATGGAGGGTTTCTGGGAGCATAAAGGGGCGATGGAGGCTGCATAAGGTTGTTTAAATAGGGTACAAACCCTCAGATTAGGGTTTTGTCCAGTCAGAGCCTACTCGTCGATTCCGGGACCCGACTCGACGAGTCCATCACTTAAATCACGCGCCTCATCCCGCTTCTACTCAGCGAGTTGGTCCTTCAACTCGCCGAGTCCAAGGCCAAAATGCAAAAATTACTTAAATAGAATACTTACCAGGAACCGGGTGCTACAAATCTCTCCCACTTATTTTAGACTTCGTCCTCGAAGTCTGCTGCTCGATCCTGGAACAGCTCTGTGTAATGCTCCATCATCTCATCCATCGGCTCCTAAGTCCACTCCGAGCCCTTCCGGTGCTGTCGTTGCACCTTCACTAGTTCCAACTTTTTGTTCCTCAGATCCTTCGACTTCCGGTCGAGGATCGCCACTGGCCGCTCAATATAATTCAGGCTGTCATCGACCTGTATATCCTCTAAGGGTACCACTGTTGAGTCGTCCACCAAGCACTTCCGCAACTGAGAGACGTGGAAAGTGCTGTGGATCTGGCTGAGTTCGGCTGGCAGATCCAACCTATATGCCACCTTGCCTACCCGGGCTATAACCCTGAAGGGTCCAATATACCTGGGACCCAACTTGCCCCGTTTCCTGAATCGGATGACGCCCTTCCATGGCGATACCTTCAGAAGAACCATATCCCCGACCTGAAACTCCAGGTCCGATCGGCGCTTGTCGGCATAACTTTTCTGCCGACTCTGAGCAGTCTGAAGTCTGCTCCGAACCTGCTGAATTCTCTCTGTCGTCTTGAGCACCACTTCGGTGCTCCCCATGATCCTCTGACCAACCTCACCCCAACATATCGGGGTTCTGCACCTCCTCCCGTATAACATCTCGAAGGGAGGACGGTCAATACTCGCATGATAGCTATTATTATACGAGAACTCCGCCAACGGAAGGTAGGTATCCCAGCTACCTCCAAAGTCTAAAACACATGCCCGCAGCATATCCTCTAATGTCTGGATGGTCCGCTCGCTCTGACCATCCGTCTGCGGGTGAAAGGCGGTGCTAAAATGCAGACGAGTACCCAGTTCGTCATGAAACTTCTTCCAAAACCTGGAAGTGAACCGCACATCCCTATCTGAAATCACCGATACTGGCACCCCGTGCCGCGCCACTACCTCCCTGATATAGATATCGGCCAACCTTTCGGCCGAAATACTTTCCTGAATCGGGATAAAATGGGCGCTCTTGGTCAATCGATCGACGATGACCCAAATCGAATCCACTCCCCGCACGGTCCTGGGAAGCTTTGTGATAAAATCCATGGTAATGTCTTCCCATTTCCACAGCGGGATATCCAACGGCTGCATCTTGTCGTGTGGCCTCTGGTGCTCGGCCTTGACCTTCCTGCAGGTCAAGCACCGCTCCACATACCATGCTACGTCCCGCTTCATGCAGGGCCACCAATAATCAGGACGAAGATCTCTATACATCTTCATCGCTCCGGGATGGATAGAAAATCTGGATTTGTGTGCCTCCTCCATCAGCATCTGGCGCACGCCTCCATGATAAGGGACCCACACCCTATGGTGAAGAGTCAATAACCCTCGGCTATCATAGTCGAAGGAGGAAACCTGCCCCACAATCCGCTCGCTCTTCCGATGTTCCTCCTTCATGGCCTCCTACTGGGCCTCCCGAATCTGCTCCAACAGCGGAGTCACCACTGTCATCCTCAGACAGATATCCCTGATCGGCGTTGCCTTGCGGCTAAGCGCGTCGGCCACCACATTGGCCTTCCCCGGGTGGTAAAGGATCTCGCAATCGTAATCCTTCACCACGTCCAACCACCGACGCTGCCTCATGTTCAGATTTGGCTGGTCCATGAGATACCTCAGGCTCTTATGGTCCGTGTAGATGGTACAACGAACACCATAGAGGTAATGATGCCAAATCTTGAGGGCGAACACCACAGCCCCCAACTCCAAATCATGTGTCGGGTAGTTCGCCTTGTGAGGCTTTAGCTGCCTCGAAGCGTAAGCAATGACATGCCCTCTCTGCATCAATACTGCGCCCAAACCTGAGATGGATGCATCACAGTATACAGCAAAATCCTCCATGCCCTCTGGCAGGGCTAAGATTGGTGCCTCGCACAATCTCTGTCTCAGCGTCTCGAATGCGACCTGCTGCTCAGGCCCCCAGCGAAAGACCACAGCATTCCTCGTCAGCCTGGTCAGGGGCACGGCTATCTTGGAGAAGTCTTGAATGAATCTCTGATAGTATCCTGCCAATCCCAGAAAGCTCTGAATCTCAGATGGAGACCTCGGAACTTCCCACCTCATCACGACCTCAACCTTAGCCGGGTCCACTGATATCCCGTTCTGGTTGACAAGGTGCCCGAGAAACTGCACCTCGCGCAACCAGAACTCACACTTGAGGGCGAACACCACAGCCCCCAGCTCCAAATCATGCGTCGGGTAGTTCGCCTCGTGAGGCTTCAGCTGCCTCGAAGTGTAAGCAATGACATGCCCTCTCTGCATCAATACTGCGCCCAAACCTGAGATGGGCGCATCACAGTATACAACAAAATCCTCCATGCCCTCTGGCAGGGCTAAGATTGGCGCCTCGCACAATCTCTGTCTCAGCGTCTCGAATGCGACCTGCTGCTCAGGCCCCCAGCGAAAGACGACAGCATTCCTCGTCAGCCTGGTCAGAGGCACGGCTATCTTGGAGAAGTCCTGAATGAATCTCCGATAGTATCCTGCCAATCCCAGAAAGCTCCGAATCTCAGATGGAGACCTCGGAACTTCCCACCTCATCACGGCCTCAACCTTGGCCAGGTCCACTGATATCTCGTTCTGGTTGACAAGGTGCCCGAGAAACTGCACCTCGCGCAACCAGAACTCACACTTGGAGAACTTAGCATACAAGCTCTCCCTTCTCAAAGTCTCCAGAACCTCTCGCAGATGCTCCTCATGTTGCTCTCGCGTCTTGGAGTAAACCAAGATATCATCAATAAACACTATCACAGACCGGTCTAACATCGGTCTACACACGCGGTTCATGAGGTCCATGAATGCGGCAGGAGCATTGGTGAGCCCGAAAGGCATCACCACAAACTCATAGTGGCCATAGCACGTCCGAAACGCAGTCTTCTGTATATCCTCCTCTCTGACCCTCATCTGATGATACCCTGATCGCAAATCAATCTTGGAGAACCAAGATGCTCCCTGTAGCTGGTCAAAGAGGTCATTAATCCTCAGGAGTGGGTAACGGTTCTTCACCGTTACCTTATTCAGCTCCCTATAATCTATACACATCCGATGCGACCCGTCCTTCTTGTTCACAAATAGAATCGGGGCTCCCCAGGGTGAACTGCTCGGTCTAATGAAACCCTTGCCTAACAGCTCATGCAGCTGTGTAGACAACTCCTGCATCCCAGGAGGAGCCAACCGATACGGTGCCTGGCTATCGGAGCCGCACCAGGGATTAGTTCAATCCTGAACTCTACCTGCCTCTCCGGAGGTATCCCGGGCAACTCCTCGGGGAACACGTCCGCAAACTCTCGTACCACGGGCACATCGCTCACTGTTTCCTTACCCATCTCTCGGGTATCCATCACATAGGCAACAAATCCTGTGCAACCCTGCTGAAGGTAACGCCTAGCTCTCGCTGCTGAACATAAAGCTGGTCCTTGCTGTGGCCTCTCGCCCTGAATCACCAGCTCTCCCCCACTTGGGGTCCTGATCCGCACCAACTGTTGCGCACAGTCAATCACTTCCCCATTGGGGCTTAGCCAATCCATACCGATAATAACCTTGTTCCCCCGCAAAGGTATGGGAACCAGATCTACCAGATAACGCTCCTCAAACAGTCGCAGGACGCAATCTCGGTAGACCTCTGATGCTCGCACTGACCGGTCGTCCGCAATCTCGACCTCTAGAGGGCAATCCAACGTGCCTGACGACTCCGGAAACTTCTTGCTAAGCGCAAGAGAGACAAACGATCGGGTAGCACCCGAATCAAACAATACCTGAACTGGGATACCGTTCACATGGAACGATCCTAAACAGAGCACATACATAACATATCAAAATCACAGCAGCATATCATAAAAGCATAAACAAGAAGTCATACCCGTCACCACATCGGGTGCAGCGCGTGCCTCCTCGGCTGTCAACTGAAATGCCCGGCTCCGCACCACTGGAGCCTCTGTCTTGTCCTTCCGGCCATCTACAACTTGCGATGTCGTTGAAACCGGCACTGCTGCTTGCTTTTTGTGGCCCCTCTGATTGCAATGGAAGCAAATCAGGTCTGTCATCTGTACTGTGGGGGCGGGGGCAATACAATCCCTGCCAAAGTGCCCCGTCTTGCCGCACTTGTAGCAGCCTGACGATCCTGCTCTACAAGCTCCCTCATGCGGCCTGCCGCACTTCCTGCAGCGGCTCTGGCCCGGCTGGCCCTTTGTCCTAACATCGGATCCCTTGGGTTTCTTCCCCGAAACCCATGTAACCTGCTCAGACTCAGCTTTCCTCTTCCTCATATGCTCCAAATCGAGCTCCCTCTCCCGCGCCCTGGCAATCATGGACTCCAGGGTCGGGCAGGCAGAGTAGCTGACATGCTCCCAAATATCAGCCCTCAACATATCATGGTAGCGGGTCTTCCGCATCTCCTCATCCCCCGCATACTGGGGTACCAACAATGCTCTCTCCCGGAACTTGGCGGTGATCTCCGCCACAGTCTCCGTAGTCTGCCTCATATCCAAAAACTCTCTGGCCAGCTGCTGAAGCTCTACAGCCGGCGCAAACTCAGCTCTGAATCTGGTCATGAAATTTGACCACGTCATAGCCTCGACGGCTGGGGCTCCCAATGAGTCACCAATCGACTCCCACCAGTCTCTAGCTCTATCCCTCAAACATCCCGTAGCAAAGCGAACCTTCGACCCTTCCGGGCAGAAGCTCGTCAACTGCGCAGACTCAATGTCTATGATCCATCTCCTGGCAGCGATGGGGTCTTTCACCCCGTGATAATCCGGCGCACCACTCCCACGGAAGTCCTTAAAGGACAGTGTGCGCGTACTCGTCTGGCTAGACGCCATATCACTCTTGAATGCCCGGAGGCGATCCTCCATCAGCTCAACAATCCCTTCCTTGATCGACCCGAAAATGATCGGGGTCGACTCAATAATGCCTCTCGTGATCTCAAACGCGATGAACTCGCGCAGCCCGTCATCAACCTGCTCGGATCCTGCACCCGAGCCTGATCCTGATCCTGATCTGGAACCTCCTGCTCCATGCCGCGTGGTCACCATGCTGAAAAATACACGCATAAATGTCAGGATCATACATACTCTCAAGAGGTCTAACACATTCTCCAAGTTTCCCGGTTCTGTCTCAACCTTCCTTGATTCGAGTACGGATCCTCTGCTTCCAGTAGTACGGGCCCATACTACCTTCCACATCTATCCGTACTTTCCTCAAGGACTGTCTCGACTTCACCAGGTCCCTTAACCAATATCCCTTTCCATCTAGTCTCATCCCAGGCTTTCCTGGGGCACTCTCTGACCTACTCTCCGCCATCAGCTGCACTAAGAATCCCTACTTCCCTTCCCTAACTAGCTTGTGAGTACTGTTAAATAACCGCTCACTAGTTAGTTAAAGTTAGCCAGGACCCCTTAAGCACAAAGCAAGCAGCATTCGTGCATCGAGTAACCGCATCAGGCATAACCTAATCAGGCTATCCTACTGCTGACTAAACAGTCCTAGCATACAGCTCGTACAATAGGCATACAAGGCATCCTCCTAGATCCTTAGCCCTAATCTAGCATGCAGTTCTCAGAATCATATATCATATAACTTATTATAACAAGTATGGGTATCTTGGGGAAAACTTACTTGACCTCGGCTGGTGGCACGCATCACACACCTTGTTCTTTCTTAAAACCCTCTGACTCAGATTTTAGAAAACCATTTCTTTGTAAAAATCTTTTAAATCCCTCGATTTGAGTCCAGACACTCCCGAGGGTGTGTCCGAATCCCTCAAACCAGGGCTCTGATACCAACTTGTAACATCCCAATTTTCAAGTCCAAAAATTTCTTTTTAATTAACTGTCTCATAAAAACATTCATAAGAAAATACTGTGAAAACACATCATCTCATAAAACAATGTATCATGTCTAAAAACCCAAGTCATAAAATAGTAACATATCAGAGTACAATCCCAGAAGACTCCATGCGGAAATCATGTGTGTGTGTGTGTGATGCGCTGCTACACTATCGGCTCCTTCCCCTTAGACGAAAAGGTACCTGAAACCCAAAACTAAAACTGTAAGCACAGAGCTTAGTGAGTTCCCCCATCATACCACATACCATACAGACATATCGCATTCATACTGCCGGGCAATTCTGGGGTGCCCGACCTACCCAGTACGGCCATTCTGGGGTGCCGACCTACCCGTGTCAAACCATTCTGGGGTGCTGACCTACCCATTTCAAGCCATTCTGGGGTGCTGACCTACCCTTCGGTCCTATCAACCGAACCTCGGGGACTATTCCACCCCCTACTGCTACTATCACATATATCATAACGTAAACATACTGTCAGACGTTTCTGGGGTGTCCGACTTACCCTTCGGTCCTAACAACCGAACTTGAGGACTATTCCCTCCCTACTACCACTATCACATATAACATAACATGCCAGCATATAATCATATCATCACATACTGTCAGACATATCTGGGGTGTCTGGCCTACCCTCCGGTCCTAACAACCGGACTCTACTACTGTCACATATACATATCGTGCTAGCATATAACATATCAGGTGGTAGCAAACCTAGATGAATATCACAAAGACAATCATCCAATCATACAACTCCTATTGGTGGGCCGGCATTGTGGCCGTAGACCCACCGCTACTGTAAGGTAACTCACCTCGTACAAGTAGCTGCTGATAATCTGTGCGGGAAACCTCTGTCTGTTGTCGCTCCGGAAATCCTCCGGCTACAATCCCCACAAAATACTTAATCAGAGTCCGATATCTACTCTTAGGGTAAAATGGCCATTTTAACCCCAACCAAGTCCAAGTCAAAGTCAACTTCCAGTTGATCCGACTCGCCGAGTTGGGCCGTCAACTCGTCGAGTCCCTTCCCTTTACTCGTCCTTATCCACGACTTGACTCGTCGAGTTTGGCAACGACTCGACGAGTTCCCCTTCTTCACGAACATCAATGGACCTTCATCCGACTCGCCGAGTCGGATGAACACTCGTCGAGTTCACCTTCAACTGATGAACAAGTCCTGACCTTGACTCACCGAGTTGTATCAACAACTCGTCAAGTTCATCTTCAAACATAAGAAGATTGCCTTGGACTCGTCGAGTCTGTTCTAGCACTCGTCGAGTCCCATGAACTCCAGGTCTAAAATTAAGTCCAATGCGTTAGGCCACTCTTTCTGTCCTGCTACAACCCTTCTAACACCTAACTGAGTCCTTTTGACCCTCAACAGATATAGGACTCAAAGCCTTGGACTCGTCGAGTCCCAAGAACGGACTTGCCGAGTCGATAACATCCACACCCTAAATCCTCGATTTCTGATGTACAACACTTGACCAAATGATAGATCCAAGCCCCTAATATTGATCTAGCACGTAAAGTTACGAACTTTACGTGCATGCGTGGGACTTTTGAGCCAAAAAGGCTCTAAAATGGCTCTAGTGTTGCATGGAGCCTTCCTTGGGTGCAAAAGCAACCCAAATCTGCCTTGTGACCCCTTTAAAGACCTGATTCCAAAGCCTCAACCCCCAACCATGTTTGCAATCATGGTTGGTTACCAAAAATAGCTTATAAAAGCCCTAAATCTCCCCAAAAAGGAATTTATCAAATGAAAGAGCAAGTTACAGACTTTATACCTCTCAAGAACTGCAATTGATGAACCAGACTCGAATCCTTCAGTTCCCTCTTGATTCTTCTATGCTCTTCCTTCTTCCTTGTGAACAAAACCACCAAAATCACTCAAAAGCCTTAGATCTTGAACCAAAACACTTAGGATTTGCTATGGAGGGTTTCTGGGAGCATAAAGGGGCGATGGAGGCTGCATAAGGTTGTTTAAATAGGGTGCAAACCGTCAAATTAGGGTTTTGTCCAGTCAGAGCCTACTCGTCGAGTCCGGGACCCGACTCGACGAGTCCATCACTTAAATCCCGCGCCTCATCCTGCTTCTACTCGGCGAGTTGGTCCTTCAACTCGCCGAGTCCAAGGCCAAAATGCAAAAATTACTTAAATAGAATACTTACCAGGAACCGGGTGCTACATTAGGTTTAACTTATCCTTTTACTGGTATTATTCGTGATTTATTTCTGTGTACCCAAATCTCCTATATCCAAACTATGTTTGTGGTTTGGAGGATCCTCTTTTGGATCGATCGCCTAAATCAGTCCGAGAATATGGACATTGGATTATCTCAGTTGGCCTTCATCTATGATCTTTCTACTTTCGGTTCTTCTCGTTTCCTGTTAAGAATTAAGACAAACAAACCCCACTTCATTCTGAAATCTAAACAAAATGATGTCGCTTGGAAAGAAAAATATTTCTTCGTGAGACGCGACTCGATTCCTGAGGTGGATTCCCTGCCAAAAACAAGGATTAAAAAGGTTAGGAAATAAATTTAGATTTCAAGGATCCTGAAATTTACTTCCCTTATGTTTGTTTTGATGCAGCGTTCAGGTTTGAGGAGCTTATTGTTGTTGCTGGTGACTCTGAGGACAAGATTTCCAAATTTCTCACACTTCCTGCAGTTGAGAGGTCGTTCAAGCTTGAACATTCCAGTCTTCAAGAGGGTTCCTCCAATACTGCTTCTATGTCCACTAGTAATATTATTTTTATTGGATATGTCTTTTAGAGGATCCTGGTTTGACAGTGATCTCTGGCAGGTTCTAAGACTACCCGATCCAAGGCCCGCTTTGGTTTGGCAGATCTTGAAGATGATATGACCAGTGGTTCAATCAAAGTCAAGCAGGAAAAAGGTGCCATTCTTCCTCTTCCCAAGAGATCTCATATAGATCTTACAGTTAAGGCTTCAGGATCCTGAAAACGAAAGACTTCTTAGGCTGTAAACTTCGGCCTGGAGAACCTTAGCATCGAGGATGCTCTCGGGAAGTTGTCCTGATTTTCCCAAGCTGTAAGTATTCTGCGCATAGGCATTATTTATATTAATCTATCATACCTGTTCTTTTTCATGCTGATGTTTATGTTTCTTCCAGGTCTCCGCTCACGTTTCCCACGTTACCAACGACCTCAGTATCCGTGTCAGAAAAGCCGAGTTTTCCCTAAAAGAGCATGAGAAGACGTGGAGGGTCACCAATGAGGATCTTCTCCAGAGGGTGGAGTTGTTGAGCAAACAGAAAGTCGAAAAGGAGGAAGAGTATCTCGCAGATCTTGAAGAGGTGATTGTTGATGCAAATACAAGTGTTGCGATAGATATTTTGCAGGCTAAGGTTAAGTTGGTTGAGGATCTGGAAAATGCACGTTCCTGGGACGCGGAGGGATGGCACAAGGTGTTGGCCAAACTGGTCGATAAGCCTGCTATCGTCAATCAGGATCATGTGATGTTGTTGACCGGAGGAGGGGAGAAGAAGGACGCTGCCGATTATGATCAGACTAAGGTCTAGGCCTGCGAAAAATTGGTTTAAATAGTTTTTGTTTTTGTCAGTGATGTAAGATAATTAACCTTTTGGCTGGGTTGATATGCAACCCTTTCTTTTTTTGAATGATATGATAGCATTTTCCTTTTATTCCCCTCTCATGATTTTTCTGCACGACTGTTATGATATTAAAGTCCTTAAATAGATAGGGTCCTGGAAAGCTCACTTCCTGTGAGTGATCCTGAAATAGAATTTCTTTAGCAGTTCATTTCTAGCATATTTGAAATTTGGTAATTAGATGATTTAGTTTAGGATCCTGGAAAGTTCATGATCCTTAAACTTTATCTAAAGCTCTTTGAGAATAAGGATAGATGGAACTTGATTATCTCCAAGTTTTTTCTTAAGCTTTGTAAGTCTTGAAATTTGCTGAGGATAAATATCAACTTAGGAGAGAACTTCGGTTCATTGCTGATAATGAGGCTCTTTATCAATGAGGGTGGATGAGGATCCCTAAGGGCAAGGATCCTTACTGTTGGAGATCCTTAAGGATGAGGATCTCGGATCACATATGGGAAATTTTTCCTCAGGATAACCTGTTTAGGTTATAGACTTTGACAAAATTATCGTGCAACACCATAGGTTCAATAGATAACACGTTAATGTTATATACTAGGGAGGATCCCAACTTGTGATATAATTTATAAGAAAGATCCTTATGATAACATGAAAATGTTATGGTTCGAGTGTATTCTCTGGGACAAATTCCCAACGTGTGATAACATGAAGATGTTATAGACCTTTTGTAGTTTCTGGGGTAAGATCCCAATTTTTTGATAACATGAAAATGTTATAAAACTTAAGTAATCATTGGGGTAGGATATCGATTTTTGGATAACATGAGAATGTTATAAACCTTGAGGATCTCAACTTATGTTTAAAGATAAGAGGGTTTCCAAGCCACTGAATCGTGAAATTATCTCCTTACCTGTATCCCATAGTTAGATATTGTGCGTTCAAGCGAGGTGTACAAACCTTAGTTCGTGTGAAAGAGGTAACTAGCTCTTTAAACCTTAGAGGGGATTGAGTACCCTTAAGCATAGGAGAGATGATCAATCTCTAGATTATGTATATGATAGTTTAAAGATTACATTGTTAAATATAATGGAGTTTACCAAGTATTAAGGCGTTGAGATCTTCATGTGTCAAGATCCTTGTGTTTCAAGGTGTTTAACCTTGAGAATCCTGATGTTTCAGGATCTTCAATCTTGAGGATCCTTAATTGTATGTTGTTCTTCATAGAAAAAGTTATCTCAAGGTGGGCGTTAGTCTAGCTAACGCCCCTCCGATGCTTAAGTTAGTAATATATTCGAGGAGAAAACAAGTGACAACGAAAATTTTAAGGTAAAGAACACGTGTACCTTGGTTTGGTTGTGGATCAGTCGACCCTACTTACATGTAGTATGATTTGAGGTGTATAACATTCCATGATCTTGGCAGAACGTCTCATGCGAGTGTTGCTAGCCAGTATGCTCCTTTTCCTGCTTCAACATCTATAAGATATGGTCCTTCCCATTTAGGAGCCAATTTTCCTGCACTAGGATCCTTGGTGTTTTGGAATGTTTTCCTTAATACCAAGTCTCCTATTTGAAACCTTCTGACTCTTATGTTCCTATTGTAGGCTTTGGTGATCCTTTGTTGATGATCAGCAATATTTATTTTGGTAAGATCCCTAAGCTCGTCAATAGTTTCAAGATCCTATGCTAGGATCCTGTCGTTATTCTCTTGGTCTTGCAGCAAGTATCTTGCCGTCGGGATCACTACTTCAGTAGGGATTACTACTTTTGTCCCGAACACCAAACAATAGGGGGGTCTGACATGTGGCCACTTTTTTGGAAGTGGTCCTATCTGCCCACAAAACGAAAGGAAGTTCTTCTGCCCTTCTTCCTTTCTTTTTGTCCAGCCTTTTCTTCAAATTGTTTACTATGATTTTGTTGCTAGATTCCGCTTGACCATTAGATTGCGGATGAACAGGAGTGGACAATATCATTTTGATTCCCCAGCTTGTGTAAAAGTCTCTTGTCCTTTTGCTTATAAATTTGGATCCATTGTCGCATATGATTTCAGCCGGGATCTCGAACCTGGTCAAGATATTACGTTTAATAAATGATACTACCTCTTTGTCTCTTACCTGAACGAAAGCTTCAGCTTCGATCCATTTGGAGAAGTAATCAGTCATCACCAACATGAAGAATTTTCCTCCTGTGGCCACTGGTAATTTTCCTACTATATCTATCCCCCATTTCATGAACGACCACGGGGAGATAATAGGATGGAGAGGTTCTGTTGGTTGTTGTTTTGTCTTTGGCAAGCATCACACTTTTGAGCATGTAAAAAGGAGTCTTTCTTCATGGTTGGCCAATAGTATCCTGTTCTTAGTATTTTGGAGCATAAGGATCTGCCCCAGGTGTGATTGCCACAATCTCCTTCGTGTATATCATTTAAGACTTCTGCAGCTTCAAGATCTTCCAAGCATCTAAGGTATGGACCTGCCATATATTTTTTGTAAAGTTTACCTTGGATTAACACGAATCTTGAGACTCTTGTCCTGAATGCTCTTTCACTTTTTTCTTCAGTCGGGATCGTGCCATTTTGGAGATACTCCATAATGGGTTGGGTCCATGATCGCGGACTTCTTCGAGGATCCTATTCGTCAGGGTCCCTTTGAGGAAGGATCCTAGTGTCAGGATCTTCAACAGCTGCTACGCTTGTTGGATGTTTAGGATCTGCTGATTTGTCGGAGAGGGTTTCTATGGATGGGGTTATTATATGGGTTTTATGAATCTTCGTCTATGGTGGGATCCTAAGGGAGGATCCTAAATTGGCTAATGTATCTGCTTTTGTGTTATCTTCTCTGGGAATTTGGGTTAGGATAAAGTTTTTGAAATCAGAAGCTAATTTTTTGAGGATCTCTAGATATAATGCTAATCTTTCACATTTCACTACATAAGATCTATTGAAGTGATTGGTTAGTAATAAAGAATCAACAAATACCTGAAGATCCCTGATTTGAAGATCCTTAGCCAATTGTAGTCCCATGATGAGTGCTTCGTATTCTTCTTCGTTGTTGGTAGTTTTGAATTCACAATTAACTGCCTGGGGTATGATGTCCCCCTGTGGCGACTTTATTATGATCCCTAGCCCTGTTTCCTTTCTGATTTGAAGCTCCATCTGTGAACAGTTTCCATTTTCCCAGGTGTTCATCTTCTAGGAGTTGCTTGGCTTCCATATCTACTTCGTTTTGTAAATCATCACTAAAGTCAGCCACAAAGTCTGCTAATGCTTGTGATTTTATGGCGGATCTTGGTTTGTATCTGATGTCAAATGCACTTAACTTCACCGACCATTTTTCCATCCTTCCTGACATTTCTGGTTTTCTCATGACATTCTTAATAGGATAATTAGTTTTTACATGTATAGTGTGTGTTTTGAAATAGTGTCTTAACTTAGTAGAAACAGTTACTAAGGCAAGAATTAATTTTTCGAGGTGAGAGTACCTAGTTTCAGGATCCATGAGACTTTTACTTACATAGTAGATAGGATGTTGGTCTCCGTTAAGATCCTTGGCCAAGACAGCACTTACTGCGCTTGAGGATACTGAGAGGTAGAGGAGGAGTGGTTACCTGTCTATGGGCTTTACCAGTAACGGTGCGGAACTTAAATATTTTTTGAGCTCCTGAAAGGCTTTTTCGTGGTCTTCAGTCCATTCGAACCTTTTGTTCTTCTTCAAGATGTCGTAGAAGGGTTTACATCTTTCTGAGGATCTTGAAATAAACCTGTTGAGTGCCGCTACCCTTCCGGTTAGCCTTTGGATGTCTTTTGTTGAAGATGGAGATTTCAGCTCGATGATTTCTTTGATCTGTTCTGGGCTTGCTTCGATTCCACTTTTGGTTACCATATATCCGAGGAACTTTCCCGACTTCATCCCAAAGTGGCATTTGAGTGGATTTAACTTCATATTATATTCGTCTAGGATATCAAATGCTTCTTTAATATCCCTGAGATGATCTTTAGCTTTCATGGACTTTACCACCATGTCATCGATATAGACTTCCATGGTGTCCCCCAGCTTGTCTTTAAATATCCGATTCACCAATCTTTGATATGTTGCACCTGCATTTTTAAGACCAAAAGGCATTGCGGTGTAACAATATATACTTGTTGATGTTATAAACGTTGTATCTTCTTGGTCTGATGGTTCCATCTAGATTTGTTGGAATCCTGCTAAAGCATCCATGAAGGTCAGGAGTTCATGGCCAGTCGTCGCATCTATCATAGAGTCAATATGCGGTAGAAGGAAAGGATCCTTAGGAAAAGCCTTGTTAAGATCTGTGTAGTCTACACACACTCACCATTTGCCGTTTTTCTTTTGCACGACAACCACGTTAGCTAGCCACCTTGGGAACTTCACTTCCTTGATCATTCATGTCTTGAGGAGCTTCTCTACTTCTTCTTAGATTATCTGATTCCTTTCAGGTGCAAACCTCCTTCTCTTTTGATGTATTGGTCTGAAAGAGGGATCAATATTAAGTTTGTGAGTGATAATACTCTTGTCTATACATGTCATATCTTCATGTTTCCATGCAAATGTCTTGCTTCTAGTTCTTAGGAAATTCAATAGATCCTGCTCGATCTTCTTAAGCATTGAGGATCCTACGTGGATTTTAGCTTCAGGATCCTCAATGCCTAGAGGCACTTCCTTCACATCGTGTTCCTTCGTTTCCAGGACGTGTTGTGCCCCCTGCCTTAATTGCTATGCTTGTTGAGGTTTGGTTGTAGATTTCATAGAGGTCTTATAACATTCTTTAGATTCTTGCTGATCTCCCATGATCTTCACTGTTCCCCATGGAGTAGGCAATTTTACACACTGATGGTATGTTGATAGAACCGCTTTCATCTTGTGGATCCATGGTCTACCTAGTATCACATTATAAGAAGATAAGGTGTCAATAACACAGAAATTTTGTATAGAGTTTACCCCTTCTATGTATATTGGTAGCTTTATTTCCCCAATCATGTGTTTCGTTTCCCTATTAAATCCTATGAGGACTAAGGATCTCTTGGTTATTTCTGATTCTGGGATGTTCATCCTTTTTAGTGCGTCTAGGAGTACGATATTGACCGAGGATCCCCTGTCAATAAGGATCCTTCTGACGAAATGGTTGGCCATGTACAGTGTTATTACGAGTCCGTCATTGTGAGGATCCTAAATTTCTTCCCTATCCGTCTCGTCAAATATGTTTTCTTTTTCACTGCTAATCATGGTATTCTTCTGTGGTCTATCTTCCCTTTCTGTTTTAAAGACCTTGACATGTCTTTTAGCCTGATAATAAGAAGTACCACAGATGTTAGATCCGCCTGAGATAATGTTAATTATCTTAGCGTCAGAGGGTGGAGATCCTGGTTTTTTTGGGATCCTGTGACCATCTTGGCTGTTCTCCTTGGATTTTTCTTTTTTTCTCCTGACGATCTCTTTGAGGTGTCCCTTACTAAGGAGGTAGCTGATTTCTTTTCTTAGGGCTATGCAGTCCTCCGTCATGTGGCCAAAGTCTTCGTGGTAAGCACACCATTTGGACTTGTCTTTCCAAGCGGTGGACTTGTTGTCCCTCTTTGGCTATCTCGCTTTGTCTCCAAGATCCTGCATAGCATGAATTACACCTGAAACACCCATAGAAAAACAATAGTCAGTGATCTTAGGAAGCTCATCTTCTTCTCCTTCATCTTCAAGGGCATTAACCCTGTGATGATCCGGTTTGGAATAGGGCTCCGATTTGTAGGATCTTTTAATCAAGGATTTGGCCTTTCTGTTGGGGTTCTCATATTGACTTGAGGGGTTGCTTCTCTTCTGTATTTCTTTGTCCTCTTCAAGCCTTATGAACCTTAACGATCGGCACTTGACTTCGTCCAATCTTTTGCATGGGGTCATCACAAGGTCTTCGTAGAAGGGTGAGTCCTTCCTTAGTCCCATCTTGAAGGCCTCTACAGTGGTAGCCATGTCGATGTTGGAGATGCTCAGAGCTTCCCTGCCAAACCTGTTAACAAAATCCTTAAGTCTTTCCTTAGGATCCTGGACCACTCGATAGAGATCACTAGTGATCTTCTCGAAGGTTCTGTTGCAAGAAAACTGGTTATTGAAAATATTGACTAAGTGTGCAACAGAAGTAATAGAGTATGGGGGAACGTTTAGCAGCCATTTGAGAGCTGATCCTGTAAGGGTTGAGCCAAAGCCTTTGCATAGGCAAGCTTCCTTCAAGTGCCCTGGGATGGGAATGATCTCCAACCTTTCTTAGTATTGCACTATGTGTTCCTCAAGATCCGTAGTTTCATCGTATAGCTTCATGCTAGAAGTTTGGAAGTGCTTAGGAACTTCAGTATCGGCTATTGTGGGAGCGAATCTCGAGATACTGTGACTTGTTGGGGACACTTCCGATATGGGTTGGACCACCCCAGGTACGCTTTAGATCATTTGTCTCAAATGCTGAAGTTCCCTGGCCATGTTTGGGTTTATTCCTGCATCAACATTAGTATAGTTAGTATTAATAGTATTGTTGTTTAAGAAGTTACTAGAATCAAGGTTTCTAGGAGTGTTGAAAGGCTCATTGAGATCATTGATCATAGAGGCTCGGTTGTCCATAGTTGTCCCCCAGGGTGACACCACAGTGGTAGGAACCGTGTTCTTCTGGCGATTTTCTGAGGATCCTACATTATCGAAGTCCAGGATCCTTGGTTGCACAACTGTGGGCGTTGTTTCCTGGGATTTCTGAAACTCTGCCTTCATCCTCTCCACTTCTTTGAGCAGTGCTATATTCTCCTCCTGCTTTTGGGTCACCTGTTGCGTCATTTTCCTCATCATAGCGAAAAGCTCTACAGTAGTGACTGAGGCAATCGGATCCTGGAGCCCTAAGGATCCCAAACTTCCTGGATTAGCGATCGAGGGGGTGCTTTTCTTGGAAGTGTCAGGCGTTTTCCTCTGAGTAGGGGGCCTACTCGGAGGAGGTGGTAGGTTTTTGGTTGGAATGGAAGGGGCAGAGGACGAAGAGAGGATCGATTGTGTAGACATGATTTTTTCGAGGATTTTGAACACCACGTCCCCACGGTGGGCGCCAAATTGTTTTGGTCAAAAATTACACAAGTACTAATCAACCAAATTAAATGAGAGGCTGTGATGTTCAGATTGTGTAATAGCAAATGATAAAAGAAAGTGGCAAAATGGTTTACAAGGAAAGCCCTTGATCCTTGCTAGGATCTCCGGCACAAAACCTTGGGAGGTGATAATGATCACCTGTCTTGATGATTTTATTAATGTAAAATGATGTTTATAGAGAATATTTAAGTATGAACAAATAATCAATCTCCTAGAGTAAGCTTCTAGTCAAAAAAACAATGTGTTGTGTGTAGAATACAAGTGTCAATTTATAGTCTAAACTAGCCAACAAGATGTCCGATATTTCCGTTATCCTCTATGACCAGCTTCACGAATGTTATTTGACAAAGTATTACATGTCTTTAGCATAGTTGAGATGATTCTACGTTGAGAATTGATCTTCCCTTGACTACTTCTGCACACGTGTTAGTTATGGACAAAATATGACCGTTATAAATAATATTAATAAAAATAATAACGGTGATACTCGGGATCCTGAGCTAGCTGAGGATCCTGGACATTTGAGGATCCTGAATACTTCGAGGATCCTGGCCCTAACAATAATGAGTCATTAAAATGACGTCTTTATCATTCCGTAGAGCCTTCAATCTGAAATTTAAGTCTAGATTAGGAATTATATAACAATAGTAAATTGTGGCGTCGTCAGCATTCCCTATTTCATGAATCATGTCGTTTAGATCATGAACACAAAAAGATCAATGTTAACAAAGTCTAAGTATGCCAACCTTTTTACAATGTACTTTCTTTCATGACACTTCTTAAAAAAACACCATGATGTATCTTTAAAGTAAAGAAAGTGTTTGAACCATCTGAGAAGAAACACCAAAATACTATCAATATGCATATTAAAGAAACACAAAACAAAAAACTTTCAAAAACTTACCGTAAAAAAACACCAAAATACTATCAATATGCATACCATGTAGATTTCATTTGATAAAAAAAAAGTGTTAGAATCATCGGATAAGAAAAAACACCATCATACTATTAGTATACATATCACGTAGATTCCACATACAAGTATCATGTTTGCTAGTAAACCCTACTTTCAGAAACAAGAGTGCAAGAATTGGGGAATTCCTTTGTGTTGTTCAATTCTAATGGTGATCAAAGTAGAGTACAGAGGAAAAGGGTTTTTTGGGGTGTGTTTGTGTTTGTCAGCTTAGTGGTTAATTATGTACATTAAGCCCAAGGAGATCGCCAAAGATGAAAAGACCAAACTATCCCCACATGTGAGGCACGTGATATGCCCTAACGGTTGAAAATGACCGAGTAAGCAAAAATGACCATTAATACAAGTTTATGAACAACAATGACCAATTTGTCAAAAAGTTATAACAAAGATTGGTTAGTAACCTTTGGTAAATCATATGGACCAGTTATCTAATTTTGTCTAAATATATTGTTATGAAGAACGAACTCTTAAAAGTAAAAATAAAATCTACGCTTTGTTTTTCAAATTAGAAATGATTGGTGTTTTATTATTATAAACCTTCATTTTAAAAAGAAAAAAATAAGAATAATTGAAGGGGAATAGGGGTAGAAGAGGAAATAGAAAAATATATGGAATCAGAGGATTGTGTAAGAAAAGGCTGACACCGACGTTGACTCTAAATGTACGGAATGTCTTCTTAGTCAGAAAGATATGTTCCCAAGAGATATCTCTCCCTCTCTCAGTATTTTCATATTAAGTATAATACATTAATATGTTTAAAAGATTTGTAAAGAATTCAATTTCTTCGTCCATCTTGTTTTGAAATATAGGACATTATTTTTATAGAAATCAAATATCTTTTGAACTTTTGTTTTTATTTATTAGATCAGATATGAGTTTAAATAAAAAAATTATTAAAAAGATAAAATTAATAGATTTTATAAATTATTATTTTATATGAATAGAAAGAAAAGTAAAAAATAAAGGTTAGAAAAATATTTAATTTTTCTTATTTTTATTTCTTGGTTAAATCGAAACATTATAATGTTATTTTTTAAGATATAGATATTAATAATCAAGTTTAAATAGAGCATTTTAACATTGAAATAAATTATTTTTTTGGGTGAATTATATAAAATGGTAATTTTACTAAATATTTATTTCAGTTTTATGTTTGTCATAAATAGATCACTTATTTAGCAATATTTCGTTCTACTCCCTTATATTATTTAATTATAAGTTTTATTATTTTTTTTACTAATTATTTAATATCATTTTAAGCTTTAATATTAAATGGTAAATTCCTAATGATCATAGATTTTTTTTTTTGTATAACTATAAACATAATAAATTTATAATTACATTTTTTTTTAAAAACATGATATTATAATATATGTAGTTTCATTTATGTAATATATTCTTACAAGTTGGGACTAGCCCACTTGGCTAACAAGGTGTCTAACAAGGAATTACTAACAAATAGGTAATGAGTTTTATCCCAGACATATACTAAACCACCGTTTTAAAAAAATATAATATGTTATTTTTATTTAATATAGTTTTATAAATATTATATATGATTAAACTTAACAATTTATATGAGAATACTTTATAAAACAGTTCACTAAAATGAAGGTAAGTTAATTAATTTCACAAACTAAATAAACTAAAATTGACCAATGATTGAAGATGATTTAAATTAATCGTATTTTATTAAGGAAATAACTAAACTAGCCAATTTAACAAATTACTTATCATTTTTTAGCCAAAAAAATATCTAGAGTAAATTACACGAATGGTCCCTGTGGTTTAGGGTAATTTGTGTTTTTGGTCCCTAACTTGTTGTTTTTTTTTTTAATTTGGAAGGTCCCTACTGTTTGTTTTTGTTACACACTTGGTTCCTACTGTTTGTTTTTGTTACGCGCTTGGTCCCTGTCTTACCTAAAAATACTACTATTTAAATAGGGAAAAATTTTGGGGTAGGTAAAATAAGGTGAGGGGGTAGGGTTGGGGTGTGTTTATTTAAATAAATTAAAAAATCAAGGGAAAATAGTTTTTTTAGGTAAGACAGAGACCAAACGCGTAACAAAAACAAACAGTAGGGGCCTTTCGAGTTAAAAAAAATAAGTTAGGGACCAAATGCGCAAATTACCCTAAACCATAAGGACCAATTGTGTAATTTACTCAAATATCTAGTATCCTAAAATAACCATTGAAACCGTAGTCTCGAATCCTACAATTTCGGTATATGTATATAAGATTTTTTATTTTTTTCTCAAAATACCATATGAAACCGTAGGTTTCTAAATGACCTACGATATCTTATGATAAGTCTATGGTTTTCCAAATTGTAGGTTTATAAGAACCTACAGTGTACAAGCACTCAATGCACAAAACGTGCATTGATTGCTTGTATACCGTAGGTTGTTACGAAATCTACAGTTTCCCTTTATATATATATATATATATATATATATATATATATATATATATATATATATATATATATATATATATATTGCGTTTTTTGTAAAAAAAATCACCACATCACAATTATATGTCATTGTATACGATCTACAAACCAAAAAAAAAAAGAGAATTTTTTTTAACGAAAACCGTAGGCTTCCTAAGAAACCTACGATGTACAAGAAATCAACGTACGTTTTGTGCATTGATTGCTTGTACACCGTAGGTATCTTATGAAGCCTACGGTTTTGTTTTTGTTTTTTCGATTTTTTCCAAAAAAAAAATAAATCGTACGTATTGAATCTCATCGCAAACAAGAAAAAACAAAAAAAAAATGTTAAAGATTCAAAGAAATACCTAGTCGTTCTTTGAAGGCTCTATTGAGAGGATTTTCCTAAGTTCAAAAACGTAAAAAATGAGCAAAAATGAAATTTTTAACTTTATATATTGTGAGCTAACGAGCCTTAAAACAGTAGACGACTCATGAAACAGTAGGTCATTGCTCGAAAGAATAGTCAACACAATGTTGACCGTAGTCAACCCTGCATTGACCATAGGTTTCTTAATTACCTACGGTTTCAATGGCTAATTTGAAATAAATGCTAATTTTTGGCTAAAAACTGAAAAGTAATTAAGGAAAATAGTTAGTTATATAATTTTCTTTATTTTATTTGACAAAATTAATGGAACACATATTCTGACATCCCCAAATTCACGATCATGTTAAAAAAAATTATTTATGCTTATTTGAAAATCAGAGTATTCATTTTAAAGAATAATATTGCGGAATTTGCTCCCAGAAAACATGATAAATATTTTATCAAAGCATTTATGAAGAAATGTATTTTGTTTATATTAAAACTTTGGGATGATATCCTCAATACAAAAACATAAGCATAAACAGACCTTACATTCATTTACACTAGTGATTTGCATCTCCTTTAATCTCTTAGTGTAATGTAGTTTCATATCGATACCTGTGATACAAATAAACTTAGTGGGTCAGGTTGGGAAACCTGGTGAGTACATAGGGTTTTCAACCCACAATAATAAAGTTATTATGTTTCATCAGCAAACAATTAACTCAGTTACTCATCCCCATTATCTTCTTTATTTCTTAAGGATCTACCCTAAGAATAATCTATTACTAAATATTTATTCCTAAGGATTGTCCTAAGGAATAGGCACGAAGTCCATCGCTGCCAGGGTTTATTTAACATGCACTAAGTCCATAGTTGCCGATGTTATTTGTTAGGCACTAAGTCCATATCTGTCAGGGTTTATCTCTTTTATTGACAATATTATTTTAGGGAATCCACCCATAATACAAGTCAATGGGTTTTTTAGAGTACATCTGGTGAACACATCGTTCACAACACCTACAGGTTGCGAGCCTGCTATTGTTCCACTGGACTGTCTAGAATAGTTTGTGGTTGTCATCTATACTTTGCTAGATGACTGGGTCATCGCTTGGGTCAAGGCTTCTCATCATCTTTCACCTCTCATCATCTATATCATCTATATCATCTTTCATCTCTCATCTTTCATCTCTCATCTCATCTTTCATCTACCCATCTTTACCCATCATAATTATAGGTATAAAATACGTATACAGTTTAAATCGAATAAAACATGTATATTTTATTCATCCAGCACAGATATCAAGAACACATATAATATGCACACATAACATGTAATTTATATTAAATAATTCATATCTATGTGTAAGATGAAAGTAACTATACACTCACTTGTTAAAGTGATGATTCCAAACTCGGGCAGCGCTTCGCTTCTAACAATTCTATTTTTCTTCGACGAAACCTAGTATCATTACCGCTAGATTTTAGTCTAATATTTATTGCGACTATTTACGAGCGATCTTGTTTTATAAGTGTTAAACAATACTTTTCAACCACTATGTACAGACAGGGGCCATACATGAAACACCGAATGGCATGACCATTTTGGCATTATAGCACTTCTGAAATCCAACAACCCTATGTGGCCCTTCAAACTAGATTCCCCGTACCGCGAGTAGTTAAAAGATATTATAATGACACTTTGTATGTTATACTTTATAATATATATATATATATATATATATATATATATATATATATATATATATATATATATATATATTGTTTATAAGTTCATAATAACGATAATAAACTTAAACATAAGCTATACTTAAAGTAGGGTAAGCATAACTCACTTACTAGGAGGTTTGGCTAGGAACCGGGCTCTGCGGAGGCAGAACTTCCTAGCCGAAATCTCTTCTTATCGAAGCCTTCTGGTGCTCTGGGACTCGCCTCTAACACTCGGGAAGTGCTAGGGAATGGGAGGGGCTAAGAGGGGTGTTTGAGAGAGAAAGAATGGGAAAGGTGTGAGTTTTTAGGGTGATTTATGCCTCTATTTATAGGCTGAGTTCGGTACGAACAATGATCATTCCCTTGCTGAACGTCGGGCGTTCCCATGCCACGTGTCACCGTCTGGTGGCAAGTCGTGGTGAGGAAGCAATGGCTCAGATCGCGTCACGTGTCATTCGTTGGTTACTCCAAAAACTAATTATTTTCTAAAATCCGTAACTTTCGCATACGAGCTCCGTTTTTTACGCTCTTTATATCAACGCGTAGGTATCGACGAGATCTATAACTTTCGTTTCGACTCCATCGGCTACATTTGACTTTATTTTTAAAGTTATATTTTAATAGACTTAGACAGTTAAAATCCATTAAAAATTCATAACTTTGTCATCCGACGTCCGTTTTCGACTGTCTTTATATCGTTGAGCTCTTATTAATGAGATCTCAATTATCATTTAGGTTATGTCGGCTAAAAATTGATCAACCATAAATTCGAATTCCGGGTTGTGCCCTGCTATGCTAAATCTTAGAAAAATCATAACCTCCTCATACGAAGTCAGATTTAGGCGTTCTTTTTACGCACGCTCTCGGTTTAACGTATACTACAACTTTTGTTTAGACCGCTAAGTTTAAAAAGTAATTTATCAAAAATTCACTTTTTACGTTATGCGGTGCCGTGCCGCTTTAACCGTAAAACTTCGACGGGTCATAACTTCTTCGTTATAACTCGAATTTTAGCGTTCTTTATATGTACAGAACCCTGTAACATATATTATAACTTGGTTAAGATTATTCATTCTAAATAATCTTCTATCAAAAAGTCATTTTTGGCGCTTATTGTCTCTAAATTGATTAGTCCGAATCTGCGAGCGTTATACATATGTGACAAAACAAAAAATTATAAATGAAGTCGGTGATTCGTGATGCTTTAAGAGAAGCTAAAATAGGAGTTTTTTCTTTTTTAACTTTTTCAAAATTATAAAGCTTTGAAAAACTTATCACCTATTATGAGAGATTTTTCAAAGTGAGCATTTTTACAATGACTTGTTAATTAATAAACTCAATGGAGAGAGTTTTTTTTTTAATATTTTAGTGTAGTCCATGTGAAACAACCATTCCAACTTATAACAACCAAACCTTTTCTTTAAAAATTACCCTTTGATTTTATATAAGTATTCATATATTCTCTCCAAAATACATTTATAATATACAAACGAAAAGTAATTCAAAAGACTAAAATTTTTACAACAAAGTGTAACTACATAATGTTTCTACACAAAAGTTTAGTAATATATATAATAAAGTTCTTTTCTGTCCCGGTTAGAAAAGATCTTCGCTTCCTCTTTTCTTTAATCCTGAAAAACAAATTTCAAATACAAAATTCTTATATAATTTGAGAATTTATATAAATGGTTAAATCAACATCATAACATCACTAATTCCTTTCTCCATTGCTTAACCTGTTAACCAATTCCATATACCCTTTTTAGTCTCCATTCTGAGACTCTCAAATTTCACTCCAAACACAATTCATCACATTAACTCCAATCCGAGTTATGATGAATTTTTCTTCATATTTCAATCACCATCGTATACCAAAACCTTGATGATTAGACATCATGAACATATATGTAACTAAAAGATGTTTATTCAATAACTTGTAAGTAAATGCATTATTACTCACTTTGTCTCCTAGAGCTTGTTTGGATGATAACCTGAAATCGAGACTTCTTTGATTGTACCTTCCTCTTGTTTCCCTGTTCAATAATCATTCCATAACCCTTGTTAACACAATGAATCACACATTTATGTTCATCCATATTACCCTTTATGATTAAGGTTATACTATCCTTGATGATTAATAAGAATATTTACATATACAACTTGAATTTATTCATCAAATCCCTTATCTAGTTTATTGTAACTGTGTTATATTCACAAACATCTAAACTAATCAATTAAGGACTTAACCCATTAAGTCACTTCTTCCTTAATCTATGAACCAAATTCCTTACATTTCCAAACAACATATAAAGCTCATAAACAATGTTTTTAAGCTATATCCAAACTATGTAATATCAATTAAAGATCAAACTTTCAGCTATTAAACAAAAATTTACCCATCTAGGGTTTCAATGAAGAACACCACATCAAGCCCTAAATTCAAAGAAATTGATGTTGGAAATGCATAAACATTACCTTAATCCAACAAATTGAAGTTCAAACCCTTCAATCCTTTTGAAATAACGCTTGGGGAGCTTAAGTGTGTGTAAATCGCTCCTTAGGATTAGTGTGTTGAGGTGTTTTATCCGTAAATGAATTTAAGCCCCAATTATGTGCTCACGTCGTGAGTGACTTTCCGTGACACTTTACTCATATGAAAAAATAAGGTTTGTCACTAATAATATCTAACAATCTACTTCCTCACGTCGTGAGAATTGAATACTCACGTTGTGACGAATCAAAGTATGATGATGTCACTGTTCATTTGCGTAACTTTGATCCCGTTCTTACCCACTTCACGTCGTGACACATTAGGCTCACGTCGTGAGCCTCAAAATTTTGTATATTTATTTTATTCATTCCTTAAATCTTGATCCACCTATATCACTCTATACTTATTATCTAAATACCTGAATTATACATTATTTATGACCAACAACTTACTTCATAACTTAGGTAAAATCATATTACATACATAAATACACATTTTTACAAACATACATATACACACATATATTATACCTTTACTATCCTTCCTCTTTTCTGAAACTGGTCGTTACAAGTTCACCCACCCTTAAAATATTTCGTCCTCGAAATCAAATAAAATAAATGGGGGTATTTGTTTTTCATTTCTGAGTCCATCTCCCATGTAACATCTGACCCTTTATGATGTCGCCATTGGACCTTCACGAGTCCAATTCTTTTCTTCCGAAGCATTTTATCTTTATAATCCAAAATTTTCTCGGGTTGTTCTTGGTACCTCAAATTTCATCTATTTGAACATCGGATAACGGTACCTTTTGTTGTTCATTAAGTAATGTTTTCCGTAGTTGGCAAACATGAAAAACATTATGTATACCTTGCAACTCAGCAGGTAAATCTAGACGATAGGCAACAGCTCCAATTCGTTGTAAGATACGGAAAGGTCCAATAAATCGGGGACTTAATTTTCCTCGCTTTCGAAATCGAATTAATCCCTTCCATGGTGACACTTTAAGCATCACCATGTCGCCAGTTTGAAATTCTATCGGTTTTCGGCGTTTATCTGCATATTGTTTCTGTCTGAGTTGAGTTACTTCTATATTTTCTCGAATTTCTTTGATCTTTGCTTCAGTCTCTTCGACCATATCCAATTTTGCAAGTGGCTTCTCTCCCGCTTCAGTCCAACATGTTGGAGTCCTACACGGGGCTCCATATAAAGCTTCGTAGGCGTCATTTGGATGCTATCATGATAAATATTATTATATGCAAATTCTACCAAAGGAAAATAATCATCCCAACTACCTCCAAATTTTATAATACATGCACGTAGCATATCTTCCATAGTATGAATGGTTCTTTCGGTTTTCCCATCTGTCTGTGGATGGTACGCGGTACTCATCAATATTTTGGAGCCCATTTGATTTTGGAAACTCTGCCAAAATCTCGAAGTAAACTGACTATAACGATCCGATACTATGGAAATTGGAACACCATGTCGTCTCACTACTTCATCAATATATATTCCCGCTAACATCTCCACCGAGTAATTTTCGCGTATAGGAATAAACTGGGCCGATTTTGTTAATCGATCCACAACTACCCAAATGGAATCGTAACCCTGAGATGTTCTCGGTAATTTAGTCACAAAATCCATTGTTATTTCATTCCACTTCTTTGTTGGAATTGGCAATGGTTATACCTCTCCGTACGATTTTTGTTGATTAGATTTTATTTGTAGACAAGTCAAACAATTTTCTACATATCTTCCAACATCTCGTTTCACTCCCGGCCACCATTACAACGGTCTCATTATACGATACATTTTTGTGCTACTTAGATGTATCGTGTATCGGGAACAATGAGCATCTTCTAACAAAATTTTTCGAGCTTCTCCACATTTTGGAACCCACAACCGATCCCGAAACGTCCTTATACCTTGATCATTCAGTTGTAAATCTTTAACATAAGAAACCATTCCTTCACTTTTCATCCTTTCTGGTTTTATCGCTTCTGTTTGTGCTTGCTGTATCAGATCAGGTAATCGACTTGAAATTCCTATTCAGGCAGAATCTATCCGAATTGGTGACTCTTTTCGACTCAATGCATCCACAACCACATTTTCCTTTCTGGGATGATGTAGGATTTCACAGTCATAATCTTTTAATAACTCCATCCACCTCCTTTGCCTCATGTTTAATTCTTTTTGATCGAATAAATATTTTAAACTTTTATGATCCGTGAAAATCTGAAATTTCACTCCGAATAAATAATGTTGCCATATTTTTCATGCAAATACAACCGCTGCTAGTTCTAAGTCGTGAGTCAGATATAACTGCTCTGCGGGGTTCAATTGACGAGAAGCATAAGCAATCACTTTTCCTCGTTGCATGAGAACACAACCTAGTCCAACTCGAGAAGAATCACTGTAAATAGCAAAATTCTCTTCTCCTTCGGGTAACACAAAGACTGGGGTTTTACATAAAGCCTCTTTCAGTAATTGAAAGGCTTTTTGTTGTTCTTCTGTCCAACAAAACCGCTCAGTCTTTCTTACCAATCTGGTTAATGGAGCTGCTATGCTTGAAAAGTCTTTCACAAATCGTCGATAATACCCCGCTAGCCCCAGAAAGCTACGAATTTCTGAAGGATTCTTTGGTGGCTCCCATTTCATTACGGATTCGATTTTTGATGGATCAACTTTTATCCCTTCTTTCCCAATGACATGACCAAGAAACTGAATTTCTTCCAGCCAAAATTCACATTTCGAGAATTTTGCATACAATTTCTCATGTCGTAGTAGTTCCAGCACTTGTCGTAGATGTACTTCATGTTCTTCTTTACTCTTAGAGTATATACGTATATCATCTATAAACACAATAACAAATTTATCTAAAAATGGTCGACACACCCGATTCATTAAATCCATGAATGCAGCGGGGGCATTGGTTAATCCAAACGACATCACAAGAAATTCAAAGTGGTCGTATCTAGTCCGGAATGCGGTCTTCATAATGTCAGATTCTTTTAATTTCAATTGATGGTACCCCGATCTTAGATCTATTTTTGAGAAATATGAAGCCCCTTGCAATCGATCAAATAAATCATCGATTCGGGGTAACAGATACCGATTTTTAATGGTAACCTTATTCAATTCTCTATAATCTATACACATCCGCATCGTACCGTCTTTCTTCCAAACAAACAGAATAGGGGCACCCCATGGAGACGTTCTAGATCATATAAAACCACGATCCAATATTTCTTGCAATTGTGCCATTAATTCTTTCATTTCTGAAGGTGCCAGACGATATCGAGAACGAGCAATAGGTTCTGCACCGGGTATTAAATAAATAGCAAATTCAATTTGACGGTTAGGAGGTAACCCGGGTAATTCTTCTGGAAACACATCTTGAAATTCTTTTATTATTTCCATATCATCAATCGTCTTTTGCGTACAAATATCGTTTACATAAGCGGCATACAATTCACCTCCCTTACCAACAATTTTTCGAGCCTTGGCCATTGAAATTATAGGAACTCCTTTGCATTCTCTTTCACCCCGGATCATAATTAAGGATTTATCAGGAGTTTCTACAATAACAACTTGCTGATTACACATAATCTGAGCATTATTTGAAGACAGTCAATCCGTCCCGTAAATCCCTAGCCGACACTCACGATATTCCTCTTTAAACATTACATACCTCCCATCCACAACTTCTATCAAGATATGTTCACTAGTAGGGGTCAATTTTGTTTTTAATTGATAAGCGAATTTAACTGACACAAACGAATATGTTGCACCGGAATCAAACATCACATATACCAGGAGTGAATTTAGAGTAAAAGTACCTGTCACCACATTTGGTTTCCTTCCCGCTTCCTGAAGTCATTTGAATTGCTCGACTTTTAACCATATTAACTTACGGCTTTCGGTCCTCTCGGACTCTTGTACGATCATCTTTATTGGTCATCTTTTGAATTCCCTTGAACCCTTTTGGGCATTCCGAGCGAATATTGCCGCTCTCTCCACAACCATAACACACAAGTTTAAAGCTCCGAACCGGTTCCTGACAGTCACGTGTTGTGTGTCCCGTCTTTCTGCAATTGTAACAAGTTATCAGGGCCAAAGACGTTTCACAAGGTCCAAAATGTTTCTTATGACATTTGTCACACCCTTTACCTTCATTTCTTTTTACATCAGTCCAGGGTTAAAATCCTGAACCTTGAGGCTTCTTGAAATTAGTTCCTGGTCTTTCATCCCATCTGCTCTCCTATTTTCGTTTTGATGAATCTCCTTCTCTTTCTGTATTCTATCTTTTTATTTCAATCTCTCGTTTTTGAGCCGCATCCACCAATTGACGAAAAGTGACATAAGAGTTAATTTGAATAAACTCATGTATCTTCGTAGTAAGTCCCCAAGTGTAACGGTCCATTCTCCGGGCCTCCGTATTAACATGATGGTGAGCAAATCGGGCTTTTTCATTAAATTCAGCAGTATATTGTTGTACTGTCTTCGTTCCTTGTTGTAGTCGCATGAACTCTTCTTCCACTTGCTTCATTGCAATTGGTGAACAATATTCTTCTTCAAATTTAGCTCGGAATTGTGCCCAAGTCAACATATGAGTCAAACTTTCCCCGAGCGTACTAGAAATCATGTCCCACCAATAATGAGCATCTTTCACTAGCAAATTTGTAGCAAACTCTACTTTATCTTCCTCTCTACATTTGCATGTATGAAAAATCTTTTTAGTGTGGGTTAACCATGTCACAGCAACCACCGGGTTGGTAGCTCCTTCAAACTCCATGGGTTTACAATCAATAAACATTTTATACGTACATTCTCCTTTATTTCCCTCGGAAGTTGTTCATGTTGTTTTAACAATTCCTTCAATATCCAAATTTTCTCCTGCTCCCTCCAAAATGACAGGAGGTTGATCATGCATCGCCTTCGCAGTTGCTTCTACCTGTGGTGTAATTAAAGTCGGTAACAAATTCCTGAGAGCTTTAGCTACCTCATCAGAAATTATTTGTCGAAGATTCGTCTCTTGTTCAGGAGTTACTTCCAGATTTGGCTGACGTACTGAACCTTGAGATCCAGTGCGTCCACCCTTTTGACCACCTCCTTTAGTATTCGGGGTATTCACCATCTTCAAAACAGAATTTCAACAATTTAGTTCATTCTCAACATGGACTTTTCATATCACACATCACATGCTATTCAATACTAGTACAAATCTAGTATTTTCACAATTACTTTTCTTCCACACTCCTTTAATCCAAGGAGTTTCTTAATCTTTATCCCACAGTTCAAGTCTATAATCCCCAATCCAGGATCTAGTTCTCTTGAATCACTTGTCACAGGCTAATATCCCGTGATCATGTTAACCAAGAAGACAAAGACCATGCCACTGGAATAGCTTGCCATTGGGTTCAAAAGGGGGCATCCTAGCCCAAGGGACGTTGTTATGCTAGTTGTTGCTGTCTGGATGAGTCGCTGAAGTGCGTGACAATGATGGGGGTCGTAGCCTTCTAGAGATATAATTGGTCGGGGGCTAGTGCTGCTTTCCTGATGAGCCCATGGCAGGGCAAAACCAGTTGGTGTATGTAACAGGGGAGGGCTGGTATGGGGTTTTATGGGGGACCTCGGTACGCCGCATGGGCAAGGAGTAATGCCGAACTTCTGTCCGTGACAAGTGGTATCAGAGCTAAACGACAAAGGGACATGCCAGTATGATCGTGCATATTCGTGGGGTCCGTAGAAGTATAGACTTGCTGGTGGGTTGCTGCGAAGTCAAGAGCAATATACCGATGAATGCTCTACCTCCTTGAAGGAAGTAATGTGGGTGTCCACATGCCGAGGATTCTGACTTCGAAGGATAACAGTTGGGATCCAGTGTAGCGTTACGCGATCATACTTGGCATCAGAAGAAAGGCCATTTCGAACGGACAAAAGTTCATCTTCCATCGCACGAGGACGTGCGATAATTTTATGGTGGGAGAGTGTCACGGGCTAATATCACGTGACCGTGTTGACCAAGAAGACAAAGACCATGTCACTGGAATAGCTTTCCATTGGGTTCAAAAGGGGGCGTCCTAGCCCAAGGGACGTTGTTATGCAAGTCCTTGATATCTGTACGAGTCGTTGAAGTGCGTGACAAGGAATGGGGCCGAAGCGTTCTAGAGATACAATTGGTCGGGGGCTAGTGCTGCTTCCCTGATGAGCCCATGGTAGGGCGAAACCAGTTGGCGTGTGTAACATGGGAGGGCTGGTATCAGGGTTTTATGGGGGACCTCGGTATGCCGTACGGGCAAGGAGTAATGTCGAACTTGTGTCCGTGACACACTGCTCTGATACCAACTTGAAACAACCAATCCAACATATAACAAACAAACCTTTTCTTTAAAAATTACTCTTGGATTTTATATAAGTATTTATATATTCTATCCAAAATACATTTATGTTACTTAATATACAAACGAAAAGTAATTCAAAAGACTAAAATTTTTACAACAAAGTGTAACTACATAATGTTTCTACACAAAAGTTTTATATATATATATATATATATATATATATATATATATATATATATATATATATATATATATATATATATATATATCAGTGTTGTAAAAATCGGCCTAGGCGGCCGATTAATCGGCGCCTAGGCGCTAGGCGGACTGCAACCAACTACGTTTATGTGTAATCGCTCAAGGTAATCGGGGCTGGTCAACGCCGGTCAAACTCGAAGCTAATCGGGTCTAATCGGTGCTAATCGGATCTAGGCGGTTTAATTGGTCAACGGATTTTCAAAAAAAATTAGGGGCAAAATTGTCAAAACTGAAAAGTTTTGCTAGGGTTCGTTCTCGCTTCTCATTCTATCGCCCCCCTGTGAAAACGTTTTCTGTGGTTTCTCACTTTTTCTCTCGACTCAAATCCGAAATCAGAGAACTTGAAGCTCACCCTCGTCCTCGCCCTCACCTCTTGAAGCTGGAATCCGTGAAATCCGAGCGCACCCTTCCGTTTCTCCTCCGCCTTCGTCGCTGTTAGAGCCTCATTTTTCTTCCGACAGCAACATCGGTCTTTATCATCTACACGGTTAGTTCTTCAAACTTCGACTTTACTGATTAACCTCTATTAATCTCGTGAAGAACTGAAGGACTCGTCCTCAACTGATTTGTGAAGAACCGAAGGACTCACCCTCGCCATCGCCGGAATCTGTGAACTTCGCCCTCGCCATCGCCGAAATCTATGAACTCTGCCTAATCTACACAGGTTAGTTGTCGTCGATTTAGTTCTATTATGCTGTTAATCAACTGATTTGTGCTGTCAAATTCCGATTTAGTCTATTGTCGTCGATTTAATTTGTTAATCAACCGATTTGTGATGAACTGGTGATGAAGTATATACTCGAACCTGTTGCTTCACATTGAAGACGCAAGTCTGTTCACAAATCAACCGATTTTTTCTATTGGAAGATTGAGTTTACCTGTTGCTTCACATAGAGCTGAGATTTAGTTTACAGAACAGTTATTACGAAAGGAATGAAAACCCAGATTTGTTTTTCAACTTTGGGAATCAAATTGTATTTCTTGACTGAATCATTTGGTCATCCTACAGAAGCTCAAGTAGTCAATCATCTCTTCCTGATCAAGATCAAGCAGGTTCTTCATAGTTCCAAACAGTTACAAATTCATGGAAATCAAGATTTAATGCTATTTCAATGAGGTTAGGATTTCCTAAAAATGACATGATTTTGGACAAAGTCACTAGTTCCTTCATAGTTCGAAACTAATATCTTCAACTCGGTTAACCAATCAAAGATTTCATTGGTTGTCTGCAAAAGTGAGTAGTTACATTTTCATTCATTCATGTTGTAATATTTGCTTTTGTTCTCACTTTTGTAATGATTTTTTGTAGGTTGTCATGTACCCGTATCCAGATATGTCGTGTAGAGGGAGCAAATTACCATTTGGTCCTTAATAAACAGTGGGGGTGGGAGGGGTGGAGATGGATTAAACACATGGTTTAATATTTCACAACTTTATTTTTCTATCTGCTTGTGAAAAAAACCTTCATATAGAAACATAGATTTGGTATGGATAGCATACGTTATTAGGTATTACTGGATTGTTTGGAGGATTTGTGTTGAATTATTTGGTATACCATTATTGTGGAGAGAGCTTGATATTGGGTTAATCACAAGAATGACCATAGTGCTCGATCTCATTCCTGATTGAAGAACAGTCTCATTCTAAACTGATTATGCTTATTTTGGATGATAAATGGTTGTGCTTGGTAAACTTATTAAGTTATTGAACTTTTATGCTTATTTACTTATATTCTTAGTATTAAAGTTAGATTTATAAAATGTTGAATTATTTTTTTAATAATTAATGGTCCCCGATTAATCCCTCGATTAATCCCCGTCTAACCGATTAATCCCTAGACCCCAGTCCACCGCCTAGCTAACGTCTAGCATTTTCTGCAACCTTGATATATATATATATATATATATATATATATATATATATATATATATATATATATATATATATATATATATATATATATATATATATATATATAAAATAAAGTTCTTTTCTGTCCCCGTTAGAAAAGATCTTCGCTTCTTCTTTTCTTTAATCCTGAAAAACAAATTTCAAATACAAATTCTTATATAATTTAAGAATTTATATAAATGGTTAAATCAACATCATAACATCACTAATTCCTTTCTCCATTGCTTAACCTATTAACCAATTCCATATACCCTTTTTAGTCTCCATTCCGAGATTTTGAAATTTCACTCCAAACACAATTCATCACATTAACTCCAATCCGAGTTATGATGAATTTTTCTTCATAATTCAATCACCATCGTATACCAAAACCTTGATGATAAGACATCTGATGGATTTTGAGCATTATAACAATCCTATGGTGCACATACAACCCTAGATGCTTTGGCTCTAAGTTTTCTCAAGTTATACATGCAATATCATTTCATCCAAAGCATACACCCTAGCTAGCATGCAATTGGAGATATACAACATAAAAACTAGTTAGATGAATACCTCTTTGTTATAACTTGTAGAACCTTGCCTTTCAAGAGCTTAGCACCTCAAATGTGATGCCTCAAATGAGTCACAAACACCAAATGCAAAATGAGGCTTATGAGAGAGAGGTTAGGAAGCACAAATCGGCTAGGGTTTCACCTTGAAGTTCTTGTGGCCGATTTTAAGGTGCTTAGGGGTTACTTTTATAGTGTGGAATTCCTAGGGTTTCATACATGTAAAACCTAATTCACCATGACTCTTCATATTTTATGGCCCTTTGGACTAAACGCTAATGGACTCTCATATAGGTTTAGTCCATGCCTAATCAACATGGATCATTAGCCCAAACTATAAGTATCACTGATTTACCAAATAAGTCCCTGTAAATTTAATTAGTCTCTTTTGATACTAAATTAATTCCAAATTAATTCTTGATCAATACCAATTAATAATATTATTTCTCAATTAATATATTATTCATATAATATATTAATAAACCACAAATAACCTCTTTCTCAAATATCCATCCTATCAAATTGCTCCGGTGAAGGCAACCCAAAAGAACCATGCTACTATCGGGTCAAGTACATACCAATTATAGTTATGGGATTAGACACTTAATCCAACAGTCTCCCACTTGGATAAGTCTAATAACTATAAATGCCAATGCAACTTTAAAATCCGATTAGCAATCGTAGCTTTCAAAATCCGCTTTCCAACTCTGATCAAGTCAATGACACGTCCTTTAGATAAGTGATCATATAATCCTCTGTTCTTCAAGATATCGTGTGGACAAAGACATGGAATAAGGTCATACTCATTGTCCATCAGTTTGTTTCCCTGTTTTTGATTTGTTTGACATAGAACTTAATTGAACACATCAATTGAGTCCTGACCGGGCCCGATACATAAGTCAAAACAAAATCATTGAGGAGCCCAAGATATCGCTTTAATCCTCTTAGGATAAAAGAAACAGATAAACTTCGACTTATATTCTTGTACTGATTACTTGTTAAATCATACACAACAACACGTTTTATAACATCAAGTTACTGATGCGTTTTCATGCTATCAATGCATAACCAACTTGTAATCAACAACTCATATATCTTAGTTTGAAGACTATACGATATTATCGTCTCACAATCACCCGTGATAAATTCCATGAAGTGATTCATGTGAGTGTGGGTTTAATCCAATACTCAAATTCTTATTTCAAGAGTACTCATGAACGTTGCAGCAAACCTTTGCTATGTCTAAAACACCTTAGACAATCTACAAGCCGATTCATGACAGTATAACTTCATAACCTACTTCTAAAGTATGATCGAATGTGGATAGTTTGAATAATCATATTATTCTGGAAGTTAAAACATGCAAAAGTGAAACACAAAATAAACAATTGACAAAAGATAGTAAACTTTACTTATAAATAAAACTCTTATTATTTAATCATCAAATGTCAATTACATTTATTTATTACAAGTTTCTAACTGTCTATCTAATCACTAAAGATAATATCGTCCCTCAGGCCAATGCTCCTAGCATGCTGAAAATGCTTAACCATACTCAGTCCATTCGTAAGGGGATATGCTGGGTTATCCTCTGACAATACCCTCTTCACTACGAGGAGTCCCTCTTCTACTCGATGTCTTATGAAGTGATATTTTTTGTCGATGTGCCTGGATCTGCCATGATCCCTTGGTTCCTTGGTTAAGGCGACCGCACCCTTGTTGTCACAGAAAATCTCCATATGCTCCTTTACAGCTGGTACAAATCCAAGGTCTCCGATGAAGTTCTTTAGCCATATTTCCTAATTCGACGCTTTGCTTGCTACTATGTACTCTAATTCGCACGTTGAATCAGCTATGATCTCCTGTTTCGAGCTTTTCTATGTTACTGCTCCTCTATTGAGGGTAAATACCCAGCCCGAATGAGAGCGAAAATTATCTATGTCGCTCTGAAAGCTGGCGTCACTATACCTTGTCACTCTCAAGTCATCACTCCCACACTCCCACCGAGGGTAAGGACCAAGTCCTTAGTCCTCCGCAGGTACTTAAGAATGTTCTTTACTGTTATCTAGTGAGTTCTACCAGGATTCCCTTGATATCGACTAACCACGCTCAAAACAAAAGCCACATCATCGCGAGTACATGTCATAGCATACATGATCGAGCCAACGGCAGAAGCATATGGTACTCGACTCATTTATGCTATTTCGGCATCGGTACTCGGACTCTGAGTCTTACTCAGTTTGGTATTGCTCTGGATAGGCAATTCTCCTTTCTTGGAATTCTCCATGTTAAAACGTTTCAACACCTTGTCCAAGTAGGTACTTTAACTAAGTCCTATTAGTCTTTTACTCCTATTTCTCAATATCCTTTTCCCTAGAATGTAAGCAGCTTCCCCGAGGTCCTTCATAGCAAAACCCCAAGCCAGGACTTAACTTCCTGCAAGGTTGGAACGTCGATTCCTATGAGTAGTATGTCATCCACATATGATACCAGAAAGATAACTATACTCCTACTAGCCTTGAAATATACGCAAGACTCATCCTCGCTTCTCGAAAATCCAAACTCTTTGACTTTCTCATCGAAACAAAGATTCCATCTGCGAGATGCTTGCTTTCATCCATAAATGGATTTCTCAAGCTTACACACTCTATCAGGGTACTTTGCATCCAGAAAACCCTCTGGCTGACTCATGTAAACATCTTCAGTCAACTTCCCATTAAGGAAAGCGGTTTTGACATCCATTGCCCTATTTCATAATCATGAAACATAGTTATGGCTAGCATTGTTGGATTTTGAGCACTATAACTCTCCTATGGTGCACATGCAACCCTAAATGCTTTGGATCTATTTTTTCTCTAATTATAGATGCATATTTTCTTTTTTCCAAAGCACATATCCTAACTAGCATACAAATTGTCAAATGAACAATACAACTAGTTAGCTGACTTACCTCTTAGAAGGACTTGCAGTTCTTGACCTTTGAAAGCTTGAGCACCTCAAGTGTGATGCCTCTAATGGTTCACAAACACCAATATGCAAGAGGAGGCTTGAGAGAATAAGTTACTTGCACAAAATCAATATCACTCTTCAAGAATGTTGTGGCATACAATGGTGTAACCGATTTTGGCCATGAGGGGTTCCTTTTATAGTGTAGCAAATGCTAGGGTTACACCTTGCAAACCCTAATGACCTTTCATATTACTTAGGCTCCATGGGTTAAACCTCCATGGACTATCCATGGATTATCTCATTAGTTTAGCCCACCCAAATAACCATGGATCATTAGCACACACTATAAGAATCATTGATTTACACAATCAATCCCCATATATTTAATTAGTCTCTTTTGATCACAAAATTAATAAATTAATTATTGATCAATAATAATTAAATAATATGATTTCTCAATTAATATATTATACTTATAATATATTAATAAATCACAAATAACCTTATTCTCAAAAGTCCTTCCTATCAAATTGCACTGGTGAAGGTAACCCAAAAGGACCATGCTACAATCGGGTCAAGTACATCCTAGTTATAGTTATGGGCTTGGACACCAAATCCAACAGTCTCCCATTTGGATAAGTCTAATAACTATAGCTGCCAATGTGACTTCAGGATCCGACTTAGCAATCACAGTTTTCAAAAGCCGCTGTCGAACTCTGACCTAGTCAGTGACTCGTCCTTCAAATAAGGGATCATATACTCCTATGTTCTTAAGATATCTATGCGGACAAATACATGGAACATAGTCATACTTATTGTCCTGCAATTTGTTTTCCGGTTTGCGATTCGTCTGACATAGAACATAACTGAACACATCAATTTAGTTCTGACCGGGCCCGCACATAGTCAAAACAGAATCATCGAGGGGCCCAAGATATCGCTTTTAATCCTCTTAGGATAAAAGAAACATATAAACTTCGACATTATATGCTTGTACTAACTACTCATGAATCCATGCACAACGATACGTTTTATAACATCAAGTTACTGATGCGTTTTCGTATCATCAATGCACAACCAACTCGTAGTCAACAACTCATATATCTTAGTTTGAAGATTATATGATATTATCGTCTCCCACTAACCTCTTGACATATAAGATTCTCTTTTTCAAGAAACATTACTTGACAACAAATATTCAAGAGTTAGTGCGATTTCTTATCAAGACAAACACTTTTGACAATTGGTCTTAGTTAATATTTGTTTTATCCAAAACATTACAACTTACCAATTTCAAATGTACAAGAGTATAAAACATTTTACTCTACATTTGCTGATATGTCACTCAATATACAATCTTGGAGTATAACTCTAAGATTTGATTTTGGAACGAAGTATGATTCATCTTAATTGATTTAACCATTTCAACAATTCCTGATTCCTCTTTTTAGCCAAACAAATGCACTAAGGCGTCCTTAGAGGATCAAATTGTGATATGGTTTTCATAATCATTAAGATGATCATAAAACAAGATACTCAAGTACTCTCCCATCTTTTCAGATTGGAGAAACTTTTATCTTTCTGCCGACTTTGATTCTTCTTATTCGTTCTGCTATACATTGAGACTTTTCAATGACTCAAAATTATACTTAATCTTGTAAGCATAACCATATCTACTAACTTTAGTAAACCATAACGAATAGTCTTATCGTTCTTTGTGGTGGATCTGACCAGCGCACAACTAAGTGTACCCGATCCCCTGGTCCTTCACTTAACTCACCTCTGTATGTAAACAAGGAATTAGTCCTAATTTCCTAAAGATGAAGGTTCTCATTCATCATACAATACAAGTTGCATGATCCCAAGTTTCTGTCCAATTGAAACTTGGGTGATGAGAATATTTCCTTATTTGGTAAATTTAGACATTACCACAAACGAAAGAATCAAATCCATATTGCTAAAAATACAAACATCAATTTTCACATATGCCATTGCAAGGAAATATAAATAAGATAAAAAATCAAAATTTTATTTATTTTCTAAAAGGTGCGGAAAACTTTTCCTTACAATGCATTTACAAATGAAAACTATGTTACTACATATTTCCAAGCAATCTATCATAACTCCTAAGCAGCAGCTCAAAAATCTGATCATCGAACCATGCGATTGAAATGCGTCTCTTCGCGATCAGACTCAACATTGTTTTTCTTTAAGCTTCCTTTCTTTTCTTCGATCCTGAAGTAGAGTCAAACCTTTTTGACTTTACCTTCTCTTAGATCTTTCAGGTATTCAGCGAAGCTTCGCTTCCAATGTCCCTTCAAATGGCAATAGAAACAAGTGGATTCTTTGGAATTTGAACATGGAACTATATCAGAACTGGCTTTTCTCTTATGGTCGAATATTTTGACCATAGCCAATTCCCTTCCCATAGGATCTTTTCTAGACTATTTATGTCATTACCTATGTCCATGGCATCTTGCGAAGTAGATCTTCCAATCAAATTTGCTTGACCATTGCGCCAAATTATTGTTGATTCAGCAGCAATAAGCAAATAGGTAAGATCAATAAGGGTCATGTCGCGGTCTGTGATATGGTAATCTTTAACAAACTGACTATACGGATCGGGAAGTGACTGAAGAACCAAGTCAACAGCCAACTTCCTCGGGAAAACGACACTCAACATTCCCAGCTTGTCAATGTGTGACTTCATATCCAAGACATGTACACACATAGACCTTCCATCTTGGTGTTTACTAGCCAATAGGGCTTGAGTGACCTTGAACTTTTCAAGTCTTCAAATTTGTGGGTCAGGGAGAATAATTGGAGGAGGTGGAGGAAGTGAAATGTGATATTGTGGAATATCATCTTCATGTGGAAAGTTTTTTCCAAAAGATTTGGGAAGACCATAGTTGTCTGAACTAGACATCTACAAGGGAGAAATTCAAGTTAGTTGATTTAAGTCCTTAATATAACACCCAAAACGAAATATTAAGGCTAGGACCCAACCCAATATTTTACAATTGCGAAGAGGGATGCCGTAATCCAATTGTAAAATATTTGAAGGTAGGTAAATGACGATTTACCAATTTCCACCACGAAAAATGAAATAGATTATTAAGTTTTAATTGGATTGAAATTCCTAGATCCTTTGAGATTCATTGAACTTTTCAATGACATGTTTAAATCTCGATTGTGCCCTTCAATTTTGTGACTGGAATGCCGAGGATCACAAACAAGGTGTGAATAACCATGCAAACTAGCTTGGTACACTCAATGTTACAAATCACTTAATAAATGTGCCGGTTAACCACACACACTCCATTGATCTATGATTAACACCAAGTTACCCTTTGCCACACATTGTCAGTCCCAGATTAGCGTGCCGGTTAACCACACACGCTCCACTAACGACTTAACAAGGTGCAAAGTGGAATTTCATGGATTAGCACCATTTTCACATTTTCCTAAAGTAACTAAGATTGGAAATTTTAATAAAAGTTTAGTTACTTTATATTTATCATTATACTTTTAATGAGGGAGAATTAATGTCCTATCCTACATGTGCGGCTAACAACCCTCCACCAGTCAAGGAAGCGGTGGGTGAGAGTGGACACCCATTAAACTACCATTTTATAGGCAGTAACCTTATACCCCCCTTATAGACCAGCTTCGTGAATGAGGCCTACTAACGGTAAGACTGACTTGTCTTATACATACATACATATATATATATACATACATATATATATATATATATATATATATATATATATATATATATATATATATATATATTATTAAACTTAAACTATTATAAAGTATAAGGGTTGAATTTTAACTTTTAAAACTCTAGGGTTTGGAATTAAAGTTTTATTAGTGAGACTTTACAAATTTCAAAACTTGAGGGCAAGTTTTGAAACTTGTCAAAACTCTTCATTTCTGTAACTTATGAGCTAATGTAGGTTTTATGAAAAGACTCTTGATATTCCATAACTTGAGGACAGGTTATGGAGTTCATTAAAACATTTATGATAAGACTTTTCATGTTCCATAACTTGAGGACAAGTTATGGAACTCATTAAAGAACATTTAGATCAATTCTAACAAGGAAAATTATCATATAATTTTTTAATCATGATCTAAACTAACTCATAAGGCAAAATAGTTTCAAATAAAATGATACAAGTAATTAGCGTAACATATAAACTAACAACTATTATAAGAATTTTGACAACTATCTTTTGATAAATCTTGGAATTCATCACTTATGAGTTTAATTGCATTTTAATGGATGAGACCTTTCATTTTCCATAACTTGAGGACAAGTTATGGTGGTCATTAAAATTCATTTAGATCAATTTTCAACAACTAAAATTATCATATGATTCTAGATTGATCTAGCTAAACTCATAAACAAGATAATATCAAGTCAACAGTTTGCAAGCAACTTTGTTTATCATATAAATCAACAATTATCTTAAAAACTTTGACAATTATCTTGTGATTGGATCTGCATAATCACTACCATATCATAAAAAAAAATTTAATGATGTAAAACAGTTTGTAGTAGTGATTCCAATCCATTCTAGGTCAAGAAAACTCGAATTTCTACCACCAGAACCATGGACTCGACGAGTGCATGAACTGACTCATCAAGTTTCCCTTGTTACTGAGTGGACTCGTCGAGTCAGCCAGTGGACTCGGCGAGTTCATCAGTCAGAGGCCATAAATTCGATTTTTTTCAACTTTGAAAAACAACAAGCATCAAGTATAACAGAAAACAATCATAGGCTCTGATACCACTGTTGGGTTTTGAGCACTATAACACTCCTATGGTGCACATGCAACCCTAAATGCTTTGGATCTATGTTTTCTCTAATTATACATGCATATTTTCAATTTTCCAAAGCACATATCCTAACTAGCATACAAATTGTCAAATGAACAATAGAACTAGTTAGATGACTTACCTCTTAGAAGGACTTGTAGTTATTGACCTTTGAAATCTTGAGCACCTCAAGTGTGATTCCTCTAATGGTTCACAAACACCAATATGCAAGAGGAGGCTTGGGAAAATAAGTTACTTGCACAAAATCAATATCACTCTTCAAGAATGTTGTGGCATACAATGGTGTAACCGATTTTGGCCATGAGGGGTTCCTTTTATAGTGTAGCAAATGCTAGGGTTACACCTTGAAAACCCTAATGACCTTTCATATTACTTACGCTCCATGGGTTAAACCTCCATGGACTATCCATGGATTATCTCATTGGTTTAGCCCACCCAAATAACCATGGATCATTAGCCCACACTATGAGAATCATTGATTTACACAATCAAACCCCATATATTTAATTAGTCTCTTTTGATCACAAAATTAATAAATTAATTATTGATCAATACTAATTAAATAATATGATTTCTCAGTTAATATATTATACTTATAATATATTAATAAATTACAAATAACCTTATTCTTAAAAGTCCATCCTATCAAATTGCACTGTTGAAGGCAACCCAAAAGGACCATGCTACAATCGGGTCGAGTACATCCCAGTTATAGTTATGGGCTTAGACACCTAATCCAACAAGCATAACCCTTATAGATTTGATCTTCGCTACTGGTGAGAAGGTCTCGTCATAGTCAACTCCAGGAGTTTGAGTAAATCTCTTCACAACCAATCGTGCCTTATATGTGTGTACTTTCCCATCCATGTCGGTCTTCTTCTTGAAGATCCACTTGCACCCGACCGTCTTACTATCTGGTACATTGTCAACCAAGTTCCAAACTTGATTGTCATACATAGACTGTATCTCGCTGTCCATCGTCTCTTTCCACTTCGCAGACTCTTGGCCCGAAATGGCTTCCTTGTAGTTATTAGGTTCATCCAAATTTACCAGTGTGCTATCACTGATAAACGTATCACCTTCACTTGTTATATGAAAACCATATAACACAGGTGGACACACTAACTCTACTGGAACGTCTCTGAGGTAAGGACTTGTCAAATGGTTCAACAGGAGTCTCATCCTCAGGTTGAGTGCTACTGTTAGAACTTCCTTCATCGCTTAACTCTTGAAGCTCTTCAAGGTCAATTTTCCTCCCACTATCCACTTGGTATATGAGTTCTCTTTCACGAAAGACAACCCTTCGTGCTACGAAGACCACGTTATCACTAGGTCTATAGAACAAATATCAAAAAGGATTTATGTGGGTAGCCGATGAAAATACACCGCTCACTACGAGGTTCGAGCTTGTCGTGAGACTCTCGTCTTACGAAAGCCTCGCAACCCCAAACATTGATATGCGCTAACGAGGGAACCTTCCCTGTCCACATCTCGTGAGGTGTTTTGGCAACCTTCTTAGTTGGGACTAGATTAAGGATATGGGCGGCAGTCTCTAAGGCATACCCCCATAATGAGATAGGTAACGAAGCTCGACTCATCATGGAACGAACCATATCCAATAAGGTTCGATCGCGCCTCTCAGCCACACCATTAAGCTGCGGTGTCCTAGGTGGCGTCAATTGTGAAACAATTCCACATTCCTTAAGATAGTCGTGGAACTCAATACTAAGATACTCACCACCTCGATCGGATCAGAGCATCTTTATCTTCCTGCCCAATTGATTCTCCACTTCTTGCTTAAACTCTTTGAACTTTTCAAAGGTTTCCGACTTGTGCTTGATTAATTAGATATATCCATATATGCTATAATCTTCGGTAAAGGTTACATAGAAGCGATTAGCATCCCTTGTGGCAGATCTGAAGGATCCACACACATCTGTGTGCATGAAATCCAACAAACTCTCACCTCTTTCACAAGTACCAGTGAAGGGTGACTTGGTCATCTTTCCAAGCAAACAAGATTCGCACGTGATCCGACTTTAAGTCAAATGACTCCAACACCCCATCCTTTTGGAGTTGGGCTATGCGCTTCTTGTTGACATGTCCAAGACGATAATGCCACAAGCGTGCTTTGACCAAACCATTGGACGAATCAATATGCAATACATTATTTCCTAAGTCGTCTACAACCATCACAGTTTCATATATACCATTACAAGGCAATGCTTCAAAATAAAATTTATCATTATAAAAAGCATTAATAGAACCAATTTCATTGTTAAATGAAAATCTAAAACCTTGTTTATACAAACCATGAAAAGAAATAACGTTTCTCGCCATATCAGACGAATAGCAACAATTATTCAACTCTAGCCCTAACCCATTACTAAGCAATAAAGAATAAACTCCAATCTTGGTGACATGCGACACTTTCCTATTCCCCATGATCAAGTTCATCTTCCCGTGCTTCACATCCCTACTTCTTTTTAGACCCTGCAAATCAGAACAAATTTGAAAATCACATCCTGTATCAAGGACCCAAGAATTATCATGTGATGAGTTGTTAGATTGAATAGTGTAAATACCTGCGAAGGTGGGCTTTATCTTCCCATCCTTAATGTTCTACAAGTATTTAGGGCAGCTTCGTTTCCAATGCCCCTTTTCATGATAATGGAAACACTCTGCTTCCTTTGGATTGGATGAGGGAGTAGTAGAACCACCTTTAGACCCACTAGAAGAGGATCCATCACGAGACTTTCCCTTGTGATTCTTTTTAGGAGCTTTCCTTTTCTTCCCTTTACCATGTCCAATTGCCAGGACTGGAGCAACAGTAGTAGGAGTGAGAACAACAGACTTGCCTTTTAAACTACTTTCAACAGTTCTCATAAGTCCTTGAAGCTTGCTAAGAGTGACCTCCTCCTTGTTCATATGATAAGTCATACGGAACTGATCATAACAAGAAGGTAAAGAGTGTAGGATAATGCCGATAGCCAACTCTTCGTCAAAATTGACATTCAACTTTAGCAAGCGGTCCACATATCTCTGCATCTTTTGCAAGTGGTCCGTGATGGACTCTCCATACTTCATTTTTGTTGTTATTATGGAGGCAATGATTTCATACCTTTCTTAACAAGAACTCTGATGGTACATTTCTATCAAGTCTTGGTGCATCTTGAAAGGCCAGAAGTCCTCGTAGGACTTCTGAAGCTCATAAGTCATAGTGGCTAAGATGATGCACGACACCTTTTTCACGTCCTTCTCATGAGCCCTATACTCAGCCAATTGCTCAGGAGTAGCGGTTTATTCATCAATCTCCTTTAGCTCTTTATCGAGAACATATTCTTTTTCCTCGTATCAAATGGCCATACGAATGTTACGAATCCAATCGTTAAAGTTTTATCCATCGAAGATTACCCTCCCACATAAGTTCATGAGGGAAAAAGAGCCAGAAGAGTTGGAGCCAGAAGCATTGTTTGAGGTAGACATCTGAAAAGAAAGACAAGTTTCATTAGATAGGAATTCCTTAATATAACACCCAAATGAAATATTAAGGCTAGGACCCAAACACAATAATTCACAACTTAGAAAACGGATTTCGTAATCTAATTGTAAATTATTTGAAGGGAGGTAAATGACGATTTACCAATTTTCACCACCCAAAACCAAAATTTAAAAGAATTAAGTTTTATGAAAATCCTAGATCTTTGAGATTCATTGAACCTTTTCAATGGCATGTTTAATCTTGATTATGCTCTTCAAGTTTGTGACTGGGATACCGAGGATCACAAACAAGGTGTGAATAACCATGCAAATGTGCTTGGTACTCTTGATGTCATTTATCACCTAATCAATATGTCGGTTAACCACACATGCTCCATTGATATATGACAAACATCGAGCTACCCTTTGCCACCCATGTTAGTCCAAATTAGTGTTCCGGTAAACCACACACGCTCCACTAACGACTTGGAAAGGTGCAAAGTACAATTTCATGGAATAACACCATTTTCACATTTTTCCTAAAGTATCTAAGATTGGGAATTTAGAAAAGTGTTTAGTTACTTCTTATAATTATCATTATACTTTTAAATGAGAATTAATGTCCTATCCTACCCGTTCGGCTAACGACCCTCCACTAGTCAAGGAAGCGGTGGGTGAGAGTGGACACTCATCCAATCGTCATTTTATAGGCAATTTCCTTATACCCCCCTTATAGACTTGCTTCGTAAATGAGGTCTACTAACGGTAAGACTGACTGTCTTATACATATATATAAGTATTAAGCTTTTAATGTTACAATAGTATAAGGGTTGAATTTTACACTTTTAAAACTTTAGGGTTTAGAATTTAAATATTTCAAAATTAAAACCTTTTAATCAACCTTTTAAATTCCAAAATTTGAGGGCAAGTTTTGAAACTTTTCAAAACTCTTGGATCAATTTGATAAAAATTAAATTAATCATATAATTAACTATATCACAAAATTGACCTAATCTAATATCACATAGCAAAATGATTCAAATCAAATTCTACAAATAATTAGTTTTTCACAAAATCAAGTAATTATCTTAAAATTTGACAATCACCATTCAATTGGATGAGGATAATCATTACCTTATCAGAAAAATCAAATTTTATCATTTAAAACAGTTTGTGGTAATGATCTTAATCCAAAACTGGCCAAAAAAACTCGAAAATCTGCAAACAGAGGATCCTACTCGTCGAGTTCATGGCATGGACTTGACGAGTTCATCACATATGATCCAACTCGTCGAGTTCCCTTATGGGACTCGACGAGTCTAGAAGTCAGTTAGATGACATTTTTCAGCTTTGAAAATGACATACACCCTAGCTGGCATGCAATTGGAGATATACAACATAAAAACTAGTTAGATGAATACCTTTTTGTTGTAACTTGTAGAACCTTGCCTTTCAAGAGCTTAGCACCTCAAATGTGATGCCGCAAATGAGTCACAAACACCAAATGAAAAAGGTGGCTTATGAGAGAGAGGTTAAGAAGCACAAATCAGCTAGGGTTTCACCTTGGAGTTCTTGTGGCCGATTTTAGGGTGCTTATGGGTTACTTTTATAGTGTGGAATTCCTAGGGTTTCATACATGTAAAACCTAATTCACCATGCCTCTTCATATTTGATTGCCCTTTGGACTAAACCCTAATGGACTCTAATATAGGTTTAGTCCATGCCTAATCAACATGGATCATTAGCCCAAACTATAAGTATCACTGATTTACCAAATAAGTCCCTGTAAATTTAATTAGTCTCTTTTGATACTAAATTAATTTCAAATTAATTCTTGATCAATACCAATTAAATAATATTATTTCTCAATTAATATATTATTCATATAATATATTAATAAACCACAAATAACCTCTTTCTCAAATATCCATCCTATCAAATTGCTCCGGTGAAGGCAACCCAAAAGGACCATGCTACTATCGGGTCAAGTACATACCAATTATAGTTATGGTCATAGACACCTAACCCAACAACATCATGTACATATATGTAACTAAAAGATGTTTATTCAATAACTTGTAAGTAAATGCATTATTACTCACCTTGTCTCCTACAACTTGTTTGGATGATAACCTGAAATCGAGACTTCTTTGCGTGTACCTTCCTCTTGTTTCCCTGTTCAATAATCATTCCATAACCCTTGTTAACACAATGAATCACACATTTATGTTCATCCATATTACCCTTTATGATTAAGGTTATACTATCCTTGATGATTAATAAGAATATTTACATATACAACTTGAATTTATTCATCAAATCCCTTATCTAGTTTATTGTAACTGTGTTATATTCACAAACATCTAAACTAATCAATTAAGGACTTAACCCATTAAGTCACTTCTTCCTTAATCTATGAACCAAATTCCTTACAATTCCAAACAACATATAAAGCTCATAAACAATGTTTTTAAGCTATATCCAAACTATGTAATATCAATTAAAGATCAAACTTTCAGCTATTAAACAAAAATTTACCCATCTAGGGTTTCAATGAAGAACACCACATCAAGCCCTAAATTCAAAGAAATTGATGTTGGAAATGCATAAACATTACCTTAATCCAACAAATTGAAGTTCAAACCCTTCAATCCTTTTGAAATCACGCTTGGGGAGCTTAAGTGTGTGTAAATAACACCTTAGGATTAGTGTGTTGAGGTGTTTTATCCGTAACATTTGTTCTTAATCTAAATAAATTTAAGCACCAGTTCTGTGCTCACGTCGTGAGCTCATTTTGCTCACGTCGTGAGTGACTTTCCGTGACACTTTACTCGTATGACAAAATAAGGTTTGTCACTAATAATATCTAACAATCTACTTCCTCACGTCGTGAGAATTGAATACTCACGTCGTGACGAATCAAAGTATGATGCTGTCACTGTTCATTTGCGTAACTTTGATCCCGTTCTTACCCACTTCACGTCGTGACACATTAGGCTCATGTCGTGAGCCTCAAAATTTTGTATATTTCTTTTATTCATTCCTTAAATCTTGATCACCTATATCACTCTATACTTATTATCTAAATACCTAAATTGTACATTGTTTATGACCAACAACTTACTTCATAACTTAGGTAAAATCATATTACATACATAAATACACCTTTTTACAAACATACATATACACACATATATTATACCTTTAGTATCCTTCCTCTTTTCTGAAACCGATCGTTACACCATGACTTTCAACCAATGAAAAACAAGAATATCCATAATTAGACATGCAAAAAAATATCACTTTCGAACAAAACCCAAAAAAGGTCCTAGGCCGAATTGGTCTAAAACGAGACTGGATTGAAAAACGTTGGACCGTTCCGAGACCAATACCAAAAAATACCATATCGTTCGAGACCAACATAAGACTGACCCGGACCAGTCTCAATAAAGACCGATGGGTAAAGTTTATGAACATATCATTTTTGTGTTAATTACATAATTTTTAACTACACTATCTAACTTTCTTCATTTTTTGTTTTTATTAAACTTAAGTGTATCATTTTAAAAAAATGTTAATCCATTATTTTTGTGTTAATCAAATATTTGTTAACAACAAAACTCGAAACCGAAACCCAAAACCGAAAAATACCGAAAAAAACTAGAAAAAAACTGAAAAAGACGCACGGAAAGACCCCGAGACCAGACCGAAAAGACCGAGTCGGTTTCAAGACCGACTTGAGAACGATCCAGGACCACCTATGTGCATCTATATCCATAATATGAGTTTTTTGAGAGTTTTTTTCACCATAAAAAACTTATGAAAACTTAAAACTCCATTTAGAAGAGTTTTTTCAAAAACTTGTCAATTACTAAGCTATTGGCAAGTGTTTTTCAACTATTTAGTGGGTCCCGTATGTTTTCAATAACTTGTAAATAGTCATCTATACAAATGTCGAAAAAGAATTAAAATTCTTTTTTATTGTGAAAATGAAAAGAAAAATCATTTTAAGTTTTTCTAACGAAAAAAACTCTTATATCATAGATTTTTTTACACAACAGATTTTTCAACCATTTAGACTGTACCCATATCTATCTTTTATTATTTTAATTTAGTAAAAACTTAGCCACAAAGCTTTCAAATTATGAAGATATTTTGAGATTATTGTTTTTGTTACGTGACATAAAAAAGTATAGTCGAATTTCATTGTTATCGTGGATGCTCTAAGAATATTAATTCGTATTTTCATTTAAAATGGGTTAATATTAGTTTTGGCTTTAAACTAATAAGTGTCTATTACTTATGTTTTTTATATCTAAATATATAATGTTTTACTAAATATAATATTATAAAAAGTTCATTTATACAAATATCTAAATATCTGTTTGGATTTAAGAATTATTATGTAAGAAAAAAATATTTTATTTATTCTAGGTCAAATAATTAGTGGTTTTAAATAGACCTAATGTATAAAACATATGTGTCTGGTTCAAGTAAATAGGATGTGAGATATAGTCTATAGAAAATGATTGAAATTTAGGATGTGAGATATAGTCTATAGAAAATGATTGAAATTTTGTTCAAACGCGTGTAAGTGTTGCGTTTCTTTGGTGGATTTTAAAAAGCGTGATTGTTAAATGTTTTGGATAAATGAGAAATTAATATAATCAAGTTGAACATATCTATTTTAATCTTCTGTGTTTTAGGAGTTCTTTCAAATATAAGTTGCCACGAGAGCCGGTCCATTGATTTTTAATGCCCAGGGCAAAGTAATAAAATAATGCCCCTATGTTTACACAAAACCAATGCGATATAAAAACACATGTACTTGGATTCAAGAGAATTCCATAGTTCTTTTGCAGATTCGAATTTTTGATAGATATCAAAAAGAGAGTCAGACATACCATTGAGAATATGACCACGACATATGTAATCATCATTTTCCCACTTTGATCTTCTTCTTGTTGCCTCCAAAGGTTCATCTTCAACAGATTCTGGTAAGACTGGCATGGGTGTACTCAGAACATACACCGCTTTCAGAGTGGTAAGGAGAAACTTCATCTTCTTCTGCCATCTACGAAAATCTTGCCCTTCAAACTTGTTCAGTTTTTCAAACTTACTTGTCATTTCCTTCACAGAATCACCACTTGCCATGATCACATAAATACTTTAATCTTTGTAAGAAAATCAGGATAAAATAGCCTTGGAAATTCTGAGAATTATGGTTTCACTTTCAGATTAAAGTATTTGGGTGGCACTCCCAATCTTTAATCGGATAAGACTCAGAGAGAGACAAGAACAAAGAATGTTTGATGATATTTCGTATGTACCAGAAAATGAGACCAAAAACCAACTTTTAGATCCTTGTCTGAAAACTGTCATAAAACTATAAAAACTGTCATAAAACGGATATATGGATAAGGGTCAAACCAATGGTCAATTATCTGAAAAATCAATTTTCTGATGCATTTTTAATATAGCAACATACCCTATATGGATAAGGGTCAAACCAATGGTCAATTATGTTTTAGATTGTGATTAAAATCCTTCCAGGAAGGGGGCAGTTTGTCAATGATCACAGCCACAGAAATGGCTTCATCCATTTTCAGATTGTGTTGAGCAAACTGTCCCAAAATCCTTAACATTTCATGGAATTGTTCCATAACAGGCCTGGAGTCAATCATCTTGTAACCCATAAAGTTACTAACAAGAAACTTCTTACTAGAAGCATCTTCAGCCATGTAATTGGATTCAAGAGAATCCCATAGTTCTTTTGCAGATTCGAAATTTTGATAGATATCAAAAAGAGAGACATACATACCATTGAGCATATGACCACGACATATGTAATTATCATTTTCCCACTTTGATCTTCTTCTTGTTGCCTCCAAAGGTTCATCTTCAACAGATTCTGGTAAGACTGGCATGGGTGTACTCAGAACATACACCGCTTTCAGAGTGGTAAGGAGAAACTTCATCTTCTTCTGCCATCTACGAAAATCTTGCCCTTCAAACTTGTTCAGTTTTTCAAACTTACTTGTCATTTCCTTCACAGAATCACCACTTGCCATGATCACATAAATACTTTAATCTTTGTAAGAAAATCGGGATAAAATAGCCTTGGAAATTCTGAGAATTGTGGTTTCACTTTCAGATTAAAGTATTTGGGTGGCACTCCCAATCTTTAATCGGATAAGACTCAGAGAGAGACAAGAACAAAGAATGTTTGATGATATTTCGTATGTACCAGAAAATCATACCAAAAACCAACTTTTAGATCCTTGTCTGAAAACTGTCAGATGACAGTTTTAAACTGTCATAAAACTATAAAAACTGTCATAAAACGGATATATGGATAAGGGTCAAACCAATGGTCAATTATCTGAAAAATCAATTTTCTGATGCATTTTTAATATAGCAACATACCCTATATGGATAAGGGTCAAGCCAATGGTCAATTATGTTTTAGATTGTGTTTAAAATCCTTCCAGGAAGGGGGCAGTTTGTCAATGATCACAGCCACAGAAATGGCTTCATCCATTTTCAGATTGTGTTGAGCAAACTGTCCCAAAATCGTTAACATTTCATGGAATTGTTCCATAACAGGCCTGGAGTCAATCATCTTGTAACCCATAAAGTTACTAACAAGAAACTTCTTACTAGAAGCATCTTCAGCCATGTACTTGGATTAAAGAGAATCCCATAGTTCTTTTGCAGATTGGAAATTTTGATAGATATCAAAAAGAGAGTCAGACATACCATTGAGAATATGACCACGACATATGTAATCATCATTTTCACACTTTGATCTTCTTCTTGTTGCCTCCAAAGGTTCATCTTCAACAGATTCTGGTAAGACTGGCATGGGTGTACTCAGAACATACACCGCTTTCAGAGTGGTAAGGAGAAACTTCATCTTCTTCTGCCATCTACGAAAATCTTGCCCTTCAAACTTGTTCAGTTTTTCAAACTTACTTGTCATTTCCTTCACAGAATCACCACTTGCCATGATCACAGAAATACTTTAATCTTTGTAAGAAAATCGAGATAAAATAGCTTTGTAAATTCTGAGAATTGTGGTTTCACTTTCAGATTAAAGTATTTGGGTGACACTCCCAATCTTTAATCGGATAAGACTTAGAGACAGACACGAACAAAGAATGTTTGATGATATTTCGTATGTACCAGAAAATGAGACCAAAAACCAACTTTTAGATCCTTGTCTGAAAACTATCATATGACAGTTTTAAACTGTCATAAAACTATAAAAACTGTCATAAAACAGATATATGGATAAGGGTCAAACCAATGGTCAATTATCTGAAAAATCAATTTTCTAATGCATTTTTAATATAGCAACATACCCTATATGGATAAGGGTCAAACCAATGGTCAATTATGTTTTAGATTGTGTTTAAAATCCTTCCAGGAAGGGGGCAGTTTGTCAATGATCACAGCCACAGAAATGGCTTCATCCATTTTCAGATTGTGTTGAGCAAACTGTCCCAAAATCCTTAACATTTCATGGAATTGTTCCATAACAGGCCTGGAGTCAATCATCTTGTAACCCATAAAGTTACTAACAAGAAACTTCTTACTAGAAGCATCTTCAGCCATGTACTTGGATTCAAGAGAATCCCATAGTTGTTTTGCAGATTCGAAATTTTGATAGATATCAAAAAGAGAGTCAGACATACCATTGAGAATATGACCACGACATATGTAATTATCATTTTCCCACTTTGATCTTCTTCTTGTTGCCTCCAAAGGTTCATCTTCAACAGATTCCTGTAAGACTGGCATGGGTGTACTCAGAACATACACCGCTTTCAGAGTGGTAAGGAGAAACTGTTGGATTAGTGTCTAAGTCCATAGCTATAATTGGTATATACTTGACCCGACCTGGCATGGTCCATTTGGGTTGCATGACATCGTGCATTTGGATAGACTAAAATGAGAGAAATAACACTTAAGGTTTATTAATATATTATAAGTTCTAATATATTAATAAGATTATTTAATTAGTATTGATCAAGAATTAATTTAGAATTAATTAAGTGATCAAAAGAAGACTAATTAAATATATGGGTTGATTGTGTAAATCATCCATACTTATATAGTGGGCTAATGCTCCATGGATTATCAAGTTGGGCCAAAACCCATAGGATGCTCCATGGTGTATTTGAACCCATGGATCCAAGGAAATGGAAAGCCATGACAATTAGGGTTTACCCTAATTGTAACAACTATATAAGCATCTTACTCTTGCAAAATCGGCCACCATGTATGCATGAAGAGGGCAAACCAATTTCATGAAGTGTTCTACTTTCTCTCTAAGTTATTCCAGGTGCATATGATGTTGTGTGAACCATTTGAGGTGTCACATTTGGGGCACTAGGCTCTTGAGCTCCATGGAATCAAGCACCAACAAAGAGGTATGTATTTCTACTAGTTTTTATATTACTTGTACTTCATAATATGCTAGTTAGGATAAATACCTTGGAAATTGATATTTGCATGTATAATAGAGAAAACATAGATCCAAGGTATTTAGGGTTGCATGTACACCATAGGAGTGTTAGAATGCTCAAAACCCAACAGTGGTATCAGAGCCTAGGCTTGTTTTCACTTACTTGATGTAAATTGCTTAAAAAACGAAGTTTTGTGCTGTCTGAACAGGGGACTCGACAAGTCCATTAAGGGACTCGACGAGTCCAAGACAAAATGCATCCAACTCGCCGAGTTGGTTCGTGCACTCGACGAGTTGGACCCCAAACAACATATCTTCGAGTTTTGGTGCTGGAATTGGTCTAGAATCATTACCTTTGACTGTTTTGGTCTTATAAAACCTGTTTTAATGTGGTAATGATTATGTTAAACCAATTTCAATTCTATAATCAAAGTTTCAAGTTTATATATGTTTATGTAATTCTTGAAAATTGTTGATTGTGAATGTTCATGCTTATGAGTTTTGGTAGATCATAGGAATTATGTGAAAATTGTTTGTTATTATAATTCTTGATCTCAATGAAATTGTAAGGAGTCCATAACTTGTCCTCAAATTATGGATTACCAAAAGTTTTTTATGTTTCCTTGATTTATGAGTTAGTTTAGATTAATAAAAAAAAATTGTGTTTTAGTTGTTTTTGATCCAAATTAATCTAGAGTTAGTTCATAAAGTATGTTTTTGTAACTTGTCTTCAAGTTATATGAAAAGTTATATTTATGAATCTTAAAACTCATAAAAGTGTCATAGGTTACATAAAAGTGAAGAGTCTTTTTCATTAAATAGTATTATGACTCCATAACTTGTCCTCAAGTTATGGATGTTAAAGAGTCACTTCTTTAAAAGATGTCATTAAAAGATAAGGAGTTACATAAAAATGAAGAGTCTTCATTTTAATGTACATAAAACTCATAAGTTATGAAATGAAAAGTCTTGAATAGTTTCAAAACTTGCCCTCAAGTTTTGGAATTTGTAAAATTACTCTTCATGTATACTTTAATTCCAAATTGAACCCTTAGAATTTTAAAAGTTAAAATTCAAACTTTATGGACTTCATTAAATTAATTAAAGTGTTTAACTAAAAGAGTTAATAATTCCATAAAGACATGGTTTAAGTTTAATTAAATTAAGAGTATAGTTTAATTAATAGATTAAACCACTAAGTATTTTAAATGTTTAAAATACACCCTTATACTATTATTATAATTTTAATTATATAGATATGTATAAGATAAAGTCAATCTTACCATTAGTAGGCCTCATTCACGAAGCCGGTCTATAAGGGGGGTATACGGTTACTGCCTATAAAATGGCAGTTTAATGGGTGTCCACTCTCACCCACCGCTTCCTTGACTGGTGGAGGGTCGTTAGCCGAATGGGTAGGAAATGACTATAATTCTCCCTTCATTAAAAGTATAATGAAAAATACTAAGTAACTAAACACTTATAAATTCCCAATCTTAGTTACTTAGGAAAATGTGAAATAGGTGCTAACCTATGAAATTACACTTTGTACCTTACCAAGTTATTAGTGGAGCGTGTGTGGTTAACCGGCACACTAATAAGGACTAGTAAGAGTGGCAAAGGGTAACTTGACTTTATTATAGATCGGTGGAGCGTGTGTGGTTAACCGGCACATCGATTAGGTGATAAAGTTAAGGGTACCAAGTCAATTTGCATGGTTATTCACACCTTGTTTGTGATCCTCGGCATCCCAGTCACAAATTTGAGAGGGCACAATCGAGATTCAAACATACCATTTAAAGTTCAATGTATCTCAAAAGATCTAGGAGTTTCAAATCCAATTAAAACTTAATTATATTTCGTTTTTCATGGTGGAAATTGGTAAATCGTCATTTACCTACCTTCAACTATTTTATAACTCGGATTACGACATCCCTCTTCCAGTTATAAATAGGTTGTTGGATCCTAGCCTTAATATTTCATATTGGGTGTTATATTAAGGACTTTAAATCAACTAACTTGAATTTCTCCCTTATAGATGTCTAGTTTAGACAACTATGGTCTTCCCATATCTTCAAGAACAAGCTATCCTAATGAAGATGATATCCCAAATGGCAATCAAGGTGTAAGATCAATCCCTTTGGTGTGCATTAGTGGGACTGGAAATCATACTTCACTTCCTCCACCTCCTCCAATAAATCTCCATATCCCACAAGTTTCAAGACTTGATAAGTTCTAAGTCACTCAATCCTTATTGGAAAACAAAGTCTATATGTGCTTAGGTCTTGGAGATTAAGTCACATATTGACAAGCCGAGAGAGTCGGGTGTCGAAGTCTCGAGGTAGCTGGCTGTTGACTTGGTTCTTCAGTCACTCCCTGATGACAGATCGTGACATGACCCTTTAATGATCTTATCTATTTGCTTGGTGATGCTGAATCAACAATGATTCGGAACACTGGTAAAGCAAATTTGATTAGAAGATCGACTTCCCAAAGAGTCCATATGTGCCTATTGCCAAAGAAAATGGGCATTGGTTGCGAAGCTGCCGAATTTACCTGAAACCTCATAAGGATGGTAAAGTCAAAAGTTTGACTCTACTTCAGGAAAAGTCCGTTATCTAACTCTATTAAGTCTCTTTTGGAGATTCTTAATACATGATGTAATGTAATTACATTTTGATGTTTTTTGAAGAATCAAAGGAAGCTTAAAGAAAAGGTGTGCTGATTCTGATCACATGGTTCAATGACCAGAATTTTGAGCCACTGCATAAGAGTTATGAGATATTGCTTAGGAATAGATAACAACAAAGTTTTCATATGAATTTGCATTGTAAGGATAAGTTTTTCCGCAAGTTTTAAAATAAAAGAAAAGTTTTGATTTTATTTATTTTAAGTATCCTTACAAAGGCATTTGTGGAAAATTGTTGTTTATATGTTTCCATTGATAAGCAATATTGGAAAAATGAATTTGATTATTTCGTGGTAGTGTCATAATTTATCAAATAAGGAAAGATTCTCATCACCCAAGTTTCAGTTGGATAGAAACTTGGAATCATGCAAGTTGTATTGTGTGATGAATGAGCTTTTTCACCTTTGGTAAATTAAGACTAATTCCTTGTTCACATTCACATGTGAGTCAAGCGAAGGACTAAAGGATCGGGTACACTAGGTTGTGCATTAGTCAGGTCCACCACAAAGGTTGAATAAGAAGAATCAAATAAGGCAGAAAGATAAAAGTTTCTCCAATCTGAAGAGATGGGAGAGTACTTGTGTATCTTGTTTTATGATTATCTTAGTGATTATGGAACCATATCACAATTGATCCTCTGAGGACACCTTAGTGCATTTGGTGGCTAAGGAGAGGAATCGTGAATTGTGGAAATGGTTAAATCAAAGGATAAATCATACTTCGTTCCAAAATAAAATCTTAGAGTCATACTCCAAGATTGAGCCTTGAGTGACATAACCTTAAGAAAGGTTTAAAACACTTGTCAAATGTAGAGTAAAATGTTTTCTTACTCTTGTACATTTGAAATTGGTAAGTTGTGATGTTTTGGATAAAACAAAGACCAACTAAGGCCAATTGTGTGAAGTGTTTGTAAAAGAATCCGCACTATCTCTTGAATATTGGGCAAGAGAGTCTTATATGTCAAGAGGACAGTGGGAGTTTAAAAGATCTTAAGATAGGTTCAAGAACTAATCAAGATAATTGTTAATCACTAGCCCACGACTTGAGGTTTGTAACCTATCGTGTTGACATATTCTTATTTCTGTGTCTATTCCAGTTAAAAGTTGACTATGCTTGTGAGTTCTATGAGTTCTCAATTGTTTGCATAACAACCTGGAAGCAATGGTAGGCCCTTGTGCTGCCGGGTGGCAAGAAATTAAGATTGAACAAGTTCAGTCCATATGTATTTGGATTTTCCACTAAACTTGTCTTGTGATTATGGTTATGACAAATTCACATGGATAGGAACACTTACACCATAAAAAAATCTAAGTGTCATAAGGTTTCTCTTCGATTCATGAAAAATGATGGTGAGGAAACTCAATCACTAAGTAGATTTTAAGTAGATAACAATTGTGAGAATGACAAAAGGTCTAAACATTATGATTACGACATCCCTCTTCATGATTGTTTATACACACAAGTGAGCTATCTAAGGAAAGGTGTATGATTTTGATAAAGTCTTATCAAAACATCTCGTATCAGAAATCTGAACTTTGGTAAGAAAGTCAATAAAGTATTGTTTTTCCTAGAAGTCCAGCTGATTTCTGAGTACATGTCAAAGCTAGTGGGAGCATAAGTGTTATGCTAGTAAGATAATAATCATTATGCTAGTGGGAGCATGATGATTATGTTGCAAGTTAGCAATGTTAATTATAGAAAACAAAAGTTTCAATACTCTTTGAAAAGTTGTTTCCCTATAATTAAGGGAGAGGATTTTATACTTCATTCCAACTCTACAATCTTAGATTGAGATTTTAATCTACTTTAGTCAAGAATATATATGAATGTTATGTTGGAATGGTTCAACATAAGGAAATTCTATATATGTTGCGTTCTCAAAATTCGTTTATGATTACGGCATCCCTCTTCATAGTTCGAATTGTGAGAACATGGCAAATAAAAAAATTTATAGCATGAATCATGTCCCATATGCTTAGGATTAGGATCGATTGAATGTGCTATAATATTCATCCATTCTAAATTTTCCTAATGCTTAGGGCATTAAGAAGGGAAAAGGGATTAGAACTGGATATGACTAAAATGATTAAGCAATTGTCGAGGACAATTTGAGGTTTACCAAAGATTGGTTACTCATGGACAACTGGAAGTATAGAGTAAGGATCATATTGACATATTTTGAAAAGAGGCAACTCTTGTTGAAAAGGTGATGGTCAAAATGGGAATATGGAATTGTTTCCATAGGTGGAAGTTATTTTTTGAATCTGTGTAAGATTAAAGAACTTAATGCAAAGAAGGATGTTCAAAGGAATGTACTTTGAATTTGAGACTTCATTTCCATGGAATTGCTTTCCATTGGAATACTTTGTAATGTCTGTTGCCAAGTCTTTGTGACTTGTGTGCATATTCATTACAAGAGGATCATTGCATATAAGTTTAGAATCTAACAAGATTACGGTAAATGACAAGAATTTGGTGTTCTTACATTTATTGTAAAGGATTTGGGATTGTGAAATGAGCATCATTGAAATATTGTCAATCGATCTGTTTCACAAATAGAGGACCACATGTAAACATAGTGTGCATACTTGGAGTATGACATAGCTATTGTTTGGACGAACATAGTGTGCATGCTTGGAGCATGGCATGACTATTATTTCAATTCAAGTATTGAGTTGATTAATCGAAACATGAATAATGAGTAATCAATATGGTGCTTAGATAAAAGGGTTTTTATGTACACTCAAAGTGTTGGGGCCATATAGGATTATTATTATTCTTGTGTTTCACTTTGCATGTTTTGACTTCCAGAATAACTAGGTCATTCTTCCCGAATGACTAAGTTATTCAAACCATCCACAGTCGGTCATATGTTGGAAGTAGATATGAATCAAGACTGTCATGAATTTGGCTTGTATGATTTGTCTAATGTGCATTAGACATAGCAATGGTTGCTACAACATTCATGAGTGCTCATAAGTTCTGAGTATTGGATTCAACCCACGCTCATTTGAATCACTTCATGGATTTTATCACGAGTGAATCATGAGACGATAATATCTTATATTCTTCAAACCTAGAGATATGAGTTGTTGACTATGAGTTGGTTATACATTGATTGCACGTAAATGCATTGGTAACTCGATGTTATAAAACGTGCCTTTGTGTATGATTCAACAAGTAGTCAGTACAAGCATATGAGTCGAAGTTTATCCATTCGTTTTACCTTCGGGATAAAAGCGATATCTGTGGGCCCCTCGATGATTTAGTGATGACAAAACGTAAGTGCTCGGCCGGGCCTGGACTGATTTGATTTGTTCAATTAGTCAGTCGTCCTAAATCGGAAATCGGGAAACAATAGATGGACAGAGAGAATGATTATAATCCATGTCTTAGTCCATATGATATCTAGAATGAAGGAATATATGATCACTTATCTAATGGACGCGTTATTGATTTGTTCAGAGTTCGGCAGCAGCTTTTAAGAGCTACGATTGCTGGTCGGGTTGTGAAGGCATACTTGCAATAATAGTTATTAGACTTATCCAAGTGGGAGACTGTTTGATTAGTGTATAAGTCCATAACTATAATTGGTATATACTTGACCGACCTGGCATGGTCCATTTGGGTTGCATGGCATCGTGCATTTGGATAGACTAAAATGAGAGAAATAACACTTAAGGTTTATTAATATATTATAAGTTCTAATATATTAATAAGATTATTTAATTAGTATTGATCAAGAATTAATTTAGAATTAATTAAGTGATCAAAAGAAGACTAATTAAATATATGGGTTGATTGTGTAAATCATCCATACTTATATAGTGGGCTAATGCTCCATGGATTATCAAGTTGGGCCAAAACCCATACGATGCTCCATGGATGCTCCATGGTGTATTTGAACCCATGGATCCAAGGAAATGGAAAGCCATAACAATTAGGGTTTACCCTAATTGTAACAACTATATAAGCATCTTATTCTTGCAAAATCGGCCACCATGTATGCATGAAGAGGGCAAACCGATTTCATGAAGTGTTCTACTTTCTCTCTAAGTTATTCCAAGTGCATATGATGTTGTATGAACCATTTGAGGTGTCACATTTGGGGCACTAGGCTCTTGAGCTCCATAGAATCAAGCACCAACAAAGAGGTATGTATTTCTACTAGTTTTTATATTACTTGTACTTCATAATATGCTAGTTAGGATAAATACCTTGGAAATTGATATTTGCATGTATAATAGAGAAAACATAGATCCAAGGTATTTAGGGTTGCATGTACACCATAGGAGTGTTAGAATGCTCAAAACCCAACAGAAACTTCATCTTCTTCTGCCATCTACGAAAATCTTACCCTTCAAACTTGTTCAGTTTTTCAAACTTACTTGTCATTTCCTTCACAAAATCACCACTTGCCATGATCACATAAATACTTTAATCTTTGTAAGAAAATCAGGATAAAATAGCCTTGGAAATTCTGAGAATTGTGGTTTCACATTCAGATTAAAGTATTTGGGTGGCACTCCCAATCTTTAATCGGATAAGACTCAGAGAGAGACAAGAACAAAGAATGTTTGATGATATTTCGTATGTACCAGAAAATGAGACCAAAAACCAACTTTTAGATCTTTGTCTGAAAACTGTCATATGACAGTTTTAAACTGTCATAAAACTATAAAAACTATCATAAAACGGATATATGGATACGGGTCAAACCAATGGTCAATTATCTGAAAAATCAATTTTCTGATGCATTTTTAATATAGCAACATACCCTATATGGATAAGGGTCAAACCAATGGTCAATTATGTTTTAGATTGTGTTTAAAATCCTTCCAGGAAGGGGGCAGTTTGTCAATGATCACAGCCACAGAAATGGCTTCATCCATTTTCAGATTGTGTTGAGCAAACTGTCCCAAAATCCTTAACATTTCATGTAATTGTTCCATAACAGGCCTGGAGTCAATCATCTTGTAACCCATAAAGTTACTAATAAGAAACTTCTTACTAGAATCATCTTTAGCCATGTACTTGGATTCAAGAGAATCCCATAGTTCTTTTACAGATTCGAAATTTTGATAGATATCAAAAAGAGAGTCAGACATACCATTGAGAATATGACCACGACATATGTAATCATCATTTTCCCACTTTGATCTTCTTCTTGTTGCCTCCAAAGGTTCATCTTCAACAGATTCTGGTAAGACTGGCATGGGTGTACTCAGAACATACACCGCTTTCAGAGTGGTAAGGAGAAACTTCATCTTCTTCTGCCATCTACGAAAATCTTGCCCTTCAAACTTGTTCAGTTTTTCAAACTTACTTGTCATTTCCTTCACAGAATCACCACTTGCCATGATCACAGAAATACTTTAATCTTTGTAAGAAAATCGGGATAAAATAGCCTTGGAAATTCTGAGAATTGTGGTTTCACTTTCAGATTAAAGTATTTGGGTGGCACTCCCAATCTTTAATCGGATAAGACTCAGAGAGAGACAAGAACAAAGAATGTTTGATGATATTTCGTATGTACCAGAAAATGAGACCAAAAACCAACTTTTAGATCCTTGTCTGAAAACAGTCATATGACAGTTTTCAACTCTCATAAAACTATAAAAACTGTTATAAAACTATAAAAACTGTCATAAAACGGATATATGGATAAGGGTCAAACCAATGGTCAATTATCTGAAAAATCAATTTTCTGATGCATTTTTAATATAGCAACATACCCTATATGGATAAGGGTCAAACCAATGGTCAATTATGTTTTAGATTGTGTTTAAAATCGTTCCAGGAAGGGGGCAGTTTGTCAATGATCACAGCCACAGAAATGGCTTCATCCATTTTCAGATTGTGTTGAGGAAATTGTCCCAAAATCCTTAACATTTCATGGATCTGTTCCATAACAGGCCTGGAGTCAATCATCTTGTAACCTATAAAGTTAATAACAAGAAACTTCTTACTAGAAGCATCTTCAGCCATGTAGTTGGATTCAAGAGAATCCCATAGTTCTTTTGCAGATTCGAAATTTTGATAGATATCAAAAAGAGAGACAGACATACCATTGAGAATATGACCACGACATATGTAAACATCATTTTTCCACTTTGATCTTCTTCTTTTTCCCTCCAAATGTTCATCTTCAACAGATTCTGGTAAGACTGACATGGGTGTAATCAGAACATACACCACTTTCAGAGTGGTAAGGAGAAACTTCATATTCTTCTTCCATCTACGAAAATATTGCCCTTCAAACTTGTTTAGTTTTTCAAACTTACTTGTCATTTCCTTCATAGAATCACCACTTGCCATGATCACAGAAATACTTTAATCTTTGTAAGAAAATCAGGATAAAATAGCCTTGGAAATTCTGAGAATTGTGGTTTCACTTTCAGATTAAAGTATTTGGGTGGCACTCCCAATCTTTAATCGGATAAGACTCAGAGAGAGACAAGAATAAAGAATGTTTGATGATATTTCGTATGTACCAGAAAATGAGACCAAAAACCAACTTTTAGATCCTTGTCTAAAAACTGTCATATGACAGTTTTAAACTGTCATAAAACTATAAAAACTGTCATAAAACGGATATATGGATAAGGGCCAAACCAATGGTCAATTATCTGAAAAATCAATTTTCTGATGCATTTTTAATATAACAACATACCCTATATGGATAAGGGTCAAACCAATGGTCAATTATGTTTTAGATTGTGTTTAAAATCCTTCCAGGAAGGGGGCAGTTTGTCAATGATCACAGCCACAGAAATGACTTCATCTATTTTCAGATTGTGTTGAGCAAACTGTCCCAAAGTCCTTAACATTTCATGGAATTGTTCCATAACAGGCCTGGAGTCAATCATCTTGTAACCCATAAAGTTACTAACAAGAAACTTCTTACTAGAAGCATCTTCAGCCATGTACTTGAATTCAAGAGAATCCCATAGTTCTTTTGCAGATTCAAAATTTTGATAGATATCAAAAAGAGAGTCAGACATACCATTGAGAATATGACCACGACATATGTAATCATCATTTTCCTACTTTGATCTTCTTCTTGTTGCCTCCAAATGTTCATCTTCAACAGATTCTGGTACGACTGGCATGGGTGTACTCAGAACATACACCACTTTCAGAGTTGTAAGGAGAAACTTCATCTTCTTCTGCTATCTACGAAAATCTTACCCTTCATACTTGTTCAGTTTTTCAAACTTACTTGTCATTTCCTTCACAGTATCACCACTTGCCATGATCACAAAAATACTTTAATCTTTGTAAGAAAATCGGGATGAAATAGCCTTGGAAATTCTGAGAATTGTGGTTTCACTTTCAGATTAAAGTATTTGGGTGACACTCCCAATCTTTAATCGGATAAGACTCAGAGAGAGACAAGAACAAAGAATGTTTGATGATATTTCATATGTACCAGAAAATGAGACCAAAAACCAACTTTTATATCCTTGTCTGAAAACTGTCATATGACAGTTTTAAACTGTCATAAAACTATAAAAACTGTCATAAAACGGATATATGGATAAGGGTCAAACCAATGGTCAATTATCTGAAAAATCAATTTTCTGATGCATTTTTAATATAGCAACATACCCTATATGGATAAGGGTCAAACCAATGGTCAATTATGTTTTAGATTGTGTTTAAAATCGTTCCAGGAAGGGGGCAGTTTGTCAATGATCACAGCCACAGAAATGGCTTCATCCATTTTCAGATTGTGTTGAGGAAATTGTCCCAAAATCCTTAACATTTCATGGAATTGTTCCATAACAGGCCTGGAGTCAATCATCTTGTAACCTATAAAGTTAATAACAAGAAACTTCTTACTAGAAGCATCTTCAGCCATGTAGTTGGATTCAAGAGAATCCCATAGTTCTTTTGCAGATTCGAAATTTTGATAGATATCAAAAAGAGAGTCAGACATACCATTGAGAATATGACCACGACATATGTAAACATCATTTTTCCACTTTGATCTTCTTCTTTTTCCCTCCAAACGTTCATCTTCAATAGATTCTGGTAAGACTGACATGGGTGTAATCAGAACATACACCACTTTCAGAGTGGTAAGGAGAAACTTCATATTCTTCTTCCATCTACGAAAATATTGCCCTTCAAACTTGTTTAGTTTTTCAAACTTACTTGTCATTTCCTTCATAGAATCACCACTTGCCATGATCACAGAAATACTTTAATCTTTGTAAGAAAATCAGGATAAAATAGCCTTGGAAATTCTGAGAATTGTGGTTTCACTTTCAGATTAAAGTATTTGGGTGGCACTCCCAATCTTTAATCGGATAAGACTCAGAGAGAGACAAGAATAAAGAATGTTTGATGATATTTCGTATGTACCAGAAAATGAGACCAAAAACCAACTTTTAGATCCTTGTCTAAAAACTGTCATATGACAGTTTTAAACTGTCATAAAACTATAAAAACTGTCATAAAACGGATATATGGATAAGGGCCAAACCAATGGTCAATTATCTGAAAAATCAATTTTCTGATGCATTTTTAATATAACAACATACCCTATATGGATAAGGGTCAAACCAATGGTCAATTATGTTTTAGATTGTGTTTAAAATCCTTCCAGGAAGGGGGCAGTTTGTCAATGATCACAGCCACAGAAATGACTTCATCTATTTTCAGATTGTGTTGAGCAAACTGTCCCAAAGTCCTTAACATTTCATGGAATTGTTCCATAACAGGCCTGGAGTCAATCATCTTGTAACCCATAAAGTTACTAACAAGAAACTTCTTACTAGAAGCATCTTCAGCCATGTACTTGAATTCAAGAGACTCCCATAGTTCTTTTGCAGATTCAAAATTTTGATAGATATCAAAAAGAGAGTCAGACATACCATTGAGAATATGACCACGACATATGTAAACATCATTTTTCCACTTTGATCTTCTTCTTTTTCCCTCCAAACGTTCATCTTCAATAGATTCTGGTAAGACTGACATGGGTGTAATCAGAACATACACCACTTTCAGAGTGGTAAGGAGAAACTTCATATTCTTCTTCCATCTACGAAAATATTGCCCTTCATACTTGTTCAGTTTTTCAAACTTACTTGTCATTTCCTTCATAGAATCACCACTTGCCATGATCACAAAAATACTTTAATCTTTGTAAGAAAATCGGGATGAAATAGCCTTGGAAATTCTGAGAATTGTGGTTTCACTTTCAGATTAAAGTATTTAGGTGACACTCCCAATCTTTAATCGGATAAGACTCAGAGAGAGACAAGAACAAAGAATGTTTGATGATATTTCATATGTACTAGAAAATGAGACCAAAAACCAACTTTTATATCCTTGTCTAAAAACTGTCATATGACAGTTTTAAACTGTCATAAAACTATAAAAACTGTCATAAAACGGATATATGGATAAGGGTCAAACCAATGGTCAATTATCTGATAAATCAATTTTCTGATGCATTTTTAATATAGCAACATACCCTATATGGATAAGGGTCAAACCAATGGTCAATTATGTTTTAGATTGTGTTTAAAATCGTTCCAGGAAGGGGGCAGTTTGTCAATGATCACAGCCACAGAAATGGCTTCATCCATTTTCAGATTGTGTTGAGGAAATTGTCCCAAAATCCTTATTTTTTCATGGAATTGTTCCATAACAGGCCTGGAGTCAATCATCTTGTAACCTATAAAGTTAATAACAAGAAACTTCTTACTAGAAGCATCTTCAGCCATGTAGTTGGATTCAAGAGAATCCCATAGTTCTTTTGCAGATTCGAAATTTTGATAGATATCAAAAAGAGAGTCAGACATACCATTGAGAATATGACCACGACATATGTAAACATCATTTTTCCACTTTGATCTTCTTCTTTTTCCCTCCAAATGTTCATCTTCAACAGATTCTGGTAAGACTGACATGGGTGTAATCAGAACATACACCACTTTCAGAGTGGTAAGGAGAAACTTCATATTCTTCTTCCATCTACGAAAATATTGCCCTTCAAACTTGTTTAGTTTTTCAAACTTACTTGTCATTTCCTTCATAGAATCACCACTTGCCATGATCACAGAAATACTTTAATCTTTGTAAGAAAATCAGGATAAAATAGCCTTGGAAATTCTGAGAATTGTGGTTTCACTTTCAGATTAAAGTATTTGGGTGGCACTCCCAATCTTTAATCGGATAAGACTCAGAGAGAGACAAGAATAAAGAATGTTTGATGATATTTCGTATGTACCAGAAAATGAGACCAAAAACCAACTTTTAGATCCTTGTCTAAAAACTGTCATATGACAGTTTTAAACTGTCATAAAACTATAAAAACTGTCATAAAACGGATATATGGATAAGGGCCAAACCAATGGTCAATTATCTGAAAAATCAATTTTCTGATGCATTTTTAATATAACAACATACCCTATATGGATAAGGGTCAAACCAATGGTCAATTATGTTTTAGATTGTGTTTAAAATCCTTCCAGGAAGGGGGCAGTTTGTCAATGATCACAGCCACAGAAATGACTTCATCTATTTTCAGATTGTGTTGAGGAAATTGTCCCAAAGTCCTTAACATTTCATGGAATTGTTCCATAACAGGCCTGGAGTCAATCATCTTGTAACCCATAAAGTTACTAACAAGAAACTTCTTACTAGAAGCATCTTCAGCCATGTACTTGAATTCAAGAGACTCCCATAGTTCTTTTGCAGATTCAAAATTTTGATAGATATCAAAAAGAGAGTCAGACATACCATTGAGAATATGACCACGACATATGTAATCATCATTTTCCTACTTTGATCTTCTTCTTGTTGCCTCCAAATGTTCATCCTCAACAGATTCTGGTACGACTGGCATGGGTGTACTCAGAACATACACCACTTTCAGAGTTGTAAGGAGAAACTTCATCTTCTTCTGCTATCTACGAAAATCTTACCCTTCATACTTGTTCAGTTTTTCAAACTTACTTGTCATTTCCTTCACAGTATCACCACTTGCCATGATCACAAAAATACTTTAATCTTTGTAAGAAAATCGGGATGAAATAGCCTTGGAAATTCTGAGAATTGTGGTTTCACTTTCAGATTAAAGTATTTAGGTGACACTCCCAATCTTTAATCGGATAAGACTCAGAGAGAGACAAGAACAAAGAATGTTTGATGATATTTCATATGTACTAGAAAATGAGACCAAAAACCAACTTTTATATCCTTGTCTGAAAACTGTCATATGACAGTTTTAAACTGTCATAAAACTATAAAAACTGTCATAAAACGGATATATGGATAAGGGTCAAACCAATGGTCAATTATCTGAAAAATCAATTTTCTGATGCATTTTTAATATAGCAACATACCCTATATGGATAAGGGTCAAACCAATGGTCAATTATGTTTTAGATTGTGTTTAAAATCGTTCCAGGAAGGGGGCAGTTTGTCAATGATCACAGCCACAGAAATGGCTTCATCCATTTTCAGATTGTGTTGAGGAAATTGTCCCAAAATCCTTAACATTTCATGGAATTGTTCCATAACAGGCCTGGAGTCAATCATCTTGTAACCTATAAAGTTAATAACAAGAAACTTCTTACTAGAAGCATCTTCAGCCATGTAGTTGGATTCAAGAGAATCCCATAGTTCTTTTGCAGATTCGAAATTTTGATAGATATCAAAAAGAGAGTCAGACATACCATTGAGAATATGACCACGACATATGTAATCATCATTTTTCCACTTTGATCTTCTTCTTTTTCCCTCCAAACGTTCATCTTCAACAGATTCTGGTAAGACTGACATGGGTGTAATCAGAACATACACCACTTTCAGAGTGGTAAGGAGAAACTTCATATTCTTCTTCCATCTACGAAAATATTGCCCTTCAAACTTGTTTAGTTTTTCAAACTTACTTGTCATTTCCTTCATAGAATCACCACTTGCCATGATCACAGAAATACTTTAATCTTTGTAAGAAAATCAGGATAAAATAGCCTTGGAAATTCTGAGAATTGTGGTTTCACTTTCAGATTAAAGTATTTGGGTGGCACTCCCAATCTTTAATCGGATAAGACTCAGAGAGAGACAAGAATAAAGAATGTTTGATGATATTTCGTATGTACCAGAAAATGAGACCAAAAACCAACTTTTAGATCCTTGTCTAAAAACTGTCATATGACAGTTTTAAACTGTCATAAAACTATAAAAACTGTCATAAAACGGATATATGGATAAGGGCCAAACCAATGGTCAATTATCTGAAAAATCAATTTTCTGATGCATTTTTAATATAGCAACATACCCTATATGGATAAGGGTCAAACCAATGGTCAATTATGTTTTAGATTGTGTTTAAAATCCTTCCAGGAAGGGGGCAGTTTGTCAATGATCACAGCCACAGAAATGGCTTCATCCATTTTCAGATTGTGTTGAGGAAATTGTCCCAAAATCCTTAACATTTCATGGAATTGTTCCATAACAGGCCTGGAGTCAATCATCTTGTAACCTATAAAGTTAATAACAAGAAACTTCTTACTAGAAGCATCTTCAGCCATGTAGTTGGATTCAAGAGAATCCCATAGTTCTTTTGCAGATTCGAAATTTTGATAGATATCAAAAAGAGAGTCAGACATACCATTGAGAATATGACCACGACATATGTAAACATCATTTTTCCACTTTGATCTTCTTCTTTTTCCCTCCAAACGTTCATCTTCAACAGATTCTGGTAAGACTGACATGGGTGTAATCAGAACATACACCACTTTCAGAGTGGTAAGGAGAAACTTCATATTCTTCTTCCATCTACGAAAATATTGCCCTTCAAACTTGTTTAGTTTTTCAAACTTACTTGTCATTTCCTTCATAGAATCACCACTTGCCATGATCACAGAAATACTTTAATCTTTGTAAGAAAATCAGGATAAAATAGCCTTGGAAATTCTGAGAATTGTGGTTTCACTTTCAGATTAAAGTATTTGGGTGGCACTCCCAATCTTTAATCGGATAAGACTCAGAGAGAGACAAGAATAAAGAATGTTTGATGATATTTCGTATGTACCAGAAAATGAGACCAAAAACCAACTTTTAGATCCTTGTCTAAAAACTGTCATATGACAGTTTTAAACTGTCATAAAACTATAAAAACTGTCATAAAACGGATATATGGATAAGGGCCAAACCAATGGTCAATTATCTGAAAAATCAATTTTCTGATGCATTTTTAATATAGCAACATACCCTATATGGATAAGGGTCAAACCAATGGTCAATTATGTTTTAGATTGTGTTTAAAATCCTTCCAGGAAGGGGGCAGTTTGTCAATGATCACAGCCACAGAAATGGCTTCATCCATTTTCAGATTGTGTTGAGGAAATTGTCCCAAAATCCTTAACATTTCATGGAATTGTTCCATAACAGGCCTGGAGTCAATCATCTTGTAACCTATAAAGTTAATAACAAGAAACTTCTTACTAGAAGCATCTTCAGCCATGTAGTTGGATTCAAGAGAATCCCATAGTTCTTTTGCAGATTCGAAATTTTGATAGATATCAAAAAGAGAGTCAGACATACCATTGAGAATATGACCACGACATATGTAAACATCATTTTTCCACTTTGATCTTCTTCTTTTTCCCTCCAAACGTTCATCTTCAACAGATTCTGGTAAGACTGACATGGGTGTAATCAGAACATACACCACTTTCAGAGTGGTAAGGAGAAACTTCATATTCTTCTTCCATCTACGAAAATATTGCCCTTCAAACTTGTTTAGTTTTTCAAACTTACTTGTCATTTCCTTCATAGAATCACCACTTGCCATGATCACAGAAATACTTTAATCTTTGTAAGAAAATCAGGATAAAATAGCCTTGGAAATTCTGAGAATTGTGGTTTCACTTTCAGATTAAAGTATTTGGGTGGCACTCCCAATCTTTAATCGGATAAGACTCAGAGAGAGACAAGAATAAAGAATGTTTGATGATATTTCGTATGTACCAGAAAATGAGACCAAAAACCAACTTTTAGATCCTTGTCTAAAAACTGTCATATGACAGTTTTAAACTGTCATAAAACTATAAAAACTGTCATAAAACGGATATATGGATAAGGGCCAAACCAATGGTCAATTATCTGAAAAATCAATTTTCTGATGCATTTTTAATATAACAACATACCCTATATGGATAAGGGTCAAACCAATGGTCAATTATGTTTTAGATTGTGTTTAAAATCGTTCCAGGAAGGGGGCAGTTTGTCAATGATCACAGCCACAGAAATGACTTCATCTATTTTCAGATTGTGTTGAGCAAACTGTCCCAAAGTCCTTAACATTTCATGGAATTGTTCCATAACAGGCCTGGAGTCAATCATCTTGTAACCCATAAAGTTACTAACAAGAAACTTCTTACTAGAAGCATCTTCAGCCATGTACTTGAATTCAAGAGAATCCCATAGTTCTTTTGCAGATTCAAAATTTTGATAGATATCAAAAAGAGAGTCAGACATACCATTGAGAATATGACCACGACATATGTAATCATCATTTTCCTACTTTGATCTTCTTCTTGTTGCCTCCTAATGTTCATCCTCAACAGATTCTGGTACGACTGGCATGGGTGTACTCAGAACATACACCACTTTCAGAGTTGTAAGGAGAAACTTCATCTTCTTCTGCTATCTACGAAAATCTTACCCTTCATACTTGTTCAGTTTTTCAAACTTACTTGTCATTTCCTTCACAGTATCACCACTTGCCATGATCACAAAAATACTTTAATCTTTGTAAGAAAATCGGGATGAAATAGCCTTGGAAATTCTGAGAATTGTGGTTTCACTTTCAGATTAAAGTATTTGGGTGACACTCCCAATCTTTAATCGGATAAGACTCAGAGAGAGACAAGAACAAAGAATGTTTGATGATATTTCATATGTACCAGAAAATGAGACCAAAAACCAACATTTATATCCTTGTCTGAAAACTGTCATATGACAGTTTTAAACTGTCATAAAACTATAAAAACTGTCATAAAACGGATATATGGATAAGGGCCAAACCAATGGTCAATTATCTGAAAAATCAATTTTCTGATGCATTTTTAATATAACAACATACCCTATATGGATAAGGGTCAAACCAATGGTGAATTATGTTTTAGATTGTGTTTAAAATCCTTCCAGGAAGGGGGCAGTTTGTCAATGATCACAACCACAGAAATGGCTTCATCCATTTTCAGATTGTGTTGAGCAAACTGTCCCAAAATCCTTAACATTTCATGGAATTGTTCCATAACAGGCCTGGAGTCAATCATCTTGTAACCTATAAAGTTAATAACAAGAAACTTCTTACTAGAAGCATCTTCAGCCATGTAGTTGGATTCAAGAGAATCCCATAGTTCTTTTTCAGATTCGAAATTTTGATAGATATCAAAAAGAGAGTCAGACATACCATTGAGAATATGACCACGACATATGTAAACATCATTTTTCCACTTTGATCTTCTTCTTTTTCCCTCTAAACGTTCATCTTCAACAGATTCTGGTAAGACTGACATGGGTGTAATCAGAACATACACCACTTTCAGAGTGGTAAGGAGAAACTTCATATTCTTCTTCCATCTACGAAAATATTGCCCTTCAAACTTGTTCAGTTTTTCAAACTTACTTGTCATTTCCTTCACAGTATCACCACTTGCCATTATCATAAAAATACTTTAATCTTCGTAAGAAAATCGGGATAAAATAGCCTTGGAAATTTTGAGAATTGTGGTTTCACTTTCAGATTAAAGTATTTGGGTGACACTCCCAATCTTTAATCGGATAAGACTCAGAGAGAGACAAGAACAAAGAATGTTTGATGATATTTCATATGTACCAGAAAATGAGACCAAAAACCAACTTTTATATCCTTGTTTGAAAACTGTCAGATGACAGTTTTAAACTGTCATAAAACTATAAAAACTGTCATAAAACGGATATATGGATAAGGGTCAAACCAATGGTCAATTATCTGAAAAATCAATTTTCTGATGCATTTTTAATATAGCAACATACCCTATATGGATAAGGGTCAAACCAATGGTCAATTATGTTTTAGATTGTGTTTAAAATCGTTCCAGGAAGGGGGCAGTTTGTCAATGATCACAGCCACAGAAATGGCTTCATCCATTTTCAGATTGTGTTGAGGAAACTGTCCCAAAATCCTTAACATTTCATGGAATTGTTCCATAACAGGCCTGGAGTCAATCATCTTGCAACCTATAAAGTTAATAACAAGAAACTTCTTACTAGAAGCATCTTCAGCCATGTAGTTGGATTCAAGAGAATCCCATAGTTCTTTTGCAGATTCGAAATTTTGATAGATATCAAAAAGAGAGTCAGACATACCATTGAGAATATGACCACGACATATGTAAACATCATTTTTCCACTTTGATCTTCTTCTTTTTCCCTCCAAACGTTCATCTTCAACAGATTCTGGTAAGACTGACATGGGTGTAATCAGAACATACACCACTTTCAGAGTGGTAAGGAGAAACTTCATATTCTTCTTCCATCTACGAAAATATTGCCCTTCAAACTTGTTTAGTTTTTCAAACTTACTTGTCATTTCCTTCATAGAATCACCACTTGCCATGATCACAGAAATACTTTAATCTTTGTAAGAAAATCAGGATAAAATAGCCTTGGAAATTCTGAGAATTGTGGTTTCACTTTCAGATTAAAGTATTTGGGTGGCACTCCCAATCTTTAATCGGATAAGACTCAGAGAGAGACAAGAATAAAGAATGTTTGATGATATTTCGTATGTACCAGAAAATGAGACCAAAAACCAACTTTTAGATCCTTGTCTAAAAACTGTCATATGACAGTTTTAAACTGTCATAAAACTATAAAAACTGTCATAAAACGGATATATGGATAAGGGCCAAACCAATGGTCAATTATCTGAAAAATCAATTTTCTGATGCATTTTTAATATAACAACATACCCTATATGGATAAGGGTCAAACCAATGGTCAATTATGTTTTAGATTATGTTTAAAATCCTTCCAGGAAGGGGGCAGTTTGTCAATGATCACAGCCACAGAAATGACTTCATCTATTTTCAGATTGTGTTGAGCAAACTGTCCCAAAGTCCTTAACATTTCATGGAATTGTTCCATAACAGGCCTGGAGTCAATCATCTTGTAACCCATAAAGTTACTAACAAGAAACTTCTTACTAGAAGCATCTTCAGCCATGTACTTGAATTCAAGAGAATCCCATAGTTCTTTTGCAGATTCAAAATTTTGATAGATATCAAAAAGAGAGTCAGACATACCATTGAGAATATGACCACGACATATGTAATCATCATTTTCCTACTTTGATCTTCTTCTTGTTGCCTCCAAATGTTCATCCTCAACAGATTCTGGTACGACTGGCATGGGTGTACTCAGAACATACACCACTTTCAGAGTTGTAAGGAGAAACTTCATCTTCTTCTGCTATCTACGAAAATCTTACCCTTCATACTTGTTCAGTTTTTCAAACTTACTTGTCATTTCCTTCACAGTATCACCACTTGCCATGATCACAAAAATACTTTAATCTTTGTAAGAAAATCGGGATGAAATAGCCTTGGAAATTCTGAGAATTGTGGTTTCACTTTCAGATTAAAGTATTTGGGTGACACTCCCAATCTTTAATCGGATAAGACTCAGAGAGAGACAAGAACAAAGAATGTTTGATGATATTTCATATGTACCAGAAAATGAGACCAAAAACCAACTTTTATATCCTTGTCTGAAAACTGTCATATGACAGTTTTAAACTGTCATAAAACTATAAAAACTGTCATAAAACGGATATATGGATAAGGGTCAAACCAATGGTCAATTATCTGAAAAATCAATTTTCTGATGCATTTTTAATATAGCAACATACCCTATATGGATAAGGGTCAAACCAATGGTCAATTATGTTTTAGATTGTGTTTAAAATCGTTCCAGGAAGGGGGCAGTTTGTCAATGATCACAGCCACAGAAATGGCTTCATCCATTTTCAGATTGTGTTGAGGAAATTGTCCCAAAATCCTTAACATTTCATGGAATTGTTCCATAACAGGCCTGGAGTCAATCATCTTGTAACCTATAAAGTTAATAACAAGAAACTTCTTACTAGAAGCATCTTCAGCCATGTAGTTGGATTCAAGAGAATCCCATAGTTCTTTTGCAGATTCGAAATTTTGATAGATATCAAAAAGAGAGTCAGACATACCATTGAGAATATGACCACGACATATGTAAACATCATTTTTCCACTTTGATCTTCTTCTTTTTCCCTCCAAACGTTCATCTTCAACAGATTCTGGTAAGACTGACATGGGTGTAATCAGAACATACACCACTTTCAGAGTGGTAAGGAGAAACTTCATATTCTTCTTCCATCTACGAAAATATTGCCCTTCAAACTTGTTTAGTTTTTCAAACTTACTTGTCATTTCCTTCATAGAATCACCACTTGCCATGATCACAGAAATGCTTTAATCTTTGTAAGAAAATCGGGATAAAATAGCCTTGGAAATTCTGAGAATTGTGGTTTCACTTTCAGATTAAAGTATTTGGGTGGCACTCCCAATCTTTAATCGGATAAGACTCAGAGAGAGACAAGAATAAAGAATGTTTGATGATATTTCGTATGTACCAGAAAATGAGACCAAAAACCAACTTTTAGATCCTTGTCTAAAAACTGTCATATGACAGTTTTAAACTGTCATAAAACTATAAAAACTGTCATAAAACGGATATATGGATAAGGGCCAAACCAATGGTCAATTATCTGAAAAATCAATTTTCTGATGCATTTTTAATATTGCAACATACCCTATATGGATAAGGGTCAAACCAATGGTCAATTATGTTTTAGATTGTGTTTAAAATCCTTCCAGGAAGGGGGCAGTTTGTCAATGATCACATCCACAGAAATGACTTCATCTATTTTCAGATTGTGTTGAGCAAACTGTCCCAAAATCCTTAACATTTCATGGAATTGTTCCATAACAGGCCTGGAGTCAATCATCTTGTAACCCATAAAGTTACTAACAAGAAACTTCTTACTAGAAGCATCTTCAGCCATGTACTTGAATTCAAGAGAATCCCATAGTTCTTTTGCAGATTCAAAATTTTGATAGATATCAAAAAGAGAGTCAGACATACCATTGAGAATATGACCACGACATATGTAATCATCATTTTCCTACTTTAAGCTTCTTCTTGTTGCCTCCAAATGTTCATCTTCAACAGATTCTGGTAAGACTGGCATGGGTGTACTCAGAACATACACCACTTTCAGAGTGGTAAGGAGAAACTTCATCTTCTTCTGCCATCTACGAAAATCTTACCCTTCAAACTTGTTCAGTTTTTAAAACTTACTTGTCATTTCCTTCATAGTATCACCACTTGCCATGATCACAGATATACTTTAATCTTTGTAAGAAAATCGGGATAAAATAGCCTTGGAAATTCTGAGAATTGTGGTTTCACTTTCAGATTAAAGTATTTGGGTGGTAGTCCTAATCTTTAATCGGATAAGACTCAGAGAGAGACAAGAACAAAGAATGTTTGATGATATTTCGTATGTACCAGAAAATGAGACCAAAAACCAACTTTTAGATCCTTGTCTGAAAACTGTCATATGACAGTTTTAAACTGTCATAAAACTATAAAAACTGTCATAAAATGGATATATGGATAAGGGTCAAACCAATGGTCAATTATCTGAAAAATCAATTTTCTGATGCATTTTTAATATAGCAACATACCCTATATGGATAAGGGTCAAACCAATGGTCAATTATGTTTTAGATGGTGTTTAAAATCCTTCCAGGAAGGGGGCAGTTTGTCAATGATCACAGCCACATAAATGACTTCATCTATTTTCAGATTGTGTTGAGCAAACTGTCCCAAAATCCTTAACATTTCATGGAATTGTTCCATAACAGGCCTGGAGTCAATCATCTTGTAACCCATAAAGTTACTAACAAGAAACTTCTTACTAGAAGCATCTTCAGCCATGTACTTGGATTCAAGAGAATCCCATAGTTCTTTTGCAGATTCGAAATTTTGATAGATATCAAAAAGAGAGTCAGACATACCATTGAGAATATGACCACGACATATGTAATCATCATTTTCCCACTTTGATCTTCTTCTTGTTGTCTCCAAAGGTTCATCTTCAACAGATTCTGGTAAGACTGGCATGGGTGTACTCAGAACATACACCGCTTTCAGAGTGGTAAGGAGAAACTTCATCTTCTTCTGCCATCTACGAAAATCTTGCCCTTGAAACTTGTTCAGTTTTTCAAACTTACTTGTCATTTCCTTCACAGAATCACCACTTGCCATGATCACATAAATACTTTAATCTTTGTAAGAAAATCAGGATAAAATAGCCTTGGAAATTCTGAGAATTGTGGTTTCACTTTCAGATTAAAGTATTTGGGTGGCACTCCCAATCTTTAATCGGATAAGACTCAGAGATAGACAAGAATAAAGAATGTTTGATGATATTTCGTATGTACCAGAAAATGAGACCAAAAACCAACTTTTAGATCCTTGTCTGAAAACTGTCATATGACAGTTTTAAATTGTCATAAAACGGATATATGGATAAGGGTCAAACCAATGGTTAATTATCTGAAAAATCAATTTTCTGATGCATTTTTAATATAGCAACATACCCTATATGGATAAGGGTCAAACCAATGGTCAATTATGTTTTAGATTGTGTTTAAAATCGTTCCAGGAAGGGGGCAGTTTGTCAATGATCACAGCCACATAAATGGCTTCATCCATTTTCAGATTGTGTTGAGGAAACTGTCCCAAAATCCTTAACATTTCATGGAATTGTTCCATAACAGGCCCGGAGTCAATCATCTTGTAATCCATAAAGTTACTAACAAGAAACTTCTTACTAGAAGCATCTTCAGCCATGTACTTGGATTCAAGAGAATCCCATAGTTCTTTTGCAGATTCGAAATTTTGATAGATATCAAAAAGAGAGTCAGACATACCATTGAGAATATGACCACGACATATGTAATCATCATTTTCCCAGTTTGATCTTCTTCTTGTTGCCTCCAAAGGTTCATCTTCAATAGATTCTGGTAAGACTGGCATGGGTGTAATCAGAACATACACCGCTTTCAGAGTGGTAAGGAGAAACTTCATCTTCTTCTGCCATCTACGAAAATCTTGCCCTTCAAACTTGTTCAGTTTTTCAAACTTACTTGTCATTTCCTTCACAGAATCACCACCTGCCATGATCACAAAAATACTTTAATCTTTGTAAGAAAATCGGGATAAAATAGCCTTGGAAATTCTGAGAATTGTGGTTTCACTTTCAGATTAAAGTATTTGGGTGGCACTCCCAATCTTTAATCGGATAAGACTCAGAGAGAGACAAGAACAAAGAATGTTTGATGATATTTCGTATGTACCAGAAAATGAGACCAAAAACCAAGTTTTAGATCCTTGTCTGAAAACTGTCAAATGACAGTTTTAAACTGTCATAAAACTATAAAAACTGTCATAAAACGGATATATGGATAAGGGTCAAACCAATGGTCAATTATCTGAAAAATCAATTTTCTGATGCATTTTTAATATAGCAACATACCCTATATGGATAAGGGTCAAACCAATGGTCAATTATGTTTTAGATTGTGATTAAAATCCTTCCAGGAAGGGGGCAGTTTGTCAATGATCACAGCCACAGAAATGGCTTCATCCATTTTCAGATTGTGTTGAGTAAACTGTCCCAAAATCCTTAACATTTCATGGAATTGTTCCATAACAGGCCTGGAGTCAATCATCTTGTAACCCATAAAGTTACTAACATGAAACTTCTTACTAGAAGCATTTTCAGCCATGTACTTGGATTCAAGAGAATCCCATAGTTCTTTTGCGTATTCGAAATTTTGATAGATATCAAAAAGAGAGTCAGACATACCATTGAGAATATGACCACGACATATGTAATCATCATTTTCCCACTTTGATCTTCTTCTTGTTGCCTCCAAAGGTTCATCTTCAACAGATTCCGGTAAGACTGGCATGGGTGTACTCAGAACATACACCACTTTCAGAGTGGTAAGGAGAAACTTCATCTTCTTCTGCCATCTACGAAAATCTTACCCTTCAAACTTGTTCAGTTTTCAAACTTACTAGTCATTTCCTTCACAGTATCACCACTTGCCATGATCACAGAAATACTTTAATCTTTGTAATAAAATCGGGATAAAATAGCCTTGGAAATTCTAAGAATTGTGGTTTCACTTTCAGATTAAAGTATTTAGGTGGCACTCCCAATCTTTAATCGGATAAGACTCAGAGATAGACAAGAACAAAGAATGTTTGATGATATTTCGTATGTACCAGAAAATGAGACCAAAAACCAACTTTTAGATCCTTGTCTGAAAACTGTCATATGACAGTTTCAAACTGTCATAAAACTATAAAAACTGTCATAAAACGGATATATGGATAAGGGTCAAACCAATGGTCAATTATCTAAAAAATCAATTTTCTGATGCATTTTTAATATAGCAACATACCCTATATGGATAAGGGTCAAACCAATGGTCAATTATGTTTTAGATTGTGTTTAAAATCCTTCCAGGAAGGGGGCAGTTTGTCAATGATCACAGCCACAGAAATGGCTTCATCCATTTTCAGATTGTGTTGAGCAAACTGTCCCAAAATCCTTAAAATTTCATGGAATTGTTCCATAACAGGCCTGGAGTCAATCATCTTGTAACCCATAAAGTTACTAACAAGAAACTTCTTACTAGAAGCATCTTCAGCCATGTACTTGGATTCAAGAGAATCCCATAGTTCTTTTGCAGATTCGAAATTTTGATAGATATCAAAAAGAGAGTCAGACATACCATTGAGAATAAGTCCACGACATATGTAATCATCATTTTCCCACTTTGATCTTCTTCTTGTTGCCTCCAAAGGTTCATCTTCAACAGATTCTGGTAAGACTGGCATGGGTGTACTCAGAACATACAACGCTTTCAGAGTGGTAAGGAGAAACTTCATCTTCTTCTGCCATCTACGAAAATCTTGCCCTTCAAACTTGTTCAGTTTTTCAAACTTACTTGTCATTTCCTTCACAGAATCACCACTTGCCATGATCACATAAATACTTTAATCTTTGTAAGAAAATCAAGATAAAATAGCCTTGGAAATTCTGAGAATTGTGGTTTCACTTTTAGATTAAAATATTTGGGTGGCACTCCCAATCTTTAATCGGATAAGACTCAGAGATAGACAAGAACAAAGAATGTTTGATGATATTTCGGATGTACCAGAAAATGAGACCAAAAACCAACTTTTAGATCCTTGTCTGAAAACTGTCATATGACAGTTTTAAACTGTTATAAAACGGATATATGGATAAGGGTCAAACCAATGGTCAATTATCTGAAAAATCAATTTTCTGATGCATTTTTAATATAGCAACATACCCTATATGGATAAGGGTCAAACCAATGGTCAATTATGTTTTAGATTGTGTTTAAAATCGTTCCAGGAAGGGGGCAGTTTGTCAATGATCACAGCCACAGAAATGGTTTCATCCATTTTCAGATTGTGTTGAGGAAACTGTCCCAAAATCCTTAACATTTCATGGAATTGTTCCATAACAGGCCCGGAGTCAATCATCTTGTAACCCATAAAGTTACTAACAAGAAACTTCTTACTAGAAGCATCTTCAGCCATGTACCTGGATTCAAGAGAATCCCATAATTCTTTTGCAGATTCGAAATTTTGATAGATATCAAAAAGAGAGTCAGACATACCATTGAGAATATGACCACGACATATGTAATCATCATTTTCCCAGTTTGATCTTCTTCTTGTTGCCTCCAAAGGTTCATCTTCAACAGATTCTGGTAAGACTGGCATGGGTGTACTCAGAACATACACCACTTTCAGAGTGGTAAGGAGAAACTTCATCTTCTTCTGCCATCTACGAAAATCTTGCCCTTCAAACTTGTTCAGTTTTTCAAACTTACTTGTCATTTCCTTCACAGAATCACCACCTGCCATGATCACAAAAATACTTTAATCTTTGTAAGAAAATCGGGATAAAATAGCCTTGGAAATTCTGAGAATTATGGTTTCACTTTCAGATTAAAGTATTTGGGTGGCACTCCCAATCTTTAATCGGATAAGACTCAGAGAGAGACAAGAACAAAGAATATTTGATGATATTTCATATGTACCAGAAAATGAGACCAAAAACCAACTTTTAGATCCTTTTCTGAAAACTGTTATATGACAGTTTTAAACTGTCATAAAACTATAAAAACTGTCATAAAACGGATATATGGATAAGGCTCAAACCAATGGTCAATTATCTAAAAAATCAATTTTCTGATGCATTTTTAATATAGGAAAATACCCTATATGGATAAGGGTCAAACCAATGGTCAATTATGTTTTAGATTGTGTTTAAAATCCTTCAAGGAAGGGGGCAGTTTGTCAATGATCACAGCCACAGAAATGGCTTCATCCATTTTCAGATTGTGTTGAGGACACTGTCCCAAAATCCTTAACATTTCATGGAACTGTTCCATAACAGGCCTGGAGTCAATCATCTTGTAACCTATAAAGTTAATAACAAGAAACTTCTTACTAGAAGCATCTTCAGCCATGTACTTGGATTCAAGAGAATCCCATAGTTCTTTTGCAGATTCAAAATTTTGATAGATATCAAAAAGAGAGTCAGACATACCTTTGAGAATATGACCACGACATATGTAATCATCATTTTCCCACTTTGATCTTCTTCTTGTTCCCTCCAAATGTTCATCTTCAACAGATTCTGGTAAGACTGGCATGGGTGTACTCAGAACATACACCACTTTCAGCGTGGTAAGGAGAAACTTCATCTTCTTCTGCCATCTACGAAAATCTTACCCTTCAAACTTGTTCAGTTTTTCAAACTTACTTGTCATTTCCTTCACAGTATCACCACTTGCCATGATCACATAAATACTTTAATCTTTGTAAGAAAATCGGGATAAAATAGCCTTGGAAATTCTGAGAATTGTGGTTTCATTTTCAGATTAAAGTATTTAGGTGGTAGTCCTAATCTTTAATCGGATAAGACTCAGAGAGAGACAAGAACAAAGAATGTTTGATGATATTTCGTATGTACCAAAAAATGAGACCAAAAACCAACTTTTAGATCCTTGTCTGAAAACTGTCATATGACAGTTTTAAACTGTCATAAAACTATAAAAACTGTCATAAAACGGATATATGGATAAGGGTCAAACCAATGGTTAATTATCTGAAAAATCAATTTTTTGATGCATTTTTAATATAGCAACATACCCTATATGGATAAGGATCAAACCAATGGTCAATTATGTTTTAGATTGTGATTAAAATCCTTCCAGGAAGGGGGCAGTTTGTCAATGATCACAGCCACAGAAATGGCTTCATCCATTTTCAGATTGTGTTGAGCAAACTGTCCCAAAATCCTTAAAATTTCATGGAATTGTTCCATAACAGGCCTGGAGTCAATCATCTTGTAACCCATAAAGTTACTAACAAGAAACTTTTTACTAGAAGCATCTTCAGCCATGTACTTAGATTCAAGAGAATCCCATAGTTCTTTTGCAGATTCGAAATTTTGATAGATATCAAAAAGAGAGTCAGACATACCATTGAGAATATGACCACGACATATGTAATCATCATTTTCCCACTTTGATCTTCTTCTTGTTGCCTCCAAAGGTTCATCTTCAACAGATTCTGGTAAGACTGGCATGGGTGTAATCAGAACATACACCGCTTTCAGAGTGGTAAGGAGAAACTTCATCTTCTTCTGCCATCTACGAAAATCTTGCCCTTGAAACTTGTTCAGTTTTTCAAACTTACTTGTCATTTCCTTCACAGAATCACCACTTGCCATGATCACAGAAATACTTTAATGTTTGTAAGAAAATCAGGATAAAATAGGCTTGGAAATTCTGACAATTATGGTTTCACTTTCAGATTAAAGTATTTGGGTGGCACTCCCAATCTTTAATCGGATAAGACTCAGAGAGAGACAAGAACAAAGAATGTTTGATGATATTTCGTATGTACCAGAAAATGAGACCAAAAACCAAGTTTTAGATCCTTGTCTGAAAACTGTCATATGACAGTTTTAAACTGTCATAAAACTATAAAAACTGTCATAAAACGGATATATGGATAAGGGTCAAACAAATGGTCAATTATCTGAAAAATCAATTTTCTTATGCATTTTTAATATAGCAACATACCCTATATGGATAAGGGTCAAACCAATGGTCAATTATGTTTTAGATTGTGATTAAAATCCTTCCAGGAAGGGGGCAGTTTGTCAATGATCACAGCCACAGAAATGGCTTCATCCATTTTCAGATTGTGTTGAGGAAACTGTCCCAAAATCCTTAACATTTCATGGAATTGTTCCATAACAGGCCTGGAGTCAATCATCTTGTAACCCATAAAGTTACTAACATGAAACTTCTTACTAGAAGCATCTTCAGCCATGTACTTGGATTCAAGAGAATCCCATAGTTCTTTTGCGTATTCGAAATTTTGATAGATATCAAAAAGAGAGTCAGACATACCATTGAGAATATGATCACGACATATGTAATCATCATTTTCCCACTTTGATCTTCTTCTTGTTGCCTCCAAAGGTTCATCTTCAACAGATTCTGGTAAGACTGGCATGGGTGTACTCAGAACATACACCACTTTCAGAGTGGTAAGGAGAAACTTCATCTTCTTCTGCCATCTATGAAAATCTTACCCTTCAAACTTGTTCAGTTTTCAAACTTACTTGTCATTTCCTTCACAGTATCACCACTTGCCATGATCACAGAAATACTTTAATCTTTGTAAGAAAATCGGGATAAAATAGCCTTGGAAATTCTGAGAATTGTGGTTTCACTTTCAGATTAAAGTATTTGGGTGGCACTCCCAATCTTTAATCGGATAAGACTCAGAGAGAGACAAGAACAAAGAATGTTTGATGATATTTCGTATGTACCAGAAAATCATACCAAAAACCAACTTTTAGATCCTTGTCTGAAAACTGTCAGATGACAGTTTTAAACTGTCATAAAACTATAAAAACTGTCATAAAACGGATATATGGATAAGGGTCAAACCAATGGTCAATTATCTGAAAAATCAATTTTCTGATGCATTTTTAATATAGCAACATACCCTATATGGATAAGGGTCAAACCAATGGTCAATTATGTTTTAGATTGTGTTTAAAATCCTTCCAGGAAGGGGGCAGTTTGTCAATGATCACAGCCACAGAAATGGCTTCATCCATTTTCAGATTGTGTTGAGCAAACTGTCCCAAAATCCTTAAAATTTCATGGAATTGTACCATAACAGGCCTGGAGTCAATCATCTTGTAACCCATAAAGTTACTAACAAGAAACTTCTTACTAGAAGCATCTTCAGCCATGTACTTGGATTCAAGAGAATCCCATAGTTCTTTTGCAGATTCGAAATTTTGATAGATATCAAAAAGAGAGTCAGACATACCATTGAGAATATGACCACGACATATGTAATCATCATTTTCCCACTTTGATCTTCTTCTTGTTCCCTCCAAATGTTCATCTTCAACAGATTCTGGTAAGACTGGCATGGGTGTACTCAGAACATACACCACTTTCAGAGTGGTAAGGAGAAACTTCATCTTCTTCTGCCATCTACGAAAATCTTGCCCTTGAAACTTGTTCAGTTTTTCAAACTTACTTGTCATTTCCTTCACAGAATCACCACTTGCCATGATTATAAAAATACTTTAATGTTTCTAAGAAAATCAGGATAAAATAGCCTTGGAAATTCTGAGAATTGTGGTTTCACTTTCAGATTAAAGTATTTGGGTGGCACTCCCAATCTTTAATCGGATAAGACTCAGAGAGAGACAAGAACAAAGAATGTTTGATGATATTTCGTATGTACCAGAAAATGAGACCAAAAACCAAGTTTTAGATCCTTGTCTGAAAACTGTCATATGACAGTTTTAAACTGTCATAAAACTATAAAAACTGTCATAAAACGGATATATGGATAAGGGTCAAACCAATGGTCAATTATCTGAAAAATCAATTTTCTGATGCATTTTTAATATAGCAACATACCCTATATGGATAAGGGTCAAACCAATGGTCAATTATGTTTTAGATTGTGTTTAAAATCGTTCCAGGAAGGGGGCAGTTTGTCAATGATCACAGCCACAAAAATGTCTTCATCCATTTTCAGATTGTGTTGAGCAAACTGTCCCAAAATCCTTAAAATTTCAAGGAATTGTTCCATAACAGGCCTGGAGTCAATCATCTTTTAACCCATAAAGTTACTAACAAGAAACTTCTTACTAGAAGCATCTTCAGCCATGTACTTAGATTCAAGAGAATCCCATAGTTCTTTTGCAGATTCGAAATTTTGATAGATATCAAAAAGAGAGTCAGACATACCATTTAGAATATGACCACGACATATGTAATCATCATTTTCCCACTTTGATCTTCTTCTTGTTGCCTCCAAAGGTTCATCTTCAACAGATTCTGGTAAGACTGGCATGGGTGTACTCAGAACATACACCGCTTTCAGAGTGGTAAGGAGAAACTTCATCTTCTTCTGCCATCTACGAAAATCTTGCCCTTGAAACTTGTTCAGTTTTTCAAACTTACTTGTCATTTCCTTCACAGAATCACCACTTGCCTTGATCACAGAAATACTTTAATGTTTGTAAGAAAATCAGGATAAAATAGCCTTGGAAATTCTGACAATTGTGGTTTCACTTTCAGATTAAAGTATTTGGGTGGCACTCCCAATCTTTAATCGGATAAGACTCAGAGAGAGACAAGAACAAAGAATGTTTGATGATATTTCGTATGTACCAGAAAATGAGACCAAAAACCAAGTTTTAGATCCTTGTCTGAAAACTGTCAAATGACAGTTTTAAACTGTCATAAAACTATAAAAACTGTCATAAAACGGATATATGGATAAGGGTCAAACCAATGGTCAATTATCTGAAAAATCAATTTTCTGATGCATTTTTAATATAGCAACATACCCTATATGGATAAGGGTCAAACCAATGGTCAATTATGTTTTAGATTGTGTTTAAAATCGTTCCAGGAAGGGGGCAGTTTGTCAATGATCACAGCCACAGAAATGACTTCATCCATTTTCAGATTGTGTTGAGCAAACTGTCCCAAAATCCTTAAAATTTCATGGAATTGTTCCATAACAGGCCTGGAGTCAATCATCTTTTAACCCATAAAGTTACTAACAAGAAACTTCTTACTAGAGGCATCTTCAGCCATGTACTTAGATTCAAGAGAATCCCATAGTTCTTTTGCAGATTCGAAATTTTGATAGATATCAAAAAGAGAGTCAGACATACCATTTAGAATATGACCACGACATATGTAATCATCATTTTCCCACTTTGATCTTCTTCTTGTTGCCTCCAAAGGTTCATCTTCAACAGATTCTGGTAAGACTGGCATGGGTGTACTCAGAACATACACCGCTTTCAGAGTGGTATGGAGAAACTTCATCTTCTTCTGCCATCTACGAAAATCTTGCCCTTGAAACTTGTTCAGTTTTTCAAACTTACTTGTCATTTCCTTCACAGAATCACCACTTGCCATGATCACAGAAATACTTTAATGTTTGTAAGAAAATCAGGATAAAATAGCCTTGGAAATTCTGACAATTGTGGTTTCACTTTCAGATTAAAGTATTTGGGTGGCACTCCCAATCTTTAATCGGATAAGACTCAGAGAGAGACAAGAACAAAGAATGTTTGATGATATTTTGTATGTACCAGAAAATGAGACCAAAAACCAACTTTTAGATCCTTGTCTGAAAACTGTCATAAAACTATAAAAACTGTCATAAAACGGATATATGGATAAGGGTCAAACAAATGGTCAATTATCTGAAAAATCAATTTTCTTATGCATTTTTAATATAGCAACATACCCTATATGGATAAGGGTCAACCCAATGGTCAATTATGTTTTTGATTGTGATTAAAATCCTTCCAGGAAGGGGGCAGTTTGTCAATGATCACAGCCACAGAAATGGCTTCATCCATTTTCAGATTGTGTTGAGTAAACTGTCCCAAAATCCATAACATTTCATGGAATTGTTCCATAACAGGCCTGGAGTCAATCATCTTGTAACCCATAAAGTTACTAACATGAAACTTCTTACTAGAAGCATCTTCAGCCATGTACTTGGATTCAAGAGAATCCCATAGTACTTTTGCGTATTCGAAATTTTGATAGATATCAAAAAGAGAGTCAGACATACCATTGAGAATATGACCACGACATATGTAATCATCATTTTCCCACTTTGATCTTCTTCTTGTTACCTCCAAAGGTTCATCTTCAACAGATTCTGGTAAGACTGGCATGGGTGTACTCAGAACATACACCGCTTTCAGAGTGGTAAGGAGAAACTTCATCTTCTTCTGCCATCTACGAAAATCTTGCCCTTCAAACTTGTTCAATTTTTCAAACTTACTTGTCATTTCCTTCACATAATCACCACTTGCCATGATCACAGAAATACTTTAATCTTTGTAAGAAAATCAGGATAAAATAGCCTTGGAAATTCTTTGAATTATGGTTTCACTTTCAGATTAAAGTATTTGGGTGGCACTCCCAATCTTTAATCGGATAAGACTTAGAGAGACAAGAACAAAGAATGTTTGATGATATTTCATATGTACCAGAAAATGAGACCAAAAACCAACTTTTAGATCTTTGTCTGAAAACTGACATATGATAGTTTTAAACTGTCATAAAACTATAAAACTGTCATAAAACGGATATATGGATAAGGGTCAAACCAATGGTCAATTATATGAAAAATCAATTTTCTGATGCATTTTTAATATAGCAACATACCCTATATGGATAAGGGTCAAACCAATGGTCAATTATGTTTTAGATTGTGTTTAAAATCCTTCCAGGAAGGGGGCAGTTTGTCAATGATCACAGCCACAGAAATGGCTTCATCCATTTTCAGATTGTGTTGAGCAAACTGTCCCAAAATCCTTAACATTTCATGGAATTGTTCCATAACAGGCCTGGAGTCAATCATCTTGTAATCCATAAAGTTACTAACATGAAACTTCTTACTAGAAGCATCTTCAGCCATGTACTTGGATTCAAGAGAATCCGATAGTTCTTTTGCAGATTCGAAATTTTGATAGATATCAAAAAGAGAGTCAGACATACCATTGAGAATATGACCACGGCATATGTAATCATCATTTTCCCACTTTGATCTTCTTCATGTTGCCTCCAAAGCTTCATCTTCAACAGATTCTGGTAAGACTGGCATGGGTGTACTCAGAACATACACCACTTTCAGAGTGGTAAGGAGAAACTTCATCTTCTTCTGCCATCTACGAAAATCTTACCCTTCAAACTTGTTCAGTTTTCAAACTTACTTGTCATTTCCTTCACAGTATCACCACTTGCCATGATCACATAAATACTTTAATCTTTGTAAGAAAATCGGGATAAAATAGCCTTCGAAATTCTGAGAATTGTGGTTTCATTTTCAGATTAAAGTATTTGGGTGGCACTCCCAATCTTTAATCGGATAAGACTCAGAGATAGACAAGAACAAAGAATGTTTGATGATATTTCGTATGTACCAGAAAATGAGACCAAAAACCAACTTTTAGATCCTTGTCTGAAAACTGTCATCTGACAGTTTTAAACTGTCATAAAACTATCAAAACTCTCATAAAACGGATATATGGATAAGGGTCAAACCAATGGTCAATTATCTAAAAAATCAATTTTCTGATGCATTTTTAATATAGCAACATACCCTATATGGATAAGGGTCAAACTAATGGTCAATTATGTTTTAGATTGTGTTTAAAATCCTTCCAGGAAGGGGGCAGTTTGTCAATGATCACAGCCACAGAAATGGCTTCATCCATTTTCAGATTGTGTTGAGCAAACTGTCCCAAAATCCTTAAAATTTCATTGAATTGTTCCATAACAGGCCTGGAGTCAATCATCTTGTAACCCATAAAGTTACTAACAAGAAACTTCTTACTAGAAGCATCTTCAGCCATGTACTTGGATTCAAGAGAATCCCATAGTTCTTTTGCAGATTCGAAATTTTGATAGATATCAAAAACAGAGTCAGACATACCATTGAGAATAAGACCACGACATATGTAATCATCATTTTCCCACTTTGATCTTCTTCTTGTTGCCTCCAATGGTTCATCTTCAACAGATTCTGGTAAGACTGGCATGGGTGTACTCAGAACATACACCGCTTTCAAAGTGGTAAGGAGAAACTTCATCTTCTTCTGCCATCTACGAAAATCTTGCCCTTGAAACTTGTTCAGTTTTTCAAACTTACTTGTCGTTTCCTTCACAGAATCACCACTTGCCATGATCACAGAAATACTTTAATGTTTCTAAGAAAATCAGGATAAAATAGCCTTGGAAATTCTGAGAATTGTGGTTTCACTTTCAGATTAAAGTATTTGGGTGGCACTCCCAATCTTTAATCGGATAAGACTCAGAGAGAGACAAGAACAAAGAATGTTTGATGATATTTCGTATGTACCAGAAAATGAGACCAAAAACCAAGTTTTAGATCCTTGTCTGAAAACTGTCATATGACAGTTTTAAACTGTCATAAAACTATAAAAACTGTCATAAAACGGATATATGGATAAGGGTCAAACCAATGGTCAATTATCTGAAAAATCAATTTTCTGATGCATTTTTAATATAGCAACATACCCTATATGGATAAGGGTCAAACCAATGGTCAATTATGTTTTAGATTGTGATTAAAATCCTTCCAGGAAGGGGGCAGTTTGTCAATGATCACAGCCACAGAAATGGCTTCATCCATTTTCAGATTGTGTTGAGTAAACTGTCCTAAAATCCATAACATTTCATGGAATTGTTCCATAACAGGCCTGGAGTCAATCATCTTGTAACCCATAAAGTTACTAACATGAAACTTCTTACTAGAAGCATCTTCAGCCATGTACTTGGATTCAAGAGAATCCCATAGTTCTTTTGCGTATTCGAAATTTTGATAGATATCAAAAAGAGAGTCAGACATACCATTGAGAATATGACCACGACATATGTAATCATCATTTTCCCACTTTCATCTTCTTCTTGTTGCCTCCAAAGGTTCATCTTCAACAGATTCTAATAAGACTGGCATGGGTGTACTCAGAACATACACAGCTTTCAGAGTGGTAAGGAGAAACTTCATCTTCTTCTGCCATCTACGAAAATCTTGCCCTTCAAACTTGTTCAGTTTTTCAAACTTACTTGTCATTTCCTTCACATAATCACCACTTGCCATGATCACAGAAATACTTTAATGTTTCTAAGAAAATCAGGATAAAATAGCCTTGGAAATTCTGAGAATTGTGGTTTCACTTTCAGATTAAAGTATTTGGGTGGCACTCCCAATCTTTAATCGGATAAGACTCAGAGAGAGACAAGAACAAAGAATGTTTGATGATATTTCATATGTACCAGAAAACGAGACCAAAAACCAAGTTTTAGATCCTTGTCTGAAAACTGTCATATGACAGTTTTAAACTGTCATAAAACTATAAAAACTGTCATAAAACTATAAAAACTGTCATAAAACGGATATATGGATAAGGGTCAAACCAATGGTCAATTATCTGAAAAATCAATTTTCTGATGCATTTTTAATATAGCAACATACCCTATATGGATAAGGGTCAAACTAATGGTCAATTATGTTTTCGATTGTGATTAAAATCCTTCCAGGAAGGGGGCAGTTTGTCAATGATCACAGCCACAGAAATGGCTTCATCCATTTTCAGATTGTGTTGAGTAAACTGTCCCAAAATCCTTAACATTTCATGGAATTGTTCCATAACAGGCCTGGAGTCAATCATCTTGTAACCCATAAAGTTACTAACATGAAACTTCTTACTAGAAGCATCTTCAGCCATGTACTTGGATTCAAGAGAATCCCATAGTTCTTTTGCGTATTCGAAATTTTGATAGATATCAAAAAGAGAGTCAGACATACCATTGAGAATATGACCACGACATATGTAATCATCATTTTCCCACTTTGATCTTCTTCTTGTTGCCTCCAAAGGTTCATCTTCAACAGATTCTGGTAAGACTGGCATGGGTGTACTCAGAACATACACCGCTTTCAGAGTGGTAAGGAGAAACTTCATCTTCTTCTGCCATCTACGAAAATCTTGCCCTTCAAACTTGTTCAGTTTTTCAAACTTACTTGTCATTTCCTTCACAGAATCACCACTTGCCATGATCACATAAATACTTTAATGTTTGTAAGAAAATCAGGATAAAATAGCCTTGGAAATTCTGAGAATTGTGGTTTCACTTTCAGATTAAAGTATTTGGGTGGCACTCCCAATCTTTAATCGGATAAGACTCAGAGAGAGACAAGAACAAAGAATGTTTGATGATATTTCATATATACCAGAAAACGAGACCAAAAACCAAGTTTTAGATCCTTGTCTGAAAACTGTCATATGACAGTTTTAAACTGTCATAAAACTATAAAAACTGTCATAAAACTATAAAAACTGTCATAAAACGGATATATGGATAAGGGTCAAACCAATGGTCAATTATCTGAAAAATCAATTTTCTGATGCATTTTTAATATAGCAACATACCCTATATGGATAAGGGTCAAACTAATGGTCAATTATGTTTTCGATTGTGATTAAAATCCTTCCAGGAAGGGGGCAGTTTGTCAATGATCACAGCCACAGAAATGGCTTCATCCATTTTCAGATTGTGTTGAGTAAACTGTCCCAAAATCCTTAACATTTCATGGAATTGTTCCATAACAGGCCTGGAGTCAATCATCTTGTAACCCATAAAGTTACTAACATGAAACTTCTTACTAGAAGCATCTTCAGCCATGTACTTGGATTCAAGAGAATCCCATAGTTCTTTTGCGTATTCGAAATTTTGATAGATATCAAAAAGAGAGTCAGACATACCATTGAGAATATGACCACGACATATGTAATCATCATTTTCCCACTTTGATCTTCTTCTTGTTGCCTCCAAAGGTTCATCTTCAACAGATTCTGGTAAGACTGGCATGGGTGTACTCAGAACATACACCGCTTTCAGAGTGGTAAGGAGAAACTTCATCTTCTTCTGCCATCTACGAAAATCTTGCCCTTCAAACTTGTTCAGTTTTTCAAACTTACTTGTCATTTCCTTCACAGAATCACCACTTGCCATGATCACATAAATACTTTAATGTTTGTAAGAAAATCAGGATAAAATAGCCTTGGAAATTCTGACAATTGTGGTTTCACTTTAAGATTAAAGTATTTGGGTGGCACTCCCAATCTTTAATCGGATAAGGCTCAGAGAGAGACAAGAACAAAGAATGTTTGATGATATTTCGTATGTACCAGAAAATGAGACCAAAAACCAACTTTTATATCCTTGTCTGAAAACTGTCATATGACAGTTTTAAACTGTCATAAAACTATAAAAACTGTCATAAAACGGATATATGGATAAGGGTCAAACAAATGGTCAATTATCTGAAAAATCAATTTTCTGATGCATTTTTAATATAGCAACATACCCTATATGGATAAGGGTCAAACCAATGGTCAATTATGTTTTAGATTGTGATTAAAATCCTTCCAGGAAGGGGGCAGTTTGTCAATGATCACAGCTACAGAAATGGCTTCATCCATTTTCAGATTGTGTTGAGTAAACTGTCCCAAAATCCATAACATTTCATGGAATTGTTCCGTAACAGGCCTGGAGTCAATCATCTTGTAACCCATAAAGTTACTAACATGAAACTTCTTACTAGAAGCATCTTCAGCCATGTACTTGGATTCAAGAGAATCCCATAGTTCTTTTGCGTATTCGAAATTTTGATAGATATCAAAAAGAGAGTCAGACATACCATTGAGAATATGACCACGACATATGTAATCATCATTTTCCCACTTTCATCTTCTTCTTGTTGCCTCCAAAGGTTCATCTTCAACAGATTCTAGTAAGACTGGCATGGGTGTACTCAGAACATACACCGCTTTCAGAGTGGTAAGGAGAAACTTCATCTTCTTCTGCCATCTACGAAAATCTTGCCCTTCAAACTTGTTCAGTTTTTCAAACTTACTTGTCATTTCCTTCACATAATCACCACTTGCCATGATCACAGAAATACTTTAATGTTTCTAAGAAAATCAGGATAAAATAGCCTTGGAAATTCTGAGAATTGTGGTTTCACTTTCAGATTAAAGTATTTGGGTGGCACTCCCAATCTTTAATCGGATAAGACTCAGAGAGAGACAAGAACAAAGAATGTTTGATGATATTTCATATGTACCAGAAAACGAGACCAAAAACCAAGTTTTAGATCCTTGTCTGAAAACTGTCATATGACAGTTTTAAACTGTCATAAAACTATAAAAACTGTCATAAAACTATAAAAACTGTCATAAAACGGATATATGGATAAGGGTCAAACCAATGGTCAATTATCTGAAAAATCAATTTTCTGATGCATTTTTAATATAGCAACATACCCTATATGGATAAGGGTCAAACCAATGGTCAATTATGTTTTCGAGTGTGATTAAAATCCTTCCAGGAAGGGGGCAGTTTGTCAATGATCACAGCCACAGAAATGGCTTCATCCATTTTCAGATTGTGTTGAGTAAACTGTCCCAAAATCCTTAACATTTCATGGAATTGTTCCATAACAGGCCTGGAGTCAATCATCTTGTAACCCATAAAGTTACTAACATGAAACTTCTTACTAGAAGCATCTTCAGCCATGTACTTGGATTCAAGAGAATCCCATAGTTCTTTTGCGTATTCGAAATTTTGATAGATATCAAAAAGAGAGTCAGACATACCATTGAGAATATGACCACGACATATGTAATCATCATTTTCCCACTTTGATCTTCTTCTTGTTGCCTCCAAAGGTTCATCTTCAACAGATTCTGGTAAGACTGGCATGGGTGTACTCAGAACATACACCGCTTTCAGAGTGGTAAGGAGAAACTTCATCTTCTTCTGCCATCTACGAAAATCTTGCCCTTCAAACTTGTTCAGTTTTTCAAACTTACTTGTCATTTCCTTCACAGAATCACCACTTGCCATGATCACATAAATACTTTAATGTTTGTAAGAAAATCAGGATAAAATAGCCTTGGAAATTCTGACAATTGTGGTTTCACTTTAAGATTAAAGTATTTGGGTGGCACTCCCAATCTTTAATCGGATAAGGCTCAGAGAGAGACAAGAACAAAGAATGTTTGATGATATTTCGTATGTACCAGAAAATGAGACCAAAAACCAACTTTTATATCCTTGTCTGAAAACTGTCATATGACAGTTTTAAACTGTCATAAAACTATAAAAACTGTCATAAAACGGATATATGGATAAGGGTCAAACAAATGGTCAATTATCTGAAAAATCAATTTTCTGATGCATTTTTAATATAGCAACATACCCTATATGGATAAGGGTCAAACCAATGGTCAATTATGTTTTAGATTGTGATTAAAATCCTTCCAGGAAGGGGGCAGTTTGTCAATGATCACAGCTACAGAAATGGCTTCATCCATTTTCAGATTGTGTTGAGTAAACTGTCCCAAAATCCATAACATTTCATGGAATTGTTCCGTAACAGGCCTGGAGTCAATCATCTTGTAACCCATAAAGTTACTAACATGAAACTTCTTACTAGAAGCATCTTCAGCCATGTACTTGGATTCAAGAGAATCCCATAGTTCTTTTGCGTATTCGAAATTTTGATAGATATCAAAAAGAGAGTCAGACATACCATTGAGAATATGACCACGACATATGTAATCATCATTTTCCCACTTTCATCTTCTTCTTGTTGCCTCCAAAGGTTCATCTTCAACAGATTCTAGTAAGACTGGCATGGGTGTACTCAGAACATACACCGCTTTCAGAGTGGTAAGGAGAAACTTCATCTTCTTCTGCCATCTACGAAAATCTTGCCCTTCAAACTTGTTCAGTTTTTCAAACTTACTTGTCATTTCCTTCACATAATCACCACTTGCCATGATCACAGAAATACTTTAATGTTTCTAAGAAAATCAGGATAAAATAGCCTTGGAAATTCTGAGAATTGTGGTTTCACTTTCAGATTAAAGTATTTGGGTGGCACTCCCAATCTTTAATCGGATAAGACTCAGAGAGAGACAAGAACAAAGAATGTTTGATGATATTTCATATGTACCAGAAAACGAGACCAAAAACCAAGTTTTAGATCCTTGTCTGAAAACTGTCATATGACAGTTTTAAACTGTCATAAAACTATAAAAACTGTCATAAAACTATAAAAACTGTCATAAAACGGATATATGGATAAGGGTCAAACCAATGGTCAATTATCTGAAAAATCAATTTTCTGATGCATTTTTAATATAGCAACATACCCTATATGGATAAGGGTCAAACCAATGGTCAATTATGTTTTCGAGTGTGATTAAAATCCTTCCAGGAAGGGGGCAGTTTGTCAATGATCACAGCCACAGAAATGGCTTCATCCATTTTCAGATTGTGTTGAGTAAACTGTCCCAAAATCCTTAACATTTCATGGAATTGTTCCATAACAGGCCTGGAGTCAATCATCTTGTAACCCATAAAGTTACTAACATGAAACTTCTTACTAGAAGCATCTTCAGCCATGTACTTGGATTCAAGAGAATCCCATAGTTCTTTTGCGTATTCGAAATTTTGATAGATATCAAAAAGAGAGTCAGACATACCATTGAGAATATGACCACGACATATGTAATCATCATTTTCCCACTTTGATCTTCTTCTTGTTGCCTCCAAAGGTTCATCTTCAACAGATTCTGGTAAGACTAGCATGGGTGTACTCAGAACATACACCGCTTTCAGAGTGGTAAGGAGAAACTTCATCTTCTTCTGCCATCTACGAAAATCTTGCCCTTCAAACTTGTTCAGTTTTTCAAACTTACTTGTCATTTCCTTCACAGAATCACCACTTGCCATGATCACATAAATACTTTAATGTTTGTAAGAAAATCAGGATAAAATAGCCTTGGAAATTCTGACAATTGTGGTTTCACTTTAAGATTAAAGTATTTGGGTGGCACTCCCAATCTTTAATCGGATAAGGCTCAGAGAGAGACAAGAACAAAGAATGTTTGATGATATTTCGTATGTACCAGAAAATGAGACCAAAAACCAACTTTTATATCCTTGTCTGAAAACTGTCATATGACAGTTTTAAACTGTCATAAAACTATAAAAACTGTCATAAAACGGATATATGGATAAGGGTCAAACAAATGGTCAATTATCTGAAAAATCAATTTTCTTATGCATTTTTAATATAGCAACATACCCTATATGGATAAGGGTCAAACCAATGGTCAATTATGTTTTAGATTGTGATTAAAATCCTTCCAGGAAGGGGGCAGTTTGTCAATGATCACAGCTATAGAAATGGCTTCATCCATTTTCAGATTGTGTTGAGTAAACTGTCCCAAAATCCATAACATTTCATGGAATTGTTCCATAACAGGCCTGGAGTCAATCATCTTGTAACCCATAAAGTTACTAACATGAAACTTCTTACTAGAAGCATCTTCAGCCATGTACTTGGATTCAAGAGAATCCCATAGTTCTTTTGCGTATTCGAAATTTTGATAGATATCAAAAAGAGAGTCAGACATACCATTGAGAATATGACCACGACATATGTAATCATCATTTTCCCACTTTCATCTTCTTCTTGTTGCCTCCAAAGGTTCATCTTCAACAGATTCTAGTAAGACTGGCATGGGTGTACTCAGAACATACACCGCTTTCAGAGTGGTAAGGAGAAACTTCATCTTCTTCTGCCATCTACGAAAATCTTGCCCTTCAAACTTGTTCAGTTTTTCAAACTTACTTGTCATTTCCTTCACATAATCACCACTTGCCATGATCACAGAAATACTTTAATGTTTCTAAGAAAATCAGGATAAAATAGCCTTGGAAATTCTGAGAATTGTGGTTTCACTTTCAGATTAAAGTATTTGGGTGGCACTCCCAATCTTTAATCGGATAAGACTCAGAGAGAGACAAGAACAAAGAATGTTTGATGATATTTCATATGTACCAGAAAACGAGACCAAAAACCAAGTTTTAGATCCTTGTCTGAAAACTGTCATATGACAGTTTTAAACTGTCATAAAACTATAAAAACTGTCATAAAACTATAAAAACTGTCATAAAACGGATATATGGATAAGGGTCAAACCAATGGTCAATTATCTGAAAAATCAATTTTCTGATGCATTTTTAATATAGCAACATACCCTATATGGATAAGGGTCAAACCAATGGTTAATTATGTTTTCGATTGTGATTAAAATCCTTCCAGGAAGGGGGCAGTTTGTCAATGATCACAGCCACAGAAATGGCTTCATCCATTTTCAGATTGTGTTGAGTAAACTGTCCCAAAATCCTTAACATTTCATGGAATTGTTCCATAACAGGCCTGGAGTCAATCATCTTGTAACCCATAAAGTTACTAACATGAAACTTCTTACTAGAAGCATCTTCAGCCATGTACTTGGATTCAAGAGAATCCCATAGTTCTTTTGCGTATTCGAAATTTTGATAGATATCAAAAAGAGAGTCAGACATACCATTGAGAATATGACCACGACATATGTAATCATCATTTTCCCACTTTGATCTTCTTCTTGTTGCCTCCAAAGGTTCATCTTCAACAGATTCTGGTAAGACTGGCATGGGTGTACTCAGAACATACACCGCTTTCAGAGTGGTAAGGAGAAACTTCATCTTCTTCTGCCATCTACGAAAATCTTGCCCTTCAAACTTGTTCAGTTTTTCAAACTTACTTGTCATTTCCTTCACAGAATCACCACTTGCCATGATCACATAAATACTTTAATGTTTGTAAGAAAATCAGGATAAAATAGCCTTGGAAATTCTGACAATTGTGGTTTCACTTTAAGATTAAAGTATTTGGGTGGCACTCCCAATCTTTAATCGGATAAGGCTCAGAGAGAGACAAGAACAAAGAATGTTTGATGATATTTCGTATGTACCAGAAAATGAGACCAAAAACCAACTTTTATATCCTTGTCTGAAAACTGTCATATGACAGTTTTAAACTGTCATAAAACTATAAAAACTATCATAAAACGGATATATGGATAAGGGTCAAACAAATGGTCAATTATCTGAAAAATCAATTTTCTTATGCATTTTTAATATAGCAACATACCCTATATGGATAAGGGTCAAACCAATGGTCAATTATGTTTTAGATTGTGATTAAAATCCTTCCAGGAAGGGGGCAGTTTGTCAATGATCACAGCTACAGAAATGGCTTCATCCATTTTCAGATTGTGTTGAGTAAACTGTCCCAAAATCCATAACATTTCATGGAATTGTTCCATAACAGGCCTGGAGTCAATCATCTTGTAACCCATAAAGTTACTAACATGAAACTTCTTACTAGAAGCATTTTCAGCCATGTACTTGGATTCAAGAGAATCCCATAGTTCTTTTGCGTATTCGAAATTTTGATAGATATCAAAAAGAGAGTCAGACATACCATTGAGAATATGACCACGACATATGTAATCATCATTTTCCCACTTTCATCTTCTTCTTGTTGCCTCCAAAGGTTCATCTTCAACAGATTCTAGTAAGACTGGCATGGGTGTACTCAGAACATACACCGCTTTCAGAGTGGTAAGGAGAAACTTCATCTTCTTCTGCCATCTACGAAAATCTTGCCCTTCAAACTTGTTCAGTTTTTCAAACTTACTTGTCATTTCCTTCACATAATCACCACTTGCCATGATCACAGAAATACTTTAATGTTTCTAAGAAAATCAGGATAAAATAGCCTTGGAAATTCTGAGAATTGTGGTTTCACTTTCAGATTAAAGTATTTGGGTGGCACTCCCAATCTTTAATCGGATAAGACTCAGAGAGAGACAAGAACAAAGAATGTTTGATGATATTTCATATGTACCAGAAAACGAGACCAAAAACCAAGTTTTAGATCCTTGTCTGAAAACTGTCATATGACAGTTTTAAACTGTCATAAAACTATAAAAACTGTCATAAAACTATAAAAACTGTCATAAAACGGATATATGGATAAGGGTCAAACCAATGGTCAATTATCTGAAAAATCAATTTTCTGATGCATTTTTAATATAGCAACATACCCTATATGGATAAGGGTCAAACCAATGGTCAATTATGTTTTCGATTGTGATTAAAATCCTTCCAGGAAGGGGGCAGTTTGTCAATGATCACAGCCACAGAAATGGCTTCATCCATTTTCAGATTGTGTTGAGTAAACTGTCCCAAAATCCTTAACATTTCATGGAATTGTTCCATAACAGGCCTGGAGTCAATCATCTTGTAACCCATAAAGTTACTAACATGAAACTTCTTACTAGAAGCATCTTCAGCCATGTACTTGGATTCAAGAGAATCCCATAGTTCTTTTGCGTATTCGAAATTTTGATAGATATCAAAAAGAGAGTCAGACATACCATTGAGAATATGACCACGACATATGTAATCATCATTTTCCCACTTTGATCTTCTTTTTGTTGCCTCCAAAGGTTCATCTTCAACAGATTCTGGTAAGACTGGCATGGGTGTACTCAGAACATACACCGCTTTCAGAGTGGTAAGGAGAAACTTCATCTTCTTCTGCCATCTACGAAAATCTTGCCCTTCAAACTTGTTCAGTTTTTCAAACTTACTTGTCATTTCCTTCACAGAATCACCACTTGCCATGATCACATAAATACTTTAATGTTTGTAAGAAAATCAAGATAAAATAGCCTTGGAAATTTTGACAATTGTGGTTTCACTTTAAGATTAAAGTATTTGGGTGGCACTCCCAATCTTTAATCGGATAAGGCTCAGAGAGAGACAAGAACAAAGAATGTTTGATGATATTTCGTATGTACCAGAAAATGAGACCAAAAACCAACTTTTATATCCTTGTCTGAAAACTGTCATATGACAGTTTTAAACTGTCATAAAACTATAAAAACTGTCATAAAACGGATATATGGATAAGGGTCAAACAAATGGTCAATTATCTGAAAAATCAATTTTCTTATGCATTTTTAATATAGCAACATACCCTATATGGATAAGGGTCAAACCAATGGTCAATTATGTTTTAGATTGTGATTAAAATCCTTCCAGGAAGGGGGCAGTTTGTCAATGATCACAGCTACAGAAATGGCTTCATCCATTTTCAGATTGTGTTGAGTAAACTGTCCCAAAATCCATAACATTTCATGGAATTGTTCCATAACAGGCCTGGAGTCAATCATCTTGTAACCCATAAAGTTACTAACATGAAACTTCTTACTAGAAGCATCTTCAGCCATGTACTTGGATTCAAGAGAATCCCATAGTTCTTTTGCGTATTCGAAATTTTGATAGATATCAAAAAGAGAGTCAGACATACCATTGAGAATATGACCACGACATATGTAATCATCATTTTCCCACTTTCATCTTCTTCTTGTTGCCTCCAAAGGTTCATCTTCAACAGATTCTAGTAAGACTGGCATGGGTGTACTCAGAACATACACCGCTTTCTGAGTGGTAAGGAGAAACTTCATCTTCTTCTGCCATCTACGAAAATCTTGCCCTTCAAACTTGTTCAGTTTTTCAAACTTACTTGTCATTTCCTTCACATAATCACCACTTGCCATGATCACATAAATACTTTAATGTTTCTAAGAAAATCAGGATAAAATAGCCTTGGAAATTCTGAGAATTGTGGTTTCACTTTCAGATTAAAGTATTTGGGTGGCACTCCCAATCTTTAATCGGATAAGACTCAGAGAGAGACAAGAACAAAGAATGTTTGATGATATTTCATATGTACCAGAAAACGAGACCAAAAACCAAGTTTTAGATCCTTGTCTGAAAACTGTCATATGACAGTTTTAAACTGTCATAAAACTATAAAAACTGTCATAAAACTATAAAAACTGTCATAAAACGGATATATGGATAAGGGTCAAACCAATGGTCAATTATCTGAAAAATCAATTTTCTGATGCATTTTTAATATAGCAACATACCCTATATGGATAAGGGTCAAACCAATGGTCAATTATGTTTTCGATTGTGATTAAAATCCTTCCAGGAAGGGGGCAGTTTGTCAATGATCACAGCCACAGAAATGGCTTCATCCATTTTCAGATTGTGTTGAGTAAACTGTCCCAAAATCCTTAACATTTCATGGAATTGTTCCATAACAGGCCTGGAGTCAATCATCTTGTAACCCATAAAGTTACTAACATGAAACTTCTTACTAGAAGCATCTTCAGCCATGTACTTGGATTCAAGAAAATCCCATAGTTCTTTTGCGTATTCGAAATTTTGATAGATATCAAAAAGAGAGTCAGACATACCATTGAGAATATGACCACGACATATGTAATCATCATTTTCCCACTTTGATCTTCTTCTTGTTGCCTCCAAAGGTTCATCTTCAACAGATTCTGGTAAGACTGGCATGGGTGTACTCAGAACATACACCGCTTTCAGAGTGGTAAGGAGAAACTTCATCTTCTTCTGCCATCTACGAAAATCTTGCCCTTCAAACTTGTTCAGTTTTTCAAACTTACTTGTCATTTCCTTCACAGAATCACCACTTGCCATGATCACATAAATACTTTAATGTTTGTAAGAAAATCAGGATAAAATAGCCTTGGAAATTCTGACAATTGTGGTTTCACTTTAAGATTAAAGTATTTGGGTGGCACTCCCAATCTTTAATCGGATAAGGCTCAGAGAGAGACAAGAACAAAGAATGTTTGATGATATTTCGTATGTACCAGAAAATGAGACCAAAAACCAACTTTTATATCCTTGTCTGAAAACTGTCATATGACAGTTTTAAACTGTCATAAAACTATAAAAACTGTCATAAAACGGATATATGGATAAGGGTCAAACCAATGGTCAATTATCTGAAAAATCAATTTTCTGATGCATTTTTAATATAGCAACATACCCTATATGGATAAGGGTCAAACCAATGGTGAATTATGTTTTAGATTGTGTTTAAAATCCTTCCAGGAAGGGGGCAGTTTGTCAATGATTACAGCCATAGAAATGGCTTCATCCATTTTCAGATTGTGTTGAGGAAACTGTCCCAAAATCCTTAACATTTCATGGAATTGTTCCATAACAGGCCTGGAGTCAATCATCTTGTAACCTATAAAGTTAATAACAAGAAACTTCTTACTAGAAGCATCTTCAGCCATGTACTTGGATTCAAGAGAATCCCATAGTTCTTTTGCAGATTCGAAATTTTGATAGATATCAAAAAGAGAGTCAGACATACCATTGAGAATATGACCACGACATATGTAAACATCATTTTTCCACTTTGATCTTCTTCTTGTTGTCTCCAAAGGTTCATCTTCAACAGATTCTGGTAAGACTGGCATGGGTGTAGTCAGAACATACACCGCTTTCAGAGTGGTAAGGAGAAACGTCATATTCTTCTTCCATCTACGAAAATATTGCCCTTCAAACTTGTTTAGTTTTTCAAACTTACTTGTCATTTCCTTCACAGAATCACCACTTGCCATGATCACAGAAATACTTTAATCTTTGTAAGAAAATTAGGATAAAATAGCCTTGGAAATTCTGAGAATTGTGGTTTCACTTTCAGATTAAAGTATTTGGGTGGCACTCCCAATCTTTAATCGGATAAGACTCAGAGAGAGACAAGAATAAAGAATGTTTGATGATATTTCGTATGTACCAGAAAATGAGACCAAAAACCAACTTTTAGATCCTTGTCTGAAAACTGTCATATGACAGTTTTAAACTGTCATATGACAGTTTTAAACTGTCATAAAACTATAAAAACTGTCATAAAACGGATATATGGATAATGGCCAAACCAATGGTCAATTATCTGAAAAATCAATTTTCTGATGCATTTTTAATATAGCAACATACCCTATATGGATAAGGGTCAAACCAATGCTCAATTATGTTTTAGATTGTGTTTAAAATCCTTCCAGGAAGGGGGCAGTTTGTCAATGATCACAACCACAGAAATGACTTCATCTATTTTCAGATTGTGTTGAGCAAACTGTCCCAAAATCCTTAACATTTCATGGAATTGTTCCATAACAGGCCTGGAGTCAATCATCTTGTAACCCATAAAGTTACTAACAAGAAACTTCTTACTAGAAGCATCTTCAGCCATGTACTTGGATTCAAGAGAATCCCATAGTTCTTTTGCAGATTCGAAATTTTGATAGATATCAAAAAGAGAGTCAGACATACCATTGAGAATATGACCACGACATATGTAATCATCATTTTCCCACTTTGATCTTCTTCTTGTTGCCTCCAAAGGTTCATCTTCAACAGATTCTGGTAAGACTGGCATGGGTGTACTCAGAACATACACCGCTTTCAGAGTGGTAAGGAGAAACTTCATCTTCTTCTGCCATCTACGAAAATCTTGCCCTTCAAACTTGTTCAGTTTTTCAAACTTACTTGTCATTTCCTTCACAAAATCACCACTTGCCATGATGACATAAATACTTTAATCTTTGTAAGAAAACCAGGATAAAATAGCCTTGGAAATTCTGAGAATTGTGGTTTCACTTTCAGATTAAAGTATTTGGGTGGCACTCCCAATCTTTAATCGGATAAGACTCAGAGAGAGACAAGAACAAAGAATGTTTGATGATATTTCGTATGTACCAGAAAATGAGACCAAAAACCAACTATTAGATCCTTGTCTGAAAACTGTCATATGACAGTTATAAACTGTAATAAAACTATAAAAACTGTCATAAAACGGATATATGGATAAGGGTCAAACCAATGGTCAATTATCTGAAAAATCAATTTTCTGATGCATTTTTAATATAGCAACATACCCTATATGGATAAGGGTCAAACCAATGGTCAATTATGTTTTAGATTGTGTTTAAAATCGTTCCAGGAAGGGGGCAGTTTGTCAATGATCACAGCCACAGAAATGGCTTCATCCATTTTCAGATTGTGTTGAGGAAACTGTCCCAAAATCCTTAACATTTCATGGAATTGTTCCATAAGAGGCCCGGAGTCAATCATCTTGTAACCCATAAAGTTACTAACAAGAAACTTCTTACTAGAAGCATCTTCAGCCATGTACTTGGATTCAAGAGAATCCCATAGTTCTTTTGCAGATTCGAAATTTTGATAGATATCAAAAAGAGAGTCAGACATACCGTTGAGAATATGACCACGACATATGTAAACATCATTTTTCCACTTTGATCTTCTTCTTGTTGTCTCCAAAGGTTCATCTTCAACAGATTCTGGTAAGACTGGCATGGGTGTACTCAGAACATACACCGCTTTCAGAGTGGTAAGGAGAAACGTCATATTCTTCTTCCATCTACGAAAATATTGCCCTTCAAACTTGTTTAGTTTTTCAAACTTACTTGTCATTTCCTTCACAGAATCACCACTTGCCATGATCACAGAAATACTTTAATCTTTGTAAGAAAATCAGGATAAAATAGCCTTGGAAATTCTGAGAATTGTGGTTTCACTTTCAGATTAAAGTATTTGGGTGGCACTCCCAATCTTTAATCGGATAAGACTCAGAGAGAGACAAGAATAAAGAATGTTTGATGATATTTCGTATGTACCAGAAAATGAGACCAAAAACCAACTTTTAGATCCTTGTCTGAAAACTGTCATATGACAGTTTTAAACTGTCATATGACAGTTTTAAACTGTCATATGACAGTTTTAAACTGTCATAAAACTATAAAAACTGTCATAAAACGGATATATGGATAATGGCCAAACCAATGGTCAATTATCTGAAAAATCAATTTTCTGATGCATTTTTAATATAGCAACATACCCTATATGGATAAGGGTCAAACCAATGGTCAATTATGTTTTAGATTGTGTTTAAAATCCTTCCAGGAAGGGGGTAGTTTGTCAATGATCACAACCACAGAAATGACTTCATCTATTTTCAGATTGTGTTGAGCAAACTGTCCCAAAATCCTTAACATTTCATGGAATTGTTCCATAACAGGCCTGGAGTCAATCATCTTGTAACCCATAAAGTTACTAACAAGAAACTTCTTACTAGAAGCATCTTCAGCCATGTACTTGGATTCAAGAGAATCCCATAGTTCTTTTGCAGATTCGAAATTTTGATAGATATCAAAAAGAGAGTCAGACATACCATTGAGAATATGACCACGACATATGTAATCATCATTTTCCCACTTTGATCTTCTTCTTGTTGCCTCCAAAGGTTCATCTTCAACAGATTCTGGTAAGACTGGCATGGGTGTACTCAGAACATACACCGCTTTCAGAGTGGTAAGGAGAAACTTCATCTTCTTCTGCCATCTACGAAAATCTTGCCCTTCAAACTTGTTCAGTTTTTCAAACTTACTTGTCATTTCCTTCACAAAATCACCACTTGCCATGATCACATAAATACTTTAATCTTTGTAAGAAAACCAGGATAAAATAGCCTTGGAAATTTTGAGAATTGTGGTTTCACTTTCAGATTAAAGTATTTGGGTGGCACTCCCAATCTTTAATCGGATAAGACTCAGAGAGAGACAAGAACAAAGAATGTTTGATGATATTTCGTATGTACCAGAAAATGAGACCAAAAACCAACTATTAGATCCTTTTCTGAAAACTGTCATATGACAGTTATAAACTGTAATAAAACTATAAAAACTGTCATAAAACGGATATATGGATAAGGGTCAAACCAATGGTCAATTATCTGAAAAATCAATTTTCTGATGCATTTTTAATATAGCAACATACCCTATATGGATAAGGGTCAAACCAATGGTCAATTATGTTTTAGATTGTGTTTAAAATCGTTGCAGGAAGGGGGCAGTTTGTCAATGATCACAGCCACATAAATGGCTTCATCCATTTTCAGATTGTGTTGAGGAAACTGTCCCAAAATCCTTAACATTTCATGGAATTGTTCCATAAGAGGCCCGGAGTCAATCATCTTGTAACCCATAAAGTTACTAACAAGAAACTTCTTACTAGAAGCATCTTCAGCCATGTACTTGGATTCAAGAGAATCCCATAGTTCTTTTGCAGATTCGAAATTTTGATAGATATCAAAAAGAGAGTCAGACATACCATTGAGAATATGACCACGACATATGTAATCATCATTTCCCACTTTGATCTTCTTCTTGTTGCCTCCAAAGGTTCATCTTCAACAGATTCTGGTAAGACTGGCATGGGTGTACTCAGAACATACACCACTTTCAGAGTGGTAAGGAGAAACTTCATCTTCTTCTGCCATCTACAAAAATCTTGCCCTTCAAACTTGTTCAGTTTTTCAAACTTACTTGTCATTTCCTTCACAGAATCACCACTTGCAATGATCACAGAAATACTTTAATCTTTGTAAGAAAATCAAGATAAAATAGCCTTGAAAATTCTGAGAATTGTGGTTTCACTTTCAGATTAAAGTATTTGGGTGGCACTCCCAATCTTTAATCGGATAAGACTCAGAGAGAGACAAGAACAAAGAATGTTTGATGATATTTCGTATGTACCAGAAAATGAGACCAAAAACCAACTATTAGATCCTTGTCTGAAAACTGTCATATGACAGTTATAAACTGTAATAAAACTATAAAAACTGTCATAAAACGGATATATGGATAAGGGTCAAACCAATGGTCAATTATCTGAAAAATCAATTTTCTGATGCATTTTTAATATAGCAACATACCATATATGGATAAGGGTCAAACCAATGGTCAATTATGTTTTAGATTGTGTTTAAAATCGTTCCAGGAAGGGGGCAGTTTGTCAATGATCACAGCCACATAAATGGCTTCATCCATTTTCAGATTGTGTTGAGGAAACTGTCCCAAAATCCTTAACATTTCATGGAATTGTTCCATAACAGGCCCGGAGTCAATCATCTTGTAACCCATAAAGTTACTAACAAGAAACTTCTTACTAGAAGCATCTTCAGCCATGTACTTGGATTCAAGAGAATCCCATAGTTCTTTTGCAGATTCGAAATTTTGATAGATATCAAAAAGAGAGTCAGACATACCATTGAGAATATGACCACGACATATGTAATCATCATTTTCCCACTTTGATCTTCTTCTTGTTGCCTCCAAAGGTTCATCTTCAACAGATTCTGGTAAGACTAGCATGGGTGTACTCAGAACATACACCACTTTCAGAGAGGTAAGGAGAAACTTCATCTTCTTCTGCCATCTACGAAAATCTTGCCCTTCAAACTTGTTCAGTTTTTCAAACTTACTTGTCATTTCCTTCACAGAATCACCACTTGCAATGATCACAGAAATACTTTAATCTTTGTAAGAAAATCAAGATAAAATAGCCTTGGAAATTCTGAGAATTGTGGTTTCACTTTCAGATTAAAGTATTTGGGTGACACTCCCAATCTTTAATCGGATAAGACTCAGAGAGAGACAAGAATAAAGAATGTTTGATGATATTTCGTATGTACCAGAAAATGAGACCAAAAACCAACTTTTAGATCCTTGTCTGAAAACTGTCATATGACAGTTTTAAACTGTCATAAAACTATAAAAACTGTCATAAAACGGATATATGGATAAGGGCCAAACCAATGGTCAATTATCTGAAAAATCAATTTTCTGATGCATTTTTAATATAGCAACATACCCTATATGGATAAGGGTCAAACCAATGGTCAATTATGTTTTAGATTGTGTTTAAAATCCTTCCAGGAAGGGGGCAGTTTGTCAATGATCACAGCCACAGAAATGGCTTCATCCATTTTCAGATTGTGTTGAGCAAACTTTCCCAAAATCCTTAACATTTCATGGAATTGTTCCATAACAGGCCTGGAGTCAATCATCTTGTAACCCATAAAGTTACTAACAAGAAACTTCTTACTAGAAGCATCTTCAGCCATGTACTTGGATTCAAGAGAATCCCATAGTTCTTTTGCAGATTCGAAATTTTGATAGATATCAAAAAGAGAGTCAGACATACCATTGAGAATATGACCACGACATATGTAATCATCATTTTCCCACTTTGATCTTCTTCTTGTTGTCTCCAAAGGTTCATCTTCAACAGATTCTGGTAAGACTGGCATGGGTGTACTCAGAACATACACCGCTTTCAGAGTGGTAAGGAGAAACTTCATCTTCTTCTGCCATCTACGAAAATCTTGACCTTCAAACTTGTTCAGTTTTTCAAACTTACTTGTCATTTACTTCACACAATCACCACTTGCCATGATCACAGAAATACTTTAATCTTTGTAAGAAAATCGGGATAAAATAGCCTTGGAAATTCTGAGAATTGTGGTTTCACTTTCAGATTAAAGTATTTGGGTGGCACTCCCAATCTTTAATCGGATAAGACTCAGAGAGAGACAAGAACAAATAATGTTTGATGATATTTCGTATGTACCAGAAAATGAGACCAAAAACCAACTTTTAGATCCTTATCTGAAAACAGTCATATGACAGTTTTAAACTGTCATAAAACTATAAAAACTGTTATAAAACTATAAAAACTATCATAAAATGGATATATGGATAAGGGTTAAACCAATGGTCAATTATCTGAAAAATCAATTTTCTGATGCATTTTTAATATAGCAACATACCCTATATGGATAAGGGTCAAACCAATGGTCAATTATGTTTTAGATTATGATTAAAATCCTTCCAGGAAGGGGGCAGTTTGTCAATGATCACAACCACAGAAATGGCTTCATCCATTTTCAGATTCTGTTGAGCAAACTCTCCCAAAATCCTTAACATTTAATGGAATTGTTCCATAACAGGCCTGGATTCAATCATCTTGTAACCCATAAAGTTACTAACAAGAAACTTCTTACTAGAAGCATCTTCAGCCATGTACTTGGATTCAAGAGAATCCCATAGTTCTTTTGCAGATTCGAAATTTTGATAGATATCAAAAAGAGAGACAGACATACCATTGAGAATATGACCACGACATATGTAATCATCATTTTCCCACTTTGATCTTCTTCTTGTTGCCTCCAAAGGTTCATATTCAACAGATTCTGGTAAGAATGGCATGGGTGTACTCAGAACATACACCACTTTCAGAGTGGTAAGGAGAAACTTCATCTTCTTCTGCCATCTACGAAAAACTTGCCCTTCAAACTTGTTCAGTTTTTCAAACTTACTTGTCATTTCCTTCACATAATCACCACTTGCCATGATCACAGAAATACTTTAATCTTTGTAAGAAAATCGGGATAAAATAGCCTTGGAAATTCTGAGAATTATGGTTTCACTTTCAGATTAAAGTATTTGGGTGGCACTCCCAATCTTTAATCGGATAAGACTTAAAGAGACAAGAACAAAGAATGTTTGATGATATTTCGTATCTACCAGAAAATGAGACCAAAAACCAACTTTTAGATCTTTGTCTGAAAACTGACATATGATAATTTTAAACTGTCATAAAACTATAAAACTGTCATAAAACGGATATATGGATAAGGGTCAAACCAATGGTCAATTATATGAAAAATCAATTTTCTGATGCATTTTTAATATAGCAACATACCCTATATGGATAAGGGTCAAACCAATGGTCAATTATGTTTTAGATTATGTTTAAAATCCTTCCAGGAAGGGGGCAGTTTGTCAATGATCACAGCCACAGAAATGGCTTCATCCATTTTCAGATTGTGTTGAGCAAACTGTCCCAAAATCCTTAACATTTCATGGAATTGTTCCATAACAGGCCTGGAGTCAATCATCTTGTAATCCATAAAGTTACTAACAAGAAACTTCTTACTAGAAGCATCTTCAGCCATGTACTTGGATTCAAGAGAATCCCATAGTTCTTTTGCAGATTCGAAATTTTGATAGATATCAAAAAGAGAGTCAGACATACCATTGAGAATATGACCACGACATATGTAATCATCATTTTCCCACTTCGATCTTCTTCTTGTTGCCTCCAAAGGTTCATCTTCAACAGATTCTGGTAAGACTGGCATGGGTGTACTCAGAACATACACCACTTTCAGAGTGGTAAGGAGAAACTTCATCTTCTTCTGCCATCTACGAAAATCTTGCCCTTCAAACTTGTTCAGTTTTTCAAACTTACTTGTCATTTCCTTCATAGAATCACCACTTGCCATGATCACAAAAATACTTTAATGTTTGTAAGAAAATCAGGATAAAATAGCCTTGGAAATTCTGAGAATTGTGGTTTCACTTTCAGATTAAAGTATTTGGGTGACACTCCCAATCTTTAATCGGATAAGACTCAGAGAGAGACAAGAACAAAGAATGTTTGATGATATTTCATATGTACCAGAAAATGAGACCAAAAACCAACTTTTATATCCTTGTCTGAAAACTGTCATATGACAGTTTTAAACTGTCATAAAACTATAAAAACTGTCATAAAACGGATATATGGATAAGGGTCAAACCAATGGTCAATTATCTGAAAAATCAATTTTCTGATGCATTTTTAATATAGCAACATACCCTATATGGATAAGGGTCAAACCAATGGTCAATTATGTTTTAGATTGTGTTTAAAATCCTTCCAGGAAGGGGGCAGTTTGTCAATGATCACAGCCACAGAAATGGCTTCATCCATTTTCAGATTGTGTTGAGGAAACTGTCCCAAAATCCTTAACATTTCATGGAATTGTTCCATAACAGGCCTGGAGTCAATCATCTTGTAACCTATAAAGTTAATAACAAGAAACTTCTTACTAGAAGCATCTTCAGCCATGTACTTGGATTCAAGAGAATCCCATAGTTCTTTTGCAGATTCGAAATTTTGATAGATATCAAAAAGAGAGTCAGACATACCATTGAGAATATGACCACGACATATGTAAACATCATTTTCCACTTTGGTCTTCTTCTTTTTCCCTCCAAACGTTCATCTTCAACAGATTCTGGTAAGACTGACATGGGTGTAATCAGAACATACACCACTTTCAGAGTGGTAAGGAGAAACTTCATATTCTTCTTCCATCTACGAAAATATTGCCCTTCAAACTTGTTTAGTTTTTCAAACTTACTTGTCATTTCCTTCACAGAATCACCACTTGCCATGATCACAGAAATACTTTAATCTTTGTAAGAAAATCAGGATAAAATAGCCTTGGAAATTCTGAGAATTGTGGTTTCACTTTCAGATTAAAGTATTTGGGTGGCACTCCCAATCTTTAATCGGATAAGACTCAGAGAGAGACAAGAATAAAGAATGTTTGATGATATTTCGTATGTACCAGAAAATGAGACCAAAAACCAACGTTTAGATCCTTGTCTGAAAACTGTCATATGACAGTTTTAAACTGTCATAAAACTATAAAAACTGTCATAAAACGGATATACGGATAAGGGCCAAACCAATGGTCAATTATCTGAAAAATCAATTTTCTGATGCATTTTTAATATAGCAACATACCCTATATGGATAAGGGTCAAACCAATGGTCAATTATGTTTTAGATTGTGTTTAAAATCCTTCCAGGAAGGGGGCAGTTTGTCAATGATCACAGCCACATAAATGACTTCATCTATTTTCAGATTGTGTTGAGCAAACTGTCCCAAAATCCTTAACATTTCATGGAATTGTTCCATAACAGGCCTGGAGTCAATCATCTTGTAACCCATAAAGTTACTAACAAGAAAGTTCTTACTAGAAGCATCTTCAGCCATGTACTTGGATTCAAGAGAATCCCATAGTTCTTTTGCAGATTCGAAATTTTGATAGATATCAAAAAGAGAGTCAGACATACCATTGAGAATATGACCACGACATATGTAATCATCATTTTCCCACTTTGATCTTCTTCTTGTTCCCTCCAAATGTTCATCTTCAACAGATTCTGGTAAGACTGGCATGGGTGTACTCAGAACATACACCACTTTCAGAGTGGTAAGGAGAAACTTCTTCTTCTTCTGCCATCTACGAAAATCTTACCCTTCAAACTTGTTCAGTTTTTCAAACTTACTTGTCATTTCCTTCACAGTATCACCACTTGCCATGATCACAGAAATACTTTAATCTTTGTAAGAAAATCGGGATAAAATAGCCTTGGAAATTCTGAGAATTGTGGTTTCATTTTCAGATTAAAGTATTTAGGTGGTAGTCCTAATCTTTAATCGGATAAGACTCAGAGAGAGACAAGAACAAAGAATGTTTGATGATATTTCGTATGTACCAGAAAATGAGACCAAAAACCAACTTTTAGATCCTTGTCTGAAAACTGTCATATGACAGTTTTAAACTGTCATAAAACTATAAAAACTATCATAAAACGGATATATGGATAAGGGTCAAACCAATGGTCAATTATCTGAAAAATCAATTTTCTGATGCATTTTTAATATAGCAACATACCCTATATGGATAAGGGTCAAACCAATGGTCAATTATGTTTTAGATTGTGTTTAAAATCCTTCCAGGAAGGGGGCAGTTTGTCAATGATCACAACCACAGAAATGGCTTCATCCATTTTCAGATTGTGTTGAGCAAACAGTCCCAAAATTCTTAAAATTTCATGGAATTGTTCCATAACAGGCCTGGAGTCAATCATCTTGTAACCCATAAAGTTAGTAACAAGAAACTTCTTACTAGAAGCATCTTCAGCCATGTACTTAGATTCAAGAGAATCCCATAGTTCTTTTGCAGATTCGAAATTTTGATGGATATCAAAAAGAGAGTCAGACATACCATTGAGAATATGACCACGACATATGTAATCATCGTTTTTCCCACTTTGATCTTCTTCTTGTTGCCTCCAAAGGTTCATCTTCAACAGATTCTGGTAAGACTGGCATGGGTGTACTCAGAACATACACCGCTTTCAGAGTGGTAAGGAGAAACTTCATCTTCTTCTGCCATCTACGAAAATCTTGCCCTTCAAACTTGTTCAGTTTTTCAAACTTACTTTTCATTTCCTTCACAGAATCATCACTTGCCATGATCACAGAAATACTTTAATGTTTCTAAGAAAATCAGGATAAAATAGCCTTGGAAATTCTGAGAATTGTGGTTTCACTTTCAGATTAAAGTATTTGGGTGGCACTCCCAATCTTTAATCGGATAAGACTCAGAGAGAGACAAGAACAAAGAATGTTTGATGATATTTCGTATGTACCAGAAAATGAGACCAAAAACCAAGTTTTAGATCCTCGTCTGAAAACTGTCATATGACAGTTTTAAACTGTCATAAAACTATAAAAACTGTCATAAAACGGATATATGGATAAGGGTCAAACCAATGGTCAATTATCTGAAAAATCAATTTTCTGATGCATTTTTAATATAGCAACATACCCTATATGGATAAGGGTCAAACCAATGGTCAATTATGTTTTAGATTGTGATTAAAATCCTTCCAGGAAGGGGGCAGTTTGTCAATGATCACAGCCACAGAAATGGGTTCATCCATTTTCAGATTGTGTTGAGCAAACTGTCCCAAAATCCTTAAAATTTCATGGAATTGTTCCATAACAGGCCTGGAGTCAATCATCTTGTAACCCATAAAGTTACTAACAAGAAACTTCTTACTAGAAGCATCTTCAGCCATGTACTTGGATTCAAGAGAATCCCATAGTTCTTTTGCAGATTCGAAATTTGGATAGATATCAAAAAGAGAGTCAGACATACCATTGAGAATAAGACCACGACATATGTAATCATTATTTTCCCACTTTGATCTTCTTCTTGTTGCCTCTAAAGGTTCATCTTCAACAGATTCTGGTAAGACTGGCATGGGTGTACTCAGAACATACACCGCTCTCAGAGTGGTAAGCAGAAACTTCATCTTCTTCTGCCATCTACGAAAATCTTACCCTTCAAACTTGTTCAGTTTTCAAACTTACTTGTCATTTCCTTCACAGTATCACCACTTGCCATGATCACAGAAATACTTTAATCTTTGAAAGAAAATCGGGATAAAATAGCCTTGGAAATTCTGAGAATTGTGGTTTCATTTTCAGATTTAAGTATTTGGGTGGCACTCCCAATCTTTAATCGGATAAGACTCAGAGATAGACAAGAACAAAGAATGTTTGATGATATTTCGTATGTACCAGAAAATGAGACCAAAAACCAACTTTTAGATCCTTGTCTGAAAACTGTCATATGACAGTTTTAAACTGTCATAAAACTATAAAAACTGTCATAAAACGGATATATGGATAAGGGTCAAACCAATGGTCAATTATCTGAAAAATCAATTTTCTGATGCATTTTTAATATAGCAACATACCCTATATGGATAAGGGTCAAACCAATGGTCAATTATGTTTTAGATTGTGTTTAAAATCCTTCCTGGAAGGGGGCAGTTTGTCAATGATCACAGCCACAGAAATGGCTTCATCCATTTTCAGATTGTGTTGAACAAACTGTCCCAAAATCCTTAAAATTTCATGGAATTGTTCCATAACAGGCCTGGAGTCATTCATCTTGTAACCCATAAAGTTACTAACAAGAAACTTCTTACTAGAAGCATCTTCAGCCATGTACTTGGATTCAAGAGAATCCCATAGTTCTTTTGCAGATTCGAAATTTTGATAGATATCAAAAAGAGAGTCAGACATACCATTGAGAATAAGACCACGACATATGTAATCATCATTTTCCCACTTTGATCTTCATCTTGTTGCCTCTAAAGGTTCATCTTCAACAGATTCTGGTAAGACTGGCATGGGTGTACTCAGAACATACACCGCTTTCAGAGTGGTAAGGAGAAACTTCATCTTCTTCTACCATCTACGAAAATCTTGCCCTTGAAACTTGTTCAGTTTTTCAAACTTACTTGTCATTTCCTTCACAGAATCACCACTTGCCATGATCACAGAAATACTTTAATGTTTGTAAGAAAATCAGGATAAAATAGCCTTGGAAATTCTGACAATTGTGGTTTCACTTTCAGATTAAAGTATTTGGGTGGCACTCCCAATCTTTAATCGGATAAGACTCAGAGAGAGACAAGAACAAAGAATGTTTGATGATATTTCGTATGTACCAGAAAATGAGACCAAAAACCAAGTTTTAGATCCTTGTCTGAAAACTGTCATATGACAGTTTTAAACTATCATAAAACTATAAAAACTGTCATAAAACGGATATATGGATAAGGGTCAAACCAATGGTCAATTATCTGAAAAATCAATTTTCTGATGCATTTTTAATATATCAACATACCCTCTATGGATAAGGGTCAAACCAATGGTCAATTATGTTTTAGATTGTGATTAAAATCCTTCCAGGAAGGGGGCAGTTTGTCAATGATCACAGCCACAGAAATGGCTTCATCCATTTTCAGATTGTGTTGAGCAAACAGTCCCAAAATCCTTAACATTTCATGGAATTGTTCCATAACAGGCCTGGAGTCAATCATCTTGTAACCCATAAAGTTAGTAACAAGAAACTTCTTACTAGAAGCATCTTCAGCCATGTACTTAGATTCAAGAGAATCCCATAGTTCTTTTGCAGATTCGAAATTTTGATGGATATCAAAAAGAGAGTCAGACATACCATTGAGAATATGACCACGACATATGTAATCATCGTTTTCCCACTTTGATCTTCTTCTTGTTGCCTCCAAAGGTTCATCTTCAACAGATTCTGGTAAGACTGGCATGGGTGTACTCAGAACATACACCGCTTTCAGAGTGGTAAGGAGAAACTTCATCTTCTTCTGCCATCTACGAAAATCTTGCCCTTCAAACTTGTTCAGTTTTTCAAACTTACTTGTCATTTCCTTCACAGAATCACCACTTGCCATGATCACAGAAATACTTTAATGTTTCTAAGAAAATCAGGATAAAATAGCCTTGGAAATTCTGAGAATTGTGGTTTCACTTTCAGATTAAAGTATTTGGGTGGCACTCCCAATCTTTAATCGGATAAGACTCAGAGAGAGACAAGAACAAAGAATGTTTGATGATATTTCGTATGTACCAGAAAATGAGACCAAAAACCAAGTTTTAGATCCTCGTCTGAAAACTGTCATATGACAGTTTTAAACTGTCATAAAACTATAAAAACTGTCATAAAACGGATATATGGATAAGGGTCAAACCAATGGTCAATTATCTGAAAAATCAATTTTTTGATGCATTTTTAATATAGCAACATACCCTATATGGATAAGGGTCAAACCAATGGTCAATTATGTTTTAGATTGTGATTAAAATCCTTCCAGGAAGGGGGCAGTTTGTCAATGATCACAGCCACAGAAATGGGTTCATCCATTTTCAGATTGTGTTGAGCAAACTGTCCCAAAATCCTTAAAATTTCATGGAATTGTTCCATAACAGGCCTGGAGTCAATCATCTTGTAACCCATAAAGTTACTAACAAGAAACTTCTTACTAGAAGCATCTTCAGCCATGTACTTGGATTCAAGAGAATCCCATAGTTCTTTTGCAGATTCGAAATTTTGATAGATATCAAAAAGAGAGTCAGACATACCATTGAGAATAAGACCACGACATATGTAATCATTATTTTCCCACTTTGATCTTCTTCTTGTTGCCTCTAAAGGTTCATCTTCAACAGATTCTGGTAAGACTGGCATGGGTGTACTCAGAACATACACCGCTCTCAGAGTGGTAAGCAGAAACTTCATCTTCTTCTGCCATCTACGAAAATCTTACCCTTCAAACTTGTTCAGTTTTCAAACTTACTTGTCATTTCCTTCACAGTATCACCACTTGCCATGATCACAGAAATACTTTAATCTTTGAAAGAAAATCGGGATAAAATAGCCTTGGAAATTCTGAGAATTGTGGTTTCATTTTCAGATTTAAGTATTTGGGTGGCACTCCCAATCTTTAATCGGATAAGACTCAGAGATAGACAAGAACAAAGAATGTTTGATGATATTTCGTATGTACCAGAAAATGAGACCAAAAACCAACTTTTAGATCCTTGTCTGAAAACTGTCATATGACAGTTTTAAACTGTCATAAAACTATAAAAACTGTCATAAAACGGATATATGGATAAGGGTCAAACCAATGGTCAATTATCTGAAAAATCAATTTTCTGATGCATTTTTAATATAGCAACATACCCTATATGGATAAGGGTCAAACCAATGGTCAATTATGTTTTAGATTGTGTTTAAAATCCTTCCTGGAAGGGGGCAGTTTGTCAATGATCACAGCCACAGAAATGGCTTCATCCATTTTCAGATTGTGTTGAACAAACTGTCCCAAAATCCTTAAAATTTCATGGAATTGTTCCATAACAGGCCTGGAGTCAATCATCTTGTAACCCATAAAGTTACTAACAAGAAACTTCTTACTAGAAGCATCTTCAGCCATGTACTTGGATTCAAGAGAATCCCATAGTTCTTTTGCAGATTCGAAATTTTGATAGATATCAAAAAGAGAGTCAGACATACCATTGAGAATAAGACCACGACATATGTAATCATCATTTTCCCACTTTGATCTTCATCTTGTTGCCTCTAAAGGTTCATCTTCAACAGATTCTGGTAAGACTGGCATGGGTGTACTCAGAACATACACCGCTTTCAGAGTGGTAAGGAGAAACTTCATCTTCTTCTACCATCTACGAAAATCTTGCCCTTGAAACTTGTTCAGTTTTTCAAACTTACTTGTCATTTCCTTCACAGAATCACCACTTGCCATGATCACAGAAATACTTTAATGTTTGTAAGAAAATCAGGATAAAATAGCCTTGGAAATTCTGACAATTGTGGTTTCACTTTCAGATTAAAGTATTTGGGTGGCACTCCCAATCTTTAATCGGATAAGACTCAGAGAGAGACAAGAACAAAGAATGTTTGATGATATTTCGTATGTACCAGAAAATGAGACCAAAAACCAAGTTTTAGATCCTTGTCTGAAAACTGTCATATGACAGTTTTAAACTATCATAAAACTATAAAAACTGTCATAAAACGGATATATGGATAAGGGTCAAACCAATGGTCAATTATCTGAAAAATCAATTTTCTGATGCATTTTTAATATATCAACATACCCTCTATGGATAAGGGTCAAACCAATGGTCAATTATGTTTTAGATTGTGATTAAAATCCTTCCAGGAAGGGGGCAGTTTGTCAATGATCACAGCCACAGAAATGGCTTCATCCATTTTCAGATTGTGTTGAGCAAACAGTCCCAAAATCCTTAACATTTCATGGAATTGTTCCATAACAGGCCTGGAGTCAATCATCTTGTAACCCATAAAGTTAGTAACAAGAAACTTCTTACTAGAAGCATCTTCAGCCATGTACTTAGATTCAAGAGAATCCCATAGTTCTTTTGCAGATTCGAAATTTTGATGGATATCAAAAAGAGAGTCAGACATACCATTGAGAATATGACCACGACATATGTAATCATCGTTTTCCCACTTTGATCTTCTTCTTGTTGCCTCCAAAGGTTCATCTTCAACAGATTCTGGTAAGACTGGCATGGGTGTACTCAGAACATACACCGCTTTCAGAGTGGTAAGGAGAAACTTCATCTTCTTCTGCCATCTACGAAAATCTTGCCCTTCAAACTTGTTCAGTTTTTCAAACTTACTTGTCATTTCCTTCACAGAATCACCACTTGCCATGATCACAGAAATACTTTAATGTTTCTAAGAAAATCAGGATAAAATAGCCTTGGAAATTCTGAGAATTGTGGTTTTACTTTCAGATTAAAGTATTTGGGTGGCACTCCCAATCTTTAATCGGATAAGACTCAGAGAGAGACAAGAACAAAGAATGTTTGATGATATTTCGTATGTACCAGAAAATGAGACCAAAAACCAAGTTTTAGATCCTTGTCTGAAAACTGTCATATGACAGTTTTAAACTGTCATAAAACTATAAAAACTGTCATAAAACGGATATATGGATAAGGGTCAAACCAATGGTCAATTATCTGAAAAATCAATTTTCTGATGCATTTTTAATATAGCAACATACCCTATATGGATAAGGGTCAAACCAATGGTCAATTATGTTTTAGATTGTGATTAAAATCCTTCCAGGAAGGGGGCAGTTTGTCAATGATCACAACCACAGAAATGGCTTCATCCATTTTCAGATTGTGTTGAGCAAACTGTCCCAAAATCCTTAAAATTTCATGGAATTGTTCCATAACAGGCCTGGAGTCAATCATCTTGTAACCCATAAAGTTACTAACAAGAAACTTCTTACTAGAAGCATCTTCAGCAATGTACTTGGATTCAAGAGAATCCCATAGTTCTTTTGCAGATTCGAAATTTTGATAGATATCAAAAAGAGAGTCAGACATACCATTGAGAATAAGACCACGACATATGTAATCATTATTTTCCCACTTTGATCTTCTTCTTGTTGCCTCTAAAGGTTCATCTTCAACAGATTCTGGTAAGACTGGCATGGGTGTACTCAGAACATACACCGCTTTCAGAGTGGTAAGCAGAAACTTCATCTTCTTCTGCCATCTACGAAAATCTTACCCTTCAAACTTGTTCAGTTTTCAAACTTACTTGTCATTTCCTTCACAGTATCACCACTTGCCATGATCACATAAATACTTGAATCTTTGAAAGAAAATCGGGATAAAATAGCCTTGGAAATTCTGAGAATTGTGGTTTCACTTTCAGATTAAAGTATTTGGGTGGCACTCCCAATCTTTAATCGGATAAGACTCAGAGATAGACAAGAACAAAGAATGTTTGATGATATTTCGTATGTACCAGAAAATGAGACCAAAAACCAACTTTTAGATCCTTGTCTGAAAACTGTCATATGACAGTTTTAAACTGTCATAAAACTATAAAAACTGTCATAAAACGGATATATGGATAAGGGTCAAACCAATGGTCAATTATCTGAAAAATCAATTTTTTGATGCATTTTTAATATAGCAACATACCCTATATGGATAAGGGTCAAACCAATGGTCAATTATGTTTTAGATTGTGTTTAAAATCCTTCCAGGAAGGGGGCAGTTTGTCAATGATCACAGCCACAGAAATGGCTTCATCCATTTTCAGATTGTGTTGAACAAACTGTCCCAAAATCCTTAAAATTTCATGGAATTGTTCCATAACAGGCCTGGAGTCAATCATCTTGTAACCCATAAAGTTACTAACAAGAAACTTCTTACTAGAAGCATCTTCAGCCATGTACTTGGATTCAAGAGAATCCCATAGTTCTTTTGCAGATTCGAAATTTTGATAGATATCAAAAAGAGAGTCAGACATACCATTGAGAATAAGACCACGACATATGTAATCATCATTTTCCCACTTTGATCTTCATCTTGTTGCCTCTAAAGGTTCATCTTCAACAGATTCTGGTAAGACTGGCATGGGTGTACTCAGAACATACACCGCTTTCAGAGTGGTAAGGAGAAACTTCATCTTCTTCTACCATCTACGAAAATCTTGCCCTTGAAACTTGTTCAGTTTTTCAAACTTACTTGTCATTTCCTTCACAGAATCACCACTTGCCATGATCACAGAAATACTTTAATGTTTGTAAGAAAATCAGGATAAAATAGCCTTGGAAATTCTGAGAATTGTGGTTTCACTTTCAGATTAAAGTATTTGGGTGGCACTCCCAATCTTTAATCGGATAAGACTCAGAGAGAGACAAGAACAAAGAATGTTTGATGATATTTCGTATGTACCAGAAAATGAGACCAAAAACCAAGTTTTAGATCCTTGTCTGAAAACTGTCATATGACAGTTTTAAACTATCATAAAACTATAAAAACTGTCATAAAACGGATATATGGATAAGGGTCAAACCAATGGTCAATTATCTGAAAAATCAATTTTCTGATGCATTTTTAATATATCAACATACCCTCTATGGATAAGGGTCAAACCAATGGTCAATTATGTTTTAGATTGTGATTAAAATCCTTCCAGGAAGGGGGCAGTTTGTCAATGATCACAGCCACAGAAATGGCTTCATCCATTTTCAGATTGTGTTGAGCAAACAGTCCCAAAATCCTTAACATTTCATGGAATTGTTCCATAACAGGCCTGGAGTCAATCATCTTGTAACCCATAAAGTTAGTAACAAGAAACTTCTTACTAGAAGCATCTTCAGCCATGTACTTAGATTCAAGAGAATCCCATAGTTCTTTTGCAGATTCGAAATTTTGATGGATATCAAAAAGAGAGTCAGACATACCATTGAGAATATGACCACGACATATGTAATCATCGTTTTCCCACTTTGATCTTCTTCTTGTTGCCTCCAAAGGTTCATCTTCAACAGATTCTAGTAAGACTGGCATGGGTGTACTCAGAACATACACCGCTTTCAGAGTGGTAAGGAGAAACTTCATCTTCTTCTGCCATCTACGAAAATCTTGCCCTTCAAACTTGTTCAGTTTTTCAAACTTACTTGTCATTTCCTTCACAGAATCACCACTTGCCATGATCACAGAAATACTTTAATGTTTCTAAGAAAATCAGGATAAAATAGCCTTGGAAATTCTGAGAATTGTGGTTTTACTTTCAGATTAAAGTATTTGGGTGGCACTCCCAATCTTTAATCGGATAAGACTCAGAGAGAGACAAGAACAAAGAATGTTTGATGATATTTCGTATGTACCAGAAAATGAGACCAAAAACCAAGTTTTAGATCCTTGTCTGAAAACTGTCATATGACAGTTTTAAACTGTCATAAAACTATAAAAACTGTCATAAAACGGATATATGGATAAGGGTCAAACCAATGGTCAATTATCTGAAAAATCAATTTTCTGATGCATTTTTAATATAGCAACATACCCTATATGGATAAGGGTCAAACCAATGGTCAATTATGTTTTAGATTGTGATTAAAATCCTTCCAGGAAGGGGGCAGTTTGTCAATGATCACAACCACAGAAATGGCTTCATCCATTTTCAGATTGTGTTGAGCAAACTGTCCCAAAATCCTTAAAATTTCATGGAATTGTTCCATAACAGGCCTGGAGTCAATCATCTTGTAACCCATAAAGTTACTAACAAGAAACTTCTTACTAGAAGCATCTTCAGCGATGTACTTGGATTCAAGAGAATCCCATAGTTCTTTTGCAGATTCGAAATTTTGATAGATATCAAAAAGAGAGTCAGACATACCATTGAGAATAAGACCACGACATATGTAATCATTATTTTCCCACTTTGATCTTCTTCTTGTTGCCTCTAAAGGTTCATCTTCAACAGATTCTGGTAAGACTGGCATGGGTGTACTCAGAACATACACCGCTTTCAGAGTGGTAAGCAGAAACTTCATCTTCTTCTGCCATCTACGAAAATCTTACCCTTCAAACTTGTTCAGTTTTCAAACTTACTTGTCATTTCCTTCACAGTATCACCACTTGCCATGATCACATAAATACTTTAATCTTTGAAAGAAAATCGGGATAAAATAGCCTTGGAAATTCTGAGAATTGTGGTTTCACTTTCAGATTAAAGTATTTGGGTGGCACTCCCAATCTTTAATCGGATAAGACTCAGAGATAGACAAGAACAAAGAATGTTTGATGATATTTCGTATGTACCAGAAAATGAGACCAAAAACCAACTTTTAGATCCTTGTCTGAAAACTGTCATATGACAGTTTTAAACTGTCATAAAACTATAAAAACTGTCATAAAACGGATATATGGATAAGGGTCAAACCAATGGTCAATTATCTGAAAAATCAATTTTTTGATGCATTTTTAATATAGCAACATACACTATATGGATAAGGGTCAAACCAATGGTCAATTATGTTTTAGATTGTGTTTAAAATCCTTCCAGGAAGGGGGCAGTTTGTCAATGATCACAGCCACAGAAATGGCTTCATCCATTTTCAGATTGTGTTGAACAAACTGTCCCAAAATCCTTAAAATTTCATGGAATTGTTCCATAACAGGCCTGGAGTCAATCATCTTGTAACCCATAAAGTTACTAACAAGAAACTTCTTACTAGAAGCATCTTCAGCCATGTACTTGGATTCAAGAGAATCCCATAGTTCTTTTGCAGATTCGAAATTTTGATAGATATCAAAAAGAGAGTCAGACATACCATTGAGAATAAGACCACGACATATGTAATCATCATTTTCCCACTTTGATCTTCATCTTGTTGCCTCTAAAGGTTCATCTTCAACAGATTCTGGTAAGACTGGCATGGGTGTACTCAGAACATACACCGCTTTCAGAGTGGTAAGGAGAAACTTCATCTTCTTCTACCATCTACGAAAATCTTGCCCTTGAAACTTGTTCAGTTTTTCAAACTTACTTCTCATTTCCTTCACAGAATCACCACTTGCCATGATCACAGAAATACTTTAATGTTTGTAAGAAAATCAGGATAAAATAGCCTTGGAAATTCTGACAATTGTGGTTTCACTTTCAGATTAAAGTATTTGGGTGGCACTCCCAATCTTTAATCGGATAAGACTCAGAGAGAGACAAGAACAAAGAATGTTTGATGATATTTCGTATGTACCAGAAAATGAGACCAAAAACCAAGTTTTAGATCCTTGTGTGAAAACTGTCATATGACAGTTTTAAACTATCATAAAACTATAAAAACTGTCATAAAACGGATATATGGATAAGGGTCAAACCAATGGTCAATTATCTGAAAAATCAATTTTCTAATGCATTTTTAATATATCAACATACCCTCTATGGATAAGGGTCAAACCAATGGTCAATTATGTTTTAGATTGTGATTAAAATCCTTCCAGGAAGGGGGCAGTTTGTCAATGATCACAGCCACAGAAATGGCTTCATCCATTTTTAGATTGTGTTGAGCAAACAGTCCCAAAATCCTTAACATTTCATGGAATTGTTCCATAACAGGCCTGGAGTCAATCATCTTGTAACCCATAAAGTTAGTAACAAGAAACTTCTTACTAGAAGCATCTTCAGCCATGTACTTAGATTCAAGAGAATCCCATAGTTCTTTTGCAGATTCGAAATTTTGATGGATATCAAAAAGAGAGTAAGACATACCATTGAGAATATGACCACGACATATGTAATCATCGTTTTCCCACTTTGATCTTCTTCTTGTTGCCTCCAAAGGTTCATCTTCAACAGATTCTGGTAAGACTGGCATGGGTGTACTCAGAACATACACCGCTTTCAGAGTGGTAAGGAGAAACTTCATCTTCTTCTGCCATCTACGAAAATCTTGCCCTTCAAACTTGTTCAGTTTTTCAAACTTACTTGTCATTTCCTTCACAGAATCACCACTTGCCAATGTCACAGAAATACTTTAATGTTTCTAAGAAAATCAGGATAAAATAGCCTTGGAAATTCTGAGAATTGTGGTTTCACTTTCAGATTAAAGTATTTGGGTGGCACTCCCAATCTTTAATCGGATAAGACTCAGAGAGAGACAAGAACAAAGAATGTTTGATGATATTTCGTATGTACCAGAAAATGAGACCAAAAACCAAGTTTTAGATCCTTGTCTGAAAACTGTCATATGACAGTTTTAAACTGTCATAAAACTATAAAAACTGTCATAAAACGAATATATGGATAAGGGTCAAACCAATGGTCAATTATCTGAAAAATCAATTTTCTGATGCATTTTTAATATAGCAACATACCCTATATGGATAAGGGTCAAACCAATGGTCAATTATGTTTTAGATTGTGATTAAAATCCTTCCAGGAAGGGGGCAGTTTGTCAATGATCACAGCCACAGAAATGGCTTCATCCATTTTCAGATTGTGTTGAGCAAACAGTCCCAAAATCCTTAAAATTTCATGGAATTGTTCCATAACAGGCCTGGAGTCAATCATCTTGTAACCCATAATGTTAGTAACAAGAAACTTCTTACTAGAAGCATCTTCAGCCATGTACTTAGATTCAAGAGAATCCCATAGTTCTTTTGCAGATTCGAAATTTTGATAGATATCAAAAAGAGAGTCAGACATACCATTGAGAATAAGACCACGACATATGTAATCATTATTTTCCCACTTTGATCTTCTTCTTGTTGCCTCTAAAGGTTCATCTTCAACAGATTCTGGTAAGACTGGCATGGGTGTACTCAGAACATACACCGCTTTCAGAGTGGTAAGCAGAAACTTCATCTTCTTCTGCCATCTACGAAAATCTTACCCTTCAAACTTGTTCAGTTTTCAAACTTACTTGTCATTTCCTTCACAGTATCACCACTTGCCATGATCACAGAAATACTTTAATCTTTGAAAGAAAATCGGGATAAAATAGCCTTGGAAATTCTGAGAATTGTGGTTTCACTTTCAGATTAAAGTATTTGGGTGGCACTCCCAATCTTTAATCGGATAAGACTCAGAGATAGACAAGAACAAAGAATGTTTGATGATATTTCGTATGTACCAGAAAATGAGACCAAAAACCAACTTTTAGATCCTTGTCTGAAAACTGTCATATGACAGTTTTAAACTGTCATAAAACTATAAAAACTATCATAAAACGGATATATGGATAAGGGTCAAACCAATGGTCAATTATCTGAAAAATCAATTTTCTGATGCATTTTTAATATAGCAACATACCCTATATGGATAAGGGTCAAACCAATGGTCAATTATGTTTTAGATTGTGTTTAAAATCCTTCCAGGAAGGGGGCAGTTTGTCAATGATCACAACCACAGAAATGGCTTCATCCATTTTCAGATTGTGTTGAGCAAACAGTCCCAAAATCCTTAAAATTTCATGGAATTGTTCCATAACAGGCCTGGAGTCAATCATCTTGTAACCCATAAAGTTAGTAACAAGAAACTTCTTACTAGAAGCATCTTCAGCCATGTACTTAGATTCAAGAGAATCCCATAGTTCTTTTGCAGATTCGAAATTTTGATGGATATCAAAAAGAGAGTCACACATACCATTGAGAATATGACCACGACATATGTAATCATCGTTTTCCCACTTTGATCTTCTTCTTGTTGCCTCCAAAGGTTCATCTTCAACAGATTCTGGTAAGACTGGCATGGGTGTACTCAGAACATACACCGCTTTCAGAGTGGTAAGGAGAAACTTCATCTTCTTCTGCCATCTACGAAAATCTTGCCCTTCAAACTTGTTCAGTTTTTCAAACTTACTTGTCATTTCCTTCACAGAATCACCACTTGCCATGATCACATAAATACTTTAATGTTTCTAAGAAAATCAGGATAAAATAGCCTTGGAAATTCTGAGAATTGTGGTTTCACTTTCAGATTAAAGTATTTGGGTGGCACTCCCAATCTTTAATCGGATAAGACTCAGAGAGAGACAAGAACAAAGAATGTTTGATGATATTTCGTATGTACCAGAAAATGAGACCAAAAACCAAGTTTTAGATCCTTGTCTGAAAACTGTCATATGACAGTTTTAAACTATCATAAAACTATAAAAACTGTCATAAAACGGATATATGGATAAGGGTCAAACCAATGGTCAATTATCTGAAAAATCAATTTTCTGATGCATTTTTAATATATCAACATACCCTCTATGGATAAGGGTCAAACCAATGGTCAATTATGTTTTAGATTGTGTTTAAAATCCTTCCAGGAAGGGGGCAGTTTGTCAATGATCACAACCACAGAAATGGCTTCATCCATTTTCAGATTGTGTTGAGCAAACAGTCCCAAAATCCTTAAAATTTCATGGAATTGTTCCATAACAGGCCTGGAGTCAATCATCTTGTAACCCATAAAGTTAGTAACAAGAAACTTCTTACTAGAAGCATCTTCAGCCATGTACTTAGATTCAAGAGAATCCCATAGTTCTTTTGCAGATTCGAAATTTTGATGGATATCAAAAAGAGAGTCAGACATACCATTGAGAATATGACCACGACATATGTAATCATCGTTTTCCCACTTTGATCTTCTTCTTGTTGCCTCCAAAGGTTCATCTTCAACAGATTCTGGTAAGACTGGCATGGGTGTACTCAGAACATACACCGCTTTCAGAGTGGTAAGGAGAAACTTCATCTTCTTCTGCCATCTACGAAAATCTTGCCCTTCAAACTTGTTCAGTTTTTCAAACTTACTTGTCATTTCCTTCACAGAATCACCACTTGCCATGATCACAGAAATACTTTAATGTTTCTAAGAAAATCAGGATAAAATAGCCTTGGAAATTCTGAGAATTGTGGTTTCACTTTCAGATTAAAGTATTTGGGTGGCACTCCCAATCTTTAATCGGATAAGACTCAGAGAGAGACAAGAACAAAGAATGTTTGATGATATTTCGTATGTACCAGAAAATGAGACCAAAAACCAAGTTTTAGATCCTTGTCTGAAAACTGCCATATGACAGTTTTAAACTGTCATAAAACTATAAAAACTGTCATAAAACGAATATATGGATAAGGGTCAAACCAATGGTCAATTATCTGAAAAATCAATTTTCTGATGCATTTTTAATATAGCAACATACCCTATATGGATAAGGGTCAAACCAATGGTCAATTATGTTTTAGATTGTGATTAAAATCCTTCCAGGAAGGGGGCAGTTTGTCAATGATCACAGCCACAGAAATGGCTTCATCCATTTTCAGATTGTGTTGAGCAAACAGTCCCAAAATCCTTAAAATTTCATGGAATTGTTCCATAACAGGCCTGGAGTCAATCATCTTGTAACCCATAACGTTAGTAACAAGAAACTTCTTACTAGAAGCATCTTCAGCCATGTACTTAGATTCAAGAGAATCCCATAGTTCTTTTGCAGATTCGAAATTTTGATAGATATCAAAAAGAGAGTCAGACATACCATTGAGAATAAGACCACGACATATGTAATCATTATTTTCCCACTTTGATCTTCTTCTTGTTGCCTCTAAAGGTTCATCTTCAACAGATTCTGGTAAGACTGGCATGGGTGTACTTAGAACATACACCGCTTTCAGAGTGGTAAGCAGAAACTTCATCTTCTTCTGCCATCTACGAAAATCTTACCCTTCAAACTTGTTCAGTTTTCAAACTTACTTGTCATTTCCTTCACAGTATCACCACTTGCCATGATCACAGAAATACTTTAATCTTTGAAAGAAAATCGGGATAAAATAGCCTTGGAAATTCTGAGAATTGTGGTTTCACTTTCAGATTAAAGTATTTGGGTGGCACTCCCAATCTTTAATCGGATAAGACTCAGAGATAGACAAGAACAAAGAATGTTTGATGATATTTCGTATGTACCAGAAAATGAGACCAAAAACCAACTTTTAGATCCTTGTCTGAAAACTGTCATATGACAGTTTTAAACTGTCATAAAACTATAAAAACTATCATAAAACGGATATATGGATAAGGGTCAAACCAATGGTCAATTATCTGAAAAATCAATTTTCTGATGCATTTTTAATATAGCAACATACCCTATATGGATAAGGGTCAAACCAATGGTCAATTATGTTTTAGATTGTGTTTAAAATCCTTCCAGGAAGGGGGCAGTTTGTCAATGATCACAACCACAGAAATGGCTTCATCCATTTTCAGATTGTGTTGAGCAAACAGTCCCAAAATCCTTAAAATTTCATGGAATTGTTCCATAACAGGCCTGGAGTCAATCATCTTGTAACCCATAAAGTTAGTAACAAGAAACTTCTTACTAGAAGCATCTTCAGCCATGTACTTAGATTCAAGAGAATCCCATAGTTCTTTTGCAGATTCGAAATTTTGATGGATATCAAAAAGAGAGTCACACATACCATTGAGAATATGACCACGACATATGTAATCATCGTTTTCCCACTTTGATCTTCTTCTTGTTGCCTCCAAAGGTTCATCTTCAATAGATTCTGGTAAGACTGGCATGGGTGTACTCAGAACATACACCGCTTTCAGAGTGGTAAGGAGAAACTTCATCTTCTTCTGCCATCTACGAAAATCTTGCCCTTCAAACTTGTTCAGTTTTTCAAACTTACTTGTCATTTCCTTCACAGAATCACCACTTGCCATGATCACAGAAATACTTTAATGTTTCTAAGAAAATCAGGATAAAATAGCCTTGGAAATTCTGAGAATTGTGGTTTCACTTTCAGATTAAAGTATTTGGGTGGCACTCCCAATCTTTAATCGGATAAGACTCAGAGAGAGACAAGAACAAAGAATGTTTGATGATATTTCGTATGTACCAGAAAATGAGACCAAAAACCAAGTTTTAGATCCTTGTCTGAAAACTGTCATATGACAGTTTTAAACTGTCATAAAACTATAAAAACTGTCATAAAACGAATATATGGATAAGGGTCAAACCAATGGTCAATTATCTGAAAAATCAATTTTCTGATGCATTTTTAATATAGCAACATACCCTATATGGATAAGGGTCAAACCAATGGTCAATTATGTTTTAGATTGTGATTAAAATCCTTCCAGGAAGGGGGCAGTTTGTCAATGATCACAGCCACAGAAATGGCTTCATCCATTTTCAGATTGTGTTGAGCAAACAGTCCCAAAATCCTTAAAATTTCATGGAATTGTTCCATAACAGGCCTGGAGTCAATCATCTTGTAACCCATAACGTTAGTAACAAGAAACTTCTTACTAGAAGCATCTTCAGCCATGTACTTAGATTCAAGAGAATCCCATAGTTCTTTTGCAGATTCGAAATTTTGATAGATATCAAAAAGAGAGTCAGACATACCATTGAGAATAAGACCACGACATATGTAATCATTATTTTCCCACTTTGATCTTCTTCTTGTTGCCTCTAAAGGTTCATCTTCAACAGATTCTGGTAAGACTGGCATGGGTGTACTTAGAACATACACCGCTTTCAGAGTGGTAAGCAGAAACTTCATCTTCTTCTGCCATCTACGAAAATCTTACCCTTCAAACTTGTTCAGTTTTCAAACTTACTTGTCATTTCCTTCACAGTATCACCACTTGCCATGATCACAGAAATACTTTAATCTTTGAAAGAAAATCGGGATAAAATAGCCTTGGAAATTCTGAGAATTGTGGTTTCACTTTCAGATTAAAGTATTTGGGTGGCACTCCCAATCTTTAATCGGATAAGACTCAGAGATAGACAAGAACAAAGAATGTTTGATGATATTTCGTATGTACCAGAAAATGAGACCAAAAACCAACTTTTAGATCCTTGTCTGAAAACTGTCATATGACAGTTTTAAACTGTCATAAAACTATAAAAACTATCATAAAACGGATATATGGATAAGGGTCAAACCAATGGTCAATTATCTGAAAAATCAATTTTCTGATGCATTTTTAATATAGCAACATACCCTATATGGATAAGGGTCAAACCAATGGTCAATTATGTTTTAGATTGTGTTTAAAATCCTTCCAGGAAGGGGGCAGTTTGTCAATGATCACAACCACAGAAATGGCTTCATCCATTTTCAGATTGTGTTGAGCAAACAGTCCCAAAATCCTTAAAATTTCATGGAATTGTTCCATAACAGGCCTGGAGTCAATCATCTTGTAACCCATAAAGTTAGTAACAAGAAACTTCTTACTAGAAGCATCTTCAGCCATGTACTTAGATTCAAGAGAATCCCATAGTTCTTTTGCAGATTCGAAATTTTGATGGATATCAAAAAGAGAGTCACACATACCATTGAGAATATGACCACGACATATGTAATCATCGTTTTCCCACTTTGATCTTCTTCTTGTTGCCTCCAAAGGTTCATCTTCAATAGATTCTGGTAAGACTGGCATGGGTGTACTCAGAACATACACCGCTTTCAGAGTGGTAAGGAGAAACTTCATCTTCTTCTGCCATCTACGAAAATCTTGCCCTTCAAACTTGTTCAGTTTTTCAAACTTACTTGTCATTTCCTTCACAGAATCACCACTTGCCATGATCACAGAAATACTTTAATGTTTCTAAGAAAATCAGGATAAAATAGCCTTGGAAATTCTGAGAATTGTGGTTTCACTTTCAGATTAAAGTATTTGGGTGGCACTCCCAATCTTTAATCGGATAAGACTCAGAGAGAGACAAGAACAAAGAATGTTTGATGATATTTCGTATGTACCAGAAAATGAGACCAAAAACCAAGTTTTAGATCCTTGTCTGAAAACTGTCATATGACAGTTTTAAACTGTCATAAAACTATAAAAACTGTCATAAAACGGATATATGGATAAGGGTCAAACCAATGGTCAATTATCTGAAAAATCAATTTTCTGATGCATTTTTAATATAGCAACATACCCTATATGGATAAGGGTCAAACCAATGGTCAATTATGTTTTAGATTGTGATTAAAATCCTTCTAGGAAGGGGGCAGTTTGTCAGAAATGGCTTCATCCATTTTCAGATTGTGTTGAGCAAACTGTCCCAAAATCCTTAAAATTTCATGGAATTGTTCCATAACAGGCCTGGAGTCAATCATCTTGTAACCCATAAAGTTACTAACAAGAAACTTCTTACTAGAAGCATCTTCAGCCATGTACTTGGATTCAAGAGAATCCCATAGTTCTTTTGCAGATTCGAAATTTTGATAGATATCAAAAAGAGAGTCAGACATACCATTGAGAATAAGACCACGACATATGTAATCATTATTTTCCCACTTTGATCTTCTTCTTGTTGCCTCTAAAGGTTCATCTTCAACAGATTCTGCTAAGACTGGCATGGGTGTACTCAGAACATACACCGCTTTCAGAGTGGTAAGCAGAAACTTCATCTTCTTCTGCCATCTACGAAAATCTTACCCTTCAAACTTGTTCAGTTTTCAAACTTACTTGTCATTTCCTTCACAGTATCACCACTTGCCATGATCACAGAAATACTTTAATCTTTGAAAGAAAATCGGGATAAAATAGCCTTGGAAATTCTGAGAATTGTGGTTTCACTTTCAGATTAAAGTATTTGGGTGGCACTCCCAATCTTTAATCGGATAAGACTCAGAGATAGACAAGAACAAAGAATGTTTGATGATATTTCGTATGTACCAGAAAATGAGACCAAAAACCAACTTTTAGATCCTTGTCTGAAAACTGCCATATGACAGTTTTAAACTGTCATAAAACTATAAAAACTGTCATAAAACGGATATATGGATAAGGGTCAAACCAATGGTCAATTATCTGAAAAATCAATTTTCTTATGCATTTTTAATATAGCAACATACCCTATATGGATAAGGGTCATACCAATGGTCAATTATGTTTTAGATTGTGTTTAAAATCCTTCCAGGAAGGGGGCAGTTTGTCAATGATCACAGCCACAGAAATGGCTTCATCCATTTTCAGATTGTGTTGAACAAACTGTCCCAAAATCCTTAAAATTTCATGGAATTGTTCCATAACAGGCCTGGAGTCAATCATCTTGTAACCCATAAAGTTACTAACAAGAAATTTCTTACTAGAAGCATCTTCAGCCATGTACTTGGATTCAAGAGAATCCCATAGTTCTTTTGCAGATTCGAAATTTTGATAGATATCAAAAAGAGAGTCAGACATACCATTGAGAATAAGACCACGACATATGTAATCATCATTTTCCCACTTTGATCTTCATCTTGTTGCCTCTAAAGGTTCATCTTCAACAGATTCTGGTAAGACTGGCATGGGTGTACTCAGAACATACACCGCTTTCAGAGTGGTAAGGAGAAACTTCATCTTCTTCTACCATCTACGAAAATCTTGCCCTTGAAACATGTTCAGTTTTTCAAACTTACTTGTCATTTCCTTCACAGAATCACCACTTGCCATGATCATAGAAATACTTTAATGTTTGTAAGAAAATCAGGATAAAATAGCCTTGGAAATTCTGACAATTATGGTTTCACTTTCAGATTAAAGTATTTGGGTGGCACTCCCAATCTTTAATCGGATAAGACTCAGAGAGAGACAAGAACAAAGAATGTTTGATGATATTTCGTATGTACCAGAAAATGAGACCAAAAACCAAGTTTTAGATCCTTGTCTGAAAACTGTCATATGACAGTTTTAAACTATCATAAAACTATAAAAACTGTCATAAAACGGATATATGGATAAGGGTCAAACCAATGGTCAATTATCTGAAAAATCAATTTTCTGATGCATTTTTAATATATCAACATACCCTCTATGGATAAGGGTCAAACCAATGGTCAATTATGTTTTAGATTGTGTTTAAAATCCTTCCAGGAAGGGGGCAGTTTGTCAATGATCACAACCACAGAAATGGCTTCATCCATTTTCAGATTGTGGTGAGCAAACAGTCCCAAAATCCTTAAAATTTCATGGAATTGTTCCATAACAGGCCTGGAGTCAATCATCTTGTAACCCATAAAGTTAGTAACAAGAAACTTCTTACTAGAAGCATCTTCAGCCATGTACTTAGATTCAAGAGAATCCCATAGTTCTTTTGCAGATTCGAAATTTTGATGGATATCAAAAAGAGAGTCAGACATACCATTGAGAATATGACCACGACATATGTAATCATCGTTTTCCCACTTTGATCTTCTTCTTGTTGCCTCCAAAGGTTCATCTTCAACAGATTCTGGTAAGACTGGCATGGGTGTACTCAGAACATACACCGCTTTCAGAGTGGTAAGGAGAAACTTCATCTTCTTCTGCCATCTACGAAAATCTTGCCCTTCAAACTTGTTCAGTTTTTCAAACTTACTTGTCATTTCCTTCACAGAATCACCACTTGCCATGATCACAGAAATACTTTAATGTTTCTAAGAAAATCAGGATAAAATAGCCTTGGAAATTCTGAGAATTGTGGTTTCACTTTCAGATTAAAGTATTTGGGTGGCACTCCCAATCTTTAATCGGATAAGACTCAGAGAGAGACAAGAACAAAGAATGTTTTTATGATATTTCGTATGTACCAGAAAATGAGACCAAAAACCAAGTTTTAGATCCTTGTCTGAAAACTGTCATATGACAGTTTTAAACTGTCATAAAACTATAAAAACTGTCATAAAACGGATATATGGATAAGGGTCAAACCAATGGTCAATTATCTGAAAAATCAATTTTCTGATGCATTTTTAATATAGCAACATACCCTATATGGATAAGGGTCAAACCAATGGTCAATTATGTTTTAGATTGTGATTAAAATCCTTCCAGGAAGGGGGCAGTTTGTCAATGATCACAGCCACAGAAATGGCTTCATCCATTTTCAGATTGTGTTGAGCAAACTGTCCCAAAATCCTTAAAATTTCATGGAATTGTTCCATAACAGGCCTGGAGTCAATCATCTTGTAACCCATAAAGTTACTAACAAGAAACTTCTTGATAGAAGCATCTTCAGCCATGTACTTGGATTCAAGAGAATCCCATAGTTCTTTTGCAGATTCGAAATTTTGATAGATATCAAAAAGAGAGTCAGACATACCATTGAGAATAAGACCACGACATATGTAATCATTATTTTCCCACTTTGATCTTCTTCTTGTTGCCTCTAAAGGTTCATCTTCAACAGATTCTGGTAAGACTGGCATGGGTGTACTCAGAACATACACCGCTTTCAGAGTGGTAAGCAGAAACTTCATCTTCTTCTGCCATCTACGAAAATCTTACCCTTCAAACTTGTTCAGTTTTCAAACTTACTTGTCATTTCCTTCACAGTATCACCACTTGCCATGATCACAGAAATACTTTAATCTTTGAAAGAAAATCGGGATAAAATAGCCTTGGAAATTCTGAGAATTGTGGTTTCACTTTCAGATTAAAGTATTTGGGTGGCACTCCCAATCTTTAATCGGATAAGACTCAGAGATAGACAAGAACAAAGAATGTTTGATGATATTTCGTATGTACCAGAAAATGAGACCAAAAACCAACTTTTAGATCCTTGTCTGAAAACTGTCATATGACAGTTTTAAACTGTCATAAAACTATAAAAACTGTCATAAAACGGATATATGGATAAGGGTCAAACCAATGGTCAATTATCTGAAAAATCAATTTTCTTATGCATTTTTAATATAGCAACATACCCTATATGGATAAGGGTCAAACCAATGGTCAATTATGTTTTAGATTGTGTTTAAAATCCTTCCAGGAAGGGGGCAGTTTGTCAATGATCACAGCCACATAAATGGCTTCATCCATTTTCAGATTGTGTTGAACAAACTGTCCCAAAATCCTTAAAATTTCATGGAATTGTTCCATAACAGGCCTGGAGTCAATCATCTTGTAACCCATAAAGTTACTAACAAGAAACTTCTTACTAGAAGCATCTTCAGCCATGTACTTGGATTCAAGAGAATCCCATAGTTCTTTTGCAGATTCGAAATTTTGATAGATATCAAAAAGAGAGTCAGACATACCATTGAGAATAAGACCACGACATATGTAATCATTATTTTCCCACTTTGATCTTCTTCTTGTTGCCTCTAAAGGTTCATCTTCAACAGATTCTGCTAAGACTGGCATGGGTGTACTCAGAACATACACCGCTTTCAGAGTGGTAAGCAGAAACTTCATCTTCTTCTGCCATCTACGAAAATCTTACCCTTCAAACTTGTTCAGTTTTCAAACTTACTTGTCATTTCCTTCACAGTATCACCACTTGCCATGATCACAGAAATACTTTAATCTTTGAAAGAAAATCGGGATAAAATAGCCTTGGAAATTCTGAGAATTGTGGTTTCACTTTCAGATTAAAGTATTTGGGTGGCACTCCCAATCTTTAATCGGATAAGACTCAGAGATAGACAAGAACAAAGAATGTTTGATGATATTTCATATGTACCAGAAAATGAGACCAAAAACCAACTTTTAGATCCTTGTCTGAAAACTGCCATATGACAGTTTTAAACTGTCATAAAACTATAAAAACTGTCATAAAACGGATATATGGATAAGGGTCAAACCAATGGTCAATTATCTGAAAAATCAATTTTCTTATGCATTTTTAATATAGCAACATACCCTATATGGATAAGGGTCATACCAATGGTCAATTATGTTTTAGATTGTGTTTAAAATCCTTCCAGGAAGGGGGCAGTTTGTCAATGATCACAGCCACAGAAATGGCTTCATCCATTTTCAGATTGTGTTGAACAAACTGTCCCAAAATCCTTAAAATTTCATGGAATTGTTCCATAACAGGCCTGGAGTCAATCATCTTGTAACCCATAAAGTTACTAACAAGAAACTTCTTACTAGAAGCATCTTCAGCCATGTACTTGGATTCAAGAGAATCCCATAGTTCTTTTGTAGATTCGAAATTTTGATAGATATCAAAAAGAGAGTCAGACATACCATTGAGAATAAGACCACGACATATGTAATCATCATTTTCCCACTTTGATCTTCATCTTGTTGCCTCTAAAGGTTCATCTTCAACAGATTCTGGTAAGACTGGCATGGGTGTACTCAGAACATACACCGCTTTCAGAGTGGTAAGGAGAAACTTCATCTTCTTCTACCATCTACGAAAATCTTGCCCTTGAAACTTGTTCAGTTTTTCAAACTTACTTGTCATTTCCTTCACAGAATCACCACTTGCCATGATCACAGAAATACTTTAATGTTTGTAAGAAAATCAGGATAAAATAGCCTTGGAAATTCTGACAATTGTGGTTTCACTTTCAGATTAAAGTATTTGGGTGGCACTCCCAATCTTTAATCGGATAAGACTCAGAGAGAGACAAGAACAAAGAATGTTTGATGATATTTCGTATGTACCAGAAAATGAGACCAAAAACCAAGTTTTAGATCCTTGTCTGAAAACTGTCATATGACAGCTTTAAACTATCATAAAACTATAAAAACTGTCATAAAACGGATATATGGATAAGGGTCAAACCAATGGTCAATTATCTGAAAAATCAATTTTCTGATGCATTTTTAATATATCAACATACCCTCTATGGATAAGGGTCAAACCAATGGTCAATTATGTTTTAGATTGTGTTTAAAATCCTTCCAGGAAGGGGGCAGTTTGTCAATGATCACAACCACAGAAATGGCTTCATCCATTTTCAGATTGTGTTGAGCAAACAGTCCCAAAATCCTTAAAATTTCATGGAATTGTTCCATAACAGGCCTGGAGTCAATCATCTTGTAACCCATAAAGTTAGTAACAAGAAACTTCTTACTAGAAGCATCTTCAGCCATGTACTTAGATTCAAGAGAATCCCATAGTTCTTTTGCAGATTCGAAATTTTGATGGATATCAAAAAGAGAGTCAGACATACCATTGAGAATATGACCACGACATATGTAATCATCGTTTTCCCACTTTGATCTTCTTCTTGTTGCCTCCAAAGGTTCATCTTCAACAGATTCTGGTAAGACTGGCATGGGTGTACTCAAAACATACACCGCTTTCAGAGTGGTAAGGAGAAACTTCATCTTCTTCTACCATCTACGAAAATCTTGCCCTTCAAACTTGTTCAGTTTTTCAAACTTACTTGTCATTTCCTTCACAGAATCACCACTTGCCATGATCACAGAAATACTTTAATGTTTCTAAGAAAATCAGGATAAAATAGCCTTGGAAATTCTGAGAATTGTGGTTTCACTTTCAGATTAAAGTATTTGGGTGGCACTCCCAATCTTTAATCGGATAAGACTCAGAGAGAGACAAGAACAAAGAATGTTTGATGATATTTCGTATGTACCAGAAAATGAGACCAAAAACCAAGTTTTAGATCCTTGTCTGAAAACTGTCATATGACAGTTTTAAACTGTCATAAAACTATAAAAACTGTCATAAAACGGATATATGGATAAGGGTCAAACCAATGGTCAATTATCTGAAAAATCAATTTTCTGATGCATTTTTAATATAGCAACATACCCTATATGGATAAGGGTCAAACCAATGGTCAATTATGTTTTAGATTGTGATTAAAATCCTTCCAGGAAGGGGGCAGTTTGTCAATGATCACAGCCACAGAAATGGCTTCATCCATTTTTAGATTGTGTTGAGCAAACTGTCCCAAAATCCTTAAAATTTCATGGAATTGTTCCATAACAGGCCTGGAGTCAATCATCTTGTAACCCATAAAGTTACTAACAAGAAACTTCTTACTAGAAGCATCTTCAGCCATGTACTTGGATTCAAGAGAATCCCATAGTTCTTTTGCAGATTCGAAATTTTGATAGATATCAAAAAGAGAGTCAGACATACCATTGAGAATAAGACCACGACATATGTAATCATTATTTTCCCACTTTGATCTTCTTCTTGTTGCCTCTAAAGGTTCATCTTCAACAGATTCTGGTAAGACTGGCATGGGTGTACTCAGAACATACACCGCTTTCAGAGTGGTAAGCAGAAACTTCATCTTCTTCTGCCATCTACGAAAATCTTACCCTTCAAACTTGTTCAGTTTTCAAACTTACTTGTCATTTCCTTCACAGTATCACCACTTGCCATGATCACAGAAATACTTTAATCTTTGAAAGAAAATCGGGATAAAATAGCCTTGGAAATTCTGAGAATTGTGGTTTCACTTTCAGATTAAAGTATCTGGGTGGCACTCCCAATCTTTAATCGGATAAGACTCAGAGATAGACAAGAACAAAGAATGTTTGATGATATTTCGTATGTACCAGAAAATGAGACCAAAAACCAACTATTAGATCCTTGTCTGAAAACTGCCATATGACAGTTTTAAACTGTCATAAAACTATAAAAACTGTCATAAAACGGATATATGGATAAGGGTCAAACCAATGGTCAATTATCTGAAAAATCAATTTTCTTATGCATTTTTAATATAGCAACATACCCTATATGGATAAGGGTCAAACCAATGGTCAATTATGTTTTAGATTGTGTTTAAAATCCTTCCAGGAAGGGGGCAGTTTGTCAATGATCACAGCCACAGAAATGGCTTCATCCATTTTCAGATTGTGTTGAACAAACTGTCCCAAAATCCTTAAAATTTCATGGAATTGTTCCATAACAGGCCTGGAGTCAATCATCTTGTAACCCATAAAGTTACTAACAAGAAACTTCTTACTAGAAGCATCTTCAGCCATGTACTTGGATTCAAGAGAATCCCATAGTTCTTTTGCAGATTCGAAATTTTGATAGATATCAAAAAGAGAGTCAGACATACCATTGAGAATAAGACCACGACATATGTAATCATCATTTTCCCACTTTGATCTTCATCTTGTTGCCTCTAAAGGTTCATCTTCAACAGATTCTGGTAAGACTGGCATGGGTGTACTCAGAACATACACCGCTTTCAGAGTGGTAAGGAGAAACTTCATCTTCTTCTACCATCTACGAAAATCTTGCCCTTCAAACTTGTTCAGTTTTTCAAACTTACGTGTCATTTCCTTCACAGAATCACCACTTGCCATGATCACAGAAATACTTTAATTTTTCTAAGAAAATCAGGATAAAATAGCCTTGGAAATTCTGAGAATTGTGGTTTCACTTTCAGATTAAAGTATTTGGGTGGCACTCCCAATCTTTAATCGGATAAGACACAGAGAGAGAGACAAGAACAAAGAATGTTTGATGATATTTCGTATGTACCAGAAAATGAGACCAAAAACCAAGTTTTAGATCCTTGTCTGAAAACTGTCATATGACAGTTTTAAACTGTCATAAAACTATAAAAACTGTCATAAAACGGATATATGGATAAGGGTCAAACCAATGGTCAATTATCTGAAAAATCAATTTTCTGATGCATTTTTAATATAGCAACATACCCTATATGGATAAGGGTCAAACCAATGGTCAATTATGTTTTAGATTGTGATTAAAATCCTTCCAGGAAGGGGGCAGTTTGTCAATGATCACAGCCACAGAAATGGCTTCATCCATTTTCAGATTGTGTTGAGCAAACTGTCCCAAAATCCTTAAAATTTCATGGAATTGTTCCATAACAGGCCTGGAGTCAATCATCTTGTAACCCATAAAGTTACTAACAAGAAACTTCTTACTAGAAGCATCTTCAGCCATGTACTTGGATTCAAGAGAATCCCATAGTTCTTTTGCAGATTCGAAATTTTGATAGATATAAAAAAGAGAGTCAGACATACCATTGAGAATAAGACCACGACATATGTAATCATTATTTTCCCACTTTGATCTTCTTCTTGTTGCCTCTAAAGGTTCATCTTCAACAGATTCTGGTAAGACTGGCATGGGTGTACTCAGAACATACACCGCTTTCAGAGTGGTAAGCAGAAACTTCATCTTCTTCTGCCATCTACGAAAATCTTACCCTTCAAACTTGTTCAGTTTTCAAACTTACTTGTCATTTCCTTCACAGTATCACCACTTGCCATGATCACAGAAATACTTTAATCTTTGAAAGAAAATCGGGATAAAATAGCCTTGGAAATTCTGAGAATTGTGGTTTCACTTTCAGATTAAAGTATTTGGGTGGCACTCCCAATCTTTAATCGGATAAGACTCAGAGATAGACAAGAACAAAGAATGTTTGATGATATTTCGTATGTACCAGAAAATGAGACCAAAAACCAACTTTTAGATCCTTGTCTGAAAACTGCCATATGACAGTTTTAAACTGTCATAAAACTATAAAAACTGTCATAAAACGGATATATGGATAAGGGTCAAACCAATGGTCAATTATCTGAAAAATCAATTTTCTTATGCATTTTTAATATAGCAACATACCCTATATGGATAAGGGTCAAACCAATGGTCAATTATGTTTTAGATTGTGTTTAAAATCCTTCCAGGAAGGGGGCAGTTTGTCAATGATCACAGCCACAGAAATGGCTTCATCCATTTTCAGATTGTGTTGAACAAACTGTCCCAAAATCCTTAAAATTTCATGGAATTGTTCCATAACAGGCCTGGAGTCAATCATCTTGTATCCCATAAAGTTACTAACAAGAAACTTCTTACTAGAAGCATCTTCAGCCATGTACTTGGATTCAAGAGAATCCCATAGTTCTTTTGCAGATTCGAAATTTTGATAGATATCAAAAAGAGAGTCAGACATACCATTGAGAATAAGACCACGACATATGTAATCATCATTTTCCCACTTTGATCTTCATCTTGTTGCCTCTAAAGGTTCATCTTCAACAGATTCTGGTAAGACTGGCATGGGTGTACTCAGAACATACACAACTTTCAGAGTGGTAAGGAGAAACTTCATCTTCTTCTACCATCTACGAAAATCTTGCCCTTGAAACTTGTTCAGTTTTTCAAACTTACTTGTCATTTCCTTCACAGAATCACCACTTGCCATGATCACAGAAATACTTTAATGTTTGTAAGAAAATCAGGATAAAATAGCCTTGGAAATTCTGACAATTGTGGTTTCACTTTCAGATTAAAGTATTTGGGTGGCACTCCCAATCTTTAATCGGATAAGACTCAGAGAGAGACAAGAACAAAGAATGTTTGATGATATTTCGTATGTACCAGAAAATGAGACCAAAAACCAAGTTTTAGATCCTTGTCTGAAAACTGTCATATGACAGTTTTAAACTATCATAAAACTATAAAAACTGTCATAAAACGGATATATGGATAAGGGTCAAACCAATGGTCAATTATCTGAAAAATCAATTTTCTGATGCATTTTTAATATAGCAACATACCCTCTATGGATAAGGGTCAAACCAATGGTCAATTATGTTTTAGATTGTGATTAAAATCCTTCCAGGAAGGGGGCAGTTTGTCAATGATCACAGGCACAGAAATGGCTTCATCCATTTTCAGATTGTGTTGAGTAAACTGTCCCAAAATCCTTAACATTTCATGGAATTGTTCCATAACAGGCCTGGAGTCAATCATCTTGTAACCCATAAAGTTACTAACATGAAACTTCTTACTAGAAGCATCTTCAGCCATGTACTTGAATTCAAGAGAATCCCATAGTTCTTTTGCGTATTCGAAATTTTGATAGATATCAAAAAGAGAGTCAGACATAACATTGAGAATATGACCACGACATATGTAATCATCATTTTCCCACTTTGATCTTCTTCTTGTTGCCTCCAAAGGTTCATCTTCAACAGATTCTGGTAAGACTGGCATGGGTGTACTCAGAACATACACCGCTTTCAGAGTGGTAAGGAGAAACTTCATCTTCTTCTGCCATCTACGAAAATCTTGCCCTTGAAACTTGTTCAGTTTTTCAAACTTACTTGTCATTTCCTTCACAGAATCACCACTTGCCATGATCACAGAAATACTTTAATGTTTCTAAGAAAATCAGGATAAAATAGCCTTGGAAATTCTGAGAATTGTGGTTTCACTTTCAGATTAAAGTATTTGGGTGGCACTCCCAATCTTTAATCGGATAAGACTCAGAGAGAGACAAGAACAAAGAATGTTTGATGATATTTCGTATGTACCAGAAAATGAGACCAAAAACCAAGTTTTAGATCCTTGTCTGAAAACTGTCATATGACAGTTTTAAACTGTCATAAAACTATAAAAACTCTCATAAAACAGATATATGGATAAGGGTCAAACCAATGGTCAATTATCTGAAAAATCAATTTTCTGATGCATTTTTAATATAGCAACATAGCCTATATGGATAAGGGTCAAACCAATGGTCAATTATGTTTTACATTGTGTTTAAAATCCTTCCAGGAAGGGGGCAGTTTGTCAATGATCACAGCCACATAAATGGCTTCATCCATTTTCAGATTGTGTTGAGCAAACTGTCCCAAAATCCTTAAAATTTCATGGAATTGTTCCATAACAGGCCTGGAGTCAATCATCTTGTAACCCATAAAGTTACTAACAAGAAACTTCTTACTAGAAGCATCTTCAGCCATGTACTTGGATTCAAGAGAATCCCATAGTTCTTTTGCAGATTCGAAATTTTGATAGATATCAAAAAGAGAGTCAGACATACCATTGAGAATAAGACCACGACATATGTAATCATCATTTTCCCACTTTGATCTTCTTCTTGTTGCCTCCAAAGGTTCATCTTCAACAGATTCTGGTAAGACTGGCATGGGTGTACTCAGAACATACACCGCTTTCAGAGTGGTAAGGAGAAACTTCATCTTCTTCTGCCATCTACGAAAATCTTGCCCTTGAAACTTGTTCAGTTTTTCAAACTTACTTGTCATTTCCTTCACAGAATCACCACTTGCCATGATCACAGAAATACTTTAATGTTTGTAAGAAAATCAGGATAAAATAGCCTTGGAAATTCTGACAATTGTGGTTTCACTTTCAGATTAAAGTATTTGGGTGGCACTCCCAATCTTTAATCGGATAAGGCTCAGAGAGAGACAAGAACAAAGAATGTTTGATGATATTTCGTATGTACCAGAAAATGAGACCAAAAACCAAGTTTTAGATCCTTGTCTGAAAACTGTCATAAAACTATAAAAACTGTCATAAAACGGATATATGGATAAGGGTCAAACCAATGGTCAATTATCTGAAAAATCAATTTTCTGATGCATTTTTAATATAGCAACATACCCTATATGGATAAGGGTCAAACCAATAGTCAATTATGTTTTAGATTGTGATTAAAATCCTTCCAGGAAGGGGGCAGTTTGTCAATGATCACAGCCACAGAAATGGCTTCATCCATTTTCAGATTGTGTTGAGTAAACTGTCCCAAAATCCTTAACATTTCATGGAATTGTTCCATAACAGGCCTGGAGTCAATCATCTTGTAATCCATAAAGTTACTAACATGAAACTTCTTACTAGAAGCATCTTTAGCCATGTACTTAGATTCAAGAGAATCCCATAGTTCTTTTGCGTATTCGAAATTTTGATAGATATCAAAAAGAGAGTCAGACATACCATTGAGAATATGACCACGACATATGTAATCATCATTTTCCCACTTTGATCTTCTTCTTGTTGCCTCCAAAGGTTCATCTTCAACAGATTCGGGTAAGACTGGCATGGGTGTACTCAGAACATACACCGCTTTCAGAGTGGTAAGGAGAAACTTCATCTTCTTCTGCCATCTACGAAAATCTTGCCCTTCAAACTTGTTCAGTTTTTCGAACTTACTTGTCATTTCCTTCACAGAATCACCACTTGCCATGATCACAGAAATACTTTAATGTTTCTAAGAAAATCAGGATAAAATAGCCTTGGAAATTCTGAGAATTGTGGTTTCACTTTCAGATTAAAGTATTTGGGTGGCACTCCCAATCTTTAATCGGATAAGACTCAGAGAGAGACAAGAAAAAAGAATGTTTGATGATATTTCGTATGTACCAGAAAATGAGACCAAAAACCAAGTTTTAGATCCTTGTCTGAAAACTGTCATATGACAGTTTTAAACTGTCATAAAACTATAAAAACTGTCATAAAACGGATATATGGATAAGGGTCAAACCAATGGTCAATTATCTGAAAAATCAATTTGCTGATGCATTTTTAATATAGCAACATACCCTATATGGATAAGGGTCAAACCAATGGTCAATTATGTTTTAGATTGTGATTAAAATCCTTCCAGGAAGGGGGCAGTTTGTCAATGATCACAGCCACAGAACTGGCTTCATCCATTTTCAGATTGTGTTGAGTAAACTGTCCCAAAATCCTTAACATTTCATGGAATTGTTCCATAACAGGCCTGGAGTCAATCATCTTGTAACCCATAAAGTTACTAACATGAAACTTCTTACTAGAAGCATCTTCAGCCATGTACTTGGATTCAAGAGAATCCCATAGTTCTTTTGCGTATTCGAAATTTTGATAGATATCAAAAAGAGAGTCAGACATACCGTTGAGAATATGACCACGACATATGTAATCATCATTTTCCCACTTTGATCTTCTTCTTGTTGCCTCCAAAGGTTCATCTTCAACAGATTCTGGTAAGACTGGCATGGGTGTACTCAGAACATACACCGCTTTCAGAGTGGTAAAGAGAAACTTCATCTTCTTCTGCCATCTACGAAAATCTTGCCCTTCAAACTTGTTCAGTTTTTCAAACTTACTTCTCATTTCCTTCACATAATCACCACTTGCCATGATCACAGAAATACTTTAATGTTTCTAAGAAAATCAGGATAAAATAGCCTTGGAAATTCTGAGAATTGTGGTTTCACTTTCAGATTAAAGTATTTGGGTGGCACTCCCAATCTTTAATCGGATAAGACTCAGAGAGAGACAAGAACAAAGAATGTTTGATGATATTTCATATGTACCAGAAAACGAGACCAAAAACCAAGTTTTAGATCCTTGTCTGAAAACTGACATATGACAGTTTTAAACTGTCATAAAACTATAAAAACTGTCATAAAACGGATATATGGATAAGGGTCAAACCAATGGTCAATTATCTGAAAAATCAATTTTCTGATGCATTTTTAATATAGCAACATACCCTATATGGATAAGGGTCAAACCAATGGTCAATTATGTTTGTGATTGTGATTAAAATCCTTCCAGGAAGGGGACAGTTTGTCAATGATCACAGCCACAGAAATGGCTTCATCCTCTTTCAGATTGTGTTGAGTAAACTGTCCCAAAATCCTTAACATTTCATGGAATTGTTCCATAACAGGCCTGGAGTCAATCATCTTGTAACCCATAAAGTTACTAACATGAAACTTCTTACTAGAAGCATCTTCAGCCATGTACTTGGATTCAAGAGAATCCCATAGTTCTTTTGCGTATTCGAAATTTTGATAGATATCAAAAAGAGAGTCAGACATACCATTGAGAATATGACCACGACATATGTAATCATCATTTTCCCACTTTGATCTTCTTCTTGTTGCCTCCAAAGGTTCATCTTCAACAGATTCTGGTAAGACTGGCATGGGTGTACTCAGAACATACACCACTTTCAGAGTGGTAAGGAGAAACTTCATCTTCTTCTGCCATCTACGAAAATCTTACCCTTCAAACTTGTTCAGTTTTCAAACTTACTTGTCATTTCCTTCACAGTATCACCACTTGCCATGATCATAGAAATACTTTAATCTTTGTAAGAAAATCGGGATAAAATAGCCTTGGAAATTCTGAGAATTATGGTTTCACTTTCAGATTAAAGTATTTGGGTGGCACTCCCAATATTTAATCAGATAAGACTCAGAGATAGACAACAACAAAGAATGTTTGATGATATTTCATATGTACCAGAAAATGAGACCAAAAACCAACTTTTAGATCCTTGTCTGAAAACTGTCATAAAACTATAAAAACTGTCATAAAACAGATATATGGATAAGGGTCAAACCAATGGTCAATTATCTGAAAAATCAATTTTCTGATGCATTTTAAATATAGCAACATACCCTATATGGATAAGGGTCAAACCAATGGTCAATTATGTTTTAGATTGTGTTTAAAATCCTTCCAGGAAGGGGGCAGTTTGTCAATGATCACAGCCACAGAAATGGCTTCATCCATTTTCAGATTGTGTTGAGCAAACTGTCCCAAAATCCTTAACATTTCATGGAATTGTTCCATAACAGGCCTGGAGTCAATCATCTTGTAACCCATAAAGTTACTAACAAGAAACTTCTTACTAGAAGCATCTTCATCCATGTACTTGGATTCAAGAGAATCCCATAGTTCTTTTGCAGATTCGAAATTTTGATAGATATCAAAAAGTATTTGGGTGGCACTCCCAATCTTTAATCGGATAAGACTCAGAGAGAGACAAGAACAAAGAATGTTTGATGATATTTCGTATGTACCAGAAAATGAGACCAAAAACCAACTTTTAGATCCTTGTCTGAAAACTGTCATATGACAGTTTTAAACTGTCATAAAACTATAAAAACTGTCATAAAACGGATATATGGATAAGGGTCAAACCAATGGTCAATTATCTGAAAAATCAATTTGCTGATGCATTTTTAATATAGCAACATACCCTATATGGATAAGGGTCAAACCAATGGTCAATTATGTTTTAGATTGTGATTAAAATCCTTCCAGGAAGGGGGCAGTTTGTCAATGATCACAGCCACAGAACTGGCTTCATCCATTTTCAGATTGTGTTGAGTAAACTGTCCCAAAATCCTTAACATTTCATGGAATTGTTCCATAACAGGCCTGGAGTCAATCATCTTGTAACCCATAAAGTTACTAACATGAAACTTCTTACTAGAAGCATCTTCAGCCATGTACTTGGATTCAAGAGAATCCCATAGTTCTTTTGCGTATTCGAAATTTTGATAGATATCAAAAAGAGAGTCAGACATACCGTTGAGAATATGACCACGACATATGTAATCATCATTTTCCCACTTTGATCTTCTTCTTGTTGCCTCCAAAGGTTCATCTTCAACAGATTCTGGTAAGACTGGCATGGGTGTACTCAGAACATACACCGCTTTCAGAGTGGTAAAGAGAAACTTCATCTTCTTCTGCCATCTACGAAAATCTTGCCCTTCAAACTTGTTCAGTTTTTCAAACTTACTTCTCATTTCCTTCACATAATCACCACTTGCCATGATCACAGAAATACTTTAATGTTTCTAAGAAAATCAGGATAAAATAGCCTTGGAAATTCTGAGAATTGTGGTTTCACTTTCAGATTAAAGTATTTGGGTGGCACTCCCAATCTTTAATCGGATAAGACTCAGAGAGAGACAAGAACAAAGAATGTTTGATGATATTTCATATGTACCAGAAAACGAGACCAAAAACCAAGTTTTAGATCCTTGTCTGAAAACTGACATATGACAGTTTTAAACTGTCATAAAACTATAAAAACTGTCATAAAACGGATATATGGATAAGGGTCAAACCAATGGTCAATTATCTGAAAAATCAATTTTCTGATGCATTTTTAATATAGCAACATACCCTATATGGATAAGGGTCAAACCAATGGTCAATTATGTTTGTGATTGTGATTAAAATCCTTCCAGGAAGGGGACAGTTTGTCAATGATCACAGCCACAGAAATGGCTTCATCCTCTTTCAGATTGTGTTGAGTAAACTGTCCCAAAATCCTTAACATTTCATGGAATTGTTCCATAACAGGCCTGGAGTCAATCATCTTGTAACCCATAAAGTTACTAACATGAAACTTCTTACTAGAAGCATCTTCAGCCATGTACTTGGATTCAAGAGAATCCCATAGTTCTTTTGCGTATTCGAAATTTTGATAGATATCAAAAAGAGAGTCAGACATACCATTGAGAATATGACCACGACATATGTAATCATCATTTTCCCACTTTGATCTTCTTCTTGTTGCCTCCAAAGGTTCATCTTCAACAGATTCTGGTAAGACTGGCATGGGTGTACTCAGAACATACACCACTTTCAGAGTGGTAAGGAGAAACTTCATCTTCTTCTGCCATCTACGAAAATCTTACCCTTCAAACTTGTTCAGTTTTCAAACTTACTTGTCATTTCCTTCACAGTATCACCACTTGCCATGATCATAGAAATACTTTAATCTTTGTAAGAAAATCGGGATAAAATAGCCTTGGAAATTCTGAGAATTATGGTTTCACTTTCAGATTAAAGTATTTGGGTGGCACTCCCAATCTTTAATCAGATAAGACTCAGAGATAGACAACAACAAAGAATGTTTGATGATATTTCATATGTACCAGAAAATGAGACCAAAAACCAACTTTTAGATCCTTGTCTGAAAACTGTCATAAAACTATAAAAACTGTCATAAAACAGATATATGGATAAGGGTCAAACCAATGGTCAATTATCTGAAAAATCAATTTTCTGATGCATTTTAAATATAGCAACATACCCTATATGGATAAGGGTCAAACCAATGGTCAATTATGTTTTAGATTGTGTTTAAAATCCTTCCAGGAAGGGGGCAGTTTGTCAATGATCACAGCCACAGAAATGGCTTCATCCATTTTCAGATTGTGTTGAGCAAACTGTCCCAAAATCCTTAACATTTCATGGAATTGTTCCATAACAGGCCTGGAGTCAATCATCTTGTAACCCATAAAGTTACTAACAAGAAACTTCTTACTAGAAGCATCTTCATCCATGTACTTGGATTCAAGAGAATCCCATAGTTCTTTTGCAGATTCGAAATTTTGATAGATATCAAAAAGTATTTGGGTGGCACTCCCAATCTTTAATCGGATAAGACTCAGAGAGAGACAAGAACAAAGAATGTTTGATGATATTTCGTATGTACCAGAAAATGAGACCAAAAACCAACTTTTAGATCCTTGTCTGAAAACTGTCATATGACAGTTTTAAACTGTCATAAAACTATAAAAACTGTCATAAAATGGATATACGGATAAGGGTCAAACCAATGGTCAATTATCTGAAAAATCAATTTTCTGATGCCTTTTTAATATAGCAACATACCCTATATGGATAAGGGTCAAACCAATGGTAAATTATGTTTTAGATTGTGTTTAAAATCCTTCCAGGAAGGGGGCAGTTTGTCAATGATCACAGCCACAGAAATGGCTTCATCCATTTTCAGATTGTGTTGAGCAAACTGTCCCAAAATCCTTAACATTTCATGGAATTGTTCCATAACAGGCCTGGAGTCAATCATCTTGTAACCCATAAAGTTACTAACAAGAAACTTCTTACTAGAAGCATCTTCAGCCATGTACTTGGATTCAAGAGAATCCCATAGTTCTTTTGCAGATTCGAAATTTTGATAGATATCAAAAAGAGAGTCAGACATACCATTGAGAATAAGACCACGACATATGTAATCATCATTTTCCCACTTTGATCTTCTTCTTGTTGCCTCCAAAGGTTCATCTTCAACAGATTCTGGTAAGACTGGCATGGGTGTACTCAGAACATACACCGCTTTCAGAGTGGTAAGGAGAAACTTCATCTTCTTCTGCCATCTACGAAAATCTTGCCCTTGAAACTTGTTCAGTTTTTCAAACTTACTTGTCATTTCCTTCACAGAATCACCACTTGCCATGATCACAGAAATACTTTAATGTTTGTAAGAAAATCAGGATAAAATAGCCTTGGAAATTCTGACAATTGTGGTTTCACTTTCAGATTAAAGTATTTGGGTGGCACTCCCAATCTTTAATCGGATAAGGCTCAGAGAGAGACAAGAACAAAGAATGTTTGATGATATTTCGTATGTACCAGAAAATGAGACCAAAAACCAAGTTTTAGATCCTTGTCTGAAAACTGTCATAAAACTATAAAAACTGTCATAAAACGGATATATGGATAAGGGTCAAACCAATGGTCAATTATCTGAAAAATCAATTTTCTGATGCATTTTTAATATAGCAACATACCCTATATGGATAAGGGTCAAACCAATAGTCAATTATGTTTTAGATTGTGATTAAAATCCTTCCAGGAAGGGGGCAGTTTGTCAATGATCACAGCCACAGAAATGGCTTCATCCATTTTCAGATTGTGTTGAGTAAACTGTCCCAAAATCCTTAACATTTCATGGAATTGTTCCATAACAGGCCTGGAGTCAATCATCTTGTAATCCATAAAGTTACTAACATGAAACTTCTTACTAGAAGCATCTTTAGCCATGTACTTAGATTCAAGAGAATCCCATAGTTCTTTTGCGTATTCGAAATTTTGATAGATATCAAAAAGAGAGTCAGACATACCATTGAGAATATGACCACGACATATGTAATCATCATTTTCCCACTTTGATCTTCTTCTTGTTGCCTCCAAAGGTTCATCTTCAACAGATTCGGGTAAGACTGGCATGGGTGTACTCAGAACATACACCGCTTTCAGAGTGGTAAGGAGAAACTTCATCTTCTTCTGCCATCTACGAAAATCTTGCCCTTCAAACTTGTTCAGTTTTTCGAACTTACTTGTCATTTCCTTCACAGAATCACCACTTGCCATGATCACAGAAATACTTTAATGTTTCTAAGAAAATCAGGATAAAATAGCCTTGGAAATTCTGAGAATTGTGGTTTCACTTTCAGATTAAAGTATTTGGGTGGCACTCCCAATCTTTAATCGGATAAGACTCAGAGAGAGACAAGAAAAAAGAATGTTTGATGATATTTCGTATGTACCAGAAAATGAGACCAAAAACCAAGTTTTAGATCCTTGTCTGAAAACTGTCATATGACAGTTTTAAACTGTCATAAAACTATAAAAACTGTCATAAAACGGATATATGGATAAGGGTCAAACCAATGGTCAATTATCTGAAAAATCAATTTGCTGATGCATTTTTAATATAGCAACATACCCTATATGGATAAGGGTCAAACCAATGGTCAATTATGTTTTAGATTGTGATTAAAATCCTTCCAGGAAGGGGGCAGTTTGTCAATGATCACAGCCACAGAACTGGCTTCATCCATTTTCAGATTGTGTTGAGTAAACTGTCCCAAAATCCTTAACATTTCATGGAATTGTTCCATAACAGGCCTGGAGTCAATCATCTTGTAACCCATAAAGTTACTAACATGAAACTTCTTACTAGAAGCATCTTCAGCCATGTACTTGGATTCAAGAGAATCCCATAGTTCTTTTGCGTATTCGAAATTTTGATAGATATCAAAAAGAGAGTCAGACATACCGTTGAGAATATGACCACGACATATGTAATCATCATTTTCCCACTTTGATCTTCTTCTTGTTGCCTCCAAAGGTTCATCTTCAACAGATTCTGGTAAGACTGGCATGGGTGTACTCAGAACATACACCGCTTTCAGAGTGGTAAGGAGAAACTTCATCTTCTTCTGCCATCTACGAAAATCTTGCCCTTCAAACTTGTTCAGTTTTTCAAACTTACTTCTCATTTCCTTCACATAATCACCACTTGCCATGATCACAGAAATACTTTAATGTTTCTAAGAAAATCAGGATAAAATAGCCTTGGAAATTCTGAGAATTGTGGTTTCACTTTCAGATTAAAGTATTTGGGTGGCACTCCCAATCTTTAATCGGATAAGACTCAGAGAGAGACAAGAACAAAGAATGTTTGATGATATTTCATATGTACCAGAAAACGAGACCAAAAACCAAGTTTTAGATCCTTGTCTGAAAACTGACATATGACAGTTTTAAACTGTCATAAAACTATAAAAACTGTCATAAAACGGATATATGGATAAGGGTCAAACCAATGGTCAATTATCTGAAAAATCAATTTTCTGATGCATTTTTAATATAGCAACATACCCTATATGGATAAGGGTCAAACCAATGGTCAATTATGTTTGTGATTGTGATTAAAATCCTTCCAGGAAGGGGACAGTTTGTCAATGATCACAGCCACAGAAATGGCTTCATCCTCTTTCAGATTGTGTTGAGTAAACTGTCCCAAAATCCTTAACATTTCATGGAATTGTTCCATAACAGGCCTGGAGTCAATCATCTTGTAACCCATAAAGTTACTAACATGAAACTTCTTACTAGAAGCATCTTCAGCCATGTACTTGGATTCAAGAGAATCCCATAGTTCTTTTGCGTATTCGAAATTTTGATAGATATCAAAAAGAGAGTCAGACATACCATTGAGAATATGACCACGACATATGTAATCATCATTTTCCCACTTTGATCTTCTTCTTGTTGCCTCCAAAGGTTCATCTTCAACAGATTCTGGTAAGACTGGCATGGGTGTACTCAGAACATACACCACTTTCAGAGTGGTAAGGAGAAACTTCATCTTCTTCTGCCATCTACGAAAATCTTACCCTTCAAACTTGTTCAGTTTTCAAACTTACTTGTCATTTCCTTCACAGTATCACCACTTGCCATGATCATAGAAATACTTTAATCTTTGTAAGAAAATCGGGATAAAATAGCCTTGGAAATTCTGAGAATTATGGTTTCACTTTCAGATTAAAGTATTTGGGTGACACTCCCAATCTTTAATCGGATAAGACTCAGAGATAGACAACAACAAAGAATGTTTGATGATATTTCATATGTACCAGAAAATGAGACCAAAAACCAACTTTTAGATCCTTGTCTGAAAACTGTCATAAAACTATAAAAACTGTCATAAAACAGATATATGGATAAGGGTCAAACCAATGGTCAATTATCTGAAAAATCAATTTTCTGATGCATTTTAAATATAGCAACATACCCTATATGGATAAGGGTCAAACCAATGGTCAATTATGTTTTAGATTGTGTTTAAAATCCTTCCAGGAAGGGGGCAGTTTGTCAATGATCACAGCCACAGAAATGGCTTCATCCATTTTCAGATTGTGTTGAGCAAACTGTCCCAAAATCCTTAACATTTCATGGAATTGTTCCATAACAGGCCTGGAGTCAATCATCTTGTAACCCATAAAGTTACTAACAAGAAACTTCTTACTAGAAGCATCTTCATCCATGTACTTGGATTCAAGAGAATCCCATAGTTCTTTTGCAGATTCGAAATTTTGATAGATATCAAAAAGTATTTGGGTGGCACTCCCAATCTTTAATCGGATAAGACTCAGAGAGAGACAAGAACAAAGAATGTTTGATGATATTTCGTATGTACCAGAAAATGAGACCAAAAACCAACTTTTAGATCCTTGTCTGAAAACTGTCATATGACAGTTTTAAACTGTCATAAAACTATAAAAACTGTCATAAAATGGATATACGGATAAGGGTCAAACCAATGGTCAATTATCTGAAAAATCAATTTTCTGATGCCTTTTTAATATAGCAACATACCCTATATGGATAAGGGTCAAACCAATGGTAAATTATGTTTTAGATTGTGTTTAAAATCCTTCCAGGAAGGGGGCAGTTTGTCAATGATCACAGCCACAGAAATGGCTTCATCCATTTTCAGATTGTGTTGAGCAAACTGTCCCAAAATCCTTAACATTTCATGGAATTGTTCCATAACAGGCCTGGAGTCAATCATCTTGTAACCCATAAAGTTACTAACAAGAAACTTCTTACTAGAAGCATCTTCAGCCATGTACTTGGATTCAAGAGAATCCCATAGTTCTTTTGCAGATTCGAAATTTTGATAGATATCAAAAAGAGAGTCAGACATACCATTGAGAATATGACCACGACGTATGTAATCATCATTTTTCCACTTTGATCTTCTTCTTGTTGCCTCCAAAGGTTCATCTTCAACAGATTCTGGTAAGACTGGCATGGGTGTTCTCAGAACATACACCACTTTCAGAGTGGTAAGGAGAAACTTCATCTTCTTCTGCCATCTACGAAAATCTTGCCCTTCAAACTTGTACAGTTTTTAAAACTTACTTGTCATTTCCTTCACAGAATCACCACTTGCCATGATCACATAAATACTTTAATCTTTGTAAGAAAATCGGGATAAAATAGCCTTGAAAATTCTGAGAATTGTGGTTTTACTTTCAGATTAAAGTATTTGGGTGGCACTCCCAATGTTTTTTTCGGATAAAGACTCAGAGAGAGACAAGAACAAAGAATGTTTGATGATATTTCGTATGTACCAGAAAATGAGACCAAAAACCAACTTTTAGATCCTTGTCTGAAAACTGTCATATGACAGTTTTAAACTGTCATAAAACTATAAAAACTGTCATAAAACGGATATATGGATAAGGGTCAAACCAATGGTCAATTATCTGATAAATCAATTTTCTGATGCATTTTTAATATAGAAACATACCCTATATGGATATGGGTCAAACCAATGTTCAATTATGTTTTAGATTGTGTTTAAAATCCTTCCTGGAAGGGGGCAGTTTGTCAATGATCACATCCACCGAAATGGATTCATCCATTTTCAGATTGTGATGAACAAACCGTCCCAAAATCCTTAACATTTCATGGAATTGTTCCATAACAGGCCTGGAGTCAATCATCTTGTAACCCATAAAGTTACTAACAAGAAACTTCTTACAAGAAGCATCTTCAGCCATGTACTTGGATTCAAGAGAATCCCATAGTTCTTTTGGAGATTCGAAATTTTGATAGATATCAAAAAGAGAGTCAGACATACCATTGAGAATATGACCACGACATATGTAATCATCATTTTTCCCAATTTGATCTTCTTCTTGTTGCCTCCAAAGGTTCATCTTCAACAGATTCTGGTAAGACTAGCATGGGTGTACTCAGAACATACACCACTTTCAGAGTGGTAAAGAGAAACTTCATCTTCTTCTGCCATCTACGAAAATCTTGCCCTTCAAACTTGTTCAGTTTTTCAAACTTACTTGTCATTTCCTTCACAGAATCAACACTTGCCATGATCACAGAAATACTTTAATCTTTGTAAGAAAATTGGGATAACATAGCCTTGGAAATTCTTAGAATTGTGGTTTCACTTTCAGATTAAAGTATTTGGGTGGCACTCCCAATCTTTAATCGGATAAGACTCAAAGAGAGACAAGAACAAAGAATGTTTGATGATATTTCGTATGTACCAGAAAATGAGACTAAAAACCAACTTTTAGATCCTTGTCTGAAAACTGTCATATGACAGTTTTAAACTGTCATAAAACTATAAAACTGTCATAAAACGGATATATGGATAAGGGTAAAACCAATGGTCAATTATCTGAAAAATCAATTTTCTTATGCATTTTTATTATAGCAACATACCCTATATGGATAAGGGTCAAACCAATGGTCAATTATGTTTTAGATTGTGTTTAAAATCCTTCCAGGAAGGGGGCAGTTTGTCAATGATCACAGCCACAGAAATGGCTTCATCCATTTTCAGATTGTGTTGAGCAAACTGTCCCTAAATCCTTAACATTTCCTGGAACTGTTCCATAACAGGCCATGAGTCAATCATCTTGTAACCCATAAAGTTACTAACAAGAAACTTCTTACTAGAAGCATCTTCAGCCATGTACTTGGATTCAAGAGAATCCCATAGTTCTTTTTCAGATTCGAAATTTTGATATATATCAAAAAGAGAGTCAGACATACCATTGAGAATATGACCACGACATATGTAATCATCATTTTCCCACTTTGATCTTCTTCTTGTTTCCTCCAAAGGTTCATCTTCAACAGATTCTGGTAAGACTGGCATGGGTGTACTCAGAACATACACCACTTTCAGAGTGGTAAGGAGAAACTTCATCTTCTTCTGCCATCTACGAAAATCTTGCCCTTCAAACTTGTTCAGTTTTTCAAACTTACTTGTCATTTCCTTCACAGAATCACCACTTGCCATTATCACATAAATACTTTAATCTTTGTAAGAAAATCGGGATAAAATAGCCTTGGAAATTCTGAGAATTATGGTTTCACTTTCAGATTAAAGTATTTGGGTGGCACTCCCAATCTTTAATCGGATAAGACTCAAAGAGAGACAAGAACAAAGAATGTTTGATGATATTTCGTATGTACCAGAAAATGAGACCAAAAACCAACTTTTAGATCCTTGTCTGAAAACTGTCATATGACAGTTTTAAACTGTCATAAAACTATAAAAACTGTCATAAAATGGATATATGGATAAGGGTCAAACCAATGGTCAATTATCTGAAAAATCAATTTTCTGATGCATTTTTAATATAGCAACATACCCTATATGGATAAGGGTCAAACCAATGGTAAATTATGTTTTAGATTGTGTTTAAAATCCTTCCAGGAAGGGGGCAGTTTGTCAATGATCACAGCCACAGAAATGGCTTCATCCATTTTCAGATTGTGTTGAGCAAACTGTCCCAAAATCCTTAACATTTCATGGAATTGTTCCATAACAGGCCTGGAGTCAATCATCTTGTAACCCATAAAGTTACTAACAAGAAACTTCTTACAAAAAGCATCTTCAGCCATGTACTTGGATTCAAGAGAATCCCATAGTTCTTTTGGAGATTCGAAATTTTGATAGATATCAAAAAGAGAGTCAGACATACCATTGAGAATATGACCACGACATATGTAATCATCATTTTTCCCAATTTGATCTTCTTCTTGTTGCCTCCAAAGGTTCATCTTCAACAGATTCTGGTAAGACTAGCATGGGTGTACTCAGAACATACACCGCTTTCAGAGTGGTAAAGAGAAACTTCATCTTCTTCTATCATCTACGAAAATCTTGCCCTTCAAACTTGTTCAGTTTTTCAAACTTACTTGTCATTTCCTTCACAGAATCAACACTTGCCATGATCACAGAAATACTTTAATCTTTGTAAGAAAATTGGGATAACATAGCCTTGGAAATTCTTAGAATTGTGGTTTCACTTTTAGATTAAAGTATTTGGGTGGCACTCCCAATCTTTAATCGGATAAGACTCAAAGAGAGAGACAAAAACAAAGAATGTTTGATGATATTTCGTATGTACCAGAAAATGAGACTAAAAACCAACTTTTAGATCCTTGTCTGAAAACTGTCATATGACAGTTTTAAACTGTCATAAAACTATAAAACTGTCATAAAACGAATATATGGATAAGGGTAAAACCAATGGTCAATTATCTGAAAAATCAATTTTCTTATGCATTTTTAATATAGCAACATACCCTATATGGATAAGGGTCAAACCAATGGTCAATTATGTTTTAGATTGTGTTTAAAATCCTTCCAGGAAGGGGGCAGTTTGTCAATGATCACAGCCACAGAAATGGCTTCATCCATTTTCAGATTGTGTTGAGCAAACTGTCCCTAAATCCTTAACATTTCCTGGAACTGTTCCATAACAGGCCATGAGTCAATCATCTTGTAACCCATAAAGTTACTAACAAGAAACTTCTTACTAGAAGCATCTTCAGCCATGTACTTGGATTCAAGAGAATCCCATAGTTCTTTTTCAGATTCGAAATTTTGATATATATCAAAAAGAGAGTCAGACATACCATTGAGAATATGACCACGACATATGTAATCATCATTTTCCCACTTTGATCTTCTTCTTGTTTCCTCCAAAGGTTCATCTTCAACAGATTCTGGTAAGACTGGCAAGGGTGTACTCAGAACATACACCGCTTTCAGAGTGGTAAGGAGAAACTTCATCTTCTTCTGCTATCTACGAAAATCTTCCCCTTCAAACTTGTTCAGTTTTTCAAACTTACTTGTCATTTCCTTCACAGAATCACCACTTGCCATGATCACTGAAATACTTTAATCTTTGTAAGAAAATCGGGATAAAATAGCCTTGGAAATTCTGAGAATTGTGGTTTCACTTTCAGATTAAAGTGTTTGGGTGGCACTCCTAATCTTTAATCGGATAAGACTCAGAGAGAGACAAGAACAAAGAATGTTTGATGATGTTTCGTATGTACCAGAAAATGAGACCAAAAACCAACTTTTAGATCCTTGTCTGAAAACTGTCATATGACAGTTTTAAACTGTCATAAAACTATAAAAACTGTCATAAAACGGATATATGGATAAGGGTCAAACCAATGGTCAATTATCTGAAAAATCAATTTTCTGATGCATTTTTAATATAGCAACATACCCTATATGGATAAGGGTCAAACCAATGGTCAATTATGTTATAGATTGTGTTTGAAATCCTTCCAGGAAGGGGGTAGTTTGTCAATGAGCAAAGCCACATAAATGGCTTCATCCATTTTCAGATTGTGTTGAGAAAACTGTCCCAACATCCTTAACATTTCATGGAATTGTTCTATAACAGGCCTGGAGTCAATCATCTTGTAACCCATAAAGTTACTAACAAGAAACTTCTTACTAGAAGCATCTTTAGCCATGTACTTGGATTCAAGAGAATCCCATAGTTCTTTTGCATATTCGAAATTTTGATAGATATCAAAAAGAGAGTCAGACATACCATTGAGAATATTACCACGACATATGTAATCATCATTTTCCCACTTTCATCTTCTTCTTGTTGCCTCAAAAGGTTCATCTTCAACAGATTCTGGTAAGACTGGCATGGGTGTACTTAGAACATACACCACTTTCAGAGTGGTAAGGAGAAACTTCATCTTCTTCTGCCATCTACGAAAATGTTGCCCTTCAAACTTGTTCAGTTTTTCAAACTTACTTGTCATTTCCTTCACAGAATCACCACTTGCCATGATCACAGAAATACTTTAATCTTTGTAAGAAAATCGGGTTAACATAGCCTTGGAAATTCTGAGAATTGTGGTTTCACTTTCAGATTAAAGTATTTGGGTGACACTCCCATTCTTTAATCGGATAAGACTCAGAGAGAGACAAGAACAAAGAATGTTTGATGATATTTCGTATGTACCAGAAAATGAGACCAAAAACCAACTTTTAGATCCTTGTCTGAAAACTGTCATATGACAGTTTTAAACTTTCATAAAACTATACAAACTGTCATAAAACGGATATATGGATAAGGGTCAAACCAATGGTCAATTATCTGAAAAATCAATTTTCTGATGCATTTTTAATATAGCAACATACCCTATATGGATAAGGGTCAAACCAATGGTCAATTATGTTTTAGATTGTGTTTAAAATCCTTCCAGGAAGGGGGCAGTTTGTCAATGATCACAGCCACGGAAATGGCTTCATCCATTTTCAGATTGTGTTGAGCAAACTGTCCCAAAATCCTTAACATTTCATGGAATTGTTCCATAACAGGCCTGGAGTCAATCATCTTGTAACCCATAAAGTTACTAACAAGAAACTTCTTACAAGAAGCATCTTCAGCCATGTACTTGGATTCAAGAGAATCCCATAGTTCTTTTGGAGATTCGAAATTTTGATAGATATCAAAAAGAGAGTCAGACATACCATTGAGAATATGACCACGACATATGTAATCATCATTTTTCCCAATTTGATCTTCTTCTTGTTGCCTCCAAAGGTTCATCTTCAACAGATTCTGGTAAGACTAGCATGGGTGTACTCAGAACATACACCACTTTCAGAGTGGTAAGGAGAAACTTCATCTTCTTCTGCCATCTACGAAAATCTTGCCCTTCAAACTTGTTCAGTTTTTCAAACTTACTTGTCATTTCCTTCACAGAATCAGCACTTGCCATGATCACATAAATACTTTAATCTTTGTAAGAAAATCGGGATAAAATAGCCTTGGAAATTCTGAGAATTGTGGCTTCACTTTCAGATTAAAGTATTTGGGTGGCACTCCCAATCTTTAATCGGATAAGACTCAGAGAGAGACAAGAACAAAGAATGTTTGATGATATTTCGTATGTACCAGAAAATGAGACCAAAAACCAACTTTTAGATCCTTGTCTGAAAACTGTCATATGACAGTTTTAAACTGTCATAAAACTATAAAAACTGCCATAAAACGGATATATGGATAAGGGTCAAACCAATGGTCAATTATCTGAAAAATCAATTTTCTGATGCATTTTTAATATAGCAACATACCCTATATGGATAAGGGTCAAACCAATGGTCAATTATGTTTTAGATTGTGTTTAAAATCCTTCCAGGAAGGGGGCAGTTTGTCAATGATCACAGCCACAGAAATGGCTTCATCCATTTTCAGATTGTGTTGAGCAAACTGTCCCAAAATCCTTAACATTTCATGGAATTGTTCCATAACAGGCCTGGAGTCAATCATCTTGTAACCCATAAAGTTACTAACAAGAAACTTCTTACAAGAAGCATCTTCAGCCATGTACTTGGATTCAAGAGAATCCCATAGTTCTTTTGGAGATTCGAAATTTTGATAGATATCAAAAAGAGAGTCAGACATACCATTGAGAATATGACCACGACATATGTAATCATCATTTTTCCCAATTTGATCTTCTTCTTGTTGCCTCCAAAGGTTCATCTTCAACAGATTCTGGTAAGACTAGCATGGGTGTACTCAGAACATACACCACTTTCAGAGTGGTAAAGAGAAACTTCATCTTCTTCTGCCATCTACGAAAATCTTGCCCTTCAAACTTGTTCAGTTTTTCAAACTTACTTGTCATTTCCTTCACAGAATCACCACTTGCCATGATCACATAAATACTTTAATCTTTGTAAGAAAATCGGGATAAAATAGCCTTGGAAATTCTGAGAATTGTGGCTTCACTTTCAGATTAAAGTATTTGGGTGGCACTCCCAATCTTTAATCGGATAAGTCTCAGAGAGAGACAAGAACAAAGAATGTTTGATGATATTTCGTATGTACCAGAAAATGAGACCAAAAACCAACTTTTAGATCCTTGTCTGAAAGCTGTCATATGACAGTTTTAAACTGTCATAAAACTATAAAAACTGCCATAAAACGGATATATGGATAAGGGTCAAACCAATGGTCAATTATCTGAAAAATCAATTTTCTGATGCTTTTTTAATATAGCAACATACCCTATATGGATAAGGGTCAAACCAATGGTCAATTATGTTTTAGATTGTGTTTAAAATCCTTCCAGAAAGGGGGCAGTTTGTCAATGATCACAGCCACAGAAATGGCTTCATCCATTTTCAGATTGTGTTGAGCAAACTGTCCCAAAATCCTTAACATTTCATGGAATTGTTCCATAACAGGCCTGGAGTCAATCATCTTGTAACCCATAAAGTTACTAACAAGAAACTTCTTACAAGAAGCATCTTCAGCCATGTACTTGGATTCAAGAGAATCCCATAGTTCTTTTGGAGATTCGAAATTTTGATAGATATCAAAAAGAGAGTCAGACATACCATTGAGAATATGACCACGACATATGTAATCATCATTTTTCCCAATTTGATCTTCTTCTTGTTGCCTCCAAAGGTTCATCTTCAACAGATTCTGGTAAGACTAGCATGGGTGTACTCAGAACATACACCACTTTCAGAGTGGTAAAGAGAAACTTCATCTTCTTCTGCCATCTACGAAAATCTTGCCCTTCAAACTTGTTCAGTTTTTCAAACTTACTTGTCATTTTCTTCACAGAATCAACACTTGCCATGATCACAGAAATACTTTAATCTTTGTAAGAAAATTGGGATAACATAGCCTTGGAAATTTATAGAATTGTGGTTTCACTTTCAGATTAAAGTATTTGGGTGGCACTCCCAATCTTTAATCGGATAAGACTCAAAGAGAGACAAGAACAAAGAATGTTTGATGATATTTCGTATGTACCAGAAAATGAGACTAAAAACCAACTTTTAGATCCTTGTCTGAAAACTGTCATATGACAGTTTTAAACTGTCATAAAACAATAAAACTGTCATAAAACGGATATATGGATAAGGGTAAAACCAATGGTCAATTATCTGAAAAATCAATTTTCTTATGCATTTTTAATATAGCAACATACCCTATATGGATAAGGGTCAAACCAATGGTCAATTATGTTTTAGATTGTGTTTAAAATCCTTCCAGAAAGGGGGCAGTTTGTCAATGATCACAGCCACAGAAATGGCTTCATCCATTTTCAGATTGTGTTGAGCAAACTGTCCCTAAATCCTTAACATTTCCTGGAACTATTCCATAACAGGCCATGAGTCAATCATCTTGTAACCCATAAAGTTACTAACAAGAAACTTCTTACTAGAAGCATCTTCAGCCATGTACTTGGATTCAAGAGAATCCCATAGTTCTTTTTCAGATTCGAAATTTTGATATATATCAAAAAGAGAGTCAGACATACCATTGAGAATATGACCACGACATATGTAATCATCATTTTCCCACTTTGATCTTCTTCTTGTTTCCTCCAAAGGTTCATCTTCAACAGATTCTGGTAAGACTGGCAAGGGTGTACTCAGAACATACACCGCTTTCAGAGTGGTAAGGAGAAACTTCATCTTCTTCTGCTATCTACGAAAATCTTGCCCTTCAAACTTGTTAAGTTTTTCAAACTTACTTGTCATTTCCTTCACAGAATCACCACTTGCCATGATCACTGAAATACTTTAATCTTTGTAAGAAAATCGGGATAAAATAGCCTTGGAAATTCTGAGAATTGTGGTTTCACTTTCAGATTAAAGTATTTGGGTGGCACTCCCAATCTTTAATCGGATAAGACTCAGAGAGAGACAAGAACAAAGAATGTTTGATGATGTTTCGTATGTACCAGAAAATGAGACCAAAAACCAACTTTTAGATCCTTGTTTGAAAACTGTCATATGACAGTTTTAAACTGTCATAAAACTATAAAAACTGTCATAAAACGGATATATGGATAAGGGTCAAACCAATGGTCAATTATCTGAAAAATCAATTTTCTGATGCATTTTTAATATAGCAACATACCCTATATGGATAAGGGTCAAACCAATGGTCAATTATGTTATAGATTGTGTTTGAAATCCTTCCAGGAAGGGGGTAGTTTGTCAATGAGCAAAGCCACATAAATGGCTTCATCCATTTTCAGATTGTGTTGAGAAAACTGTCCCAAAATCCTTAACATTTCATGGAATTGTTCTATAACAGGCCTGGAGTCAATCATCTTGTAACCCATAAAGTTACTAATAAGAAACTTCTTACTAGAAGCTTCTTTAGCCATGTACTTGGATTCAAGAGAATCCCATAGTTCTTTTGCATATTCAAAATTTTGATAGATATCAAAAAGAGATTCAGACATACCATTGAGAATATTACCATGACATATGTAATCATCATTTTCCCACTTTCATCTTCTTCTTGTTGCCTCCAAAGGTTCATCTTCAACAGATTCTGGTAAGACTGGCATGGGTGTACTTAGAACATACACCACTTTCAGAGTGGTAAGGAGAAACTTCATCTTCTTCTGCCATCTACGAAAATGTTGCCCTTCAAACTTGCTCAGTTTTTCAAACTAACTTGTCATTTCCTTCACAGAATCACCACTTGCCATGATCACAGAAATACTTTAATCTTTGTAAGAAAATCGGGTTAACATAGCCTTGGAAATTCTGAGAATTGTGGTTTCACTTTCAGATTAAAGTATTTGGGTGACACTCCCAATCTTTAATCGGATAAGACTCAGAGAGAGACAAGAACAAAGAATGTTTGATGATATTTCGTATGTACCAGAAAATGAGACCAAAAACCAACTTTTAGATCCTTGTCTGAAAACTGTCATATGACAGTTTTAAACTGTCATAAAACTATAAAAACTGTCATAAAACGGATATATGGATAAGGGTCAAACCAATGGTTAATTATCTGAAAAATCAATTTTCTGATGCATTTTTAATATAGCAACATACCCTATATGGATAAGGCTCAAACCAATGGTCAATTATGTTTTAGATGGTGTTTAAAATCCTTCCAGGAAGGGGGCAGTTTGTCAATGATCACAGCCACATAAATGACTTCATCTATTTTCAGATTGTGTTGAGCAAACTGTCCCAAAATCCTTAACATTTCATGGAATTGTTCCATGACAGGTCTGGAGTCAATCATGTTGTAACCCATAAAGTTACTAACAAGAAACTTCTTACTAGAAGCATCTTCAGCCATGTACTTGGATTCAAGAGAATCCCATAGTTCTTTTTCAGATTCGAAATTTTGATAGATATCAAAAAGAGAGTCAGACATACCATTAAGAATATGACCACGACATATGTAATCATCACTTTCCCACTTTGATCTTCTTCTTGTTGCCTCCAAAGGTTCATCTTCAACAGATTCTGGTAAGACTGGCATGGGTGTACTCAGAACATACACCGCTTTCAGAGTGGTAAGGAGAAACTTCATCTTCTTCTGCCATCTACAAAAATATTGCCCTTCAAACTTGTTCAGTTTTTCAAACTTACTTATCATTTCCTTCACAGAATCACCACTTGCCATGATCACATAAATACTTTAATCTTTGTAAGAAAATCAGGATAAAATAGCCTTGGAAATTCTGAGAATTGTGGTTTCACTTTCAGATTAAAGTATTTGGGTGGCACTCCCAATCTTTAATCGGATAAGACTCAGAGAGAGAGAGACAAGAACAAAGAATGTTTGATGATATTTCGTATGTACCAGAAAATGAGACCAAAAACCAACTTTTAGATCCTTGTCTGAAAACTGTCATATGACAGTTTTAAACTGTCATAAAACTATAAAAACTGCCATAAAACGGATATATGGATAAGGGTCAAACCAATGGTCAATTATCTGAAAAATCAATTTTCTGATGCATTTTTAATATAGCAACATACCCTATATGGATAAGGGTCAAACCAATGGTCAATTATGTTTTAGATTGTGTTTAAAATCCTTCCAGAAAGGGGGCAGTTTGTCAATGATCACAGCCACAGAAATGGCTTCATCCATTTTCAGATTGTGTTGAGCAAACTGTCCCAAAATCCTTAACATTTCATGGAATTGTTCCATAACAGGCCTGGAGTCAATCATCTTGTAACCCATAAAGTTACTAACAAGAAACTTCTTACAAGAAGCATCTTCAGCCATGTACTTGGATTCAAGAGAATCCCATAGTTCTTTTGGAGATTCGAAATTTTGATAGATATCAAAAAGAGAGTCAGACATACCATTGAGAATATGACCACGACATATGTAATCATCATTTTTCCCAATTTGATCTTCTTCTTGTTGCCTCCAAAGGTTCATCTTCAACAGATTCTGGTAAGACTAGCATGGGTGTACTCAGAACATACACCACTTTCAGAGTGGTAAAGAGAAACTTCATCTTCTTCTGCCATCTACGAAAATCTTGCCCTTCAAACTTGTTCAGTTTTTCAAACTTACTTGTCATTTCCTTCACAGAATCAACACTTGCCATGATCACAGAAATACTTTAATCTTTGTAAGAAAATTGGGATAACATAGCCTTGGAAATTTATAGAATTGTGGTTTCACTTTCAGATTAAAGTATTTGGGTGGCACTCCCAATCTTTAATCGGATAAGACTCAAAGAGAGACAAGAACAAAGAATGTTTGATGATATTTCGTATGTACCAGAAAATGAGACTAAAAACCAACTTTTAGATCCTTGTCTGAAAACTGTCATAAAACAATAAAACTGTCATAAAACGGATATATGGATAAGGGTAAAACCAATGGTCAATTATCTGAAAAATCAATTTTCTTATGCATTTTTAATATAGCAACATACCCTATATGGATAAGGGTCAAACCAATGGTCAATTATGTTTTAGATTGTGTTTAAAATCCTTCCAGAAAGGGGGCAGTTTGTCAATGATCACAGCCACAGAAATGGCTTCATCCATTTTCAGATTGTGTTGAGCAAACTGTCCCTAAATCCTTAACATTTCCTGGAACTGTTCCATAACAGGCCATGAGTCATCATCTTGTAACCCATAAAGTTACTAACAAGAAACTTCTTACTAGAAGCATCTTCAGCCATGTACTTGGATTCAAGAGAATCCCATAGTTCTTTTTCAGATTCGAAATTTTGATATATATCAAAAAGAGAGTCAGACATACCATTGAGAATATGACCACGACATATGTAATCATCATTTTCCCACTTTGATCTTCTTCTTGGTTCCTCCAAAGGTTCATCTTCAATAGATTCTGGTAAGACTGGCAAGGGTGTACTCAGAACATCCACCGCTTTCAGAGTGTTAAGGAGAAACTTCATCTTCTTCTGCTATCTACGAAAATCTTGCCCTTCAAACTTGTTCAGTTTTTCAAACTTACTTGTCATTTCCTTCACAGAATCACCACTTGCCATGATCACTGAAATACTTTAATCTTTGTAAGAAAATCGGGATAAAATAGCCTTGGAAATTCTGAGAATTGTGGTTTCACTTTCAGATTAAAGTATTTGGGTGGCACTCCCAATCTTTAATCGGATAAGACTCAGAGAGAGACAAGAACAAAGAATGTTTGATGATGTTTCGTATGTACCATAAAATGAGACCAAAAACCAACTTTTAGATCCTTGTCTGAAAACTGTCATATGACAGTTTTAAACTATCATAAAACTATAAAAACTGTCATAAAACGGATATATGGATAAGGGTCAAACCAATGGTCAATTATCTGAAAAATCAATTTTCTGATGCATTTTTAATATAGCAACATACCCTATATGGATAAGGGTCAAACCAATGGTCAATTATGTTATAGATTGTGTTTGAAATCCTTCCAGGAAGGGGGTAGTTTGTCAATGAGCAAAGCCACATAAATGGCTTCATCCATTTTCAGATTGTGTTGAGAAAACTGTCCCAAAATCCTTAACATTTCATGGAATTGTTCTATAACAGGCCTGGAGTCAATCATCTTGTAACCCATAAAGTTACTAATAAGAAACTTCTTACTAGAAGCTTCTTTAGCCATGTACTTGGATTCAAGAGAATCCCATAGTTCTTTTGCATATTCGAAATTTTGATAGATATCAAAAAGAGATTCAGACATACCATTGAGAATATTACCACGACATATGTAATCATCATTTTCCCACTTTCATCTTCTTCTTGTTGCCTCCAAAGGTTCATCTTCAACAGATTCTGGTAAGACTGGCATGGGTGTACTTAGAACATACACCACTTTCAGAGTGGTAAGGAGAAACTTCATCTTCTTCTGCCATCTACGAAAATGTTGCCCTTCAAACTTGTTCAGTTTTTCAAACTAACTTGTCATTTCCTTCACAGAATCACCACTTGCCATGATCACAGAAATACTTTAATCTTTGTAAGAAAATCGGGTTAACATAGCCTTGGAAATTCTGAGAATTGTGGTTTCACTTTCAGATTAAAGTATTTGGGTGACACTCCCAATCTTTAATCGGATAAGACTCAGAGAGAGACAAGAACAAAGAATGTTTGATGATATTTCGTATGTACCAGAAAATGAGACCAAAAACCAACTTTTAGATCCTTGTCTGAAAACTGTCATATGACAGTTTTAAACTGTCATAAAACTATAAAAACTGTCATAAAACGGATATATGGATAAGGGTCAAACCAATGGTCAATTATCTGAAAAATCAATTTTCTGATGCATTTTTAATATAGCAACATACCCTATATGGATAAGGCTCAAACCAATGGTCAATTATGTTTTAGATGGTGTTTAAAATCCTTCCAGGAAGGGGGCAGTTTGTCAATGATCACAGCCACATAAATGACTTCATCTATTTTCAGATTGTGTTGAGCAAACTGTCCCAAAATCCTTAACATTTCATGGAATTGTTCCATAACAGGTCTGGAGTCAATCATGTTGTAACCCATAAAGTTACTAACAAGAAACTTCTTACTAGAAGCATCTTCAGCCATGTACTTGGATTCAAGAGAATCCCATAGTTCTTTTTCAGATTCGAAATTTTGATAGATATCAAAAAGAGAGTCAGACATACCATTGAGAATATGACCACGACATATGTAATCATCACTTTCCCACTTTGATCTTCTTCTTGTTGCCTCCAAAGGTTCATCTTCAACAGATTCTGGTAAGACTGGCATGGGTGTACTCAGAACATACACCGCTTTCAGAGTGGTAAGGAGAAACTTCATCTTCTTCTGCCATCTACAAAAATATTGCCCTTCAAACTTGTTCAGTTTTTCAAACTTACTTGTCATTTCCTTCACAGAATCACCACTTGCCATGATCACATAAATACTTTAATCTTTGTAAGAAAATCAGGATAAAATAGCCTTGGAAATTCTGAGAATTGTGGTTTCACTTTCAGATTAAAGTATTTGGGTGGCACTCCCAATCTTTAATCGGATAAGACTCAGAGAGAGAGAGAGACAAGAACAAAGAATGTTTGATGATATTTCGTATGTACCATAAAATGAGACCAAAAACCAACTTTTAGATCCTTGTCTGAAAACTGTCATATGGCAGTTTTAAACTGTCATAAAACTATAAAAACTGTCATAAAACGGATATATGGATAAGGGTCAAACCAATGGTCAATTATCTGAACAATCAATTTTCTGATGCATTTTTAATATAGCAACATAGCCTATATGGATAAGGGTCAAACCAATGGTCAATTATGTTTTAGATTGTGTTTGAAATCGTTCCAGGAAGGGGGCAGTTTGTCAATGATCACAGCCACAGAAATGGCTTCATCCATTTTCAGATTGTGTTGAGGAAACGGTCCCAAAATCCTTAATATTTCATGGAATTGTTCCCTAACAGGCCCGAAGTCAATCATCTTGTAACCCATAAAGTTACTAACAAGAAACTTCTTACTAGAAGCATCTTCAGCCATGTACTTGGATTCAAGAGAATCCCATAGTTCTTTTGCAGATTCGAAATTTTGATAGATATCAAAAAGAGAGTCAGACATACCATTGAGAATATGACCACGACATATGTAATCATCATTTTCCCACTTTGATCTTCTTCTTGTTGCCTCCAAAGGTTCATCTTCAACAGATTCTGGTAAGACTGGCATGGGTGTACTCAGAACATACACCACTTTCAGAGTGGTAAGGAGAAACTTCATCTTCTTCTGCCATCTACGAAAATCTTGCCCTTCAAACTTGTTCAGTTTTTCAAACTTACTTGTCATTTCCTTCACAGAATCACCACTTGCCATGATCACAAAGATACTTTAATCTTTGTAACAAAATCGGGATAAAATAGCCTTGGAAATTCTGAGAATTGTGGTTTCACTTTCACATTAAAGTATTTGGGTGGCACTCCCAATCTTTAATCGGATAAGACTCAGAGAGAGACAAGAACAAAGAATGTTTGATGATATTTCGTATGTACCAGAAAATGAGACCAAAAACCAACTTTTAGATCCTTGTCTGAAAACTATCATATGACATTTTTAAACTGTCATAAAACTATAAAAACTGTCAAAAACGGATATATGGATAAAGGTCAAACCAATGGTCAATTATCTGAAAAATCAATTTTCTGATCCATTTTTAATATAACAACATACCCTATATGGATAAGGGTCAAACCAATGGTCAATTATGTTTTAGATTGTGTTTAAAATACTTCCAGGAAGGGGGCAGTTTGTCAATGATCACAGCCACATAAATGGCTTCATCCATTTTCAGATTGTGTTGAGCAAACTGTCCCAAAATCCTTAACATTTCATGGAATTGTTCCATAACAGGCATGGAGTCAATCATCTTGTAACCCATAAAGTTACTAACAAGAAACTTCTTACTAGAAGCATCTTCAACCATGTACTTGGATTCAAGAGAATCCCATAGTTCTTTCGCAGATTCGAAATTTTGATAGATATCAAAAAGAGAGTCAGACATACCATTGAGAATATGACCACGACATATGTAATCATCATTTTCCCACTTTGATCTTCTTCTTGTTGCCTCCAAAGGTTCATCTTCAACAGATTCTGGTAAGACTGGCATGGGTGTACTCAGAACATACACCGCTTTCAGAGTGGCAAGGAGAAACTTCATCTTCTTCTGCCATCTACGAAAATGTTGCCCTTCAAACTTGTTCAGTTTTTCAAACTTACTTGTCATTTCCTTCACAGAATCACCACTTGCCATGATCACAGAAATACTTTAATCTTTGTAAGAAAATCGGGATAACATAGCCTTGGAAATTCTGAGAATTGTGGTTTCACTTTCAGATTAAAGTATTTGGGTGGCACTCCCAATGATTAATCGGATAAGACTCAGAGAGAGACAAGAACAAAGAATGTTTGATGATATTTCGTATGTACCAGAAAATGAGACCAAAAACCAACTTTTAGATCCTTGTCTGAAAACTGTCATATGACAGTTTTAAACAGTCATAAAACTATAAAAACTATCATAAAACGGATATATGGATCAGGGTCAAACCAATAGCCAATTATCTGAAAAATCAATTTTCTGATGCATTTTTAATATAGCAACATACCCTATATGGATAAGGGTCAAACCAATGGTCAATTATGTTTTAGATTGTGTTTAAAATCCTTCCAGTAAGGGGGCAGTTTGTCACTGATCACAACCACAGAAATGGCTTCATCCATTTTCAGATTGTGTTGAGCAAACTGTCCCAAAATCCTTAACATTTCATGGAATTGTTCCATAATAGGCCTGCAGTCAATCATCTTGTAACCCATAAAGTTACTAACAAGAAACTTCTTATTAGAAGCATCTTCAGCCATGTACTTGGATTCAAGAGAATCCCATAGTTCTTTTGCAGATTCGAAATTTTGATAGATATCAAAAAGAGAGTCAGACATACCATTGAGAATATGAAAACGACATATGTAATCATCATTTTCCCACTTTGATCTTCTTCTTGTTGCCTCCAAAGGTTCATCTTCAACAGATTCTGCTAAGACTGGCATGGGTGTACTCAGAACATACACCACTTTCAGAATGGTAAGGAGAAATTCATCTTCTTCTGCCATCTACGAAAATCTTGCCCTTCAAACTTGTTCAGTTTTTCAAACTTACTTGTCATTTCATTCACAGAATCACCAGTTGCCATGATCACAAAAATACTTTAATCATTGTAAGAAAATCGGGATAAAATAGCCTTGGAAATTCTGAGAATTGTAGTTTCACTTTCAGATTAAAGTATTTGGGTGGCACTCCCAATCTTTAATCGGATAAGATTCAGAGAGAGACAAAAACAAAGAACGTTTGATGATATTTCGTATGTACCAGAAAATGAGACCAAAAACCAACTTTTAGATCCTTGTCTGAAAACTGTCATTTGACAGTTTTAAACTGTCATAAAACTATAAAAACTGTCATAAAACGGATATATGGATAAGGGTCAAACCAGTGGTCAATTATCTGAAAAATCGATTTTCTGATGCATTTTTAATATAACAACATACCCTATATGGATAAGGGTCAAACCAATGGTCAATTATGTTTTAGATTGTGTTTAAAATCCTTCCAGGAAGGGGGCAGTTTGTCAATGATCACAGCCACAGAAATGGCTTCATCCATTTTCAGATTGTGTTGAGGAAACTGTCCCAAAATCCATAACATATCATGGAATTGTTCCATAACAGGCCTGGAGTCAATCATCTTGTAACCGATAAAGTTACTAACAAGAAACTTCTTACTAGAAGCATGTTCAGCCATCTACTTGGATTCAAGAGAATCCCATAGTTCTTTTGTAGATTCGAAATTTTGATAGATATCAAAAATAGAGTCATACATACCATTGAGAATATGACCACGACATATGTAATCATCATTTTCCTACTTTGATCTTCTTCTTGTTGCCTCCAAAGGTTCATCTTCAACAGATTCTGGTAAGACTGGCATGGGTGTACTCAGAACATACACTGCTTTCAGAGTGGTAAGGAGAAACTTCATCTTCTTCTGCCATCTACGAAAATCTTGCCCTTCAAACTAGTTCAATTTTTGAAACTTACTTGTCATTTCCTTCATAGAATCACCACTTGCCATGATCACAGAAATACTTTAATCTCTGTAAGAAAATCAGGATAAAATAGCCTTCGAAATTCTGAGAATTGTGGTTTCACTTTCAGATTAAAGTATTTGGGTGGCACTCCCAATCTTTAATCGGATAAGCCTCAGAGAGAGACAAGAACAAAGAATGTTTGATGATATTTCGTATGTACTAGCAAATGAGACCAAAAACCAACTTTTAGATCCTTGTCTGAAAACTGTCATATGATAGTTTTAAATTGTCATAAAACTCTAAAAACTGTCATAAAACGGATATATGTATAAGGGTCAAACCAATGATCAATTATGTTTTAGATTGTGTTTAAAATCCTTCCAGGAAGGGGGCAGTTTGTCAATGATCACAGCCACATAAATAGCTTCATCCATTTTCAGATTGTGTTGAGTAAACTGTCCCAAAATCCTTAACATTTCATGGAATTGTTCCATAACATGCCTGGAGTCAATCATCTTGTAACCCATAAAGTTACTAACAAGAAACTTCTTACTAGAAGCATCTTCAGCCATGTACTTGGATTCAAGAGAATCCCATAGTTCTTTTGCGTATTCGAAATTTTGATAGATATCAAAAAGAGAGTGAGACATACCATTGAGAATATGACCACGACATATGTAATCATCATTTTCCCACTTTGATCTTCTTCTTGTTGACTCCAAAGGTTCATCTTCAACAGATTCTGGTAAGACTGGCATGGGTGAACTCAGAACATACACCACTTTCAGAGTGGTAAGGAGAAACTTCATCTTCTTCTGCCATCTATGAAAATCTTGCGCTTCAAACTTGTTCAGTTTTTCAAACTTACTTGTCATTTCCTTCACAGAATCACCACTTGCCATGATCACAGAAATACTTTAATCTTTGTAAGAAAATCGGGATAAAATAGCCTTGGAAATTCTGAGAATTGTGGTTTCACTTTCACATTAAAGTATTTGGGTGGCACTCCCAATCTTTAATCGGATAAGACTCAGAGAGAGACAAGAACAAAGAATGTTTGATGATATTTCGTATGTACCAGAAAATGAGACCAAAAACCAACTTTTAGATCCTTGTCTGAAAACTACCATATGACATTTTTAAACTGTCATAAAACTATAAAAACTGTCATAAAACGGATATATGGATAAAGGTCAGACCAATGGTCAATTATCTGAAAAATCAATTTTCTGATCCATTTTTAATATAACAACATACCCTATGTGGATAAGGGTCAAACCAATGGTCAATTATGTTTTAGATTGTGTTTAAAATACTTCTAGGAAGGGGGCAGTTTGTCAATGATCACAGCCACATAAATGGCTTCATCCATTTTCAGATTGTGTTGAGCAAACTGTCCCAACATCCTTAACATTTCATGGAATTGTTCCATAACAGGCATGGAGTCAATCATCTTGTAACCCATAAAGTTACTAACAAGAAACTTCTTACTAGAAGCATCTTCAGCCACGTACTTGGATTCAAGAGAATCCCATAGTTCTTTTGCAGATTCGAAATTTTGATAGATATCAAAAAGAGAGTCAGACATACCATTGAGAATATGACCACGACATATGTAATCATCATTTTCCCACTTTGATTTTCTTCTTGTTGCCTCCAAAGGTTCATCTTCAATAGATTCTGGTAAGACTGGCATGGGTGTATCCAGAACATACACCGCTTTTAGAGTGGTAAGGAGAAACTTCATCTTCTTATGCCATCTACGAAAATGTTTCCCTTCAAACTTGTTCAGTTTTTCAAACTTACTTGTCATTTCCTTCACAGAATCACCACTTGCCATGATCACAGAAATACTTTAATCTTTGTAAGAAAATCAGGATAAAATAGCCTTGGAAATTTTGAGAATTGTGGTTTCACTTTCAGATTAAAGTATTTGGGTGGCACTCCCAATCTTTAATCGGATAAGACTCAGAGAGAGACAAGAACAAAGAATGTTTGATGATATTTCGTATGTACCAGAAAATGAGACCAAAAACCAACTTTTAGATCCTTGTCTGAAAACTGTCATATGACAGTTTTAAACTGTCATAAAACTATAAAAACTGTCATAAAACGGATATATGGATAAGGGTCAAACCGATGGTCAATTATCTGAAAAATCAATTTTCTGATGCATTTTTAATATAGCAACATACCCTATATGGATAAGGGTCAAACCAATGGTCAATTATGTTTTAGACTGTGTTTAAAATCCTTCCAGGAAGGGGGCAGTTTGTCAATGATCACAACCACATAAATGGCTTCATCCATTTTCAGATTGTGTTGAGCAAACTGTCCCAAAATCCTTAACATTTCATGGAATTGTTCCATAACAGGCCTGGAGTCAATCATCTTGTAACCCATAAAGTTACTAACAAGAAACTTCTTACTAGAAGCATCTTCAGCCATGTACTTGGATTCAAGAGAATCCCATAGTTCTTTTGCAGATTCAAAATTTTGATAGATATCAAAAAGAGAGTCAGACATACCATTAAGAATAAGACCACGACATGTGTAATCATCATTTTCCCACTTTGATCTTCTTCTTGTTGCGTCTAAAGGTTTATCTTCAACAGATTCTGGTAAGACTGGCATGGGTGTACTCAGAACATACACCACTTTCAAAGTGGTAAGGAGAAACTTCATCTTCTTCTGCCATCTATGAAAATCTTGCCCTTCAAACTTGTTCAGTTTTTCAAACTTACTTGTCATTTCCTTCACAGAATCACCACTTGCCATGATAACAGAAATACTTTAATCTTTGTAAGAAAATCAGGAAAAAATAGCCTTGGAAATTCTGAGAATTGTGGTTTCACTTTCAGATTAAAGTATTGGGTGGCACTCCCAATGTTTAATCAGATAAGACTCAGAGAGAGACAAGAACAAAGGATGTTTGATGATATTTCGTATGTACCAGAAAATGAGACCAAAAACCAACTTTTAGAACCTTGTCTGAAAACTCTCATATGACAGTTTTAAACTGTCATAAAACTATAAAAACTGTCATAAAACGGATATATGGATAAGGGTCAAACCAATGGTCAATTATCTGAAAAATCAATTTTCTGATGCATTTTTAATATAGCAACATACCCTATATGGATAAGGGTCAAACCAATGGTCAATTATGTTTTAGACTGTGTTTAAAATCCTTCCAGGAAGGGGGCAGTTTGTCAATGATCACAGCCACATAAATGGCTTCATCCATTTTCAGATTGTGTTGAGCAAACTGTCCCAAAATCCTTAACATTTCATGGAATTGTTCCATAACAGGCCTGGAGTCAATCATCTTGTAACCCATAAAGTTACTAACAAGAAACTTCTTACTAGAAGCATCTTCAGCCATGTACTTGGATTCAAGAGAATCCCATAGTTCTTTTGCAGATTCAAAATTTTGATAGATATCAAAAAGAGAGTCAGACATACCATTAAGAATATGACCACGACATGTGTAATCATCATTTTCCCACTTTGATCTTCTTCTTGTTGCCTCTAAAGGTTTATCTTCAACAGATTCTGGTAAGACTGGCATGGGTGTACTCAGAACATACACCACTTTCAAAGTGGTAAGGAGAAACTTCATCTTCTTCTGCCATCTATGAAAATCTTGCCCTTCAAACTTGTTCAGTTTTTCAAACTTACTTGTCATTTCCTTCACAGAATCACCACTTGCCATGATAACAGAAATACTTTAATCTTTGTAAGAAAATCAGGAAAAAATAGCCTTGGAAATTCTGAGAATTGTGGTTTCACTTTCAGATTAAAGTATTTGGGTGGCACTCCCAATGTTTAATCAGATAAGACTCAGAGAGAGACAAGAACAAAGGATGTTTGATGATATTTCGTATGTACCAGAAAATGAGACCAAAAACCAACTTTTAGAACCTTGTCTGAAAACTCTCATACGACAGTTTTAAACTGTCATAAAACAATAAAAACTGTCATAAAACGGATATATGGATATGGGTCAAACCAATGGTCAATTATCTGAAAAATCAATTTTCTGATGCATTTTTAATATAGCAACATACCCTATATGGATAATGGTCAAACCAATGGTCAACTATGTTTTAGATTGTGTTAAAAATCCTTCAAGGAAGGGGGCAGTTTGTCAATGATCACAGCCACATAAATGGCTTCATCCATTTTCAGATTGTGTTGAGTAAACTGTCCAAAAATCCTTAACATTTCATGGAATTGTTCCATAACAGGCCTGGAGTCAATCATCTTGTAACCCATAAAGTTACTAACAAGAAACTTCTTACTAGAAGCATCTTCAGCCATGTACTTGGATTCAAGAGAATCCCATAGTTCTTTTGCATATTCGAAATTTTGATAGATATCAAAAAGAGAGTCAGACATACCATTGAGAATATGACCACGACATATGTAATCATCATTTTCCCACTTTGATCTTCTTCTTGTCGCCTCCAAAGGTTCATCTTCAACAGATTCTGGTAAGACTGGCATGGGTGTACTCAGAACATACACCACTTTCAGAGTGGTAAGGAGAAACTTCATCTTCTTCTGCCATCTATGAAAATCTTGCCCTTCAAACTTGTTCAGTTTTTCAAACTTACTTGTCATTTCCTTTACAGAATCACCACTTGCCATGATCACAGAAATACTTTAATCTTTGTAAGAAAATCGGGATAAAATAGCCTTGGAAATTCTGAGAATTGTGGTTTCACTTTCACATTAAAGTATTTGGGTGGCACTCCCAATCTTTAATCGAATAAGACTTAGAGAGAGACAAGAACAAAGAATGTTTGATGATATTTCGTATGTACCAGAAAATGAGACCAAAAACCAACTTTTAGATCCTTGTCTGAAAACTATCATATGACATTTTTAAACTGTCATAAAACTATAAAAACTGTCATAAAACGGATATATGGATAAGGGTCAAACCAAATGGTCAATTATCTGAAAAATCAATTTTCTGATCCATTTTAATATAGCAACATACCCTATATGGATAAGGGTCAAACCAATGGTCAAATATGTTTTAGATTGTGTTTAAAATCCTTCCAGGAAGGGGGCAGTTTGTCAATGATCACAGCCACAAAAATGGCTTCATCCATTTTCAGATTGTGTTGAGCAAACTGTCCCAAAATGCTTAACATTTCATGGAATTGTTCCATAACATGCCTGGAGTCAATCATCTTGTAACCCATAAAGTTACTAACAAGAAACTTCTTACTAAAAGCATCTTCAGCCATGTACTTGGATTCAAGAGAATCCCATAGTTCTTTTGCAGATTTGAAATTTTGATAGATATCAAATAGAGAGTCAGAGATACCGTTGAGAATATGACCACGACATATGTAATCATCATTTTCCCACTTTGATCTTCTTCTTGTTGCCTCCAAAGGTTCATCTTCAACAGATTCTGGTAAGACTGGCATGGGTGTACTCAGAACATACACCGCTTTCAGAGTGGTAAGGAGAAACTTCATCTTCTTCTGCCATCTACGAAAATCTTGCCCTTCAAACTTGTTCAGTTTTTCAAACTTACTTGTCATTTCCTTCACAGAATCACCACTTGCCATGATCACAGAAATGCTTTAATCTTTGTAAGAAAATCGGGATAAAATAGCCTTGGAAATTCTGAGAATTGTGGTTTCACTTTCAGATTAAAGTATTTGGGTGGCACTCCCAATCTTTAATCGGATAAGACTCAGAGAGAGACAAGAATAAAGAATGTTTGATGATATTTCGTATGTACCAGAAAATGAGACCAAAAACCAACTTTTAGATCCTTGTCTGAAAACTGTCATATGACAGTTTTAAACTGTCATAAAACTATAAAAATTGTCATAAAACGGATATATGGATAAGGGTCAAAACAATGGTCAATTATCTGAAAAATCAATTTTCTGATGCATTTTTAATATAGCAACATACCCTATATGGATAAGGGTCAAACCAATGCTCAATTATGTTTTAGATTGTGTTTAAAATCCTTCCAGGAAGGGGGCAGTTTGTCAATGATCACAGCCACAGAAATGGCTTCATCCATTTTCAGATTGTGTTGAGCAAACTGTCCCAAAATCCTTAACATTTCATGGAATTGTTCCATAACAGGCCTGGAGTCAATCATCTTGTAACCCATAAACTTACTAACAAGAAACTTCTTACTAGAAGCATCTTCAGCCATGTACTTCGATTCAAGAGAATCCCATAGTTGTTTTGCAGATTCAAAATTTTGATAGATATCAAAAAGAGAGTCAGGCATACCATTGAGAATATGACCACGACATATGTAATCATCATTTTCCCACTTTGATCTTCTTCTTGTTGCCTCCAAAGGTTCATCTTCAACAGATTCTGGTAAGACTGGCATGGGTGTACTCAGAACATACACCGCTTTCAGAGTGGTAAGGAGAAAGTTCATCTTCTTCTGCCATCTACGAAAATCTTGCCCTTCAAACTTGTTCAGTTTTTCAAACTTACTTGTCATTTCCTTCACAGAATCACCACTTGCCATGATCACAGAAATGCTTTAATCTTTGTAAGAAAATCGGGATAAAATAGCCTTGGAAATTCTGAGAATTGTGGTTTCACTTTCAGATTAAAGTATTTGGGTGGCACTCCCAATCTTTAATCGGATAAGACTCAGAGAGAGACAAGAACAAAGAATGTTTGATGATATTTCGTATGTACCAGAAAATAAGACCAAAAACCAACTTTTAGATCCTTGTCTGAAAACTGTCATATGACAGTTTTAAACTGTCATAAAACTATAAAAATTGTAATAAAACAGATATATGGATAAGGGTCAAAACAATGGTCAATTATCTGAAAAATCAATTTTCTGATGCATTTTTAATATAGCAACATACCCTATATGGATAAGGGTCAAACCAATGGTCAATTATGTTTTAGACTGTGTTTAAAATCCTTCCAGGAAGGGGGCAGTTTGTTAATGATCACAACCACATAAATGGCTTCATCCATTTTCAGATTGTGTTGAGCAAACTGTCCCAAAATCCTTAACATTTCATGGAATTGTTCCATAACAGGCCTGGAGTCAATCATCTTGTAACCCATAAAGTTACTAACAAGAAACTTCTTACTAGAAGCATCTTCAGCCATGTACTTGGATTCAAGAGAATCCCATAGTTCTTTTGCAGATTCAAAATTTTGATAGATATCAAAAAGAGAGTCAGACATACCATTAAGAATATGACCACGACATGTGTAATCATCATTTTCCCACTTTGATCTTCTTCTTGTTGCCTCTAAAGGTTTATCTTCAACAGATTCTGGTAAGACTGGCATGGGTGTACTCAGAACATACACCACTTTCAAAGTGGTAAGGAGAAACTTCATCTTCTTCTGCCATCTATGAAAATCTTGCCCTTCAAACTTGTTCAGTTTTTCAAACTTACTTGTCATTTCCTTCACAGAATCACCACTTGCCATGATAACAGAAATACTTTAATCTTTGTAAGAAAATCAGGAAAAAATAGCCTTGGAAATTCTGAGAATTGTGGTTTCACTTTCAGATTAAAGTATTTGGGTGGCACTCCCAATGTTTAATCAGATAAGACTCAGAGAGAGACAAGAACAAAGGATGTTTGATGATATTTCGTATGTACCAGAAAATGAGACCAAAAACCAACTTTTAGAACCTTGTCTGAAAACTCTCATATTACAGTTTTAAACTCTCATAAAACTATAAAAACTGTCATAAAACGGATATATGGATAAGGGTCAAACCAATGGTCAATTATCTGAAAAATCAATTTTTTGATGCATTTTTAATATAGCAACATACCCTATATGGATAAGGGTCAAACCAATGGTCAATTATGTTTTAGACTGTGTTTAAAATCCTTCCAGGAAGGGGGCAGTTTGTCAATGATCACAGCCACATAAATGGCTTCATCCATTTTCAGATTGTGTTGAGCAAACTGTCCCAAAATCCTTAACATTTCATGGAATTGTTCCATAACAGGCCTGGAGTCAATCATCTTGTAACCCATAAAGTTACTAACAAGAAACTTCTTACTAGAAGCATCTTCAGCCATGTACTTGGATTCAAGAGAATCCCATAGTTCTTTTGCGGATTCAAAATTTTGATAGATATCAAAAAGAGAGTCAGACATACCATTAAGAATATGACCACGACATGTGTAATCATCATTTTCCCACTTTGATCTTCTTCTTGTTGCCTCTAAAGGTTTATCTTCAACAGATTCTGGTAAGACTGGCATGGGTGTACTCAGAACATACACCACTTTCAAAGTGGTAAGGAGAAACTTCATCTTCTTCTGCCATCTATGAAAATCTTGCCCTTCAAACTTGTTCAGTTTTTCAAACTTACTTGTCATTTCCTTCACAGAATCACCACTTGCCATGATAACAGAAATACTTTAATCTTTGTAAGAAAATCAGGAAAAAATAGCCTTGGAAATTCTGAGAATTGTGGTTTCACTTTCAGATTAAAGTATTTGGGTGGCACTCCCAATGTTTAATCAGATAAGACTCAGAGAGAGACAAGAACAAAGGATGTTTGATGATATTTCGTATGTACCAGAAAATGAGACCAAAAACCAACTTTTAGAACCTTGTCTGAAAACTCTCATATGACAGTTTTAAACTGTCATAAAACAATAAAAACTGTCATAAAACGGATATATGGATATGGGTCAAACCAATGGTCAATTATCTGAAAAATCAATTTTCTGATGCATTTTTAATATAGCAACATACCCTATATGGATAATGGTCAAACCAATGGTCAACTATGTTTTAGATTGTGTTAAAAATCCTTCAAGGAAGGGGGCAGTTTGTCAATGATCACAGCCACAGAAATGGCTTCATCCATTTTCAGATTGTGTTGAGTAAACTGTCCAAAAATCCTTAACATTTCATGGAATTGTTCCATAACAGGCCTGCAGTCAATCATCTTGTAACCCATAAAGTTACTAACAAGAAACTTCTTACTAGAAGCATCTTCAGCCATGTACTTGGATTCAAGAGAATCCCATAGTTCTTTTGCATATTCGAAATTTTGATAGATATCAAAAAGAGAGTCAGACATACCATTGAGAATATGACCACGACATATGTAATCATCATTTTCCCACTTTGATCTTCTTCTTGTTGCCTCCAAAGGTTCATCTTCAACAGATTCTGGTAAGACTGGCATGGGTGTACTCAGAACATACACCACTTTCAGAGTGGTAAGGAGAAACTTCATCTTCTTCTGCCATCTATGAAAATCTTGCCCTTCAAACTTGTTCAGTTTTTCAAACTTACTTGTCATTTCCTTCACAGAATCACCACTTGCCATGATCACAGAAATACTTTAATCTTTGTAAGAAAATCGGGATAAAATAGCCTTGGAAATTCTGAGAATTGTGGTTTCACTTTCACATTAAAGTATTTGGGTGGCACTCCCAATCTTTAATCGAATAAGACTTAGAGAGAGACAAGAACAAAGAATGTTTGATGATATTTCGTATGTACCAGAAAATGAGACCAAAAACCAACTTTTAGATCCTTGTCTGAAAACTATCATATGACATTTTTAAACTGTCATAAAACTATAAAAACTGTCATAAAACGGATATATGGATAAGGGTCAAACCAAATGGTTAATTATCTGAAAAATCAATATCTGATCCATTTTTAATATAGCAACATACCCTATATGGATAAGGGTCAAACCAATGGTCAAATATGTTTTAGATTGTGTTTAAAATCCTTCCAGGAAGGGGGCAGTTTGTCAATGATCACAGCCACAAAAATGGCTTCATCCATTTTCAGATTGTGTTGAGCAAACTGTCCCAAAATGCTTAACATGTCATGGAATTGTTCCATAACATGCCTGGAGTCAATCATCTTGTAACCCATAAAGTTACTAACAAGAAACTTCTTACTAAAAGCATCTTCAGCCATGTACTTGGATTCAAGAGAAACCCATAGTTCTTTTGCAGATTTGAAATTTTGATAGATATCAAAAAGAGAGTCAGACATACCATTGAGAATATGACTACGACATATGTAATCATCATTTTCCCACTTTGATCTTCTTCTTGTTGCCTCCAAAGGTTCATCTTCAACAGATTCTGGTAAGACTGGCATGGGTGTACTCAGAGCATACACCGCTTTCAGAGTGGTAAGGAGAAACTTCATCTTCTTCTGCCATCTACGAAAATCTCGCCCTTCAAACTTGTTCAGTTTTTCAAACTTACTTGTCATTTCCTTCACAGAATCACCACTTGCCATGATCACAGAAATGCTTTAATCTTTGTAAGAAAATCGGGATAAAATAGCCTTGGAAATTCTGAGAATTGTGGTTTCACTTTCAGATTAAAGTATTTGGGTGGCACTCCCAATCTTTAATCGGATAAGACTCAGAGAGAGACAAGAATAAAGAATGTTTGATGATATTTCGTATGTACCAGAAAATGAGACCAAAAACCAACTTTTAGATCCTTGTCTGAAAACTGTCATATGACAGTTTTAAACTGTCATAAAACTATAAAAATTGTCATAAAACGGATATATGGATAAGGGTCAAAACAATGGTCAATTATCTGAAAAATCAATTTTCTGATGCATTTTTAATATAGCAACATACCCTATATGGATAAGGGTCAAACCAATGGTCAATTATGTTTTAGATTGTGTTTAAAATCCTTCCAGGAAGGGGGCAGTTTGTCAATACAGCCACAGAAATGGCTTCATCCATTTTCAGATTGTGTTGAGCAAACTGTCCCAAAATCCTTAACATTTCATGGAATTTTTCCATAACAGGCCTGGAGTCAATCATCTTGTAACCCATAAAGTTACTAACAAGAAACTTCTTACAAGAAGCATCTTCAACCATGTACTTGGATTCAAGAGAATCCCATAGTTCTTTTGGAGATTCGAAATTTTGATAGATATCAAAAAGAGAGTCAGACATACCATTGAGAATATGACCACGACATATGTAATCATCATTTTTCCCAATTTGATCTTCTTCTTGTTGCCTCCAAAGGTTCATCTTCAACAGATTCTGGTAAGACTAGCATGGGTGTACTCAGAACATACACCACTTTTAGAGTGGTAAAGAGAAACTTCATCTTCTTCTGCCATCTACGAAAATCTTGCCCTTCAAACTTGTTCAGTTTTTCAAACTTACTTGTCATTTCCTTCACAGAATCACCACTTGCCATGATCACATAAATACTTTAATCTTTGTAAGAAAATCGGGATAAAATAGCCTTGGAAATTCTGAGAATTGTGGCTTCACTTTCAGATTAAAGTATTTGGGTGGCACTCCCAATCTTTAATCGGATAAGACTCAGAGAGAGACAAGAACAAAGAATGTTTGATGATATTTCGTATGTACCAGAAAATGAGACCAAAAACCAACTTTTAGATCCTTGTCTGAAAACTGTCATATGACAGTTTTAAACTGTCATAAAACTATAAAAACTGCCATAAAACGGATATATGGATAAGGGTCAAACCAATGGTCAATTATCTGAAAAATCAATTTTCTGATGCATTTTTAATATAGCAACATACCCTATATGGATAAGGGTCAAACCAATGGTCAATTATGTTTTAGATTGTGTTTAAAATCCTTCCAGAAAGGGGGCAGTTTGTCAATGATCACAGCCATAGAAATGGCTTCATCCATTTTCAGATTGTGTTGAGCAAACTGTCCCAAAATCCTTAACATTTCATGGAATTGTTCCATAACAGGCCTGGAGTCAATCATCTTGTAACCCATAAAGTTACTAACAAGAAACTTCTTACAAGAAGCATCTTCAGCCATGTACTTGGATTCAAGAGAATCCCATAGTTCTTTTGGAGATTCGAAATTTTGATAGATATCAAAAAGAGAGTCAGACATACCATTGAGAATATGACCACGACATATGTAATCATCATTTTTCCCAATTTGATCTTCTTCTTGTTGCCTCCAAAGGTTCATCTTCAACAGATTCTGGTAAGACTAGCATGGGTGTACTCAGAACATACACCACTTTCAGAGTGGTAAGGAGAAACTTCATCTTCTTCTGCCATCTACGAAAATCTTGCCCTTCAAACTTGTTCAGTTTTTCAAACTTACTTGTCATTTCCTTCACAGAATCACCACTTGCCATGATCACAGAAATACTTTAATCTTTGTAAGAAAATTGGGATAACATAGCCTTGGAAATTTATAGAATTGTGGTTTCACTTTCAGATTAAAGTATTTGGGTGGCACTCCCAATGTTTAATCAGAGAAGACTCAGAGAGAGACAAGAACAAAGGATGTTTGATGATATTTCGTATGTACCAGAAAATGAGCCCAAAAACCAACTTTTAGAACCTTGTCTGAAAACTCTCATATGACAGTTTTAAACTGTCATAAAACTATAAAAACTGTCATAAAACGGATATATGGATATGGGTCAAACCAATGGTCAATTATCTGAAAAATCAATTTTCTGATGCATTTTTAATATAGCAACATACCCTATATGGATAATGGTCAAACCAATGATCAACTATGTTTTAGATTGTGTTAAAAATCCTTCAAGGAAGGGGGTAGTTTGTCAATGATCACAGCCACAGAAATGGCTTCATCCATTTTCAGATTGTGTTGAGTAAACTGTCCAAAAATCCTTAACATTTCATGGAATTGTTCCATAACAGGCCTGGAGTCAATCATCTTGTAACCCATAAAGTTACTAACAAGAAACTTCTTACTAGAAGCATCTTCAGCCATGTACTTGGATTCAAGAGAATCCCATAGTTCTTTTGCATATTCGAAATTTTGATAGATATCAAAAAGAGAGTCAGACATACCATTGAGAATATGACCACGACATATGTAATCATCATTTTCCCACTTTGATCTTCTTCTTGTTGCCTCCAAAGGTTCATCTTCAACAGATTCTGGTAAGACTGGCATGGGTGTACTCAGAACATACACCGCTTTCAGAGTGGTAAGGAGAAACTTCATCTTCTTCAGCCATCTACGAAAATCTTGCCCTTCAAACTTGTTCAGTTTTTCAAACTTACTTGTCATTTCCTTCACAGAATCACCACTTGCCATGATCACAGAAATGCTTTAATCTTTGTAAGAAAATCGGGATAAAATAGCCTTGGAAATTCTGAGAATTGTGGTTTCACTTTCAGATTAAAGTATTTGGGTGGCACTCCCAATCTTTAATCGGATAAGACTCAGAGAGAGACAAGAATAAAGAATGTTTGATGATATTTCGTATGTACCAGAAAATGAGACCAAAAACCAACTTTTAGATCCTTGTCTGAAAACTGTCATATGACAGTTTTAAACTGTCATAAAACTATAAAAATTGTCATAAAACGGATATATGGATAAGGGTCAAAACAATGGTCAATTATCTGAAAAATCAATTTTCTGATGCATTTTTAATATAGCAACATACCCTATATGGATAAGGGTCAAACCAATGGTCAATTATGTTTTAGATTGTGTTTAAAATCCTTCCAGGAAGGGGGCAGTTTGTCAATGATCACAGCCACAGAAATGGCTTCATCCATTTTCAGATTGTGTTGAGCAAACTGTCCCAAAATCCTTAACATTTCATGGAATTGTTCCATAACAGGCCTGGAGTCAATCATCTTGTAACCCATAAAGTTACTAACAAGAAACTTCTTACAAGAAGCATCTTCAACCATGTACTTGGATTCAAGAGAATCCCATAGTTCTTTTGGAGATTCGAAATTTTGATAGATATCAAAAAGAGAGTCAGACATACCATTGAGAATATGACCACGACATATGTAATCATCATTTTTCCCAATTTGATCTTCTTCTTGTTGCCTCCAAAGGTTCATCTTCAACAGATTCTGGTAAGACTAGCATGGGTGTACTCAGAACATACACCACTTTCAGAGTGGTAAAGAGAAACTTCATCTTCTTCTGCCATCCACGAAAATCTTGCCCTTCAAACTTGTTCAGTTTTTCAAACTTACTTGTCATTTCCTTCACAGAATCACCACTTGCCATGATCACATAAATACTTTAATCTTTGTAAGAAAATCGGGATAAAATAGCCTTGGAAACTCTGAGAATTGTGGCTTCACTTTCAGATTAAAGTATTTGGGTGGCACTCCCAATCTTTAATCGGATAAGACTCAGAGAGAGACAAGAACAAAGAATGTTTGATGATATTTCGTATGTACCAGAAAATGAGACCAAAAACCAACTTTTAGATCCTTGTCTGAAAACTGTCATATGACAGTTTTAAACTGTCATAAAACTATAAAAACTGCCATAAAACGGATATATGGATAAGGGTCAAACCAATGGTCAATTATCTGAAAAATCAATTTTCTGATGCATTTTTAATATAGCAACATACCCTATATGGATAAGGGTCAAACCAATGGTCAATTATGTTTTAGATTGTGTTTAAAATCCTTCCAGAAAGGGGGCAGTTTGTCAATGATCACAGCCACAGAAATGGCTTCATCCATTTTCAGATTGTGTTGAGCAAACTGTCCCAAAATCCTTAACATTTCATGGAATTGTTCCATAACAGGCCTGGAGTCAATCATCTTGTAACCCATAAAGTTACTAACAAGAAACTTCTTACAAGAAGCATCTTCAGCCATGTACTTGGATTCAAGAGAATCCCATAGTTCTTTTGGAGATTCGAAATTTTGATAGATATCAAAAAGAGAGTCAGACATACCATTGAGAATATGACCACGACATATGTAATCATCATTTTTCCCAATTTGATCTTCTTCTTGTTGCCTCCAAAGGTTCATCTTCAACAGATTCTGGTAAGACTAGCATGGGTGTACTCAGAACATACACCACTTTCAGAGTGGTAAGGAGAAACTTCATCTTCTTCTGCCATTTACGAAAATCTTTCCCTTCAAACTTGTTCAGTTTTTCAAACTTACTTGTCATTTCCTTCACAGAATCACCACTTGCCATGATCACAGAAATACTTTAATCTTTGTAAGAAAATTGGGATAACATAGCCTTGGAAATTTATAGAATTGTGGTTTCACTTTCAGATTAAAGTATTTGGGTGGCACTCCCAATGTTTAATAAGATAAGACTCAGAGAGAGACAAGAACAAAGGATGTTTGATGATATTTCGTATGTACCAGAAAATGAGCCCAAAAACCAACTTTTAGAACCTTGTCTGAAAACTCTCATATGACAGTTTTAAACTGTCATAAAACTATAAAAACTGTCATAAAACGGATATATGGATATGGGTCAAACCAATGGTCAATTATCTGAAAAATCAATTTTCTGATGCATTTTTAATATAGCAACATACCCTATATGGATAATGGTCAAACCAATGGTCAACTATGTTTTAGATTGTGTTAAAAATCCTTCAAGGAAGGGGGCGGTTTGTCAATGATCACAGCCACAGAAATGGCTTCATCCATTTTCAGATTGTGTTGAGTAAACTGTCCAAAAATCCTTAACATTTCATGGAATTGTTCCATAACAGGCCTGGAGTCAATCATCTTGTAACCCATAAAGTTACTAACAAGAAACTTCTTACTAGAAGCATCTTCAGCTATGTACTTGGATTCAAGAGAATCCCATAGTTCTTTTGCATATTCGAAATTTTGATAGATATCAAAAAGAGAGTCAGACATACCATTGAGAATATGACCACGACATATGTAATCATCATTTTCCCACTTTGATCTTCTTCTTGTTGCCTCCAAAGGTTCATCTTCAACAGATTCTGGTAAGACTGGCATGGGTGTACTCAGAACATACACCGCTTTCAGAGTGGTAAGGAGAAACTTCATCTTCTTCTGCCATCTACGAAAATCTTGCCCTTCAAACTTGTTTAGTTTTTCAAACTTACTTGTCATTTCCTTCACAGAATCACCACTTGCCATGATCACAGAAATGCTTTAATCTTTGTAAGAAAATCGGGATAAAATAGCCTTGGAAATTCTGAGAATTGTGGTTTCACATTCAGATTAAAGTATTTGGGTGGCACTCCCAATCTTTAATCGGGTAAGACTCAGAGAGAGACAAGAACAAAGAATGTTTGATGATATTTCGTATGTACCAGAAAATGAGACCAAAAACCAACTTTTAGATCCTTGTCTGAAAACTGTCATATCACAGTTTTAAACTGTCATAAAACTATAAAAATTGTCATAAAACAGATATATGGATAAGGGTCAAAACAATGGTCAATTATCTAAAAAATCAATTTTCTGATGCATTTTTAATATAGCAACATACCCTATATGGATAAGGGTCAAACCAATGGTCAATTATGTTTTAGATTGTGTTTAAAATCCTTCCAGAAAGGGGGCAGTTTGTCAATGATCACAGCCACAGAAATGGCTTCATCCATTTTCAGATTGTGTTGAGCAAACTGTCCCAAAATCCTTAACATTTCATGGAATTGTTCCATAACAGGCCTGGAGTCAATCATCTTGTAACCCATAAAGTTACTAACAAGAAACTTCTTACTAGAAGCATCTTCAGCCATGTACTTGGATTCAAGAGAATCCCATAGTTCTTTTGCAGATTCAAAATTTTGATAGATATCAAAAAGAGAGTCAGACATACCATTAAGAATATGACCACGACATGTGTAATCATCATTTTCCCACTTTGATCTTCTTCTTGTTGCCTCTAAAGGTTTATCTTCAACAGATTCTGGTAAGACTGGCATGGGTGTACTCAGAACATACACCACTTTCACAGTGGTAAGGAGAAACTTCATCTTCTTCTGCCATCTATGAAAATCTTGCCCTTCAAACTTGTTCAGTTTTTCAAACTTACTTGTCATTTCCTTCACAGAATCACCACTTGCCATGATAACAGAAATACTTTAATCTTTGTAAGAAAATCAGGAAAAAATAGCCTTGGAAATTCTGAGAATTGTGGTTTCACTTTCAGATTAAAGTATTTGGGTGGCACTCCCAATGTTTAATCAGATAAGACTCAGAGAGAGACAAGAACAAAGGATGTTTGATGATATTTCGTATGTACCAGAAAATGAGACCAAAAACCAACTTTTAGAACCTTGTCTGAAAACTCTCATATGACAGTTTTAAACTGTCATAAAACTATAAAAACTGTCATAAAACGGATATATGGATATGGGTCAAACCAATGGTCAATTATCTGAAAAATCAATTTTCTGATGCATTTTTAATATAGCAACATACCCTATATGGATAACGGTCAAACCAATGGTCAACTATGTTTTAGATTGTGTTAAAAATCCTTCAAGGAAGGGGGCAGTTTGTCAATGATCACAGCCACAGAAATGGCTTCATCCATTTTCAGATTGTGTTGAGTAAACTGTCCAAAAATCCTTAACATTTCATGGAATTGTTCCATAACAGGCCTGGAGTCAATCATCTTGTAACCCATAAAGTTACTAACAAGAAACTTCTTACTAGAAGCATCTTCAGCCATGTACTTGGATTCAAGAGAATCCCATAGTTCTTTTGCATATTCGAAATTTTGATAGATATCAAAAAGAGAGTCAGACATACCATTGAGAATATGACCACGACATATGTAATCATCATTTTCCCACTTTGATCTTCTTCTTGTTGCCTCCAAAGGTTTATCTTCAACAGATTCTGGTAAGACTGGCATGGGTGTACTCAGAACATACACCGCTTTCAGAGTGGTAAGGAGAAACTTCCTCTTCTTCTGCCATCTACGAAAATCTTGCCCTTCAAACTTGTTCAGTTTTTCAAACTTACTTGTCATTTCCTTCACAGAATCACCACTTGCCATGATCACAGAAATGCTTTAATCTTTGTAAGAAAATCGGGATAAAATAGCCTTGGAAATTCTGAGAATTGTGGTTTCACTTTCACATTAAAGTATTTGGGTGGCACTCCCAATCTTTAATCGGATAAGACTCAGAGAGAGACAAGAACAAAGAATGTTTGATGATATTTCGTATGTACCAGAAAATGAGACCAAAAACCAACTTTTAGATCCTTGTCTGAAAACTATCATATGACATTTTTAAACTGTCATAAAACTATAAAAATTGTCATAAAACGGATATATGGATAAGGGTCAAACCAATGGTCAATTATCTGAAAAATCAATTTTCTGATCCATTTTTAATATAGCAACATACCCTATATGGATAAGGGTCAAACCAATGGTCAAATATGTTTTAGATTGTGTTTAAAATCCTTCCAGGAAGGGGGCAGTTTGTCAATGATCACAGCCCCAAAAATGGCTTCATCCATTTTCAGATTGTGTTGAGCAAACTGTCCCAAAATGCTTAACATTTCATGAAATTGTTCCATAACATGCCTGGACTCAATCATCTTGTAACCCATAAAGTTACTAACAAGAAACTTCTTACTAAAAGCATCTTCAGCCATGCACTTGGATTCAAGAGAATCCCATAGTTCTTTTGCAGATTTGAAATTTTGATAGATATCAAAAAGAGAGTCAGACATACCATTGAGAATATGACCACGACATATGTAATCATCATTTTCCCACTTTGATCTTCTTCTTGTTGCCTCCAAAGGTTCATCTTCAACAGATTATGGTAAGACTGGCATGGGTGTACTCAAAACATACACCGCTTTTAGAGTGGTAAGGAGAAACTTCATCTTCTTCTGCCATCTACGAAAATCTTGCCCTTCAAACTTGTTCAGTTTTTCAAACTTACTTGTCATTTCCTTCACAGAATCACCACTTGCCATGATCACAGAAATGCTTTAATCTTTGTAAGAAAATCGGGATAAAATAGCCTTGGAAATTCTGAGAATTGTGGTTTCACTTTCAGATTAAAGTATTTGGGTGGCACTCCCAATCTTTAATCGGATAAGACTCAGAGAGAGACAAGAACAAAGAATGTTTGATGATATTTCGTATGTACCAGAAAATGAGACAAAAAACCAACTTTTAGATCCTTGTCTGAAAACTGTCATATGACAGTTTTAAACTGTCATAAAACTATAAAAATTGTCATAAAACGGATATATGGATAAGGGTCAAAACAATGGTCAATTATCTGAAAAATCAATTTTCTAATGCATTTTTAATATAGCAACATACCCTATATGGATAAGGGTCAAACCAATGGTCAATTATGTTTTAGATTGTGTTTAAAATCCTTCCAGGAAGGGGGCAGTTTGTCAATGATCACAGCCACAGAAATGGCTTCATCCATTTTCAGATTGTGTTGAACAAACTGTCCCAAAATCCTTAACATTTCATGGAATTGTTCCATAATAGGCCTGGAGTCAATCATCTTGTAACCCATAAAGTTACTAACAAGAAACTTCTTACTAGAAGCATCTTCAGCCATGTACTTCGATTCAAGAGAATCCCATAGTTGTTTTGCAGATTCGAAATTTTGATAGATATCAAAAAGAGAGTCAGACATACCATTGAGAATATGACCACGACATATGTAATCATCATTTTCCCACTTTGATCTTCTTCTTGTTGCCTCCAAAGGTTCATCTTCAACAGATTCTGGTAAGACTGGCATGGGTGTACTCAGAACATACACCGCTTTCAGAGTGGTAAGGAGAAACTTCATCTTCTTCTGCCATCTACGAAAATCTTGCCCTTCAAACTTGTTCAGTTTTTCAAACTTACTTGTCATTTCCTTCACAGAATCACCACTTGCCATGATCACAGAAATGCTTTAATCTTTGTAAGAAAATCGGGATAAAATAGCCTTGGAAATTCTGAGAATTGTGGTTTCACTTTCAGATTAAAGTATTTGGGTGGCACTCCCAATCTTTAATCGGATAAGACTCAGAGAGAGACAAGAACAAAGAATGTTTGATGATATTTCGTATGTACCAGAAAATGAGACCAAAAACTAACTTTTACATCCTTATCTGAAAACTGTCATATGACAGTTTTAAACTGTCATAAAACTATAAAAATTGTCATAAAACGGATATATGGATAAGGGTCAACCAATGGTCAATTATCTGAAAAATCAATTTTCTGATGCATTTTTAATATAGCAACATACCCTATATGGATAAGGGTCAAACCAATGGTCAATTATGTTTTAGATTGTGTTTAAAATCCTTCCAGGAAGGGGGCAGTTTGTCAATGATCACAGCCACAGAAATGGCTTCATCCATTTTCAGATTGTGTTGAGCAAACTGTCCCAAAATCCTTAACATTTCATGGAATTGTTCCATATCAGGCCTGGAGTCAATCATCTTGTAACCCATAAAGTTACTAACAAGAAACTTCTTACTAGAAGCATCTTCAGCCATGTAGTTGGATTCAAGAGAATCCCATAGTTCTTTTGCAGATTCAAAATTTTGATAGATATCAAAAGAAGAGTCAGACATACCATTGAGAATATGACCACGACATATGTAATCATCATTTTCCCACTTTGATCTTCTTCTTGTTGCCTCCAAAGGTTCATCTTCAACAGATTCTGGTAAGACTGGCATGGGTGTACTCAGAACATACACCACTTTCAGAGTGGTAAGGAGAAACTTCATCTTCTTCTGCCATCTACGAAAATGTTGCCCTTCAAACTTGTTCAGTTTTTCAAGCTTACTTGTCATTTCCTTCACAGAATCACCACTTTCCATGATCACAGAAATACTTTAATCTTTGTAAGAAAATCAGGATAAAATAGCCTTGGAAATTATGAGAATTGTGGTTTCACTTTCAGATTAAAGTATTTAGGTGGCACTCCCAATCTTTAATCGGATAAGACTCAGAGAGAGACAAGAACAAAGAATGTTTGATGATATTTCGTATGTACCAGAAAATGAGACCAAAAACCAACTTTTAGATGCTTGTCTGAAAACTATCATATGACATTTTTAAACTGTCATAAAACTATAAAAACTGTCATAAAACGGATATATGGATAAGGGTCAAACCAATGGTCAATTATCTGAAAAATTAATTTTCTGATCCATTTTTAATATAGCAACATACCCTATATGGATAAGGGTCAAACCAATGGTCAATTATGTTTTAGATTGTGTTTAAAATCCTTCCAGGAAGGGGGCAGTTTGTCAATGATCACAGCCACAGAAGTGGCTTCATCCATTTTCAGATTGTGTTGAGCAAACTGTCCCAAAATCCTTAACATTTCATGGAATTGTTCCATTACATGCCTGGAGTCAATCATCTTGTAACCCATAAAGTTACTCACAAGAAACTTCTTACTAGAAGCATCTTCAGCCATGTACTTGGATTCAAGAGAATCTTATAGTTCTTTTGCAGATTCGAAATTTTGATAGATATCAAAAAGAGAGTCAGACATACCATTGAGAATATTACCACGACATATGTAATCATCATTTTCCCACTTTGAACTTCTTCTTGTTGCCTCCAAAGGTTCATCTTCAACAGATTCTGGTAAGACTGGCATGGGTGTACTCAGAACATACACCGCTTTCAGAGTGGTAAGGAGAAACTTCATCTTCTTCTGCCATCTACGAAAATCTTGCCCTTCAAACTTGTTCAGTTTTTCAAACTTACTTGTCATTTCCTTCACAGAATCACCACTTGCCATGATCACAGAAATGCTTTAATCTTTGTAAGAAAATCGGGATAAAATAGCCTTGGAAATTCTGAGAATTGTGGTTTCACTTTCAGATTAAAGTATTTGGGTGGCACTCCCAATCTTTAATCGGATAAGACTCAGAGAGAGACAAGAACAAAGAATGTTTGATGATATTTCGTATGTACCAAAAAATGAGACCAAAAACTAACTTTTAGATCCTTGTCTGAAAACTGTCATATGACAGTTTTAAACTGTCACAAAACTATAAAAATTGTCATAAAACGGATATATGGATAAGGGTCAAACCAATGGTCAATTATCTGAAAAATCAATTTTCTGATGCATTTTTAATATAGCAACATACCCTATATGGATAAGGGTCAAACCAATGGTCAATTATGTTTTAGATTGTGTTTAAAGTCCTTCCAGGAAGGGGGCAGTTTGTCAATGATCACAGCCACAGAAATGGCTTCATCCATTTTCAGATTGTGTTGAGCAAACTGTCCCAAAATCCTTAACATTTCATGGAATTGTTCCATATCAGGCCTGGAGTCAATCATCTTGTAACCCATAAAGTTACTAACAAGAAACTTCTTACTAGAAGCATCTTCAGCCATGTACTTGGATTCAAGAGAATCCCATAGTTCTTTTGCAGATTCGAAATTTTGATAGATATCAAAAAAAGAGTCAGACATACCATTGAGAATATGACCACGACATATGTAATCATCATTTTCCCACTTTGATCTTCTTCTTGTTGCCTCCAAAGGTTCATCTTCAACAGCATCTGGTAAGACTGGCATGGGTGTACTTAAAACATACAACACTTTCAGGGTGGTAAGGATAAACTTCATCTTCTTCTGCCATCTACGAAAATCTTGCCCTTAAAACTTGTTCAGTTTTTCAAACTTACTTGTCATTTCCTTCACAGAATCACCACTTGCCATGATCACAGAAATGCTTTAATCTTTGTAAGAAAATCGGGATAAAATAGCCTTGGAAATTCTGAGAATTGTGGTTTCACTTTCAGATTAAAGTATTTGGGTGGCACTCCCAATCTTTAATCGGATAAGACTCAGAGAGAGACAAGAACAAAGAATGTTTGATGATATTTCGTATGTACCAGAAAATGAGACCAAAAACTAACTTTTAGATCCTTGTCTGAAAACTGACATATGACAGTTTTAAACTGTCATAAAACTATAAAAATTGTCATAAAACGGATATATGGATAAGGGTCAAACCAATGGTCAATTATCTGAAAAATCAATTTTCTGATGCATTTTTAATAGAGCAACATACCCTATATGGATAAGGGTCAAACCGATGGTCAATTATGTTTTAGATTGTGTTTAAAATCCTTCCAGGAAGGGGGCAGTTTGTCAATGATCACAGCCACAGAAATGGCTTCATCCATTTTCATATTGTGTTGAGCAAACTGTCCCAAAATCCTTAACATTTCATGGAATTGTTCCATATCAGGCCTGGAGTCAATCATCTTGTAACGCATAAAGTTACTAACAAGAAACTTCTTACTAGAAGCATCTTCAGCCATGTACTTGGATTCAAGAGAATCCCATAGTTCTTTTGCAGATTCGAAATTTTGATAGATATCAAAAAAAGAGTCAGACATACCATTGAGAATATGTCCACGACATATGTAATCATCATTTTCCCACTTTGAACTTCTTCTTGTTGCCTCCAAAGGTTCATCTTCAACAGATTCTGGTAAGACTGGCATGGGTGTACTCAGAACATACACCGCTTTCAGAGTGGTAAGGAGAAACTTCATCTTCTTCTGCCATCTACGAAAATCTTGCCCTTCAAACTTGTTCAGTTTTTCAAACTTACTTGTCATTTCCTTCACAGAATCACCACTTGCCATGATCACAGAAATGCTTTAATCTTTGTAAGAAAATCGGGATAAAATAGCCTTGGAAATTCTGAGAATTGTGGTTTCACTTTCAGATTAAAGTATTTGGGTGGCACTCCCAATCTTTAATCGGATAAGACTCAGAGAGAGACAAGAACAAAGAATGTTTGATGATATTTCGTATGTACCAGAAAATGAGACCAAAAACTAACTTTTAGATCCTTGTCTGAAAACTGACATATGACAGTTTTAAACTGTCATAAAACTATAAAAATTGTCATAAAACGGATATATGGATAAGGGTCAAACCAATGGTCAATTATCTGCAAAATCAATTTTCTGATGCATTTTTAATATAGCAACATACCCTATATGGATAAGGGTCAAACCAATGGTCAATTATGTTTTAGATTGTGTTTAAAATCCTTCCAGGAAGGGGGCAGTTTGTCAATGATCACAGCCACAGAAATGGCTTCATCCATTTTCAGATTGTGTTGAACAAACTGTCCCAAAATCCTTAACATTTCATGGAATTGTTCCATAACAGGCCTGGAGTCAATCATCTTGTAACCCATAAAGTTACTAACAAGAAACTTCTTACTAGAAGCATCTTCAGCCATGTACTTCGATTCAAGAGAATCCCATAGTTGTTTTGCAGATTCGAAATTTTGATAGATATCAAAAAGAGAGTCTGACATACCATTGAGAATATGACCACGAGATATGTAATCATCATTTTCCCACTTTGATCTTCTTCTTGTTGCCTCCAAAGGTTCATCTTCAACAGATTCTGGTAAGACTGGCATGGGTGTACTCAGAACATACACCACTTTCAGAGTGGTAAGGAGAAACTTCATCTTCTTCTGCCATCTACGAAAATGTTGCCCTTCAAACTTGTTCAGTTTTTCAAGCTTACTTGTCATTTCCTTCACAGAATCACCACTTTCCATGATCACAGAAATACTTTAATCTTTGTAAGAAAATCAGGATAAAATAGCCTTGGAAATTATGAGAATTGTGGTTTCACTTTCAGATTAAAGTATTTGGGTGGCACTCCCAATCTTTAATCGGATAAGACTCAGAGAGAGACAAGAACAAAGAATGTTTGATGATATTTCGTATGTACCAGAAAATGAGACCAAAAACTAACTTTTACATCCTTATCTGAAAACTGACATATGACAGTTTTAAACTGTCATAAAACTATAAAAATTGTCATAAAACGGATATATGGATAAGGGTCAAACCAATGGTCAATTATCTGCAAAATCAATTTTCTGATGCATTTTTAATATAGCAACATACCCTATATGGATAAGGGTCAAACCAATGGTCAATTATGTTTTAGATTGTGTTTAAAATCCTTCCAGGAAGGGGGCAGTTTGTCAATGATCACAGCCACAGAAATGGCTTCATCCATTTTCAGATTGTGTTGAGAAAACTGTCCCAAAATCCTTAACATTTCATGGAATTGTTCCATATCAGGCCTGGAGTCAATCATCTTGTAACCCATAAAGTTACTAACAAGAAACTTCTTACTAGAAGCATCTTCAGCCATGTACTTGGATTCAGGAGAATCCCATAGTTCTTTTGCACATTCGAAATTTTGATAGATATCAAAAAAAGAGTCAGACATACCATTGAGAATATGACCACGACATATGTAATCATCATTTTCCCACTTTGATCTTCTTCTTGTTGCCTCCAAAGGTTCATCTTCAATAGCATCTGGTAAGACTGGCATGGGTGTACTTAAAACATACAACACTTTCAGGGTGGTAAGGATAAACTTCATCTTCTTCTGCCGTCTACGAAAATCTTGCCCTTCAAACTTGTTCAGTTTTTCAAACTTACTTGTCATTTCCTTCACAGAATCACCACTTGCCATGATCACAGAAATGCTTTAATCTTTGTAAGAAAATCGGGATAAAATAGCCTTGGAAATTCTGAGAATTGTGGTTTCACTTTCAGATTAAAGTATTTGGGTGGCACTCCCAATCTTTAATCGGATAAGACTCAGAGAGAGACAAGAACAAAGAATGTTTGATGATATTTCGTATGTACCAGAAAATGAGACCAAAAACTAACTTTTAGATCCTTGTCTGAAAACTGTCATATGACAGTTTTAAACTGTCATAAAACTATAAAAATTGCCATAAAACGGATATATGGATAAGGGTCAAACCAATGGTCAATTATCTGAAAAATCAATTTTCTGATGAATTTTTAATATAGCAACATACCCTATATGGATAAGGGTCAAACCGATGGTCAATTATGTTTTAGATTGTGTTTAAAATCCTTCCAGGAAGGGGGCAGTTTGTCAATGATCACAGCCACAGAAATGGCTTCATCCATTTTCAGATTGTGTTGAGCAAACTGTCCCAAAATCCTTAACATTTCATGGAATTGTTCCATATCAGGCCTGGAGTCAATCATCTTGTAACCCATAAAGTTACTAACAAGAAACTTCTTACTAGAAGCATCTTCAGCCATGTACTTGGATTCAAGAGAATCCCAAAGTTCTTTTGCAAATTCGAAATTTTGATAGATATCAAAAAAAGAGTCAGACATACCATTGAGAATATGACCACGACATATGTAATCATCATTTTCCCACTTTGAACTTCTTCTTGTTGCTTCCAAAGGTTCATCTTCAACAGATTCTGGTAAGACTGGCATGGGTGTACTCAGAACATACACCACTTTCAGAGTGGTAAGGAGAAACTTCATCTTCTTCTACCATCTACGAAAATCTTTCCCTTCAAACTTGTTCAGTTTTTCAAACTTACTTGTCATTTCCTTCACAGAATCACCACTTTCCATGATCACAAAAATTCTTTAATCTTTGTAAGAAAATCAGGATAAAATAGCCTTGGAAATTCTGAGAATTGTGGTTTCACTTTCAGATTAATGTATTTGGGTGGCACTCCCAATCTTTAATCGGATAACACTCAGAGAGAGACAAGAACAAAGAATGTTTGATGATATTTCGTATGTACCAGAAAATGAGACCAAAAACTAACTTTTAGATCCTTGTCTGAAAACTGTCATATGACAGTTTTAAACTGTCATAAAACTATAAAAATTGTCATAAAACGGATATATGGATAAGGGTCAAACCAATGGTCAATTATCTGAAAAATCAATTTTCTGATGCATTTTTAATATAGCAACATACCCTATATGGATAAGGGTCAAACCAATGGTCAATTATGTTTTAGATTGTGTTTAAAATCCTTCCAGGAAGGGGGCAGTTTGTCAATGATCACAGCCACAGAAATGGCTTCATCCATTTTCAGATTGTGTTGAGCAAACTGTCCCAAAATCCTTAACATTTCATGGAATTGTTCCATATCAGGCCTGGAGTCAATCATCTTGTAACCCATAAAGTTACTAACAAGAAACTTCTTACTAGAAGCATCTTCAGCCATGTACTTGGATTCAAGAGAATCCCATAGTTCTTTTGCAGATTCGAAATTTTGATAGATATCAAAAAAAGAGTCAGACATACCATTGAGAATATGACCACGACATATGTAATCATCATTTTCCCACTTTGATCTTCTTCTTGTTGCCTCCAAAGGTTCATCTTCAACAGATTCTGGTAAGACTGGCATGGGTGTACTCAAAACATACAACACTTTCAGGGTGGTAAGGATAAACTTCATCTTCTTCTGCCATCTACGAAAATCTTGCCCTTCAAACTTGTTTAGTTTTTCAAACTTACTTGTCATTTCCTTCACAGAATCACCACTTGCCATGATCACAGAAATGCTTTAATCTTTGTAAGAAAATCGGGATAAAATAGCCTTGGAAATTCTGAGAATTGTGGTTTCACTTTCAGATTAAAGTATTTGGGTGGCACTCCCAATCTTTAATCGGATAAGACTCAGAGAGAGACAAGAACAAAGAATGTTTGATGATATTTCGTATGTACCAGAAAATGAGACCAAAAACTAACTTTTAGATCCGTGTCTGAAAACTGTCATATGACAGTTTTAAACTGTCATAAAACTATAAAAATTGTCATAAAACGGATATAGGGATAAGGGTCAAACCAATGGTCAATTATCTGAAAAATCAATTTTCTGATGCATTTTTAATATAGCAACATACCCTATATGGATAAGGGTCAAACCAATGGTCAATTATGTTTTAGATTGTGTTTAAAATCCTTCCAGGAAGGGGGCAGTTTGTCAATGATCACAGCCACAGAAATGGCTTCATCCATTTTCAGATTGTGTTGAGCAAACTGTCCCAAAATCCTTAACATTTCATGGAATTGTTCCATATCAGGCCTGGAGTCAATCATCTTGTAACCCATAAAGTTACTAACAAGAAACTTCTTACTAGAAGCATCTTCAGCCATGTACTTGGATTCAAGAGAATCCCATAGTTCTTTTGCAGATTCGAAATTTTGATAGATATCAAAAAAAGAGTCAGACATACCATTGAGAATATGACCACGACATATGTAATCATCATTTTCCCACTTTGATCTTCTTCTTGTTGCCTCCAAAGGTTCATCTTCTTCTGCCATCTACGAAAATCTTGCCCTTCAAACTTGTTTAGTTTTTCAAACTTACTTGTCATTTCCTTCACAAAATCACCACTTGCCATGATCACAGAAATGCTTTAATCTTTGTAAGAAAATCAGGATAAAATAGCCTTGGAAATTCTGAGAATTGTGGTTTCACTTTCAGATTAAAGTATTTGGGTGGCACTCCCAATCTTTAATCGGATAAGACTCAGAGAGAGACAAGAACAAAGAATGTTTGATGATATTTCGTATGTACCAGAAAATGAGACCAAAAACTAACTTTTAGATCCTTGTCTGAAAACTGTCATATGACAGTTTTAAACTGTCATAAAACTATAAAAATTGTCATAAAACGGATATATGGATAAGGGTCAAACCAATGGTCAATTATCTGAAAAATCAATTTTCTGATGCATTTTTAATATAGCAACATACCCTATATGGATAAGGGTCAAACCAATGGTCAATTATGTTTTAGATTGTGTTTAAAATCCTTCCAGGAAGGGGGCAGTTTGTCAATGATCACAGCCACAGAAATGGCTTCATCCATTTTCAGATTGTGTTGAGCAAACTGTCCCAAAATCCTTAACATTTCATGGAATTGTTCCATATCAGGCCTGGAGTCAATCATCTTGTAACCCATAAAGTTACTAACAAGAAACTTCTTACTAGAAGCATCTTCAGCCATGTACTTGGATTCAGGAGAATCCCATAGTTCTTTTGCAGATTCGAAATTTTGATAGATATCAAAAAAAGAGTCAGACATACCATTGAGAATATGACCACGACATATGTAATCATCATTTTCCCACTTTGATCTTCTTCTTGTTGCCTCCAAAGGTTCATCTTCAACAGCATCTGGTAAGACTGGCATGGGTGTACTTAAAACATACAACACTTTCAGGGTGGTAAGGATAAACTTCATCTTCTTCTGCCATCTACGAAAATCTTGCCCTTCAAACTTGTTCAATTTTTCAAGCTTACTTGTCATTTCCTTCACAGAATCACCACTTTCCATGATCACAGAAATACTTTAATCTTTGTAAGAAAATCAGGATAAAATAGCCTTGGAAATTATGAGAATTGTGGTTTCACTTTCAGATTAAATTATTTGGGTGGCACTCCCAATCTTTAATCGGATAAGACTCAGAGAGAGACAAGAACAAAGAATGTTTGATGATATTTCGTATGTACCAGAAAATGAGACAAAAAACCAAATTTTAGATGCTTGTCTGAAAACTATCATATGACATTTTTAAACTGTCATAAAACTATAAAAACTGTCATAAAACGGATATATGGATAAGGGTCAACCCAATGGTCAATTATCTGAAAATTTAATTTTCTGATCCATTTTTAATATAGCAACATACCCTATATGGATAAGGGTCAAACCAATGGTCAATTATGTTTTAGATTGTGTTTAAAATCCTTCCAGGAAGGGGGCAGTTTGTCAATGATCACAGCCACAGAAGTGGCTTCATCCATTTTCAGATTGTGTTGAGCAAACTGTCCCAAAATCCTTAACATTTCATGGAATTGTTCCATAACATGCCTGGAGTCAATCATCTTGTAACCCATAAAGTTACTCACAAGAAACTTCTTACTAGAAGCATCTTCAGCCATGTACTTGGATTCAAGAGAATCCTATAGTTCTTTTGCAGATTCGAAAATTTTGATAGATATCAAAAAGAGAGTCAGACATACCATTGAGAATATGACCACGACATATGTAATCATTATTTTCCCACTTTGATCTTTTTCTTGTTGCCTCCAAAGGTTCATCTTCAACAGATTCTGGTAAGACTGGCATGGGTGTACTCAAAACATACAGCACTTTCAGGGTGGTAAGGAGAAACTTCATCTTCTTCTGCCATCTACGAAAATCTTGCCCTTCAAACTTGTTTAGTTTTTCAAACTTACTTGTGATTTCCTTCACAGAATCACCACTTGCCATGATCACAGAAATGCTTTAATCTTTGTAAGAAAATTGGGATAAAATAGCCTTGGAAATTCTGAGAATTGTGGTTTCACTTTCAGATTAAAGTATTTGGGTGGCACTCCCAATCTTTAATCGGATAAGACTCAGAGAGAGACAAGAACAAAGAATGTTTGATGATATTTCGTATGTACCAGAAAATGAGACCAAAAACTAACTTTTAGATCCTTGTCTGAAAACTGTCATAAAACTATAAAAATTGTCATAAAACGGATATATGGATAAGGGTCAAACCAATGGTCAATTATCTGGAAAATCAATTTTCTGATGCATTTTTAATATAGCAACATACCCTATATGGATAAGGGTCAAACCAATGGTCAATTATGTTTTAGATTGTGTTTAAAATCCTTCTAGGAAGGGGGCAGTTTGCCAATGATCACAGCCACATAAATGGCTTCATCCATTTTCAGATTGTGTTGACCAAACTGTCGCAAAATCCTTAACATTTCATGGAATTGTTCCATATCAGGCCTGGAGTCAATCATCTTGTAACCCATAAAGTTACTAACAAGAAACTTCTTACTAGAAGCATCTTCAGCCATGTACTTGGATTCAAGAGAATCCCATAGTTCTTTGGCAGATTCAAAATTTTGATAGATATCAAAAGAAGAGTCAGACATACCATTGAGATTATGACCACGACATATGTAATCATCATTTTCCCACTTTGATCTTCTTCTTGTTGCCTCCAAAGGTTCATCTTCAACAGATTCTGGTAAGACTGGCATGGGTGTACTCAGAACATACACCACTTTCAGAGTGGTAAGGAGAAACTTCATCTTCTTCTGCCATCTACGAAAGTGTTGCCCTTCAAACTTGTTCAGTTTTTCAAGCTTACTTGTCATTTCCTTCATAGAATCACCACTTTCCATGATCACAGAAATACTTTAATCTTTGTAAGAAAATCAGGATAAAATAGCCTTGGAAATTATGAGAATTGTGGTTTCACTTTCAGATTAAATTATTTGGGTGGCACTCCCAATCTTTAATCGGATAAGACTCAGAGAGAGACAAGAACAAAGAATGTTTGATGATATTTCGTATGTACCAGAAAATGAGACAAAAAACCAACTTTTAGATGCTTGTCTGAAAACTATCATATGACATTTTTAAACTGTCATAAAACTATAAAAACTGTCATAAAACGGATATATGGATAAGGGTCAAACCAATGGTCAATTATCTGAAAATTTAATTTTCTGATCCAATTTTAATATAGCAACATACCCTATATGGATAAGGGTCAAACCAATGGTCAATTATGTTTTAGATTGTGTTTAAAATCCTTCCAGGAAGGGGGCAGTTTGTCATTGATCACAGCCACAGAAGTGGCTTCATCCATTTTCAGATTGTGTTGAGCAAACTGTCCCAAAATCCTTAACATTTCATGGAATTGTTCCATAACATGCCTGGAGTCAATCATCTTGTAACCCATAAAGTTACTCACAAGAAACTTCTTACTAGAAGCATCTTCAGCCATGTACTTGGATTCAAGAGAATCCTATAGTTCTTTTGCAGATTCGAAAATTTTGATAGATATCAACAAGAGAGTCAGACATACCATTGAGAATATGACCACGGCATATGTAATCATTATTTTCACACTTTGATCTTTTTCTTGTTGCCTCCAAAGGTTCATCTTCAACAGATTCTGGTAAGACTGGCATGGGTGTACTCAAAACATACAGCACTTTCAGGGTGGTAAGGAGAAACTTCATCTTCTTCTGCCATCTACGAAAATCTTGCCCTTCAAACTTGTTCAGTTTTTCAAACTTACTTGTCATTTCCTTCACAGAATCACCACTTGCCATGATCACAGAAATGCTTTAATCTTTGTAAGAAAATCGGGATAAAATAGCCTTGGAAATTCTGAGAATTGTGGTTTCACTTTCAGATTAAAGTATTTGGGTGGCACTCCCAATCTATAATCGGATAAGACTCAAAGAGAGACAAGAACAAAGAATGTTTGATGATATTTCGTATGTACCAGAAAATGAGACCAAAAACTAACTTTTAGATCCTTGTCTGAAAACTGTCATATGACAGTTTTAAACTGTCATAAAACTATAAAAATTGTCATAAAACGGATATATGGATAAGGGTCAAACAAATGGTCAATTATCTGAAAAATCAATTTCTGATGCATTTTTAATATAGCAACATACCCTATATGGATAAGGGTCAAACCAATGGTCAATTATGTTTTAGATTGTGTTTAAAATCCTTCCAGGAAGGGGGCAGTTTGTCAATGATCACAGCCACAGAAATGGCTTCATCCATTTTCAGATTGTGTTGACCAAATTGTCCCAAAATCCTTAACATTTCATGGAATTGTTCCATATCAGGCCTGGAGTCAATCATCTTGTAACCCATAAAGTTACTAACAAGAAACTTCTTACTAGAAGCATCTTCAGCCATGTACTTGGATTCAAGAGAATCCCATAGTTCTTTTGCATATTCGAAATTTTGATAGATATCAAAAAAAGAGTCAGACATACCATTGAGAATATGACCACGACATATGTAATCATCATTTTCCCACTTTGATCGTCTTCTTGTTGCCTCCAAAGGTTCATCTTCAACAGATTCTGGTAAGACTGGCATGGGTGTACTTAAAACATACAACACTTTCTGGGTGGTAAGGATAAACTTCATCTTCTTCTGCCATCTACGAAAATCTTGCCCTTCAAACTTGTTCAGTTTTTCAAACTTACTTGTCATTTCCTTCACAGAATCACCACTTGCCATGATCACAGAAATGCTTTAATCTTTGTAAGAAAATCAGGATAAAATAGCCTTGGAAATTCTGAGAATTGTGGTTTCACTTTCAGATTAAAGTATTTGGGTGGCACTCCCAATCTTTAATCGGATAAGACTCAGAGAGAGACAAGAACAAAGAATGTTTGATGATATTTCGTATGTACCAGAAAATGAGACCAAAAACTAACTTTTAGATCCTTGTCTGAAAACTGTCATATGACAGTTTTAAACTGTCATAAAACTATAAAAATTGTCATAAAACGTATATATATGGATAAGGGTCAAACCAATGGTCAATTATCTGAAAAATCAATTTTCTGATGCATTTTTAATATAGCAACATACCCTATATGGATAAGGGTCAAACCGATGGTCAATTATGTTTTAGATTGTGTTTAAAATCCTTCCAGGAAGGGGGCAGTTTGTCAATGATCACAGCCACAGAAATGGCTTCATCCATTTTCAGATTGTGTTGAGCAAACTGTCCCAAAATCCTTAACATTTCATGGAATTGTTCCATAACAGGCCTGGAGTCAATCATCTTGTAACCCGTAAAGTTACTAATAAGAAACTTCTTACTAGAAGCATCTTCAGCCATGTACTTCGATTCAAGAGAATCCCATAGTTGTTTTGCAGATTCGAAATTTTGATAGATATCAAAAAGAGAGTCAGACATACCATTGAGAATATGACCACGACATATGTAATCATCATTTTCCCACTTTGATCTTCTTCTTGTTGCCTCCAAAGGTTCATCTTCAACAGATTCTGGTAAGACTGGCATGGGTGTACTCAGAACATACACCGCTTTCAGAGTGCTAAGCAGAAACTTCATCTTCTTTTGCCATCTACGAAAATCTTGCCATTCAAACTTGTTCTGTTTTTCAAACTTACTTGTCATTACCTTCACAGAATCACCACTTGCCATGATCACAGAAATGCTTTAATCTTTGTAAGAAAATCGGGATAAAATAGCCTTGGAAATTCTGAGAATTGTGGTTTCACTTTCAGATTAAAGTATTTGGGTGGCACTCCCAATCTTTAATCGGATAAGACTCAGAGAGAGACAAGAACAAAGAATGTTTGATGATATTTCGTATGTACCAGAAAATGAAACCAAAAACTAACTTTTACATCCTTGTCTGAAAACTGTCATATGACAGTTTTAAACTATCATAAAACTATAAAAATTGTCATAAAACGGATATATGGATAAGGGTCAAACCAATGGTCAATTATCTGAAAAATCAATTTTCTGATGCATTTTGAATATAGCAACATACCCTATATGGATAAGGGTCAAACCAATGGTCAATTATGTTTTAGATTGTGTTTAAAATCCTTCCAGGAAGGGGGCAGTTTGTCAATGATCACAGCCACAGAAATGGCTTCATCCATTTTCAGATTGTGTTGAGCAAACTGTCCCAAAATCCTTAACATTTCATGGAATTGTTCCATATCAGGCCTGGAGTCAATCATCTTGTAACCCATAAAGTTACTAACAAGAAACTTCTTACTAGAAGCATCTTCAGCCATGTACTTGGATTCAAGAGAATCCCATAGTTCTTTTGCAGATTCGAAATTTTGATAGATATCAAAAAAAGAGTCAGACATACCATTGAGAATATGACCACGAAATATGTAATCATCATTTTCCCACTTTGATCTTCTTCTTGTTGCCTCCAAAGGTTCATCTTCAACAGATTCTGGTAAGACTGGCACGGGTGTACTCAAAACATACAACACTTTCAGGGTGGTAAGGATAAACTTCATCTTCTTCTGCCATCTACGAAAATCTTGCCCTTCAAACTTGTTCAGTTTTTCAAACTTACTTGTCATTTCCTTCACAGAATCACCACTTGCCATGATCACAGAAATGCTTTAATCTTTGTAAGAAAATCGGGATAAAATAGCCTTGGAAATTCTGAGAATTGTGGTTTCACTTTCAGATTAAAGTATTTGGGTGGCACTCCCAATCTTTAATCGGATAAGACTCAGAGAGAGACAACAACAAAGAATGTTTGATGATATTTCGTATGTACCAGAAAATGAGACCCAAAACCAACTTTTAGATGCTTGTCTGAAAACTGTCATATGACAGTTTTAAACTGTCATAAAACTATAAAAACTGTCAAAAAACGGATATATGGATAAGGGTCAAACCAATGGTCAATTATCTGAAAAATCAATTTTCTGATCCATTTTTAATATAGCAACATACCCTATATGGATAAGGGTCAAACCAATGGTCAATTATGTTTTAGATTGTGTTTAAAATCCTTCCAGGAAGGGGGCAGTTTGTCAATGATCACAACCACAGAAATGGCTTCATCCATTTTCAGATTGTGTTGAGCAAACTGTCCCAAAATCCTTAACATGTCATGGAATTGTTCCATAACATGCCTGGAGTCAATCATCTTGTAACCCATAAAGTTACTAACAAGAAACTTCTTACTAGAAGCATCTTCAGCCATGTACTTGGATTCAAGAGAATCCCATAGTTCTTTTGCAGATTCGAAATTTTGATAGATATCAAAAAGGGAGTCAGACATACCGTTAAGAATATGACCACGACATATGTAATCATCATTTTCCCACTTTGATCTTCTTCTTGTTGCCTCCAAAGGTTCATCTTCAACAGATTCTGGTAAGACTGGCATGGGTGTACTCACAACATACAGCACTTTCAGAGTGGTAAGGAGAAACTTCATCTTCTTCTGCCATCTACGAAAATCTTGGCCTTCAAACTTGTTCAGTTTTTCAAACTTACTTGTCATTTCCTTCACAGAATCACCACTTGCCATGATCACGGAAATGCTTTAATCTTTGTAAGAAAATCGGGATAAAATAGCCTTGGAAATTCTGAGAATTGTGGTTTCACTTTCAGATTAAAGTATTTGGGTGGCATTCCCAATCTTTAATCGGATAAGACTCTGAGAGAGACAAGAACAAAGAATGTTTGATGATATTTCGTGTGTACCAGAAAATGAGACCAAAAACCAACTTTTAGATCCTTGTCTGAAAACTGTCATAAAACTATAAAAATTGTCATAAAACGGATATATGGATAAGGGTTAAACCAATGGTCAATTATCTGAAAAATAAATTTTCTGATGCATTTTTAATATAGCAACATACCCTATATGGATAAGGGTCAAACCAATGGTCAATTATGTTTTAGATTGTGTTTAAAATCCTGCCAGGAAGGGGGCAGTTTGTCAATGATCACAGCCACATAAATGGCTTCATCCATCTTCAGATTGTGTTGAGCAAACTGTCCCAAAATCCTTAACATTTCATGGAATTGTTCCATAACAGGCCTGGAGTCAATCATCTTGTAACCCATAAAGTTACTAACAATAAACTTCTTACTAGAAGCATCTTCAGCCATGTACTTGGATTCAAGAGAATCCCATAGTTGTTTTGCAGATTCGAAATTTTGATAGATATCAAAAAGAGAGTCAGACATACCATTGAGAATATGACCACGACATATGTAATCATCATTTCCCACTTTGATCTTCTTCTTGTTGCCTCCAAAGGTTCATCTTCAACAGATTCTGGTAAGACTAGCATCGGTGTACTCAGAACATACACCGCTTTCAGAGTGGTAATGAGAAACTTCATCATCTTCTGCCATCTACGAAAATCTTACCCTTCAAACTTGTTCAATTTTCAAACTTACTTGTCATTTCCTTCACAGAGTCACCACTTGCCATGATCACAGAAATACTTTAATCTTTATAAGAAAATCAGGATAATAGCCTTGAAAATTCTCAGAATTGTGGTTTCACTTTCAGATTAAAGTATTTGGGTGGCACTCGCAATCTTTAATCGGATAAGACTCAGAGAGAGACGAGAACAAAGAATGTTTGATGATATTTTGTATGTACCAGAAAATGAGACCAAACACCAACTTTTAGATCCTTGTCTGAAAACTGTCATATGACAGTTTTAAACTGTCATAAAACTATAAAAACTGTCATAAAACGGATATATGGATAAGGGTCAAACCAATGGTCAATTATCTGAAAAATCAATTTTCTGATGCATTTTTAATATAGCAACATACCCTATAGGGATAAGGGTCAAACCAATGGTCAATTATGTTTTAGATTGTGTTTAAAATCCTTCCAGGAAGGGGGCAGTTTGTCAATGATCACAGCCACAGAAATGGCTTCATCCATTTTCAGATTGTGTTGAGCAAACTATCCCAAAATCCTTAACATTTCATGGAATTGTTCCATAACAGGCCTGGAGTCAATCATCTTGTAACCCATAAAGTTACTAACAAGAAACTTCTTACTAGAAGCATCTTCAGCCATGTACTTGGATTCAAGAGAATCCCATAGTTGTTTTGCATATTCGAAATTTTGATAGATATCAAAAAGAGAGTCAGACATACCATTGTGAATATGACCACGACATATGTAATCATCATTTACCCACTTTGATCTTCTTTTTGTTGCCTCCAAAGGTTCATCTTCAACAGATTCTGGTAAGACTGGCATGGGTATACTCAGAACATACACCACTTTCAGAGTGGTAAGGAGAAACTTCATCTTCTTCTGCCATCTACGAAAATCTTCCCCTTCAAACTTGTTCAGTTTTTCAAACTTACTTGTCATTTCCTTCACAGAATCACCACTTGCCATGATCACAGAAATACTTTAATATTTGTACGAAAATCGGGATAAAATAGCCTTGGAAATTCTAAGAATTGTGGTTTCACTTTCAGATTAAAGTATTTGGGTGGCACTCCCAATCTTTAATCGGATAAGACTCAGAGAGAGACAAGAACAAAGAATGTTTGATGATATTTTGTATGTACCAGAAAATGAGACCAAAAACCAACTTTTAGATCCTTGTTTGAAAACTGTCATAAAACTATAAAAACTGTCATAAAACGGATATATGGATAAGGGACAAACCAATGGTCAATTATCTGAAAAATCAATTTTCTGATGCATTTTTAATATAGCAACATACCCTATATGGATAAGGGTCAAACCAATGGTCAATTATGTTTTAGATTGTGTTTAAAATCCTTCCAGGAAGGGGGCAGTTTGTCAATGATCACAGCCACAGAAATGGCTTTATGCATTTTCAGATTGTGTTGAGCAAACTGTCCCAAAATCCTTAACATTTCATGGAATTGTTCCATAACAGGCCTGGAGTCAATCATCTTGTAACCCATAAAGTTACTAACAAGAAACTTCTTACTAGAAGCATCTTCAGCCATGTACTTGGATTCAAGAGAATCCCATAGTTTTTTGCAGATTCGAAATTTTGATGGATATCAAACAGAGAGTCAGACATACCATTGAGAATATGACCACGACATATGTAATCATCATTTTCCCACTTTGATCTTCTTCTTGTTGCCTCCAAAGGTTCATCTTCAACAAATTCTGGTAAGACTGGCATGGGTGTACTCAGAACATAGACCACTTTCAGAGTGGTAAGGAGAAACTTCGTCTTCTTCTGCCATCTACGAAAATCTTGCCCTTCAAACTTGTTCAGTTTTTCAAACTTACTTGTCATTTCCTTCACAGAATCACCACTTGCCATGATCACAAAAATACTTTAATCTTTGTAAGAAAATCAGGATAAAATAGCCTTGGAAATTATGAGAATTGTGGTTTCACTTTCAGATTAAAGTATTTGGGTGGCACTCCCAATCTTTAATCGGATAAGACTCAGAGAGAGACAAGAACAAAGAATGTTTGATGATATTTCGTATGTACCAGAAAATGAGACCAAAAACCAACTTTTAGATCCTTGTCTGAAAACTATCATATGACATTTTGAAACTGTCATAAAACTATAAAAACTTTCATAAAACGATATATGGATAAGGGTCAAACCAATGGTCAATTATCTGAAAAATCAATTTTCTGATCCATTTTTAATATAGCAACATACCCTATATGGATAAGGGTCAAACCAATGGTCAATTATGTTTTAGATTGTGTTTAAAATCCTTCCAAGAAGGGGGCAGTTTGTCAATGATCACAGCCACAGAAATGGCTTCATCCATTTTCAGATTGTGTTGAGCAAACTGTCCCAAAATCCTTAACATTTCATGGAATTGTTCCATAACATGCCTGGAGTCAATCATCTTGTAACCCATAAAGTTACTAACAATAAACTTCTTACTAGAAGCGTCTTCAGCCATGTACTTGAATTTAAGAGAATCCCGTAGTTCTTTTGCAGATTCGAAATTTTGATAGATATCAAAAAGAGAGTCAGACATACCATTGAGAATATGACCACGACATATGTAATCATCATTTTCCCACTTTGATCTTCTTCTTGTTGCCTCCAAAGGTTTATCTTTAACAGATTCTGGTAAGACTGGCATGGGTGTACTCAGAACATACACCGCTTTCAGAGTGGTAAGGAGAAACTTCATCTTCTTCTGCCATCTACGAAAATCTTGCCCTTCAAACTTGTTCAGTTTTTCAAACTTACTTGTCATTTCCTTCACAGAATCACCAATTGCCATGATCACAGAAATGCTTTAATCTTTGTAAGAAAATCGGGATAAAATAGCCTTGGAAATTCTGAGAATTGTGGTTTCACTTTCAGATTAAAGTATTTGGGTGGCACTCCCAATCTTTAATCGGATAAGACTCAGAGAGAGACAAGAACAAAGAATGTTTGATGATATTTCGTATGTACCAGAAAATGAGACCAAAAACCAACTTTTAGATCCTTGTCTGAAAACTATCATATGACATTTTGAAACTGTCATAAAACTATAAAAACTTTCATAAAACGGTATATGGATAAGGGTCAAACCAATGGTCAATTATCTGAAAAATCAATTTTCTGATCCATTTTTAATATAGCAACATACCCTATATGGATAAGGGTCAAACCAATGGTCAATTATGTTTTAGATTGTTTTTAAAATCCTTCCAGGAAGGGGGCAGTTTGTCAATGATCACAGCCACAGAAATGGCTTCATCCATTTTCAGATTATGTTGAGCAAACTGTCCCAAAATCCTTAACATTTCAAGGAATTGTTCCATAACATGCCTGGAGTCAATCATCTTGTAACCCATAAAGTTACTAACAATAAACTTCTTACTAGAAGCGTCTTCAGCCATGTACTTGGATTTAAGAGAATCCCATAGTTCTTTTGCAGATTCGAAATTTTGATAGATATCAAAAAGAGAGTCAGACATACCATTGAGAATATGACCACGACATATGTAATCATCATTTTCCCACTTTGATCTTCTTCTTGTTGCCTCCAAAGGTTTATCTTCAACAGATTCTGGTAAGACTGGCATGGGTGTACTCAGAACATACACCGCTTTCAGAGTGGTAAGGAGAAACTTCATCTTCTTCTGCCATCTACGAAAATCTTGCCCTTCAAACTTGTTCAGTTTTTCAAACTTACTTGTCATTTCCTTCACAGAATAACCACTTGCCATAATCACAGAAATGCTTTAATCTTTGTAAGAAAATCGGGATAAAATAGCCTTGGAAATTCTGAGAATTGTGGTTTCACTTTCATATTAAAGTGTTTGGGTGGCACTCCCAATCTTTAATCGGATAAGACTCAGAGAGAGACAAGAACAAAGAATGTTTGATGATATTTCGTATGTACCAGAGAATGAGACCAAAAACCAACTTTTAGATCCTTGTCTGAAAACTATCATATGATATTTTGAAACTGTCATAAAACTATAAAAACTTTCATAAAACGGTATATGGATAAGGGTCAAACCAATGGTCAATTATCTGAAAAATCAATTTTCTGATCCATTTTTAATATATCAACATACCCTATATGGATAAGGGTCAAACCAATGGTCAATTATGTTTTAGATTGTGTTTAAAATCCTTCCAGGAAGGGGGCAGTTTGTCAATGATCACAGCCACAGAAATGGCTTCATCCATTTTCAGATTGTGTTGAGCAAACTGTCCCAAAATCCTTAACATTTCATGGAATTGTTCCATAACATGCCTGGAGTCAATCATCTTGTAACCCATAAAGTTCTAACAATAAACTTCTTACTAGAAGCGTCTTCAGCCATGTACTTGGATTTAAGAGAATCCCATAGTTCTTTTGCAGATTCGAAATTTTGATAGATATCAAACTGAGAGTCAGACATACCATTGAGAATATGACCACGACATATGTAATCATCATTTTCCCACTTTGATCTTCTTCTTGTTGCCTCCAAAGGTTCATCTTCAACAGATTCTGGTAAGACTGGCATGGGTGTACTCAGAACATACACCACTTTCAGAGTGGTAAGGAGAAACTTCGTCTTCTTCTGCCATCTACGAAAATCTTGCCCTTCAAACTTGTTCAGTTTTTCAAACTTACTTGTCATTTCCTTCATAGAATCACCACTTGCCATGATCACAAAAATACTTTAATCTTTGTAAGAAAATCAGGATAAAATAGCCTTGGAAATTATGAGAATTATGGTTTCACTTTCAGATTAAAGTATTTGGGTGGCACTCCCAATCTTTAATCGGATAAGACTCAGAGAGAGACAAGAACAAAGAATGTTTGATGATATTTCGTATGTACCAGAAAATGAGACCAAAAACCAACTTTTAGATCCTTGTCTGAAAACTATCATATGACATTTTGAAACTGTCATAAAACTATAAAAACTTTCATAAAACGGTATATGGATAAGGGTCAAACCAATGGTCAATTATCTGAAAAATCAATTTTTTGATCCATTTTTAATATAGCAACATACCCTATATGGATAAGGGTCAAACCAATGGTCAATTATGTTTTAGATTGTGTTTAAAATCCTTCCAGGAAGGGGGCAGTTTGTCAATGATCACAGCCACAGAAATGGCTTCATCCATTTTCAGATTGTGTTGAGCAAACTGTCCCAAAATCCTTAACATTTCATGGAATTGTTCCATAACATGCCTGGAGTCAATCATCTTGTAACCCATAAAGTTACTAACAATAAACTTCTTACTAGAAGCGTCTTCAGCCATGTACTTGGATTTATGAGAATCCCATAGTTCTTTTGCAGATTCGAAATTTTGATAGATATCAAAAAGAGAGTCAGACATACCATTGAGAATATGACCACGACATATGTAATCATCATTTTCCCACTTTGATCTTCTTCTTGTTGCCTCCAAAGGTTCATCTTCAACAGATTCTGGTAAGACTGGCATGGGTGTACTCAGAACATACACCGCTTTCAGAGTGGTAAGGAGAAACTTCATCTTCTTCTGCCATCTACGAAAATCTTGCCCTTCAAACTTGTTCAGTTTTTCAAACTTACTTGTCATTTCCTTCACAGAATCACCACTTGCCATGATCACAGAAATGCTTTAATCTTTGTAAGAAAATCAGGATAAAATAGCCTTGGAAATTCTGAGAATTGTGGTTTCACTTTCAGATTAAAGTATTTGGGTGGCACTCCCAATCTTTAATCGGATAAGACTCAGAGAGAGACAAGAACAAAGAATGTTTGATGATATTTCGTATGTACCAGAAAATGAGACCAAAAACCAACTTTTAGATCCTTGTCTGAAAACTATCATATGACATTTTGAAACTGTCATAAAACTATAAAAACTTTCATAAAACGGTATATGGATAAGGGTCAAACCAATGGTCAATTATCTGAAAAATCAATTTTCTGATCCATTTTTAATATAGCAACATACCCTATATGGATAAGGGTCAAACCAATGGTCAATTATGTTTTAGATTGTGTTTAAAATCCTTCCAGGAAGGGGGCAGTTTGTCAATGATCACAGCCACAGAAATGGCTTCATCCATTTTCAGATTGTGTTGAGCAAACTGTCCCAAAATCCTTAACATTTCATGGAATTGTTCCATAACAGGCCTGGAGTCAATCATCTTGTAACCCATAAAGTTACTAACAAGAAACTTCTTACTAGAAGCATCTTCAGCCATGTACTTGGATTCAAGAGAATCCCATAGTTCTTTTGCAGATTCAAAATTTTGATGGATATCAAACAGAGAGTCAGACATACCATTGAGAATATGACCACGACATATGTAATCATCATTTTCCCACTTTGATCTTCTTCTTGTTGCCTCCAAAGGTTCATCTTCAACAGATTCTGGTAAGACTGGCATGGGTGTACTCAGAACATACACCACTTTCAGAGTGGTAAGGAGAAACTTCATCTTCTTCTGCCATCTACGAAAATCTTGCCCTTCAAACTTGTTCAGTTTTTCAAACTTACTTGTCATTTCCTTCACAGAATCACCACTTGCCATGATCACAAAAATACTTTAATCTTTGTAAGAAAATCAGGATAAAATAGCCTTGGAAATTCTGAGAATTGTGGTTTCACTTTCAGATTAAAGTATTTGGGTGGCACTCCCAATCTTTAATCGGATAAGACTCAGAGAGAGACAAGAACAAAGAATGTTTGATGATATTTCGTATGTACCAGAAAATGAGACCAAAAACCAACTTTTAGATCCTTGTCTGAAAACTATCATATGACATTTTGAAACTGTCATAAAACTATAAAAACTTTCATAAAACGGTATATGGATAAGGGTCAAACCAATGGTCAATTATCTGAAAAATCAATTTTCTGATCCATTTTTAATATATCAACATACCCTATATGGATAAGGGTCAAACCAATGGTCAATGTTTTAGATTGTGTTTAAAATCCTTCCAGGAAGGGGGCAGTTTGTCAATGATCACAGCCACAGAAATGGCTTCATCCATTTTCAGATTGTGTTGAGCAAACTGTCCCAAAATCCTTAACATTTCATGGAATTGTTCCATAACAGGCCTGGAGTCAATCATCTTGTAACCCATAAAGTTACTAACAAGAAACTTCTTACTAGAAGCATCTTCAGCCATGTACTTGGATTCAAGAGAATCCCATAGTTCTTTTGCAGATTCAAAATTTTGATGGATATCAAACAGAGAGTCAGACATACCATTGAGAATATGACCACGACATATGTAATCATCATTTTCCCACTTTGATCTTCATCTTGTTGCCTCCAAAGGTTCATCTTCAACAGATTCTGGTAAGACTGGCATGGGTGTACTCAGAACATACACCACTTTCAGAGTGGTAAGGAGAAACTTCGTCTTCTTCTGCCATCTACGAAAATCTTGCCCTTCAAACTTGTTCAGTTTTTCAAACTTACTTGTCATTTCCTTCACAGAATCACCACTTGCCATGATCACAAAAATACTTTAATCTTTGTAAGAAAATCAGGATAAAATAGCCTTGGAAATTCTGAGAATTGTGGTTTCACTTTCAGATTAAAGTATTTGGGTGGCACTCCCAATCTTTAATCGGATAAGACTCAGAGAGAGACAAGAACAAAGAATGTTTGATGATATTTCGTATGTACCAGAAAATGAGACCAAAAACCAACTTTTAGATCCTTGTCTGAAAACTATCATATGACATTTTGAAACTGTCATCAAACTATAAAAACTTTCATAAAACGGTATATGGATAAGGGTCAAACCAATGGTCAATTATCTGAAAAATCAATTTTTTGATCCATTTTTAATATAGCAACATACCCTATATGGATAAGGGTCAAACCAATGGTCAATTATGTTTTAGATTGTGTTTAAAATCCTTCCAGGAAGGGGGCAGTTTGTCAATGATCACAGCCACAGAAATGGCTTCATCCATTTTCAGATTGTGTTGAGCAAACTGTCCCAAAATCCTTAACATTTCATGGAATTGTTCCATAACATGCGTGGAGTCAATCATCTTGTAACCCATAAAGTTACTAACAATAAACTTCTTACTAGAAGCGTCTTCAGCCATGTACTTGGATTTATGAGAATCCCATAGTTCTTTTGCAGATTCGAAATTTTGATAGATATCAAAAAGAGAGTCAGACATACCATTGAGAATATGACCACGACATATGTAATCATCATTTTCCCACTTTGATCTTCTTCTTGTTGCCTCCAAAGGTTCATCTTCAACAGATTCTGGTAAGACTGGCATGGGTGTACTCAGAACATACACCGCTTTCAGAGTGGTAACGAGAAACTTCATCTTCTTCTGCCATCTACGAAAATCTTGCCCTTCAAACTTGTTCAGTTTTTCAAACTTACTTGTCATTTCCTTCACAGAATCACCACTTGCCATGATCACAGAAATGCTTTAATCTTTGTAAGAAAATCAGGATAAAATAGCCTTGGAAATTCTGAGAATTGTGGTTTCACTTTCAGATTAAAGTATTTGGGTGGCACTCCCAATCTTTAATCGGATAAGACTCAGAGAGAGACAAGAACAAAGAATGTTTGATGATATTTCGTATGTACCAGAAAATGAGACCAAAAACCAACTTTTAGATCCTTGTCTGAAAACTATCATATGACATTTTGAAACTGTCATAAAACTATAAAAACTTTCATAAAACGGTATATGGATAAGGGTCAAACCAATGGTCAATTATCTGAAAAATCAATTTTCTGATCCATTTTTAATATAGCAACATACCCTATATGGATAAGGGTCAAACCAATGGTCAATTATTTTTTAGATTGTGTTTAAAATCCTTCCAGGAAGGGGGCAGTTTGTCAATGATCACAGCCACAGAAATGGCTTCATCCATTTTCAGATTGTGTTGAGCAAACTGTCCCAAAATCCTTAACATTTCATGGAATTGTTCCATAACAGGCCTGGAGTCAATCATCTTGTAACCCATAAAGTTACTAACAAGAAACTTCTTACTAGAAGCATCTTCAGCCATGTACTTGGATTCAAGAGAATCCCATAGTTCTTTTGCAGATTCAAAATTTTGATGGATATCAAACAGAGAGTCAGACATACCATTGAGAATATGACCACGACATATGTAATCATCATTTTCCCACTTTGATCTTCTTCTTGTTGCCTCCAAAGGTTCATCTTCAACAGATTCTGGTAAGACTGGCATGGGTGTACTCAGAACATACACCACTTTCAGAGTGGTAAGGAGAAACTTCGTCTTCTTCTGCCATCTACGAAAATCTTGCCCTTCAAACTTGTTCAGTTTTTCAAACTTACTTGTCATTTCCTTCACAGAATCACCACTTGCCATGATCACAAAAATACTTTAATCTTTGTAAGAAAATCAGGATAAAATAGCCTTGGAAATTCTGAGAATTGTGGTTTCACTTTCAGATTAAAGTATTTGGGTGGCACTCCCAATCTTTAATCGGATAAGACTCAGAGAGAGACAAGAACAAAGAATGTTTGATGATATTTCGTATGTACCAGAAAATGAGACCAAAAACCAACTTTTAGATCCTTGTCTGAAAACTATCATATGACATTTTGAAACTGTCATAAAACTATAAAAACTTTCATAAAACGGTATATGGATAAGGGTCAAACCAATGGTCAATTATCTGAAAAATCAATTTTCTGATCGATTTTTAATATAGCAACATACCCTATATGGATAAGGGTCAAACCAATGGTCAATTATGTTTTAGATTGTGTTTAAAATCCTTCCAGGAAGGGGGCAGTTTGTCAATGATCACAGCCACAGAAATGGCTTCATCCATTTTCAGATTGTGTTGAGCAAACTGTCCCAAAATCCTTAACATTTCATGGAATTGTTCCATAACATGCCTGGAGTCAATCATCTTGTAAACCATAAAGTTACTAACAATAAACTTCTTACTAGAAGCGTCTTCAGCCATGTACTTGGATTTAAGAGAATCCCATAGTTCTTTTGCAGATTCGAAATTTTGATAGATATCAAAAAGAGAGTTAGACATACCATTGACAATACGACCACGACATATGTAATCATCATTTTCCCACTTTGATCTTCTTCTTGTTGCCTCCAAAGGTTTATCTTCAACAGATTCTGGTAAGACTGGCATGGGTGTACTCAGAACATACACCGCTTTCAGAGTGGTAAGGAGAAACTTCATCTTCTTCTGCCATCTACGAAAATCTTGCCCTTCAAACTTGTTCAGTTTTTCAAACTTACTTGTCATTTCCTTCACAGAATCACCACTTGCCATGATCACAGAAATGCTTTAATCTTTGTAAGAAAATCAGGATAAAATAGCCTTGGAAATTCTGAGAATTGTGGTTTCACTTTCAGATTAAAGTATTTTGGTGGCACTCCCAATCTTTAATCGGATAAGACTCAGAGAGAGACAAGAACAAAGAATGTTTGATGATATTTCGTATGTACCAGAAAATGAGACCAAAAACCAACTTTTAGATCCTTGTCTGAAAACTATCATATGACATTTTGAAACTGTCATAAAACTATAAAAACTTTCATAAAACGGTATATGGATAAGGGTCAAACCAATGGTCAATTATCTGAAAAATCAATTTTCTGATCCATTTTTAATATAGCAACATACCCTATATGGATAAGGGTCAAACCAATGGTCAATTATGTTTTAGATTGTGTTTAAAATCCTTCCAGGAAGGGGGCAGTTTGTCAATGATCACAGCCACAGAAATGGCTTCATCCATTTTCAGATTGTGTTGAGCAAACTGTCCCAAAATCCTTAACATTTCATGGAATTGTTCCATAACAGGCCTGGAGTCAATCATCTTGTAACCCATAAAGTTACTAACAAGAAACTTCTTACTAGAAGCATCTTCAGCCATGTACTTGGATTCAAGAGAATCCCATAGTTCTTTTGCAGATTCGAAATTTTGATAGATATCAAAAAGAGAGTTAGACATACCATTGACAATACGACCACGACATATGTAATCATCATTTTCCCACTTTGATCTTCTTCTTGTTGCCTCCAAAGGTTTATCTTCAACAGATTCTGGTAAGACTGGCATGGGTGTACTCAGAACATACACCGCTTTCAGAGTGGTAAGGAGAAACTTCATCTTCTTCTGCCATCTACGAAAATCTTGCCCTTCAAACTTGTTCAGTTTTTCAAACTTACTTGTCATTTCCTTCACAGAATCACCACTTGCCATGATCACAGAAATGCTTTAATCTTTGTAAGAAAATCGGGATAAAATAGCCTTGGAAATTCTGAGAATTGTGGTTTCACTTTCAGATTAAAGTATTTTGGTGGCACTCCCAATCTTTAATCGGATAAGACTCAGAGAGAGACAAGAACAAAGAATGTTTGATGATATTTCGTATGTACCAGAAAATGAGACCAAAAACCAACTTTTAGATCCTTGTCTGAAAACTATCATATGACATTTTGAAACTGTCATAAAACTATAAAAACTTTCATAAAACGGTATATGGATAAGGGTCAAACCAATGGTCAATTATCTGAAAAATCAATTTTCTGATCCATTTTTAATATAGCAACATACCCTATATGGATAAGGGTCAAACCAATGGTCAATTATGTTTTAGATTGTGTTTAAAATCCTTCCAGGAAGGGGGCAGTTTGTCAATGATCACAGCCACAGAAATGGCTTCATCCATTTTCAGATTGTGTTGAGCAAACTGTCCCAAAATCCTTAACATTTCATGGAATTGTTCCATAACAGGCCTGGAGTCAATCATCTTGTAACCCATAAAGTTACTAACAAGAAACTTCTTACTAGAAGCATCTTCAGCCATGTACTTGGATTCAAGAGAATCCCATAGTTCTTTTGCAGATTCGAAATTTTGATAGATATCAAAAAGAGAGTTAGACATACCATTGACAATACGACCACGACATATGTAATCATCATTTTCCCACTTTGATCTTCTTCTTGTTGCCTCCAAAGGTTTATCTTCAACAGATTCTGGTAAGACTGGCATGGGTGTACTCAGAACATACACCGCTTTCAGAGTGGTAAGGAGAAACTTCATCTTCTTCTGCCATCTACGAAAATCTTGCCCTTCAAACTTGTTCAGTTTTTCAAACTTACTTGTCATTTCCTTCACAGAATCACCACTTGCCATGATCACAGAAATGCTTTAATCTTTGTAAGAAAATCGGGATAAAATAGCCTTGGAAATTCTGAGAATTGTGGTTTCACTTTCAGATTAAAGTATTTTGGTGGCACTCCCAATCTTTAATCGGATAAGACTCAGAGAGAGACAAGAACAAAGAATGTTTGATGATATTTCGTATGTACCAGAAAATGAGACCAAAAACCAACTTTTAGATCCTTGTCTGAAAACTATCATATGACATTTTGAAACTGTCATAAAACTATAAAAACTTTCATAAAACGGTATATGGATAAGGGTCAAACCAATGGTCAATTATCTGAAAAATCAATTTTCTGATCCATTTTTAATATAGCAACATACCCTATATGGATAAGGGTCAAACCAATGGTCAACTATGTTTTAGATTGTGTTTAAAATCCTTCCAGGAAGGGGGCAGTTTGTCAATGATCACAGCCACAGAAATGGCTTCATCCATTTTCAGATTGTGTTGAGCAAACTGTCCCAAAATCCTTAACATTTCATGGAATTGTTCCATAACATGCCTGGAGTCAATCATCTTGTAACCCATAAAGTTACTAACAATAAACTTCTTACTAGAAGCGTCTTCAGCCATGTACTTGGATTTAAGAGAATCCCATAGTTCTTTTGCAGATTCGAAATTTTGATAGATATCAAAAAGAGAGTTAGACATACCATTGACAATACGACCACGACATATGTAATCATCATTTTCCCACTTTGATCTTCTTCTTGTTGCCTCCAAAGGTTTATCTTCAACAGATTCTGGTAAGACTGGCATGGGTGTACTCAGAACATACACCGCTTTCAGAGTGGTAAGGAGAAACTTCATCTTCTTCTGCCATCTACGAAAATCTTGCCCTTCAAACTTGTTCAGTTTTTCAAACTTACTTGTCATTTCCTTCACAGAATCACCACTTGCCATGATCACAGAAATGCTTTAATCTTTGTAAGAAAATCGGGATAAAATAGCCTTGGAAATTCTGAGAATTGTGGTTTCACTTTCAGATTAAAGTATTTTGGTGGCACTCCCAATCTTTAATCAGATAAGACTCAGAGAGAGACAAGAACAAAGAATGTTTGATGATATTTCGTATGTACCAGAAAATGAGACCAAAAACCAACTTTTAGATCCTTGTCTGAAAACTATCATATGACATTTTGAAACTGTCATAAAACTATAAAAACTTTCATAAAACGGTATATGGATAAGGGTCAAACCAATGGTCAATTATCTGAAAAATCAATTTTCTGATCCATTTTTAATATAGCAACATACCCTATATGGATAAGGGTCAAACCAATGGTCAATTATGTTTTAGATTGTGTTTAAAATCCTTCCAGGAAGGGGGCAGTTTGTCAATGATCACAGCCACAGAAATGGCTTCATCCATTTTCAGATTGTGTTGAGCAAACTGTCCCAAAATCCTTAACATTTCATGGAATTGTTCCATAACAGGCCTGGAGTCAATCATCTTGTAACCCATAAAGTTACTAACAAGAAACTTCTTACTAGAAGCATCTTCAGCCATGTACTTGGATTCAAGAGAATCCCATAGTTCTTTTGCAGATTCAAAATTTAGATGGATATCAAACAGAGAGTCAGACATACCATTGAGAATATGACCACGACATATGTAATCATCATTTTCCCACTTTGATCTTCTTCTTGTTGCCTCCAAAAGTTCATCTTCAACAGATTCTGGTAAGACTGGCATGGGTGTACTCAGAACATACACCACTTTCAGAGTGGTAAGGAGAAACTTCGTCTTCTTCTGCCATCTACGAAAATCTTGCCCTTCAAACTTGTTCAGTTTTTCAAACTTACTTGTCATTTCCTTCACAGAATCACCAGTTGCCATGATCACAAAAATACTTTAATCTTTGTAAGAAAATCAGGATAAAATAGCCTTGGAAATTCTGAGAATTGTGGTTTCACTTTCAGATTAAAGTATTTGGGTGGCACTCCCAATCTTTAATCGGATAAGACTCAGAGAGAGACAAGAACAAAGAATGTTTGATGATATTTCGTATGTACCAGAAAATGAGACCAAAAACCAACTTTTAGATCCTTGTCTGAAAACTATCATATGACATTTTGAAACTGTCATAAAACTATAAAAACTTTCATAAAACGGTATATGGATAAGGGTCAAACCAATGGTCAATTATCTGAAAAATAAATTTTCTGATCCATTTTTAATATAGCAACATACCCTATATGGATAAGGGTCAAACCAATGGTCAATTATGTTTTAGATTGTGATTAAAATCCTTCCAGGAAGGGGGCAGTTTGTCAATGATCACAGCCACAGAAATGGCTTCATCCATTTTCAGATTGTGTTGAGGAAACTGTCCCAAAATCCTTAACATTTCATGGAATTGTTCCATAACATGCCTGGAGTCAATCATCTTGTAACCCATAAAGTTACTAACAATAAACTTCTTACTAGAAGCGTCTTCAGCCATGTACTTGGATATAAGAGAATCCCATAGTTCTTTTGCAGATTCGAAATTTTGATAGATATCAAAAAGAGAGTCAGACATACCATTGAGAATATGACCACGACATATGTAATCATCATTTTCCCACTTTGATCTTCTTCTTGTTGCCTCCAAAGGTTTATCTTCAACAGATTCTGGTAAGACTGGCATGGGTGTACTCAGAACATACATCGCTTTCAGAGTGGTAAGGAGAAACTTCATCTTCTTCTGCCATCTACGAAAATCTTGCCCTTCAAACTTGTTCAGTTTTTCAAACTTACTTGTCATTTCCTTCACAGAATCACCACTTGCCATGATCACAGAAATGCTTTAATCTTTGTAAGAAAATCGGGATAAAATAGCCTTGGAAATTCTGAGAATTGTGGTTTCACTTTCAGATTAAAGTATTTTGGTGGCACTCCCAATCTTTAATCGGATAAGACTCAGAGAGAGACAAGAACAAAGAATGTTTGATGATATTTCGTATGTACCAGAAAATGAGACCAAAAACCAACTTTTAGATCCTTGTCTGAAAACTATCATATGACATTTTGAAACTGTCATAAAACTATAAAAACTTTCATAAAACGGTATATGGATAAGGGTCAAACCAATGGTCAATTATCTGAAAAATCAATTTTCTGATCCATTTTTAATATAGCAACATACCCTATATGGATAAGGGTCAAACCAATGGTCAATTATGTTTTAGATTGTGTTTAAAATCCTTCCAGGAAGGGGGCAGTTTGTCAATGATGACAGCCACAGAAATGGCTTCATCCATTTTCAGATTGTGTTGAGCAAACTGTCCCAAAATCCTTAACATTTCATGGAATTGTTCCATAACATGCCTGGAGTCAATCATCTTGTAACCCATAAAGTTACTAACAATAAACTTCTTACTAGAAGCGTCTTCAGCCATGTACTTGGATTTAAGAGAATCCCATAGTTCTTTTGCAGATTCGAAATTTTGATAGATATCAAAAAGAGAGTCAGACATACCATTGAGAATATGACCACGACATATGTAATCATCATTTTCCCACTTTGATCTTCTTCTTGATGCCTCCAAAGGTTCATCTTCAACAGATTCTGGTAAGACTGGCATGGGTGTACTCAGAACATACACCACTTTCAGAGTGGTAAGGAGAAACTTCGTCTTCTTCTGCCATCTACGAAAATCTTGCCCTTCAAACTTGTTCAGTTTTTCAAACTTACTTGTCATTTCCTTCACAGAATCACCACTTGCCATGATCACAAAAATACTTTAATCTTTGTAAGAAAATCAGGATAAAATAGCCTTGGAAATTCCGAGAATTGTGGTTTCACTTTCAGATAAAAGTATTTGGGTGGCACTCCCAATCTTTAATCGGATAAGACTCAGAGGGAGACAAGAACAAAGAATGTTTGATGATATTTCGTATGTACCAGAAAATGAGACCAAAAACTAACTTTTAGATCATTGTCTGAAAACTATCATATGACATTTTGAAACTGTCATAAAACTATAAAAACTTTCATAAAACGGTATATGGATAAGGGTCAAACCAATGGTCAATTATCTGAAAAATCAATTTTCTGATCCATTTTTAATATAGCAACATACCCTATATGGATAAGGGTCAAACCAATGGTCAATTATGTTTTAGATTGTGTTTAAAATCCTTCCAGGAAGGGGGCAGTTTGTCAATGATCACATCCACAGAAATGGCTTCATCCATTTTCAGATTGTGTTGAGAAAACTATCCCAAAATCCTTAACATTTCATGGAATTGTTCCATAACAGGCCTGGAGTCAATCATCTTGTAACCCATAAAGTTACTAACAAGAAACTTCTTACTAGAAGCATCTTCAGCCATGTACTTGGATTCAAGAGAATCCCATAGTTCTTTTGCAGATTCAAAATTTTGATGGATATCAAACAGAGAGTCAGACATACCATTGAGAATATGACCACGACATATGTAATCATCATTTTCCCACTTTGATCTTCTTCTTGTTGCCTCCAAAGGTTCATCTTCAACAGATTCTGGTAAGACTGGCATGGGTGTACTCAGAACATACACCACTTTCAGAGTGGTAAGGAGAAACTTCGTCTTCTTCTACCATCTACGAAAATCTTGCCCTTCAAACTTGTTCAGTTTTTCAAACTTACTTGTCATTTCCTTCACAGAATCACCACTTGCCATGATCACAAAAATACTTTAATCTTTGTAAGAAAATCAGGATAAAATAGCCTTGGAAATTCTGAGAATTGTGGTTTCACTTTCAGATTAAAGTATTTGGGTGGCACTCCCAATCTTTAATCGGATAAGACTCAGAGAGAGACAAGAACAAAGAATGTTTGATGATATTTCTTATGTACCAGAAAATGAGACGAAAAACCAACTTTTAGATCCTTGTCTGAAAACTATCATATGACATTTTGAAACTGTCATAAAACTATAAAAACTTTCATAAAACGGTATATGGATAAGGGTCAAACCAATGGTCAATTATCTGAAAAATCAATTTTCTGATCCATTTTTAATATAGCAACATACCCTATATGGATAAGGGTCAAACCAATGGTCAATTATGTTTTAGATTGTGTTTAAAATCCTTCCAGGAAGGGGGCAGTTTGTCAATGATCACAGCCACAGAAATGGCTTCATCCATTTTCAGATTGTGTTGAGCAAACTGTCCCAAAATCCTTAACATTTCATGGAATTGTTCCATAACATGCCTGGAGTCAATCATCTTGTAACCCATAAAGTTACTAACAATAAACTTCTTACTAGAAGCGTCTTCAGCCATGTACTTGGATTTAAGAGAATCCCATAGTTCTTTTGCAGATTCGAAATTTTGATAGATATCAAAAAGAGAGTTAGACATACCATTGACAATACGACCACGACATATGTAATCATCATTTTCCCACTTTGATCTTCTTCTTGTTGCCTCCAAAGGTTTATCTTCAACAGATTCTGGTAAGACTGGCATGGGTGTACTCAGAACATACACCGCTTTCAGAGTGGTAAGGAGAAACTTCATCTTCTTCTGCCATCTACGAAAATCTTGCCCTTCAAACTTGTTCAGTTTTTCAAACTTACTTGTCATTTCCTTCACAGAATCACCACTTGCCATGATCACAGAAATGCTTTAATCTTTGTAAGAAAATCGGGATAAAATAGCCTTGGAAATTCTGAGAATTGTGGTTTCACTTTCAGATTAAAGTATTTTGGTGGCACTCCCAATCTTTAATCGGATAAGACTCAGAGAGAGACAAGAACAAAGAATGTTTGATGATATTTCGTATGTACCAGAAAATGAGACCAAAAACCAACTTTTAGATCCTTGTCTGAAAACTATCATATGACATTTTGAAACTGTCATAAAACTATAAAAACTTTCATAAAACGGTATATGGATAAGGGTCAAACCAATGGTCAATTATCTGAAAAATCAATTTTCTGATCCATTTTTAATATAGCAACATACCCTATATGGATAAGGGTCAAACCAATGGTCAATTATGTTTTAGATTGTGTTTAAAATCCTTCCAGGAAGGGGGCAGTTTGTCAATGATCACACTCACAGAAATGGCTTCATCCATTTTCAGATTGTGTTGAGCAAACTGTCCCAAAATCCTTAACATTTCATGGAATTGTTCCATAACATGCCTGGAGTCAATCATCTTGTAACCCATAAAGTTACTAACAATAAACTTCTTACTAGAAGCGTCTTCAGCCATGTACTTGGATTTAATAGAATCCCATAGTTCTTTTGCAGATTCGAAATTTTGATAGATATCAAAAAGAGAGTTAGACATACCATTGACAATACGACCACGACATATGTAATCATCATTTTCCCACTTTGATCTTCTTCTTGTTGCCTCCAAAGGTTTATCTTCAACAGATTCTGGTAAGACTGGCATGGGTGTACTCAGAACATACACCGCTTTCAGAGTGGTAAGGAGAAACTTCATCTTCTTCTGCCATCTACGAAAATCTTGCCCTTCAAACTTGTTCAGTTTTTCAAACTTACTTGTCATTTCCTTCACAGAATCACCACTTGCCATGATCACAGAAATGCTTTAATCTTTGTAAGAAAATCGGGATAAAATAGCCTTGGAAATTCTGAGAATTATGGTTTCACTTTCAGATTAAAGTATTTTGGTGGCACTCCCAATCTTTAATCGGATAAGACTCAGAGAGAGACAAGAACAAAGAATGTTTGATGATATTTCGTATGTACCAGAAAATGAGACCAAAAACCAACTTTTAGATCCTTGTCTGAAAACTATCATATGACATTTTGAAACTGTCATAAAACTATAAAAACTTTCATAAAACGGTATATGGATAAGGGTCAAACCAATGGTCAATTATCTGAAAAATCAATTTTCTGATCCATTTTTAATATAGCAACATACCCTATATGGATAAGGGTCAAACCAATGGTCAATTATGTTTTAGATTGTGTTTAAAATCCTTCCAGGAAGGGGGCAGTTTGTCAATGATCACAGCCACAGAAATGGCTTCATCCATTTTCAGATTGTGTTGAGCAAACTGTCCCAAAATCCTTAACATTTCATGGAATTGTTCCATAACAGGACTGGAGTCAATCATCTTGTAACCCATAAAGTTACTAACAAGAAACTTCTTACTATAAGCATCTTCAGCCATGTACTTGGATTCAAGAGAATCCCATAGTTCTTTTGCAGATTCAAAACTTTGATGGATATCAAACAGAGAGTCAGACATACCATTGAGAATATGACCACGACATATGTAATCATCATTTTCCCACTTTGATCTTCTTCTTGTTGCCTCCAAAGGTTCATCTTCAACAGATTCTGGTAAGACTGGCATGGGTGTACTCAGAACATACACCACTTTCAGAGTGGTAAGGAGAAACTTCGTCTTCTTCTGCCATCTACGAAAATCTTGCCCTTCAAACTTGTTCAGTTTTTCAAACTTACTTGTCATTTCCTTCACAGAATCACCACTTGCCATGATCACAAAAATACTTTAATCTTTGTAAGAAAATCAGGATAAAATAGCCTTGGAAATTCCGAGAAATGTGGTTTCACTTTCAGATTAAAGTATTTGGGTGGCACTCCCAATCTTTAATCGGATAAGACTCAGAGGGAGACAAGAACAAAGAATGTTTGATGATATTTCGTATGTACCAGAAAATGAGACCAAAAACCAACTTTTAGATCATTGTCTGAAAACTATCATATGACATTTTGAAACTGTCATAAAACTATAAAAACTTTCATAAAACGGTATATGGATAAGGGTCAAACCAATGGTCAATTATCTGAAAAATCAATTTTCTGATCCATTTTTAATATAGCAACATACCCTATATGGATAAGGGTCAAACCAATGGTCAATTATGTTTTAGATTGTGTTTAAAATCCTTCCAGGAAGGGGGCAGTTTGTCAATGATCACATCCACAGAAATGGCTTCATCCATTTTCAGATTGTGTTGAGAAAACTGTCCCAAAATCCTTAACATTTCATGGAATTGTTCCATAACAGGCCTGGAGTCAATCATCTTGTAACCCATAAAGTTACTAACAAGAAACTTCTTACTAGAAGCATCTTCAGCCATGTACTTGGATTCAAGAGAATCCCATAGTTCTTTTGCAGATTCAAAATTTTGATGGATATCAAACAGAGAGTCAGACATACCATTGAGAATATGACCACGACATATGTAATCATCATTTTCCCACTTTGATCTTCTTCTTGTTGCCTCCAAAGGTTCATCTTCAACAGATTCTGGTAAGACTGGCATGGGTGTACTCAGAACATACACCACTTTCAGAGTGGTAAGGAGAAACTTCATCTTCTTCTGCCATCTACGAAAATCTTGCCCTTCAAACTTGTTCAGTTTTTCAAACTTACTTGTCATTTCCTTCACAGAATCACCACTTGCCATGATCACAGAAATGCTTTAATCTTTGTAAGAAAATCGGGATAAAATAGCCTTGGAAATTCTGAGAATTGTGGTTTCACTTTCAGATTAAAGTATTTGGGTGGCACTCCCAATCTTTAATCGGATAAGACTCAGAGAGAGACAAGAACAAAGAATGTTTGATGATATTTCTTATGTACCAGAAAATGAGACGAAAAACCAACTTTTAGATCCTTGTCTGAAAACTATCATATGACATTTTGAAACTGTCATAAAACTATAAAAACTTTCATAAAACGGTATATGGATAAGGGTCAAACCAATGGTCAATTATCTGAAAAATCAATTTTCTGATCCATTTTTAATATAGCAACATACCCTATATGGATAAGGGTCAAACCAATGGTCAATTATGTTTTAGATTGTGTTTAAAATCCTTCCAGGAAGGGGGCAGTTTGTCAATGATCACAGCCACAGAAATGGCTTCATCCATTTTCAGATTGTGTTGAGCAAACTGTCCCAAAATCCTTAACATTTCATGGAATTGTTCCATAACATGCCTGGAGTCAATCATCTTGTAACCCATAAAGTTACTAACAATAAACTTCTTACTAGAAGCGTCTTCAGCCATGTACTTGGATTTAAGAGAATCCCATAGTTCTTTTGCAGATTCGAAATTTTGATAGATATCAAAAAGAGAGTCAGACATACCATTGAGAATATGACCACGACATATGTAATCATCATTTTCCCACTTTGATCTTCTTCTTGTTGCCTCCAAAGGTTTATCTTCAACAGATTCTGGTAAGACTGGCATGGGTGTACTCAAAACATACACCGCTTTCAGAGTGGTAAGGAGAAACTTCATCTTCTTCTGCCATCTACGAAAATCTTGCCCTTCAAACTTCATCTTTAATCGGATAAGACTCAGAGAGAGACAAGAACAAAGAATGTTTGATGATATTTCGTATGTACCAGAAAATGAGACCAAAAACGAACTTTTAAATCCTTGTCTGAAAACTGTCATATGACAGTTTTAAACTGTCATAAAACTATAAAAATTGTCATAAAACAGATATATGGATAAGGGACAAACCAATGGTCAATTATCTGAAAAATCAACTTTCTGATGCATTTTTAATATAGCAACATACCCTATATGGATAAGGGTCAAACCAATGGTTAATTATGTTTTAGATTGTGTTTAAAATCCTTCCAGGAAGGGGGCAGCTTGTCAATGATCACAGCCACATAAATGGCTTCATCCATTTTCAGATTGTGTTGAGCAAACCGTCCCAAAATCCTTAACATTTCTTGGAATTGTTCCATAACAGGCCTGGAGTCAATCATCTTGTAACCCATAAAGTTACTAACAAGAAACTTCTTACTAGAAGCATCTTCAGCCATGTACTTGGATTCAAGAGAATCCCATAGTTCTTTTGCAGAGTCGAAATTTTGATAGATATCAAAAAAAGAGTCAGACATACCATTGAGAATATGACCACGACATATGTAATCATCATTTTCCCACTTTGATCTTCTTCTTGTTGCCTCCAAAGGTTCATCTTCAACAGATTCTGGTAAGACTGGCATGGGTGTACTCAGAACATACACCACTTTCAGAGTGGTAAGGAGAAACTACGTCTTCTTCTGCCATCTACGAAAATCTTGCCCTTCAAACTTGTTCAGTTTTTCAAACTTACTTGTCATTTCCTTCACAGAATCACCACTTGCCATGATCACAGAAATACTTTAATCTTTGTAAGAAAATCGGGGTAAAATAGCCTTGGAAATTCTGAGAATAGTGGTTTCACTTTCAGATTAAAGTATTTGGGTGTCACTCCCAATCTTTAACCGGATAAGACTCAGAGAGAGACAAGAACAAAGAATGTTTGATGATATTTCGTATGTACCAGAAAATGAGACCGAAAACCAACTTTTAGATCCTTGTCTGAAAACTGTCATATGACAGTTTTAAACTGTCATAAAACAATAAAAACTGTCATAAAACGGATATATGGATAAGGGTCAAACCAATGGTCAATTATCTGAAAAATCAATTTTCTGATGCATTTTTAATATAGCAACATACCCTATATGGATAAGGGTCAAACCAATGGTCAATTATGTTTTAGATTGTGTTTAAAATCCTCCCAGGAAGGGGGCAGTTTGTCAATGATCACAACCACATAAATGGCTTCATCCATTTTCAGATTGTGTTGAGCAAACTGTCCCAAAATCCTTAACATTTCATGGAATTGTTCCATAACAGGCATGGAGTCAATCATCTTGTAACCCATAAAGTTACTAACAAGAAACTTCTTACTAGAAGCATCGTCAGCCATGTACTTGGATTCAAGAGAATCCCATAGTTCTTTTGCAGATTCAAAATTTTGATAGATATCAAAAAAAGAGTCAGACATACCATTGAGAATATGACCACGACATATGTAATCATCATTTTCCCACTTTGATCTTCTTCTTGTTGCCTCCAAAGGTTCACCGTCAACAGATTCTGGTAAGACTGGCATGGGTGCACTCAGAACATACACCGCTTTCAGAGTGGTAAGGAGAAACTTCATCTTCTTCTGCCATCTACGAAAATCTTGCCCTTCAAACTTGTTCAGTTTTTCAAACTTACTTGTCATTTCCTTCACAGAATCACCACTTGCCATGATCACAGAAATGCTTTAATCTTTGTAGGAAAATCAGGATAAAATAGCCTTGGAAATTCTGAGAATTGTGGTTTCACTTTCAGATTAAAGTATTTGGGTGACACTCCCAATCTTTAATCGGATAAGACTCAGATAGAGACAAGAACAAAGAATGTTTGATGATATTTCGTATGTACCAGAAAATGAGACCAAAAACCAACTTTTAGATCCTTGTCTGAAAACTGTCATATGAAAGTTATAAACTGTCATAAAACTATAAAAACTGTCATAAAACGGATATATGGATAAGGGTCAAACCAATGGTCAATTATCTGAAAAATCAATTTTCTGATGCATTTTTAATATAGCAACATACCCTATATGGATAAGGGTCAAACCAATGGTCAATTATGTTTTAGATTGTGTTTAAAATCCTTCCAGGAAGGGGGCAGTTTGTCAATGATCACAGCCACAGAAATTGCTTCATCCATTTTCAGATTGTGTTGAGCAAACTGTCCCAAAATCCTTAACATTTCATGGAATTGTTCCATAACAGGCATGGAGTCAATCATCTTGTAACCCATAAAGTTACTAACAAGAAACTTCTTACTAGAAGCATCGTCAGCCATGTACTTGGATTCAAGAGAATCCCATAGTTCTTTTGCATATTCGAAATTTTGATAGATATCAAAAAGAGAGTCAGACATACCATTGAGAATATGACCATGACATATGTAATCATTATTTTCCCACTTTGATCTTCTTCTTGTTGCCTCCAAAGGTTCATCTTCCACAGATTCTGGTAAGACTGGCATGGGTGCACTCAGAACATACACCGCTTTCAGAGTGGTAACGAGAAACTTCATCTTCTTCTGCCATCTACGAAAATCTTGCCCTTCAAACTTGTTCAGTTTTTCAAACTTACTTGTCATTTCCTTCACAGAATCACCACTTGCCATGATCACAGAAATGCTTTAATCTTTGTAGGAAAATCGGGATAAAATAGCCTTGGAAATTCAGAGAATTGTGGTTTCACTTTCAGATTAAAGTATTTGGGTGACACTCCTAATCTTTAATCGGATAAGACTCAGATAGAGACAAGAACAAAGAATGTTTGATGATATTTCGTATGTACCAGAAAATGAGACCAAAAACCAACTTTTAGATCCTTGTCTGAAAACTGTCATATGAAAGTTTTAAACTGTCATAAAACTATAAAAACTTTCATAAAACGGATATATGGATAAGGGTCAAACCAATGGTCAATTATCTGAAAAATCAATTTTCTGATGCATTTTTAATATAGCAACATACCCTATATGGATAAGGGTCAAACCAATGGTCAATTATGTTTTAGATTGTGTTTAAAATCCTTCCAGGAAGGGGGCAGTTTGTCAATGATCACATCCACAGAAATGGCTTCATCCATTTTCAGATTGGGTTGAGCAAACTGTCCCAAAATCCTTAACATTTCATGGAATTGTTCCATAACAGGCATGGAGTCAATCATCTTGTAACCCATAAAGTTACTAACAAGAAACTTCTTACTAGAAGCATCTTCAGCCATGTACTTGGATTCAAGAGAATCCCATAGTTCTTTTGCAGATTCGAAATTTTGATGGATATCAAAAAGAGAGTCAGACATACCATTGAGAATATGACCACGACATATGTAATCATCATTTTCCCACTTTGATCTTCTTCTTGTTGCCTCCAAAGGTTCATCTTCACTAGATTCTGGTAAGACTGGCATGGGTGTACTCAGAACATACACCACTTTCAGAGTGGTAAGGAGAAACTTCATCTTCTTCTGCCATCTACGAAAATCTTGCCCTTCAAACTTGTTCAGTTCTTCAAACTTACTTGTCAATTCCTTCACAGAATCACCACTTGCCATGATCACATAAATGCTTTAATCTTTGTAAGAAAATCGGGATAAAATAGCCTTGGAAATTTTGAGAATTGTGGTTTCACTTTCAGATTAAAGTATTCGGGTGGCACTCCCAATCTTTAATCGGATAAGACTCAGAGAGAGACAAGAACAAAGAATGTTTGATGATATTTTGTATGTACCAGAAAATGAGACCAAAAACCAACTTTTAGATCCTTGTCTGAAAACTGTCATGTGACAGTTTTAAACTGTCATAAAACTATAAAAACTGTCATAAAATGGATATATGGATAAGGGTCAAACCAATGGTCAATTATCTGAAAAATCAATTTTCTGATGCATTTTTAATATAGCAACATACCCTATATGGATAAGGGTCAAACCAATGGTCAATTATGTTTTAGATTGTGTTTAAAATCTTTCCAGGAAGGGGGCAGTTTGTCAATGATCACAGCCACATAAATGGTTTCATCCATTTTCAGATTGTGTTGAGCAAACTGTCCCAAAATCCTTAACATTTCATGGAATTGTTCCATAACAGGCATAGAGTCAATCATCTTGTAACCCATAAAGTTACTAACAAGAAACTTCTTACTAGAAGCATCTTCAGCCATGTACTTGGATTCAAGAGAATCCCATAGTTCTTTTGCAGATTCGAAATTTTGATAGATATCAAAAAGAGAGTCAGACATACCATTGAGAATATGACCACGACATATGTAATCATCATTTTCCCACTTTGATCTTCTTCTTGTTGCCTCCAAAGGTTCATCTTCAACAGATTCTGGTAAGACTGGCATGGGTGTACTTAGAACATACACCGCTTTCAGAGTGGTAAGGAGAAACTTCATCTTCTTCTGCCATCTACGAAAATCTTGCACTTCAAACTTGTTCAGTTTTTCAAACTTACTTGTCATTTCCTTCACAGAATCACCACTTGCCATGATCACAGAAATACTTTAATCTTTAAAAGAAAATCGGGAAAAAATAGCCTTGGAAATTCTGAGAATTGTGGTTTCACTTTCAGATTAAAGTATTTGGGTGGCACTCCCAATCTTTAATCGGATAAGAATCAGAGAGTGACAAGAACAAAGAATGTTTGATGATATTTCGTATGTACCAGAAAATGAGACCAAAAACCAACTTTTAGATCCTTGTCTGAAAACTGTCGTATGACAGTTTTAAACTGTCATAAAACTATAAAAACTGTCATAAAACGGATACATGGATAAGGGTCAAACCAAGGGTCAATTATCTGAAAAATCAATTTTCTGATGCATTTTTAATATAGCAACGTACCCTATATGGATAAGGGTCAAACCAATGGTCAATTATGTTTTAGATTGTGTTTAAAACTCTTCCAGGAAGGGGGCAGTTTGTCAATGATCACAGCCACATAAATGGCTTCATCCATTTTCAGATTGTGTTGAGCAAACTGTCCCAAAATCCTTAACATTTCATGGAATTGTTCCATAACAGGCCTGGAGTCAATCAACTTGTAACCCGTAAAGTTACTAACTAAAAACTTCTTACTAGAAGCATCTTCAGCCATGTACTTGGATTCAAGAGAATCCCATAGTTCTTTTGCAGATTCGAAATTTTGATAGATATCAAAAAGAGAGTCAGACATACCATTGAGAATATGACCACGACATATGTAATCATCATTTTCCCACTTTGATCTTCTTCTTATTGCCTCCAAAGGTTCATCTTCAACAGATTCTGGTAAGACTGGCATGGGTGTACTCAGAACATACACCGCTTTCAGAGTGGTAAGGAGAAACTTCATCTTCTTCTGCCATCTACGAAAATCTTGCCCTTCAAACTTGTTCAGTTTTTCAAACTTACTTGTCATTTCCTTCACAGAATCACCACTTGCCATGATCACAGAAATGCTTTAATCTTTGTAAGAAAATGGGGATAAAATAGCCTTGGAAATTCTGAGAATTGTGGTTTCACTTTCATATTAAAGTATTTGGGTGGCACTCCCAATCTTTAATCGGATAAGACTCAGAGAGAGACAAGAACAAAGAATGTTTGATGATATTTCGTATGTACCAGAAAATGAGACCAAAAACCAACTTTTAGATCCTTGTCTGAAAACTGTCATATGACAGTTTTAAACTGTCATAAAACTATAAAAACTGTCATAAAACGGATGTATGGATAAGGGTCAAACCAATCGTCAATTATCTGAAAAATCCATTTTCTGATGCATTTTTAATATAGCAACGTACCCTATATGGATAAGGGTCAAACCAGTGGTCAATTATGTTTTAGATTGGGTTTAAAATCCTTCAAGGAAGGGGGCAGTTTGTCAATGATCATAGCCACAGAAATGGCTTCATCCATTTTCAGATTGTGTTGAGCAAACTGTCCCAAAATCCTTAACATTTCATGGAATTGTTCCATAATAGGCCTGGAGTCAATCATCTTGTAACCCATAAAGTTACTAACAAGAAACTTCTTACTAGAAGCATCTTCAGCCATGTACTTGGAGTCAAGTGAATCCCATAGTTCTTTTGCATATTCGAAATTTTGATAGATATCAAAAAGAGAGTCAGACATACCATTGAGAATATGACCACGACATATGTAATCATCATTTTCCCACTTTGATCTTCTTCTTGTTGCCTCCAAAGGTTCATCTTCAACAGATTCTGGTAAGACTGGCATGGGTGTACTCAGAACATACACCGCTTTCAGAGTGGTAAGGAGAAACTTCATCTTCTTCTGCCATCTACGAAAATCTTGCCCTTCAAACTTGTTCAGTTTTTCAAACTTACTTGTCATTTCCTTCACAGAATCACCACTTGCCATGATCATAGAAATGCTTTAATCTTTGTAAGAAAATTGGGATAAAATAGCCTTGGAAATTCTGAGAATTGTGGTTTCACTTTCAGATTAAAGTATTTGGGTGGCACTCCCAATCTTTAATCGGATAAGACTCAGAGAGAGACAAGAACAAAGAATGTTTGATGATATTTCGTATGTACCAGAAAATGAGACCAAAAACCAACTTTTAGAACAAGGTTATGAATCAAGTTGTAAGAAATGATAAGGAGGTTCATACCAATACGAATCAAGGCTGGATATGAACAAGAATTAAGCTCCAAACAACAGCCCCTTGGCTGCTCTTGATCCCAAAGAGAGAGAGGACGATTTGAGAGAGAGATGGAGGGTTTAGAGTGTTTTTCTTGTGTGTGTTCCAAATGACTCAATTAACACATTAAGTACTATTTACTAGATGGACTTGCAAATAGGCCCATAGCCCATGGACTTCAATAAAAGGAGTTTACAAGATGATCAAAAGAGTCCAATAAGATAAGAAAATCAGACATTGGTTAAATAAATTAACCCAAGGTTACAAGAATAATTAAATTAAAATAACTAAACGTACCGAGAAAAACCGGGGCGTTACAGTTTTAAACTGTCATAAAACTATAAAAACTATCATAAAACGGATATATGGATAAGGGTCAAACCAATGGTCAATTATCTGAAAAATCAATTTTCTGATGCATTTTTAATATAGCAACATACCCTATATGGATAAGGGTCAAACCAATGTTCAATTATGTTTTAGATTGTGTTTAAAATCCTTCCAGGAAGGGGGCAGTTTCTCAATGATCACAGCCACATAAATGCCTTCATCCATTTTCAAATTGTGTTGAGCAAACCGTCCCAAAATCCTTAACATTTCATGGAATTGTTCCATAACAGGCCTGGAGTCAATCATCTTGTATCCCATAAAGTTACTAACAAGAAACTTCTTACTAGAAGCATCTTCAGCCATGTACTTGGATTCAAGAGAATCCCATAGTTCTTTTGCAGATTCGAAATTTTGATAGATATCAAAAAAAGAGTCAGACATACCATTGAGAATATGACCACGACATATGTAATCATCATTTTCCCACTTTGATCTTCTTCTTGTTGCCTCCAAAGGTTCATCTTCAACAGATTCTGGTAAGACTGGCATGGGTGTACTCCGAACATACACCACTTTCAGAGTGGTAAGGAGAAACTACGTCTTCTTCTGCCATCTACGAAAATCTTGCCCTTCAAACTTGTTCAGTTTTTCAAACTTACTTGTCATTTCCTTCACAGAATCACCACTTGCCATGATCACAGAAATACTTTAATCTTTGTAAGAAAATCGGGGTAAAATAGCCTTGGAAATTCTGAGAATAGTGGTTTCACTTTCAGATTAAAGTATTTGGGTGTCACTCCCAATCTTTAATCGGATAAGACTCAGAGAGAGACAAGAACAAAGAATGTTTGATGATATTTCGTATGTACCAGAAAATGAGACCGAAAACCAACTTTTAGATCCTTGTCTGAAAACTGTCATATGACAGTTTTAAACTGTCATAAAACAATAAAAACTGTCATAAAACGGATATATGGATAAGGGTCAAACCAATGGTCAATTATCTGAAAAATCAATTTTCTGATGCATTTTTAATATAGCAACATACCCTATATGGATAAGGGTCAAACCAATGGTCAATTATGTTTTAGATTGTGTTTAAAATCCTCCCAGGAAGGGGGCAGTTTGTCAATGATCACAACCACATAAATGGCTTCATCCATTTTCAGATTGTGTTGAGCAAACTGTCCCAAAATCCTTAACATTTCATGGAATTGTCCCATAACAGGCATGGAGTCAATCATCTTGTAACCCATAAAGTTACTAACAAGAAACTTCTTACTAGAAGCATCGTCAGCCATGTACTTGGATTCAAGAGAATCCCATAGTTCTTTTGCAGATTCAAAATTTTGATAGATATCAAAAAAAGAGTCAGACATACCATTGAGAATATGACCACGACATATGTAATCATCATTTTCCCACTTTGATCTTCTTCTTGTTGCCTCCAAAGGTTCACCTTCAACAGATTCTGGTAAGACTGGCATGGGTGCACTCAGAACATACACCGCTTTCAGAGTGGTAAGGAGAAACTTCATCTTCTTCTGCCATCTACGAAAATCTTGCCCTTCAAACTTGTTCAGTTTTTCAAACTTACTTGTCATTTCCTTCACAGAATCACCACTTGCCATGATCACAGAAATGCTTTAATCTTTGTAGCAAAATCAGGATAAAATAGCCTTGGAAATTCTGAGAATTGTGGTTTCACTTTCAGATTAAAGTATTTGGGTGACACTCCCAATCTTTAATCGGATAAGACTCAGATAGAGACAAGAACAAAGAATGTTTGATGATATTTCGTATGTACCAGAAAATGAGACCAAAAACCAACTTTTAGATCCTTGTCTGAAAACTGTCATATGAAAGTTATAAACTGTCATAAAACTATAAAAACTGTCATAAAACGGATATATGGATAAGGGTCAAACCAATGGTCAATTATCTGAAAAATCAATTTTCTGATGCATTTTTAATATAGCAACATACCCTATATGGATAAGGGTCAAACCAATGGTCAATTATGTTTTAGATTGTGTTTAAAATCCTTCCAGGAAGGGGGCAGTTTGTCAATGATCACAGCCACAGAAATTGCTTCATCCATTTTCAGATTGTGTTGAGCAAACTGTCCCAAAATCCTTAACATTTCATGGAATTGTTCCATAACAGGCCTGGAGTCAATCATCTTGTAACCCATAAAGTTACTAACAAGAAACTTCTTACTAGAAGCATCTTCAGCCATGTACTTGGATTCAAGAGAATCCCATAGTTCTTTTGCAGATTCGAAATTTTGATGGATATCAAAAAGAGAGTCAGACATACCATTGAGAATATGACCACGACATATGTAATCATCATTTTCCCACTTTGATCTTCTTCTTGTTGCCTCCAAAGGTTCATCTTCAACAGATTCTGGTAAGACTGGCATGGGTGTACTCCAAACATACACCACTTTCAGAGTGGTAAGGAGAAACTACGTCTTCTTCTGCCATCTACGAAAATCTTGCCCTTCAAACTTGTTCAGTTTTTCAAACTTACTTGTCATTTCCTTCACAGAATCACCACTTGCCATGATCACAGAAATACTTTAATCTTTGTAAGAAAATCGGGGTAAAATAGCCTTGGAAATTCTGAGAATAGTGGTTTCACTTTCAGATTAAAGTATTTGGGTGTCACTCCCAATCTTTAATCGGATAAGACTCAGAGAGAGACAAGAACAAAGAATGTTTGATGATATTTCGTATGTACCAGAAAATGAGACCGAAAACCAACTTTTAGATCCTTGTCTGAAAACTGTCATACGACAGTTTTAAACAGTCATAAAACTATAAAAACTGTCATAAAACGGATATGTGGATAAGGGTCAAACCAATGGTCAATTATCTGAAAAATCAATTTTCTGATGCATTTTTAATATAGCAACATACCCTATATAGATAAGGGTCAAACCAATGGTCAATTATGTTTTAGATTGTGTTTAAAATCCTCCCAGGAAGGGGGCAGTTTGTCAATGATCACAGCCACATAAATGGCTTCATCCATTTTCAGATTGTGTTGAGCAAACTGTCCCAAAATCCTTAACATTTCATGGAATTGTTCCATAACAGGCATGGAGTCAATCATCTTGTAACCCATAAAGTTACTAACAAGAAACTTCTTACTAGAAGCATCGTCAGCCATGTACTTGGATTCAAGAGAATCCCATAGTTCTTTTGCATATTCGAAATTTTGATAGATATCAAAAAGAGAGTCAGACATACCATTGAGAATATGACCACGACATATGTAATCATTATTTTCCCACTTTGATCTTCTTCTTGTTGCCTCCAAAGGTTCATCTTCCACAGATTCTGGTAAGACTGGCATGGGTGCACTCAGAACATACACCGCTTTCAGAGTGGTAACGAGAAACTTCATCTTCTTCTGCCATCTACGAAAATCTTGCCCTTCAAACTTGTTCAGTTTTTCAAACTTACTTGTCATTTCCTTCACAGAATCACCACTTGCCATGATCACAGAAATGCTTTAATCTTTGTAGGAAAATCGGGATAAAATAGCCTTGGAAATTCAGAGAATTGTGGTTTCACTTTCAGATTAAAGTATTTGGGTGACACTCCTAATCTTTAATCGGATAAGACTCAGAGAGAGACAAGAACAAAGAATGTTTGATGATATTTCGTATGTACCAGAAAATGAGACCAAAAACCAACTTTTAGATCCTTGTCTGAAAACTGTCATATGAAAGTTATAAACTGTCATAAAACTATAAAAACTGTCATAAAACGGATATATGGATAAGGGTCAAACCAATGGTCAATTATCTGAAAAATCAATTTTCTGATGCATTTTTAATATAGCAACATACCCTATATGGATAAGGGTCAAACCAATGGTCAATTATGTTTTAGATTGTGTTTAAAATCCTTCCAGGAAGGGGGCAGTTTGTCAATGATCACAGCCACAGAAATTGCTTCATCCATTTTCAGATTGTGTTGAGCAAACTGTCCCAAAATCCTTAACATTTCATGGAATTGTTCCATAACAGGCCTGGAGTCAATCATCTTGTAACCCATAAAGTTACTAACAAGAAACTTCTTACTAGAAGCATCTTCAGCCATGTACTTGGATTCAAGAGAATCCCATAGTTCTTTTGCAGATTCGAAATTTTGATGGATATCAAAAAGAGAGTCAGACATACCATTGAGAATATGACCACGACATATGTAATCATCATTTTCCCACTTTGATCTTCTTCTTGTTGCCTCCAAAGGTTCATCTTCAACAGATTCTGGTAAGACTGACATGGGTGTACTCAGAACATACACCACTTTCAGAGTGGTAAGGAGAAACTTCATTCTCTTCTGCCATCTACGAAAATCTTGCCCTTCAAACTTGTTCAGTTTTTCAAACTTACTTGTCATTTCCTTCACAGAATCACCACTTGCCATGATCACATAAATGCTTTAATCTTTGTAAGAAAATCGGGATAAAATAGCCTTGGAAATTCTGAGAATTGTGGTTTCACTTTCATATTAAAGTATTTGGGTGGCACTCCCAATCTTTAATCGGATAAGACTCAGAGAGAGACAAGAACAAAGAATGTTTGATGATATTTCGTATGTACCAGAAAATGAGACCAAAAACCAACTTTTAGATCCTTGTCTGAAAACTGTCATATGACAGTTTTAAACTGTCATAAAACTATAAAAACTGTCATAAAACGGATGTATGGATAAGGGTCAAACCAATCGTCAATTATCTGAAAAATCCATTTTCTGATGCATTTTTAATATAGCAACGTACCCTATATGGATAAGGGTCAAACCAGTGGTCAATTATGTTTTAGATTGGGTTTAAAATCCTTCAAGGAAGGCGGCAGTTTGTCAATGATCATAGCCACAGAAATGGCTTCATCCATTTTCAGATTGTGTTGAGCAAACTGTCCCAAAATCCTTAACATTTCATGGAATTGTTCCATAATAGGCCTGGAGTCAAGCATCTTGTAACCCATAAAGTTACTAACAAGAAACTTCTTACTAGAAGCATCTTCAGCCATGTACTTGGAGTCAAGTGAATCCCATAGTTCTTTTGCATATTCGAAATTTTGATAGATATCAAAAAGAGAGTCAGACATACCATTGAGAATATGACCACGACATATGTAATCATCATTTTCCCACTTTGATCTTCTTCTTGTTGCCTCCAAAGGTTCATCTTCAACAGATTCTGGTAAGACTGGCATGGGTGTACTCAGAACATACACCGCTTTCAGAGTGGTAAGGAGAAACTTCATCTTCTTCTGCCATCTACGAAAATCTTGCCCTTCAAACTTGTTCAGTTTTTCAAACTTACTTGTCATTTCCTTCACAGAATCACCACTTGCCATGATCATAGAAATGCTTTAATCTTTGTAAGAAAATTGGGATAAAATAGCCTTGGAAATTCTGAGAATTGTGGTTTCACTTTCAGATTAAAGTATTTGGGTGGCACTCCCAATCTTTAATCGGATAAGACTCAGAGAGAGACAAGAACAAAGAATGTTTGATGATATTTCGTATGTACCAGAAAATGAGACCAAAAACCAACTTTTAGAACAAGGTTATGAATCAAGTTGTAAGAAATGATAAGGAGGTTCATACCAATACGAATCAAGGCTGGATATGAACAAGAATTAAGCTCCAAACAACAGCCCCTTGGCTGCTCTTGATCCCAAAGAGAGAGAGGACGATTTGAGAGAGAGATGGAGGGTTTATAGTGTTTTTCTTGTGTGTGTTCCAAATGACTCAATTAACACATTAAGTACTATTTACTAGATGGACTTGCAAATAGGCCCATAGCCCATGGACTTCAATAAAAGGAGTTTACAAGATGATCAAAAGAGTCCAATAAGATAAGAAAATCAGACATTGGTTAAATAAATTAACCCAAGGTTACAAGAATAATTAAATTAAAATAACTAAACGTACCGAGAAAAACCGGGGCGTTACAGTTTTAAACTGTCATAAAACTATAAAAACTGTCATAAAACGGATATATGGATAAGGGTCAAACCAATGGTCAATTATCTGAAAAATCAATTTTCTGATGCATTTTTAATATAGCAACATACCCTATATGGATAAGGGTCAAACCAATGTTCAATTATGTTTTAGATTGTGTTTAAAATCCTTCCAGGAAGGGGGCAGTTTCTCAATGATCACAGCCACATAAATGCCTTCATCCATTTTCAAATTGTGTTGAGCAAACCGTCCCAAAATCCTTAACATTTCATGGAATTGTTCCATAACAGGCCTGGAGTCAATCATCTTGTATCCCATAAAGTTACTAACAAGAAACTTCTTACTAGAAGCATCTTCAGCCATGTACTTGGATTCAAGAGAATCCCATAGTTCTTTTGCAGATTCGAAATTTTGATAGATATCAAAAAAAGAGTCAGACATACCATTGAGAATATGACCACGACATACGTAATCATCATTTTCCCACTTTGATCTTCTTCTTGTTGCCTCCAAAGGTTCATCTTCAACAGATTCTGGTAAGACTGGCATGGGTGTACTCCGAACATACACCACTTTCAGAGTGGTAAGGAGAAACTACGTCTTCTTCTGCCATCTACGAAAATCTTGCCCTTCAAACTTGTTCAGTTTTTCAAACTTACTTGTCATTTCCTTCACAGAATCACCACTTGCCATGATCACAGAAATACTTTAATCTTTGTAAGAAAATCGGGGTAAAATAGCCTTGGAAATTCTGAGAATAGTGGTTTCACTTTCAGATTAAAGTATTTGGGTGTCACTCCCAATCTTTAATCGGATAAGACTCAGAGAGAGACAAGAACAAAGAATGTTTGATGATATTTCGTATGTACCAGAAAATGAGACCGAAAACCAACTTTTAGATCCTTGTCTGAAAACTGTCATATGACAGTTTTAAACTGTCATAAAACAATAAAAACTGTCATAAAACAATAAAAACTGTCATAAAACGGATATATGGATAAGGGTCAAACCAATGGTCAATTATCTGAAAAATCAATTTTCTGATGCATTTTTAATATAGCAACATACCCTATATGGATAAGGGTCAAACCAATGGTCAATTATGTTTTAGATTGTGTTTAAAATCCTCCCAGGAAGGGGGCAGTTTGTCAATGATCACAACCACATAAATGGCTTCATCCATTTTCAGATTGTGTTGAGCAAACTGTCCCAAAATCCTTAACATTTCATGGAATTGTCCCATAACAGGCATGGAGTCAATCATCTTGTAACCCATAAAGTTACTAACAAGAAACTTCTTACTAGAAGCTTCGTCAGCCATGTACTTGGATTCAAGAGAATCCCATAGTTCTTTTGCAGATTCAAAATTTTGATAGATATCAAAAAAAGAGTCAGACATACCATTGAGAATATGACCACGACATATGTAATCATCATTTTCCCACTTTGATCTTCTTCTTGTTGCCTCCAAAGGTTCACCTTCAACAGATTCTGGTAAGACTGGCATGGGTGCACTCAGAACATACACCGCTTTTAGAGTGGTAAGGAGAAACTTCATCTTCTTCTGCCATCTACGAAAATCTTGCCCTTCAAACTTGTTCAGTTTTTCAAACTTACTTGTCATTTCCTTCACAGAATCACCACTTGCCATGATCACAGAAATGCTTTAATCTTTGTAGGAAAATCAGGATAAAATAGCCTTGGAAATTCTGAGAATTGTGGTTTCACTTTCAGATTAAAGTATTTGGGTGACACTCCCAATCTTTAATCGGATAAGACTCAGATAGAGACAAGAACAAAGAATGTTTGATGATATTTCGTATGTACCAGAAAATGAGACCAAAAACCAACTTTTAGATCCTTGTCTGAAAACTGTCATATGAAAGTTATAAACTGTCATAAAACTATAAAAACTGTCATAAAACGGATATATGGATAAGGGTCAAACCAATGGTCAATTATCTGAAAAATCAATTTTCTGATGCATTTTTAATATAGCAACATACCCTATATGGATAAGGGTCAAACCAATGGTCAATTATGTTTTAGATTGTGTTTAAAATCCTTCCAGGAAGGGGGCAGTTTGTCAATGATCACAGCCACAGAAATTGCTTCATCCATTTTCAGATTGTGTTGAGCAAACTGTCCCAAAATCCTTAACATTTCATGGAATTGTTCCATAACAGGCCTGGAGTCAATCATCTTGTAACCCATAAAGTTACTAACAAGAAACTTCTTACTAGAAGCATCTTCAGCCATGTACTTGGATTCAAGAGAATCCCATAGTTCTTTTGCAGATTCGAAATTTTGATGGATATCAAAAAGAGAGTCAGACATACCATTGAGAATATGACCACGACATATGTAATCATCATTTTCCCACTTTGATCTTCTTCTTGTTGCCTCCAAAGGTTCATCTTCAACAGATTCTGGTAAGACTGACATGGGTGTACTCAGAACATACACCACTTTCAGAGTGGTAAGGAGAAACTTCATTCTCTTCTGCCATCTACGAAAATCTTGCCCTTCAAACTTGTTCAGTTTTTCAAACTTACTTGTCATTTCCTTCACAGAATCACCACTTGCCATGATCACATAAATTCTTTAATCTTTGTAAGAAAATCGGGATAAAATAGCCTTGGAAATTCTGAGAATTGTGGTTTCACTTTCAGATTAAAGTATTTGGGTGGCACTCCCAATCTTTAATCGGATAAGACTCAGAGAGAGACAAGAACAAAGAATGTTTGATGATATTTTGTATGTACCAGAAAATGAGACCAATAACCAACTTTTAGATCCTTGTCTGAAAACTGTCATACGACAGTTTTAAACAGTCATAAAACTATAAAAACTGTCATAAAACGGATATATGGATAAGGGTCAAACCAATGGTCAATTATCTGAAAAATCAATTTTCTGATGCATTTTTAATATAGCAACATACCCTATATAGATAAGGGTCAAACCAATGGTCAATTATGTTTTAGATTGTGTTTAAAATCCTCCCAGGAAGGGGGCAGTTTGTCAATGATCACAGCCACATAAATGGCTTCATCCATTTTCAGATTGTGTTGAGCAAACTGTCCCAAAATCCTTAACATTTCATGGAATTGTTCCATAACAGGCATGGAGTCAATCATCTTGTAACCCATAAAGTTACTAACAAGAAACTTCTTACTAGAAGCATCGTCAGCCATGTACTTGGATTCAAGAGAATCCCATAGTTCTTTTGCATATTCGAAATTTTGATAGATATCAAAAAGAGAGTCAGACATACCATTGAGAATATGACCACGACATATGTAATCATTATTTTCCCACTTTGATCTTCTTCTTGTTGCCTCCAAAGGTTCATCTTCCACAGATTCTGGTAAGACTGGCATGGGTGCACTCAGAACATACACCGCTTTCAGAGTGGTAACGAGAAACTTCATCTTCTTCTGCCATCTACGAAAATCTTGCCCTTCAAACTTGTTCAGTTTTTCAAACTTACTTGTCATTTCCTTCACAGAATCACCACTTGCCATGATCACAGAAATGCTTTAATCTTTGTAGGAAAATCGGGATAAAATAGCCTTGGAAATTCAGAGAATTGTGGTTTCACTTTCAGATTAAAGTATTTGGGTGACACTCCTAATCTTTAATCGGATAAGACTCAGAGAGAGACAAGAACAAAGAATGTTTGATGATATTTCGTATGTACCAGAAAATGAGACCAAAAACCAACTTTTAGATCCTTGTCTGAAAACTGTCATATGAAAGTTATAAACTGTCATAAAACTATAAAAACTGTCATAAAACGGATATATGGATAAGGGTCAAACCAATGGTCAATTATCTGAAAAATCAATTTTCTGATGCATTTTTAATATAGCAACATACCCTATATGGATAAGGGTCAAACCAATGGTCAATTATGTTTTAGATTGTGTTTAAAATCCTTCCAGGAAGGGGGCAGTTTGTCAATGATCACAGCCACAGAAATTGCTTCATCCATTTTCAGATTGTGTTGAGCAAACAGTCCCAAAATCCTTAACATTTCATGGAATTGTTCCATAACAGGCCTGGAGTCAATCATCTTGTAACCCATAAAGTTACTAACAAGAAACTTCTTACTAGAAGCATCTTCAGCCATGTACTTGGATTCAAGAGAATCCCATAGTTCTTTTGCAGATTCGAAATTTTGATGGATATCAAAAAGAGAGTCAGACATACCATTGAGAATATGACCACGACATATGTAATCATCATTTTCCCACTTTGATCTTCTTCTTGTTGCCTCCAAAGGTTCATCTTCAACAGATTCTAGTAAGACTGACATGGGTGTACTCAGAACATACACCACTTTCAGAGTGGTAAGGAGAAACTTCATTCTCTTCTGCCATCTACGAAAATCTTGCCCTTCAAACTTGTTCAGTTTTTCAAACTTACTTGTCATTTCCTTCACAGAATCACCACTTGCCATGATCACATAAATTCTTTAATCTTTGTAAGAAAATCGGGATAAAATAGCCTTGGAAATTCTGAGAATTGTGGTTTCACTTTCAGATTAAAGTATTTGGGTGGCACTCCCAATCTTTAATCGGATAAGACTCAGAGAGAGACAAGAACAAAGAATGTTTGATGATATTTTGTATGTACCAGAAAATGAGACCAATAACCAACTTTTAGATCCTTGTCTGAAAACTGTGATACGACAGTTTTAAACAGTCATAAAACTATAAAAACTGTCATAAAACGGATATATGGATAAGGGTCAAACCAATGGTCAATTATCTGAAAAATCAATTTTCTGATGCATTTTTAATATAGCAACATACCCTATATAGATAAGGGTCAAACCAATGGTCAATTATGTTTTAGATTGTGTTTAAAATCCTCCCAGGAAGGGGGCAGTTTGTCAATGATCACAGCCACATAAATGGCTTCATCCATTTTCAGATTGTGTTGAGCAAACTGTCCCAAAATCCTTAACATTTCATGGAATTGTTCCATAACAGGCATGGAGTCAATCATCTTGTAACCCATAAAGTTACTAACAAGAAACTTCTTACTAGAAGCATCGTCAGCCATGTACTTGGATTCAAGAGAATCCCATAGTTCTTTTGCATATTCGAAATTTTGATAGATATCAAAAAGAGAGTCAGACATACCATTGAGAATATGACCACGACATATGTAATCATTATTTTCCCACTTTGATCTTCTTCTTGTTGCCTCCAAAGGTTCATCTTCCACAGATTCTGGTAAGACTGGCATGGGTGCACTCAGAACATACACCGCTTTCAGAGTGGTAAGGAGAAACTTCATCTTCTTCTGCCATCTACGAAAATCTTGCCCTTCAAACTTGTTCAGTTTTTCAAACTTACTTGTCATTTCCTTCACAGAATCACCACTTGCCATGATCACAGAAATGCTTTAATCTTTGTAGGAAAATCGGGATAAAATAGCCTTGGAAATTCAGAGAATTGTGGTTTCACTTTCAGATTAAAGTATTTGGGTGACACTCCTAATCTTTAATCGGATAAGACTCAGAGAGAGACAAGAACAAAGAATGTTTGATGATATTTCGTATGTACCAGAAAATGAGACCAAAAACCAACTTTTAGATCCTTGTCTGAAAACTGTCATATGAAAGTTTTAAACTGTCATAAAACTATAAAAACTTTCATAAAACGGATATATGGATAAGGGTCAAACCAATGGTCAATTATCTGAAAAATCAATTTTCTGATGCATTTTTTAGATTGTTTTAGATTGTGTTTAAAACTCTTCCAGGAAGGGGGCAGTTTGTCAATGATCACAGCCACATAAATGGCTTCATCCATTTTCAGATTGTGTTGAGCAAACTGTCCCAAAATCCTTAACATTTCATGGAATTGTTCCATAACAGGCCTGGAGTCAATCAACTTGTAACCCGTAAAGTTACTAACTAGAAACTTCTTACTAGAAGCATCTTCAGCCATGTACTTGGATTCAAGAGAATCCCATAGTTCTTTTGCAGATTCGAAATTTTGATGGATATCAAAAAGAGAGTCAGACATACCATTGAGAATATGACCACGACATATGTAATCATCATTTTCCCACTTTGATCTTCTTCTTATTGCCTCCAAAGGTTCATCTTCAACAGATTCTGGTAAGACTGGCATGGGTGTACTCAGAACATACACCACTTTCAGAGTGGTAAGGAGAAACTTCATCTTCTTCTGCCATCTACGAAAATCTTGCCCTTCAAACTTGTTCAGTTCTTCAAACTTACTTGTCAATTCCTTCACAGAATCACCACTTGCCATGATCACATAAATGCTTTAATCTTTGTAAGAAAATCGGGATAAAATAGCCTTGGAAATTCTGAGAATTGTGGTTTCACTTTCAGATTAAAGTATTCGGGTGGCACTCCCAATCTTTAATCGGATAAGACTCAGAGAGAGACAAGAACAAAGAATGTTTGATGATATTTTGTATGTACCAGAAAATGAGACCAAAAACCAACTTTTAGATCCTTGTCTGAAAACTGTCATGTGACAGTTTTAAACTGTCATAAAACTATAAAAACTGTCATAAAATGGATATATGGATAAGGGTCAAACCAATGGTCAATTATCTGAAAAATCAATTTTCTGATGCATTTTTAATATAGCAACATACCCTATATGGATAAGGGTCAAACCAATGGTCAATTATGTTTTAGATTGTGTTTAAAATCTTTCCAGGAAGGGGGCAGTTTGTCAATGATCACAGCCACATAAATGGTTTCATCCATTTTCAGATTGTGTTGAGCAAACTGTCCCAAAATCCTTAACATTTCATGGAATTGTTCCATAACAGGCATAGAGTCAATCATCTTGTAACCCATAAAGTTACTAACAAGAAACTTCTTACTAGAAGCATCTTCAGCCATGTACTTGGATTCAAGAGAATCCCATAGTTCTTTTGCAGATTCGAAATTTTGATAGATATTAAAAAGAGAGTCAGACATACCATTGAGAATATGACCACGACATATGTAATCATCATTTTCCCACTTTGATCTTCTTCTTGTTGCCTCCAAAGGTTCATCTTCAACAGATTCTGGTAAGACTGGCATGGGTGTACTTAGAACATACACCGCTTTCAGAGTGGTAAGGAGAAACTTCATCTTCTTCTGCCATCTACGAAAATCTTGCACTTCAAACTTGTTCAGTTTTTCAAACTTACTTGTCATTTCCTTCACAGAATCACCACTTGCCATGATCACAGAAATACTTTAATCTTTAAAAGAAAATCGGGATAAAATAGCCTTGGAAATTCTGAGAATTGTGGTTTCACTTTCAGATTAAAGTATTTGGGTGGCACTCCCAATCTTTAATCGGATAAGACTCAGAGAGTGACAAGAACAAAGAATGTTTGATGATATTTCGTATGTACCAGAAAATGAGACCAAAAACCAACTTTTAGATCCTTGTCTGAAAACTGTCGTATGACAGTTTTAAACTGTCATAAAACTATAAAAACTGTCATAAAACGGATACATGGATAAGGGTCAAACTAAGGGTCAATTATCTGAAAAATCAATTTTCTGATGCATTTTTAATATAGCAACGTACCCTATATGGATAAGGGTCAAACCAATGGTCAATTATGTTTTAGATTGTGTTTAAAACTCTTCCAGGAAGGGGGCAGTTTGTCAATGATCACAGCCACATAAATGGCTTCATCCATTTTCAGATTGTGTTGAGCAAACTGTCCCAAAATCCTTAACATTTCATGGAATTGTTCCATAACAGGCCTGGAGTCAATCAACTTGTAACCCGTAAAGTTACTAACTAGAAACTTCTTACTAGAAGCATCTTCAGCCATGTACTTGGATTCAAGAGAATCCCATAGTTCTTTTGCAGATTCGAAATTTTGATAGATATCAAAAAGAGAGTCAGACATACCATTGAGAATATGACCACGACATATGTAATCATCATTTTCCCACTTTGATCTTCTTCTTATTGCCTCCAAAGGTTCATCTTCAACAGATTCTGGTAAGACTGGCATGGGTGTACTCAGAACATACACCGCTTTCAGAGTGGTAAGGAGAAACTTCATCTTCTTCTGCCATCTACGAAAATCTTGCCCTTCAAACTTGTTCAGTTTTTCAAACTTACTTGTCATTTCCTTCACAGAATCACCACTTGCCATGATCACAGAAATGCTTTAATCTTTGTAAGAAAATCGGGATAAAATAGCCTTGGAAATTCTGAGAATTGTGGTTTCACTTTCATATTAAAGTATTTGGGTGGCACTCCTAATCTTTAATCGGATAAGACTCAGAGAGAGACAAGAACAAAGAATGTTTGATGATATTTCGTATGTACCAGAAAATGAGACCAAAAACCAACTTTTAGATCCTTGTCTGAAAACTGTCATATGAAAGTTATAAACTGTCATAAAACTATAAAAACTGTCATAAAACGGATATATGGATAAGGGTCAAACCAATGGTCAATTATCTGAAAAATCAATTTTCTGATGCATTTTTAATATAGCAACATACCCTATATGGATAAGGGTCAAACCAATGGTCAATTATGTTTTAGATTGGGTTTAAAATCCTTCAAGGAAGGGGGCAGTTTGTCAATGATCATAGCCACAGAAATGGCTTCATCCATTTTCAGATTGTGTTGAGCAAACTGTCCCAAAATCCTTAACATTTCATGGAATTGTTCCATAATAGGCCTGGAGTCAATCATCTTGTAACCCATAAAGTTACTAACAAGAAACTTCTTACTAGAAGCATCTTCAGCCATGTACTTGGAGTCAAGTGAATCCCATAGTTCTTTTGCATATTCGAAATTTTGATAGATATCAAAAAGAGAGTCAGACATACCATTGAGAATATGACCACGACATATGTAATCATCATTTTCCCACTTTGATCTTCTTCTTGTTGCCTCCAAAGGTTCATCTTCAACAGATTCTGGTAAGACTGGCATGGGTGTACTCAGAACATACACCGCTTTCAGAGTGGTAAGGAGAAACTTCATCTTCTTCTGCCATCTACGAAAATCTTGCCCTTCAAACTTGTTCAGTTTTTCAAACTTACTTGTCATTTCCTTCACAGAATCACCACTTGCCATGATCATAGAAATGCTTTAATCTTTGTAAGAAAATTGGGATAAAATAGCCTTGGAAATTCTGAGAATTGTGGTTTCACTTTCAGATTAAAGTATTTGGGTGGCACTCCCAATCTTTAATCGGATAAGACTCAGAGAGAGACAAGAACAAAGAATGTTTGATGATATTTCGTATGTACCAGAAAATGAGACCAAAAACCAACTTTTAGAACAAGGTTATGAATCAAGTTGTAAGAAATGATAAGGAGGTTCATACCAATACGAATCAAGGCTGGATATGAACAAGAATTAAGCTCCAAACAACAGCCCCTTGGCTGCTCTTGATCCCAAAGAGAGAGAGGACGATTTGAGAGAGAGATGGAGGGTTTAGAGTGTTTTTCTTGTGTGTGTTCCAAATGACTCAATTAACACATTAAGTACTATTTACTAGATGGACTTGCAAATAGGCCCATAGCCCATGGACTTCAATAAAAGGAGTTTACAAGATGATCAAAAGAGTCCAATAAGATAAGAAAATCAGACATTGGTTAAATAAATTAACCCAAGGTTACAAGAATAATTAAATTAAAATAACTAAACGTACCGAGAAAAACCGGGGCGTTACAGTTTTAAACTGTCATAAAACTATAAAAACTGTCATAAAACGGATATATGGATAAGGGTCAAACCAATGGTCAATTATCTGAAAAATCAATTTTCTGATGCATTTTTAATATAGCAACATACCCTATATGGATAAGGGTCAAACCAATGTTCAATTATGTTTTAGATTGTGTTTAAAATCCTTCCAGGAAGGGGGCAGTTTCTCAATGATCACAGCCACATAAATGCCTTCATCCATTTTCAAATTGTGTTGAGCAAACCGTCCCAAAATCCTTAACATTTCATGGAATTGTTCCATAACAGGCCTGGAGTCAATCATCTTGTATCCCATAAAGTTACTAACAAGAAACTTCTTACTAGAAGCATCTTCAGCCATGTACTTGGATTCAAGAGAATCCCATAGTTCTTTTGCAGATTCGAAATTTTGATAGATATCAAAAAGAGAGTCAGACATACCATTGAGAATATGACCACGACGTATGTAATCATCATTTACCCACTTTGATCTTCTTCTTGTTTCCTCCAAAGGTTCATCTTCAAGAGATTCTGGTAAGACTGGCATGGGTGTACTCAGAACATACACCACTTTCAGAGTGGTAAGGAGAAACTTCATCTTCTTCTGCCATCTACGAAAATCTTGCCCTTCAAACTTGTTCAGTTTTTCAAACTTACTTGTCATTTCCTTCATAGAATCACCACTTGCCATGATCACATAAATACTTTAATCTTTGTAAGAAAATCGGGATAAAATAGCCTTGGAAATTCTGAGAATTGTGGTTTCACTTTCAGATTCAAGTATTTGGGTGGCACTCCCAATCTTTAATCGGATAAGACTCAGAGAGAGACAAGAACAAAGAATGTTTGATGATATTTCGTATGTACCAGAAAATGAGACCAAAAACCAACTTTTAGATCCTTGTCTGAAAACTGTCATATGACAGTTTTAAACTGTCATAAAACTATAAAAACTGTCATAAAACGGATGTATGGATAAGGGTCAAACCAATCGTCAATTATCTGAAAAATCCATTTTCTGATGCATTTTTAATATAGCAACGTACCCTATATGGATAAGGGTCAAACCAATGGTCAATTATGTTTTAGATTGGGTTTAAAATCCTTCAAGGAAGGGGGCAGTTTGTCAATGATCACAGCCACAGAAATGGCTTCATCCATTTTCAGATGGTGTTGAGCAAACTGTCCCAAAATCCTTAACATTTCATGGAATTGTTCCATAATAGGCCTGGAGTCAATCATCTTGTAACCCATAAAGTTACTAACAAGAAACTTCTTACTAGAAGCATCTTCAGCCATGTACTTGGATTCAAGTGAATCCCATAGTTCTTTTGCATATTCGAAATTTTGATAGATATCAAAAAGAGAGTCAGACATACCATTGAGAATATGACCACGACATATGTAATCATCATTTTCCCACTTTGATCTTCTTCTTGTTGCCTCCAAAGGTTCATCTTCAACAGATTCTGGTAAGACTGGCATGGGTGTACTCAGAACATACACCACTTTCAGAGTGGTAAGGAGAAACTTCATCTTCTTCTACCATCTACGAAAATCTTGCCCTTCAAACTTGTTCAGTTTTTCAAACTTACTTGTTATTTCCTTCACAGAATCATCACTCGCCATGATCATAGAAATGCTTTAATCTTTATAAGAAAATTGGGATAAAATAGCCTTGGAAATTTTGAGAATTGTGGTTTCACTTTCAGATTAAAGTATTTGGGTGGCACTCCCAATCTTTAATCGGATAAGAGTCAGAGAGAGACAAGAACAAAGAATGTTTGATGATATTTCGTATGTACCAGAAAATGAGACCAAAAACCAACTTTTAGAACAAGGTTATGAATCAAGTTGTAAGAAATGATAAGGAGGTTCATACCAATACGAATCAAGGCTGGATATGAACAAGAATTAAGCTCCAAACAACAGCCCCTTGGCTGCTCTTCATCCCAAAGAGAGAGAGGACGATTTGAGAGAGAGATGGAGGGTTTAGAGTGTTTTTCTTGTGTGTGTTCCAAATGAATCAATTAACACATTAAGTACTATTTACTAGATGGACTTGCAAATAGGCCCATAGCCCACGGACTTCAATAAAAGGAGTTTACAAGATGATCAAAAGAGTCCAATAAGATAAGAAAATCAGACATTGGTTAAATAAATTAACCCAAGGTTACAAGAATAATTAAATTAAAATAACTAAACGTACCGAGAAAAACCGGGGCGTTACAGTTTTAAACTGTCATAAAACTATAAAAACTGTCATAAAACGGATATATAGATAAGGGTCAAACCAATGGTCAATTATCTGAAAAATCAATTTTCTGATGCATTTTTAATATAGCAACATACCCTATCTGGATAAGGGTCAAACCAATGTTCAATTATGTTTTAGATTGTGTTTAAAATCCTTCCAGGAAGGGGGTAGTTTCTCAATGATCACAGCCACAGAAATGCCTTCATCCATTTTCAAATTGTGTTGAGCAAACCGTCCTAAAATCCTTAACATTTCATGGAATTGTTCCATAACAGGCCTGGAGTCAATCATCTTGTAACCCATAAAGTTACTAACAAGAAACTTCTTACTAGAAGCATCTTCAGCCATGTACTTGGATTCAAGAGAATCCCATAGTTCTTTTGCAGATTCGAAATTTTGATAGATATCAAAAAGAGAGTCAGACATACCATTGAGAATATGACCACGACGTATGTAATCATCATTTTCCCACTTTGATCTTCTTCTTTTTGCCTCCAAAGGTTCATCTTCAAGAGATTCTGGTAAGACTGGCATGGGTGTACTCAGAACATACACCACTTTCAGAGTGGTAAGGAGAAACTTCATCTTCTTCTGCCATCTACGAAAATCTTGCCCTTCAAACTTTTCCAGTTTTTCAAACTTACTTGTCATTTCCTTCATAGAATCACCACTTGCCATGATCACACAAATACTTTAATCTTTGTAAGAAAATCGGGATAAAATAGCCTTGGAAATTCTGAGAATTGTGGTTTCACTTTCAGATTAAAGTATTTGGGTGGCACTCCCAATCTTTAATCGGATAAGACTCAGAGAGAGACAAGAACAAAGAATGTTTGATGATATTTCGTATGTACCAGAAAATGAGACCAAAAACCAACTTTTAGATCCTTGTCTGAAAACTGTCATATGACAGTTTTAAACTGTCATAAAACTATAAAAACTGTCATAAAACGGATATATGGATAAGGGTCAAACCAATGGTCAATTATCTGAAAAATCAATTTTCTGATGCATTTTTAATATAGCAACATACCCTATATGGATAAGGGTCAAACCAATGGTCAATTATGTTTTAGATTGTGTTTAAAATCCTTCCTGGAAGGGGGCAGTTTGTCAATGATCACAGCCACAGAAATGGCTTCATCCATTTTCAGATTGTGTTGAGCAAACAGTCCTAAAATCCTTAACATTTCATGGAATTGTTCCATAACAGGCTTGGAGTCAATCAACTTGTAACCCATAAAGTTACTAACAAGAAACTTCTTACTGGAAGCATCTTCAGCCATGTACTTGGATTCAAGAGAATCCCATAGTTCTTTTGCAGATTCGAAATTTTGATAGATATCGAAAAGAGAGTCAGACATACCATTGAGAATATGACCACGACGTATGTAATCATCATTTTCCCACTTTGATCTTCTTCTTGTTGCCTGCAAAGGTTCATCTTCAACATATTCTGGTAAGACTGGCATGGGTGTACTCAGAACATACACCACTTTCAGAGTGGTAAGGGGAAACTTCATCTTCTTCTGCCATCTACGAAAATCTTGCCCTTCAAACTTGTTCAGTTTTTCAAACTTACTTGTCATTTCCTTCACAGAATCACCACTTGCCATGATCACATAAATACTTTAATCTTTGTAAGAAAATCGAGATAAAATAGCCTTGGAAATTCTGAGAATTGTGGTTTCACTTTCAGATTAAAGTATTTGGGTGGCACTCCCAATAATCGGATAAGACTCAGAGAGAGACAAGAACAAAGAATGTTTGATGATATTTCGTATGTACCAGAAAATGAGACCAAAAACCAACTTTTAGATCCTTGTCTGAAAACTGTCATATGACAGTTTTAAACTGTCATAAAACTATAAAAACTGTCGTAAAACGGATATATGGATAAGGGTCAAACCAATGGTCATTTATCTGAAAAATCAATTTTCTGATGCATTTTTAATATAGCAACATACCCTATATGGATAAGGGTCAAACCAATGGTCAATTATGTTTTAGATTGTGTTTAAAATCCTTCCTGGAATGGGGCAGTTTGTCAATGATCACAGCCACAGAAATGGCTTCATCCATTTTCAGATTGTGTTGAGCAAACAGTCCTAAAATCCTTAACATTTCATGGAATTGTTCCATAACAGGCCTGGAGTCAATCAACTTGTAACCCATAAAGTTACTAACAAGAAACTTCTTACTAGAAGCATCTTCAGCCATGTACTTAGAGTCAAGAGAATCCCATAGTTCTTTTGCAGATTTGAAATTTTGATAGATATCAAAAAGAGAGTCAGACATACCATTGAGAATATGACCACGACATATGTAATCATCATTTTCCCACTTTGATCTTCTTCTTGTTGCCTCCAAAGGTTCATCTTCAACAGATTCTGGTAAGACTGACATGGGTGTACTCAGAACATACACCACTTTCAGAGTGGTAAGGAGAAACTTCATCTTCTTCTGCCATCTACGAAAATCTTGCCCTTCAAACTTGTTCAGTTTTTCAAACTTACTTGTCATTTCCTTCACAGAATCACCACTTGCCATGATCATAGAAATGCTTTAATCTTTGTAAGAAAATTGGGATAAAATAGCCTTGGAAATTCTGAGAATTGTGGTTTCACTTTCAGATTAAAGTATTTGGGTGGCACTCCCAATCTTTAATCGGATAAGACTCAGAGAGAGACAAGAACAAAGAATGTTTGATGATATTTCGTATGTACCAGAAAATGAGACCAAAAACCAACTTTTAGAACAAGGTTATGAATCAAGTTGTAAGAAATGATAAGGAGGTTCATACCAATACGAATCAAGGCTGGATATGAACAAGAATTAAGCTCCAAACAACAGCCCCTTGGCTGCTCTTGATCCCAAAGAGAGAGAGGACGATTTGAGAGAGAGATGGAGGGTTTAGAGTGTTTTTCTTGTGTGTGTTCCAAATGACTCAATTAACACATTAAGTACTATTTACTAGATGGACTTGCAAATAGGCCCATAGCCCATGGACTTCAATAAAAGGAGTTTACAAGATGATCAAAAGAGTCCAATAAGATAAGAAAATCAGACATTGGTTAAATAAATTAACCCAAGGTTACAAGAATAATTAAATTAAAATAACTAAACGTACCGAGAAAAACCGGGGCGTTACAGTTTTAAACTGTCATAAAACTATAAAAACTGTCATAAAACGGATATATGGATAAGGGTCAAACCAATGGTCAATTATCTGAAAAATCAATTTTCTGATGCATTTTTAATATAGCAACATACCCTATATGGATAAGGGTCAAACCAATGTTCAATTATGTTTTAGATTGTGTTTAAAATCCTTCCAGGAAGGGGGCAGTTTCTCAATGATCACAGCCACATAAATGCCTTCATCCATTTTCAAATTGTGTTGAGCAAACCGTCCCAAAATCCTTAACATTTCATGGAATTGTTCCATAACAGGCCTGGAGTCAATCATCTTGTATCCCATAAAGTTACTAACAAGAAACTTCTTACTAGAAGCATCTTCAGCCATGTACTTGGATTCAAGAGAATCCCATAGTTCTTTTGCAGATTCGAAATTTTGATAGATATCAAAAAGAGAGTCAGACATACCATTGAGAATATGACCACGACGTATGTAATCATCATTTACCCACTTTGATCTTCTTCTTGTTTCCTCCAAAGGTTCATCTTCAAGAGATTCTGGTAAGACTGGCATGGGTGTACTCAGAACATACACCACTTTCAGAGTGGTAAGGAGAAACTTCATCTTCTTCTGCCATCTACGAAAATCTTGCCCTTCAAACTTGTTCAGTTTTTCAAACTTACTTGTCATTTCCTTCATAGAATCACCACTTGCCATGATCACATAAATACTTTAATCTTTGTAAGAAAATCGGGATAAAATAGCCTTGGAAATTCTGAGAATTGTGGTTTCACTTTCAGATTCAAGTATTTGGGTGGCACTCCCAATCTTTAATCGGATAAGACTCAGAGAGAGACAAGAACAAAGAATGTTTGATGATATTTCGTATGTACCAGAAAATGAGACCAAAAACCAACTTTTAGATCCTTGTCTGAAAACTGTCATATGACAGTTTTAAACTGTCATAAAACTATAAAAACTGTCATAAAACGGATGTATGGATAAGGGTCAAACCAATCGTCAATTATCTGAAAAATCCATTTTCTGATGCATTTTTAATATAGCAACGTACCCTATATGGATAAGGGTCAAACCAATGGTCAATTATGTTTTAGATTGGGTTTAAAATCCTTCAAGGAAGGGGGCAGTTTGTCAATGATCACAGCCACAGAAATGGCTTCATCCATTTTCAGATGGTGTTGAGCAAACTGTCCCAAAATCCTTAACATTTCATGGAATTGTTCCATAATAGGCCTGGAGTCAATCATCTTGTAACCCATAAAGTTACTAACAAGAAACTTCTTACTAGAAGCATCTTCAGCCATGTACTTGGATTCAAGTGAATCCCATAGTTCTTTTGCATATTCGAAATTTTGATAGATATCAAAAAGAGAGTCAGACATACCATTGAGAATATGACCACGACATATGTAATCATCATTTTCCCACTTTGATCTTCTTCTTGTTGCCTCCAAAGGTTCATCTTCAACAGATTCTGGTAAGACTGGCATGGGTGTACTCAGAACATACACCACTTTCAGAGTGGTAAGGAGAAACTTCATCTTCTTCTACCATCTACGAAAATCTTGCCCTTCAAACTTGTTCAGTTTTTCAAACTTACTTGTTATTTCCTTCACAGAATCATCACTCGCCATGATCATAGAAATGCTTTAATCTTTATAAGAAAATTGGGATAAAATAGCCTTGGAAATTTTGAGAATTGTGGTTTCACTTTCAGATTAAAGTATTTGGGTGGCACTCCCAATCTTTAATCGGATAAGAGTCAGAGAGAGACAAGAACAAAGAATGTTTGATGATATTTCGTATGTACCAGAAAATGAGACCAAAAACCAACTTTTAGAACAAGGTTATGAATCAAGTTGTAAGAAATGATAAGGAGGTTCATACCAATACGAATCAAGGCTGGATATGAACAAGAATTAAGCTCCAAACAACAGCCCCTTGGCTGCTCTTCATCCCAAAGAGAGAGAGGACGATTTGAGAGAGAGATGGAGGGTTTAGAGTGTTTTTCTTGTGTGTGTTCCAAATGAATCAATTAACACATTAAGTACTATTTACTAGATGGACTTGCAAATAGGCCCATAGCCCACGGACTTCAATAAAAGGAGTTTACAAGATGATCAAAAGAGTCCAATAAGATAAGAAAATCAGACATTGGTTAAATAAATTAACCCAAGGTTACAAGAATAATTAAATTAAAATAACTAAACGTACCGAGAAAAACCGGGGCGTTACAGTTTTAAACTGTCATAAAACTATAAAAACTGTCATAAAACGGATATATAGATAAGGGTCAAACCAATGGTCAATTATCTGAAAAATCAATTTTCTGATGCATTTTTAATATAGCAACATACCCTATCTGGATAAGGGTCAAACCAATGTTCAATTATGTTTTAGATTGTGTTTAAAATCCTTCCAGGAAGGGGGTAGTTTCTCAATGATCACAGCCACAGAAATGCCTTCATCCATTTTCAAATTGTGTTGAGCAAACCGTCCTAAAATCCTTAACATTTCATGGAATTGTTCCATAACAGGCCTGGAGTCAATCATCTTGTAACCCATAAAGTTACTAACAAGAAACTTCTTACTAGAAGCATCTTCAGCCATGTACTTGGATTCAAGAGAATCCCATAGTTCTTTTGCAGATTCGAAATTTTGATAGATATCAAAAAGAGAGTCAGACATACCATTGAGAATATGACCACGACGTATGTAATCATCATTTTCCCACTTTGATCTTCTTCTTTTTGCCTCCAAAGGTTCATCTTCAAGAGATTCTGGTAAGACTGGCATGGGTGTACTCAGAACATACACCACTTTCAGAGTGGTAAGGAGAAACTTCATCTTCTTCTGCCATCTACGAAAATCTTGCCCTTCAAACTTTTCCAGTTTTTCAAACTTACTTGTCATTTCCTTCATAGAATCACCACTTGCCATGATCACACAAATACTTTAATCTTTGTAAGAAAATCGGGATAAAATAGCCTTGGAAATTCTGAGAATTGTGGTTTCACTTTCAGATTAAAGTATTTGGGTGGCACTCCCAATCTTTAATCGGATAAGACTCAGAGAGAGACAAGAACAAAGAATGTTTGATGATATTTCGTATGTACCAGAAAATGAGACCAAAAACCAACTTTTAGATCCTTGTCTGAAAACTGTCATATGACAGTTTTAAACTGTCATAAAACTATAAAAACTGTCATAAAACGGATATATGGATAAGGGTCAAACCAATGGTCAATTATCTGAAAAATCAATTTTCTGATGCATTTTTAATATAGCAACATACCCTATATGGATAAGGGTCAAACCAATGGTCAATTATGTTTTAGATTGTGTTTAAAATCCTTCCTGGAAGGGGGCAGTTTGTCAATGATCACAGCCACAGAAATGGCTTCATCCATTTTCAGATTGTGTTGAGCAAACAGTCCTAAAATCCTTAACATTTCATGGAATTGTTCCATAACAGGCTTGGAGTCAATCAACTTGTAACCCATAAAGTTACTAACAAGAAACTTCTTACTGGAAGCATCTTCAGCCATGTACTTGGATTCAAGAGAATCCCATAGTTCTTTTGCAGATTCGAAATTTTGATAGATATCGAAAAGAGAGTCAGACATACCATTGAGAATATGACCACGACGTATGTAATCATCATTTTCCCACTTTGATCTTCTTCTTGTTGCCTGCAAAGGTTCATCTTCAACATATTCTGGTAAGACTGGCATGGGTGTACTCAGAACATACACCACTTTCAGAGTGGTAAGGGGAAACTTCATCTTCTTCTGCCATCTACGAAAATCTTGCCCTTCAAACTTGTTCAGTTTTTCAAACTTACTTGTCATTTCCTTCACAGAATCACCACTTGCCATGATCACATAAATACTTTAATCTTTGTAAGAAAATCGAGATAAAATAGCCTTGGAAATTCTGAGAATTGTGGTTTCACTTTCAGATTAAAGTATTTGGGTGGCACTCCCAATAATCGGATAAGACTCAGAGAGAGACAAGAACAAAGAATGTTTGATGATATTTCGTATGTACCAGAAAATGAGACCAAAAACCAACTTTTAGATCCTTGTCTGAAAACTGTCATATGACAGTTTTAAACTGTCATAAAACTATAAAAACTGTCGTAAAACGGATATATGGATAAGGGTCAAACCAATGGTCATTTATCTGAAAAATCAATTTTCTGATGCATTTTTAATATAGCAACATACCCTATATGGATAAGGGTCAAACCAATGGTCAATTATGTTTTAGATTGTGTTTAAAATCCTTCCTGGAATGGGGCAGTTTGTCAATGATCACAGCCACAGAAATGGCTTCATCCATTTTCAGATTGTGTTGAGCAAACAGTCCTAAAATCCTTAACATTTCATGGAATTGTTCCATAACAGGCCTGGAGTCAATCAACTTGTAACCCATAAAGTTACTAACAAGAAACTTCTTACTAGAAGCATCTTCAGCCATGTACTTAGAGTCAAGAGAATCCCATAGTTCTTTTGCAGATTTGAAATTTTGATAGATATCAAAAAGAGAGTCAGACATACCATTGAGAATATGACCACGACATATGTAATCATCATTTTCCCACTTTGATCTTCTTCTTGTTGCCTCCAAAGGTTCATCTTCAACAGATTCTGGTAAGACTGACATGGGTGTACTCAGAACATACACCACTTTCAGAGTGGTAAGGAGAAACTTCATCTTCTTCTGCCATCTACGAAAATCTTGCCCTTCAAACTTGTTCAGTTTTTCAAACTTACTTGTCATTTCCTTCACAGAATCACCACTTGCCATGATCACAGAAATTCTTTAATCTTTGTAAGAAAATCGGGATAAAATAGCCTTGGAAATTCTGAGAATTGTGGTTTCACTTTCAGATTAAAGTATTTGGGTGGCACTCCCAATCTTTAATCGGATAAGACTCAGAGAGAGACAAGAACAAAGAATGTTTGATGATATTTCGTATGTACCAGAAAATGAGACCAAAAACCAACTTTTAGATCCTTGTCTGAAAACTGTCATATGACAGTTTTAACCTGTCATAAAACTATAAAAACTGTCGTAAAACGGATATATGGATAAGGGTCAAACCAATGGTCAATTATCTGAAAAATCAATTTTCTGATGCATTTTTAATATAACAACATACCCTATATGGATAAGGGTCAAACCAATGGTCAATTATGTTTTAGATTGTGTTTAAAATCCTTCCAGGAAGGGGGCAGTTTGTAAATGATCATAGCCACAGAAATGGCTTCATCCATTTTCAGATTGTGTTGAGCAAACCGTCCCAAAGTCCTTAACATTTCATGGAATTGTTCCATAACAGGCCTGGAGTCAATTAACTTGTAACCCATAAAGTTACTAACAAGAAACTTCTTACTAGAAGCATCTTCAGCCATGTACTTAGAGTCAAGAGAATCCCATAGTTCTTTTGCAGATTTGAAATTTTGATAGATATCAAAAAGAGAGTCAGACATACCATTGAGAATATGACCATGACATATGTAATCATCATTTTCCCACTTTGATCTTCTTCTTGTTGCCTCCAAAGGTTCATCTTCAACAGATTCTGGTAAGACTGACATGGGTGTACTCAGAACATACACCACTTTCAGAGTGGTAAAGAGAAACTTCATCTTCTTCTGCCATCTACAAAAATCTTGCCCTTCAAACTTGTTCAGTTTTTCAAACTTACTTGTCATTTCCTTCACAGAATCACCACTTGCCATGATCACAGAAATGCTTTAATCTTTGTAAGAAAATCGGGATAAAATAGCCTTGGAAATTCTGAGAGTTGTGGTTTCACTTTCAGATTAAAGTATTTGGGTGGCACTCCCAATCTTTAATCGGATAAGACTCAGAGAGAGACAAGAACAAAGAATATTTGATGAAATTTCGTATGTACCAGAAAATGAGACCAAAAACCAACTTTTAGATCCTTGTCTGAAAACTGTCATATGACAGTTTTAAACTGTCATAAAACTATAAAAACTGTCATAAAACGGATATATGGATAAGGGTCAAACCAATGGTCAATTATCTGAAAAATCAATTTTCTGATGCATTTTTAATATAGCAACATACCCTATATGGATAAGGGTCAAACCAATGGTCAATTATGTTTTAGATTGTGTTTAAAATCCTTCCTGGAAGGGGGCAGTTTGTCAATGATCACAGCCACAGAAATGGCTTCATCCATTTTCAGATTGTGTTGAGCAAACAGTCCTAAAATCCTTAACATTTCATGGAATTGTTCCATAACAGGCCTGGAGTCAATCAACTTGTAACCCATAAAGTTACTAACAAGAAACTTCTTACTGGAAGCATCTTCAGCCATGTACTTGGATTCAAGAGAATCCCATAGTTCTTTTGCAGATTCGAAATTTTGATAGATATCGAAAAGAGAGTCAGACATACCATTGAGAATATGACTACGACGTATGTAATCATCATTTTCCCACTTTGATCTTCTTCTTGTTGCCTGCAAAGGTTCATCTTCAACAGATTCTGGTAAGACTGGCATGGGTGTACTCAGAACATACACCACTTTCAGAGTGGTAAGGAGAAACTTCTTCTTCTTCTGCCATCTACGAAAATCTTGCCCTTCAAACTTGTTCAGTTTTTCAAACTTACTTGTCATTTCCTTCACAGAATCACCACTTGCCATGATCACATAAATACTTTAATCTTTGTAAGAAAATCGAGATAAAATAGCCTTGGAAATTCTGAGAATTGTGGTTTCACTTTCAGATTAAAGTATTTGGGTGGCACTCCCAGTCTTTAATCGGATAAGACTCAGAGAGAGACAAGAACAAAGAATGTTTGATGATATTTCGTATGTACCAGAAAATGAGACCAAAAACCAACTTTTAGATCCTTGTCTGAAAACTGTCATATGACAGTTTTAACCTGTCATAAAACTATAAAAACTGTCGTAAAATGGATATATGGATAAGGGTCAAACCATTGGTCAATTATCTGAAAAATCAATTTTCTGATGCATTTTTAATATAACAACATACCCTATATGGATAAGGGTCAAACCAATGGTCAATTATGTTTTAGATTGTGTTTAAAGTCCTTCCAGGAAGGGGGCCGTTTGTAAATGATCACAGCCACAGAAATGGCTTCATCCATTTTCAGATTGTGTTGAGCAAACCGTCCCAAAATCCTTAACATTTCATGGAATTGTTCCATAACAGGCCTGGAGTCAATTAACTTGTAACCCATAAAGTTACTAACAAGAAACTTCTTACTAGAAGCATCTTCAGCCATGTACTTAGAGTCAAGAGAATCCCATAGTTCTTTTGCAGATTTGAAATTGTGATAGATATCAAAAAGAGAGTCAGACATACCATTGAGAATATGACCACGACATATGTAATCATCATTTTCCCACTTTGATCTTCTTCTTGTTGCCTCCAAAGGTTCATCTTCAACAGATTCTGGTAAGACTGACATGGGTGTACTCAGAACATACACCACTTTCAGAGTGGTAAAGAGAAACTTCATCTTCTTCTGCCATCTACAAAAATCTTGCCCTTCAAACTTGTTCAGTTTTTCAAACTTACTTGTCATTTCCTTCACAGAATCACCACTTGCCATGATCACAGAAATGCTTTAATCTTTGTAAGAAAATCGGGATAAAATAGCCTTGGAAATTCTGAGAATTGTGGTTTCACTTTCAGATTAAAGTATTTGGGTGGCACTCCCAATCTTTAATCGGATAAGACTCAGAGAGAGACAAGAACAAAGAATATTTGATGATATTTCGTATGTACCAGAAAATGAGACCAAAAACCAACTTTTAGATCCTTGTGTGAAAACTGTCATATGACAGTTTTAAACTGTCATAAAACTATAAAAACTGTCGTAAAACGGATATATGGATAAGGGTCAAACCAATGGTCAATTATCTGAAAAATCAATTTTCTGATGCATTTTTAATATAACAACATACCCTATATGGATAAGGGTCAAACCAATGTTCAATTATGTTTTAGATTGTGTTTAAAATCCTTCCAAGAAGGGGGCAGTTTGTCAATGATCACAGCCACAGAAATGGCTTCATCCATTTTCAGATTGTGTTGAGCAAACTGTCCTAAAATCCTTAACATTTCATGGAATTGTTCCATAACAGGCCTGGAGTCAATCAACTTGTAACCCATAAAGTTACTAACAAGAAACTTCTTACTAGAAGCATCTTCAGCCATGTACTTAGAGTCAAGAGAATCCCATAGTTCTTTTGCAGATTTGAAATTTTGATAGATATCAAAAAGAGAGTCAGACATACCATTGAGAATATGACCACGACATATGTAATTATCATTTTCCCACTTTGATCTTCTTCTTGTTGCCTCAAAAGGTTCATCTTCAACAGATTCTGGTAAGACTGACATGGGTGTACTCAGAACATACACCACTTTCAGAGTGGTAAGGAGAAACTTCTTCTGCCATCTACGAAAATCTTGCCCTTCAAACTTGTTCAGTTTTTCAAACTTACTTGTCATTTCCTTCACAGAATCACCACTTGCCATGATCACAGAAATGCTTTAATCTTTGTAAGAAAATCGGGATAAAATAGCCTTGGAAATTCTGAGAATTGTGGTTTCACTTTCAGATTAAAGTATTTGGGTGGCACTCCCAATCTTTAATCGGATAAGACTCAGAGAGAGACAAGAACAAAGAATGTTTGATGATATTTCGTATGTACCAGAAAATGAGACCAAAAACCAACTTTTAGATCCTTGTCTGAAAACTGTCATATGACAGTTTTAAACTGTCATAAAACTATAAAAACTGTCGTAAAACGGATATATGGATAAGGGTCAAACCAATGGTCAATTATCTGAAAAATCAATTTTCTGATGCATTTTTAATATAACAACATACCCTATATGGATAAGGGTCAAACCAATGGTCAATTATGTTTTAGATTGTGTTTAAAATCCTTCCAGGAAGGGGGCAGTTTGTCAATGAACACAGCCACAGAAATGGCTTCATCCATTTTCGGATTGTGTTGAGCAAACTGTCCCAAAATCCTTAACATTTCATGGAATTGTTCCATAACAGGCCTGGAGTCAATCATCTTGTAACCCATAAAGTTACTAACAAGAAACTTCTTACTAGAAGCATCTCCAGCCATGTACTTGGATTCAAGAGAATCCCATAGTTCTTTTGCAGATTCGAAATTTTGATAGATATCAAAAAGAGAGTCAGACATACCATTGAGAATATGACCACGACATATGTAATCATCATTTTCCCACTTTGATCTTCTTCTTGTTGCCTCCAAAGGTTCATCTTCAACAGATTCTGGTAAGACTGGCATGGGTGTACTCAGAACATACACCACTTTCAGAGTGGTAAGGAGAAACTTCATCTTCTTCTGCCATCTACAAAAATCTTGCCCTTCAAACTTGTTCAGTTTTTCAAACTTACTTGTCATTTCCTTCACAGAATCACCACTTGCCATGATCACATAAATGCTTTAATCTTTGTAAGAAAATCGGGATAAAATAGCCTTGGAAATTCTGAGAATTGTGGTTTCACTTTCAGATTAAAGTATTTGGGTGGCACTCCCAATCTTTAATCGGATAAGACTCAGAGAGAGACAAAAACAAAGAATGTTTGATGATATTTCGTATGTACCAGAAAAGGAGACCAAAAACCAACTTTTAGATCCTTGTCTGAAAACTGTCATATGACAGTTTTAAACTGTCATAAAACTATAAAAACTGTCGTAAAACGGATATATGGATAAGGGTCAAACCAATGGTCAATTATCTGAAAAATCAATTTTCTGATGCATTTTTAATATAACAACATACCCTATATGGATAAGGGTCAAACCAATGGTCAATTATGTTTTAGATTGTGTTTAAAATCCTTCCAGGAAGGGGGCAGTTTGTAAATGATCACAGCCACAGAAATGGCTTCATCCATTTTCAGATTGTGTTGAGCAAACAGTCCCAAAATCCTTAACATTTCATGGAATTGTTCCATAACAGGCCTGGAGTCAATCAACTTGTAACCCATAAAGTTACTAACAAGAAACTTCTAACTAGAAGCATCTTCAGCCATGTACTTAGAGTCAAGAGAATCCCATAGTTCTTTTGCAGATTTGAAATTTTGATAGATATCAAAAAGAGAGTCAGACATACCATTGAGAATATGACCACGACATATGTAATCATCATTTTCCCACTTTGATCTTCTTCTTGTTGCCTCCAAAGGTTCATCTTCAACAGATTCTGGTAAGACTGACATGGGTGTACTCAGAACATACACCACTTTTAGAGTGGTAAAGAGAAACTTCATCTTCTTCTGCCATCTACAAAAATCTTGCCCTTCAAACTTGTTCAATTTTTCAAACTTACTTGTCATTTCCTTCACAGAATCACCACTTGCCATGATCACAGAAATGCCTTAATCTTTGTAAGAAAATCGGGATAAAATAGCCTTGGAAATTCTGAGAATTGTGGTTTCACTTTCAGATTAAAGTATTTGGGTGGCACTCCCAATCTTTAATCGGATAAGACTCAGAGAGAGACAAGAACAAAGAATATTTGATGATATTTCGTATGTACCAGAAAATGAGACCAAAAACCAACTTTTAGATCCTTGTCTGAAAACTGTCATATGACAGTTTTAAACTGTCATAAAACTATAAAAACTGTCATAAAACGGATATATGGATAAGGGTCAAACCAATGGTCAATTATCTGAAAAATCAATTTTCTGATGCATTTTTAATATAGCAACATACCCTATATGGATAAGGGTCAAACCAATGGTCAATTATGTTTTAGATTGTGTTTAAAATCCTTCCTGGAAGGGGGCAGTTTGTCAATGATCACAGCCACAGAAATGGCTTCATCCATTTTCAGATTGTGTTGAGCAAACAGTCCTAAAATCCTTAACATTTCATGGAATTGTTCCATAACAGGCCTGGAGTCAATCAACTTGTAACCCATAAAGTTACTAACAAGAAACTTCTTACTGGAAGCATCTTCAGCCATGTACTTGGATTCAAGAGAATCCCATAGTTCTTTTGCAGATTCGAAATTTTGATAGATATCGAAAAGAGAGTCAGACATACCATTGAGAATATGACCACGACGTATGTAATCATCATTTTCCCACTTTGATCTTCTTCTTGTTGCCTGCAAAGGTTCATCTTCAACAGATTCTGGTAAGACTGGCATGGGTGTACTCAGAACATACACCACTTTCAGAGTGGTAAGGAGAAACTTCATCTTCTTCTGCCATCTACGAAAATCTTGCCCTTCAAACTTGTTCAGTTTTTCAAACTTACTTGTCATTTCCTTCACAGAATCACCACTTGCCATGATCACATAAATACTTTAATCTTTGTAAGAAAATCGAGATAAAATAGCCTTGGAAATTCTGAGAATTGTGGTTTCACTTTCAGATTAAAGTATTTGGGTGGCACTCCCAGTCTTTAATCGGATAAGACTCAGAGAGAGACAAGAACAAAGAATGTTTGATGATATTTCGTATGTACCAGAAAATGAGACCAAAAACCAACTTTTAGATCCTTGTCTGAAAACTGTCATATGACAGTTTTAACCTGTCATAAAACTATAAAAACTGTCGTAAAATGGATATATGGATAAGGGTCAAACCAATGGTCAATTATCTGAAAAATCAATTTTCTGATGCATTTTTAATATAACAACATACCCTATATGGATAAGGGTCAAACCAATGGTCAATTATGTTTTAGATTGTGTTTAAAATCCTTCCAGGAAGGGGGCCGTTTGTAAATGATCACAGCCACAGAAATGGCTTCATCCATTTTCAGATTGTGTTGAGCAAACCGTCCCAAAATCCTTAACATTTCATGGAATTGTTCCATAACAGGCCTGGAGTCAATTAACTTGTAACCCATAAAGTTACTAACAAGAAACTTCTTACTAGAAGCATCTTCAGCCATGTACTTAGAGTCAAGAGAATCCCATAGTTCTTTTGCAGATTTGAAATTTTGATAGATATCAAAAAGAGAGTCAGACATACCATTGAGAATATGACCACGACATATGTAATCATCATTTTCCCACTTTGATCTTCTTCTTGTTGCCTCCAAAGGTTCATCTTCAACAGATTCTGGTAAGACTGACATGGGTGTACTCAGAACATACACCACTTTCAGAGTGGTAAAGAGAAACTTCATCTTCTTCTGCCATCTACAAAAATCTTGCCCTTCAAACTTGTTCAGTTTTTCAAACTTACTTGTCATTTCCTTCACAGAATCACCACTTGCCATGATCACAGAAATGCTTTAATCTTTGTAAGAAAATCGGGATAAAATAGCCTTGGAAATTCTGAGAATTGTGGTTTCACTTTCAGATTAAAGTATTTGGGTGGCACTCCCAATCTTTAATCGGATAAGACTCAGAGAGAGACAAGAACAAAGAATATTTGATGATATTTCGTATGTACCAGAAAATGAGACCAAAAACCAACTTTTAGATCCTTGTCTGAAAACTGTCATATGACAGTTTTAAACTGTCATAAAACTATAAAAACTGTCGTAAAACGGATATATGGATAAGGGTCAAACCAATGGTCAATTATCTGAAAAATCAATTTTCTGATGCATTTTTAATATAACAACATACCCTATATGGATAAGGGTCAAACCAATGTTCAATTATGTTTTAGATTGTGTTTAAAATCCTTCCAGGAAGGGGGCAGTTTGTCAATGATCACAGCCACAGAAATGGCTTCATCAATTTTCAGATTGTGTTGAGCAAACTGTCCTAAAATCCTTAACATTTCATGGAATTGTTCCATAACAGGCCTGGAGTCAATCAACTTGTAACCCATAAAGTTACTAACAAGAAACTTCTTACTAGAAGCATCTTCAGCCATGTACTTAGAGTCAAGAGAATCTCATAGTTCTTTTGCAGATTTGAAATTTTGATAGATATCAAAAAGAGAGTCAGACATACAATTGAGAATATGACCACGACATATGTAATTATCATTTTCCCACTTTGATCTTCTTCTTGTTGCCTCAAAAGGTTCATCTTCAACAGATTCTGGTAAGACTGACATGGGTGTACTCAGAACATACACCACTTTCAGAGTGGTAAGGAGAAACTTCATCTTCTTCTGCCATCTACGAAAATCTTGCCCTTCAAACTTGTTCAGTTTTTCAAACTTACTTGTCATTTCCTTCACAGAATCACCACTTGCCATGATCACAGAAATGCTTTAATCTTTGTAAGAAAATCGGGATAAAATAGCCTTGGAAATTCTGAGAATTGTGGTTTCACTTTCAGATTAAAGTATTTGGGTGGCACTCCCAATCTTTAATCGGATAAGACTCAGAGAGAGACAAGAACAAAGAATGTTTGATGATATTTCGTATGTACCAGAAAATGAGACCAAAAACCAACTTTTAGATCCTTGTCTGAAAACTGTCATATGACAGTTTTAAACTGTCATAAAACTATAAAAACTGTCGTAAAACGGATATATGGATAAGGGTCAAACCAATGGTCAATTATCTGAAAAATCAATTTTCTGATGCATTTTTAATATAACAACATACCCTATATGGATAAGGGTCAAACCAATGGTCAATTATGTTTTAGATTGTGTTTAAAATCCTTCCAGGAAGGGGGCAGTTTGTCAATGAACACAGCCACAGAAATGGCTTCATCCATTTTCGGATTGTGTTGAGCAAACTGTCCCAAAATCCTTAACATTTCATGGAATTGTTCCATAACAGGCCTGGAGTCAATCATCTTGTAACCCATAAAGTTACTAAGAAGAAACTTCTTACTAGAAGCATCTCCAGCCATGTACTTGGATTCAAGAGAATCCCATAGTTCTTTTGCAGATTCGAAATTTTGATAGATATCAAAAAGAGAGTCAGACATACCATTGAGAATATGACCACGACATATGTAATCATCATTTTCCCACTTTGATCTTCTTCTTGTTGCCTCCAAAGGTTCATCTTCAACAGATTCTGGTAAGACTGGCATGGGTGTACTCAGAACATACACCACTTTCAGAGTGGTAAGGAGAAACTTCATATTCTTCTGCCATCTACAAAAATCTTGCCCTTCAAACTTGTTCAGTTTTTCAAACTTACTTGTCATTTCCTTCACAGAATCACCACTTGCCATGATCACAGAAATGCTTTAATCTTTGTAAGAAAATCGGGATAAAATAGCCTTGGAAATTCTGAGAATTGTGGTTTCACTTTCAGATTAAAGTATTTGGGTGGCACTCCCAATCTTTAATCGGATAAGACTCAGAGAGAGACAAAAACAAAGAATGTTTGATGATATTTCGTATGTACCAGAAAAGGAGACCAAAAACCAACTTTTAGATCCTTGTCTGAAAACTGTCATATGACAGTTTTAAACTGTCATAAAACTATAAAAACTGTCGTAAAACGGATATATGGATAAGGGTCAAACCAATGGTCAATTATCTGAAAAATCAATTTTCTGATGCATTTTTAATATAACAACATACCCTATATGGATAAGGGTCAAACCAATGGTCAATTATGTTTTAGATTGTGTTTAAAATCCTTCCAGGAAGGGGGCAGTTTGTAAATGATCACAGCCACAGAAATGGCTTCATCCATTTTCAGATTGTGTTGAGCAAACAGTCCCAAAATCCTTAACATTTCATGGAATTGTTCCATAACAGGCCTGGAGTCAATCAACTTGTAACCCATAAAGTTACTAACAAGAAACTTCTAACTAGAAGCATCTTCAGCCATGTACTTAGAGTCAAGAGAATCCCATAGTTCTTTTGCAGATTTGAAATTTTGATAGATATCAAAAAGAGAGTCAGACATACCATTGAGAATATGACCACGACATATGTAATCATCATTTTCCCACTTTGATCTTCTTCTTGTTGCCTCCAAAGGTTCATCTTCAACAGATTCTGGTAAGACTGACATGGGTGTACTCAGAACATACACCACTTTCAGAGTGGTAAAGAGAAACTTCATCTTCTTCTGCCATCTACAAAAATCTTGCCCTTCAAACTTGTTCAGTTTTTCAAACTTACTTGTCATTTCCTTCACAGAATCACCACTTGCCATGATCACAGAAATGCTTTAATCTTTGTAAGAAAATCGGGATAAAATAGCCTTGGAAATTCTGAGAATTGTGGTTTCACTTTCAGATTAAAGTATTTGGGTGGCACTCCCAATCTTTAATCGGATAAGACTCAGAGAGAGACAAGAACAAAGAATATTTGATGATATTTCGTATGTACCAGAAAATGAGACCAAAAACCAACTTTTAGATCCTTGTCTGAAAACTGTCATATGACAGTTTTAAACTGTCATAAAACTATAAAAACTGTCGTAAAACGGATATATGGATAAGGGTCAAACCAATGGTCAATTATCTGAAAAATCAATTTTCTGATGCATTTTTAATATAACAACATACCCTATATGGATAAGGGTCAAACCAATGTTCAATTATGTTTTAGATTGTGTTTAAAATCCTTCCAGGAAGGGGGCAGTTTGTCAATGATCACAGCCACAGAAATGGCTTCATCAATTTTCAGATTGTGTTGAGCAAACTGTCCTAAAATCCTTAACATTTCATGGAATTGTTCCATAACAGGCCTGGAGTCAATCAACTTGTAACCCATAAAGTTACTAACAAGAAACTTCTTACTAGAAGCATCTTCAGCCATGTACTTAGAGTCAAGAGAATCCCATAGTTCTTTTGCAGATTTGAAATTTTGATAGATATCAAAAAGAGAGTCAGACATACCATTGAGAATATGACCACGACATATGTAATTATCATTTTCCCACTTTGATCTTCTTCTTGTTGCCTCAAAAGGTTCATCTTCAACAGATTCTGGTAAGACTGACATGGGTGTACTCAGAACATACACCACTTTCAGAGTGGTAAGGAGAAACTTCATCTTCTTCTGCCATCTACGAAAATCTTGCCCTTCAAACTTGTTCAGTTTTTCAAACTTACTTGTCATTTCCTTCACAGAATCACCACTTGCCATGATCACAGAAATGCTTTAATCTTTGTAAGAAAATCGGGATAAAATAGCCTTGGAAATTCTGAGAATTGTGGTTTCACTTTCAGATTAAAGTATTTGGGTGGCACTCCCAATCTTTAATCGGATAAGACTCAGAGAGAGACAAAAACAAAGAATGTTTGATGATATTTCGTATGTACCAGAAAAGGAGACCAAAAACCAACTTTTAGATCCTTGTCTGAAAACTGTCATATGACAGTTTTAAACTGTCATAAAACTATAAAAACTGTCGTAAAACGGATATATGGATAAGGGTCAAACCAATGGTCAATTATCTGAAAAATCAATTTTCTGATGCATTTTTAATATAACAACATACCCTATATGGATAAGGGTCAAACCAATGGTCAATTATGTTTTAGATTGTGTTTAAAATCCTTCCAGGAAGGGGGCAGTTTGTAAATGATCACAGCCACAGAAATGGCTTCATCCATTTTCAGATTGTGTTGAGCAAACAGTCCCAAAATCCTTAACATTTCATGGAATTGTTCCATAACAGGCCTGGAGTCAATCAACTTGTAACCCATAAAGTTACTAACAAGAAACTTCTAACTAGAAGCATCTTCAGCCATGTACTTAGAGTCAAGAGAATCCCATAGTTCTTTTGCAGATTTGAAATTTTGATAGATATCAAAAAGAGAGTCAGACATACCATTGAGAATATGACCACGACATATGTAATCATCATTTTCCCACTTTGATCTTCTTCTTGTTGCCTCCAAAGGTTCATCTTCAACAGATTCTGGTAAGACTGACATGGGTGTGCTCAGAACATACACCACTTTCAGAGTGGTAAAGAGAAACTTCATCTTCTTCTGCCATCTACAAAAATCTTGCCCTTCAAACTTGTTCAGTTTTTCAAACTTACTTGTCATTTCCTTCACAGAATCACCACTTGCCATGATCACAGAAATGCTTTAATCTTTGTAAGAAAATCGGGATAAAATAGCCTTGGAAATTCTGAGAATTGTGGTTTCACTTTCAGATTAAAGTATTTGGGTGGCACTCCCAATCTTTAATCGGATAAGACTCAGAGAGAGACAAGAACAAAGAATATTTGATGATATTTCGTATGTACCAGAAAATGAGACCAAAAACCAACTTTTAGATCCTTGTCTGAAAACTGTCATATGACAGTTTTAAACTGTCATAAAACTATAAAAACTGTCGTAAAACGGATATATGGATAAGGGTCAAACCAATGGTCAATTATCTGAAAAATCAATTTTCTGATGCATTTTTAATATAACAACATACCCTATATGGATAAGGGTCAAACCAATGTTCAATTATGTTTTAGATTGTGTTTAAAATCCTTCCAGGAAGGGGGCAGTTTGTCAATGATCACAGCCACAGAAATGGCTTCATCCATTTTCAGATTGTGTTGAGCAAACTGTCCTAAAATCCTTAACATTTCATGGAATTGTTCCATAACAGGCCTGGAGTCAATCAACTTGTAACCCATAAAGTTACTAACAAGAAACTTCTTACTAGAAGCATCTTCAGCCATGTACTTAGAGTCAAGAGAATCCCATAGTTCTTTTGCAGATTTGAAATTTTGATAGATATCAAAAAGAGAGTCAGACATACCATTGAGAATATGACCACGACATATGTAATTATCATTTTCCCACTTTGATCTTCTTCTTGTTGCCTCAAAAGGTTCATCTTCAACAGATTCTGGTAAGACTGACATGGGTGTACTCAGAACATACACCACTTTCAGAGTGGTAAGGAGAAACTTCATCTTCTTCTGCCATCTACGAAAATCTTGCCCTTCAAACTTGTTCAGTTTTTCAAACTTACTTGTCATTTCCTTCACAGAATCACCACTTGCCATGATCACAGAAATGCTTTAATCTTTGTAAGAAAATCGGGATAAAATAGCCTTGGAAATTCTGAGAATTGTGGTTTCACTTTCAGATTAAAGTATTTGGGTGGCACTCCCAATCTTTAATCGGATAAGACTCAGAGAGAGACAAAAACAAAGAATGTTTGATGATATTTCGTATGTACCAGAAAAGGAGACCAAAAACCAACTTTTAGATCCTTGTCTGAAAACTGTCATATGACAGTTTTAAACTGTCATAAAACTATAAAAACTGTCGTAAAACGGATATATGGATAAGGGTCAAACCAATGGTCAATTATCTGAAAAATCAATTTTCTGATGCATTTTTAATATAACAACATACCCTATATGGATAAGGGTCAAACCAATGGTCAATTATGTTTTAGATTGTGTTTAAAATCCTTCCAGGAAGGGGGCAGTTTGTAAATGATCACAGCCACAGAAATGGCTTCATCCATTTTCAGATTGTGTTGAGCAAACAGTCCCAAAATCCTTAACATTTCATGGAATTGTTCCATAACAGGCCTGGAGTCAATCAACTTGTAACCCATAAAGTTACTAACAAGAAACTTCTAACTAGAAGCATCTTCAGCCATGTACTTAGAGTCAAGAGAATCCCATAGTTCTTTTGCAGATTTGAAATTTTGATAGATATCAAAAAGAGAGTCAGACATACCATTGAGAATATGACCACGACATATGTAATCATCATTTTCCCACTTTGATCTTCTTCTTGTTGCCTCCAAAGGTTCATCTTCAACAGATTCTGGTAAGACTGACATGGGTGTACTCAGAACATACACCACTTTCAGAGTGGTAAAGAGAAACTTCATCTTCTTCTGCCATCTACAAAAATCTTGCCCTTCAAACTTGTTCAGTTTTTCAAACTTACTTGTCATTTCCTTCACAGAATCACCACTTGCCATGATCACAGAAATGCTTTAATCTTTGTAAGAAAATCGGGATAAAATAGCCTTGGAAATTCTGAGAATTGTGGTTTCACTTTCAGATTAAAGTATTTGGGTGGCACTCCCAATCTTTAATCGGATAAGACTCAGAGAGAGACAAGAACAAAGAATATTTGATGATATTTCGTATGTACCAGAAAATGAGACCAAAAACCAACTTTTAGATCCTTGTCTGAAAACTGTCATATGACAGTTTTAAACTGTCATAAAACTATAAAAACTGTCGTAAAACGGATATATGGATAAGGGTCAAACCAATGGTCAATTATCTGAAAAATCAATTTTCTGATGCATTTTTAATATAACAACATACCCTATATGGATAAGGGTCAAACCAATGTTCAATTATGTTTTAGATTGTGTTTAAAATCCTTCCAGGAAGGGGGCAGTTTGTCAATGATCACAGCCACAGAAATGGCTTCATCCATTTTCAGATTGTGTTGAGCAAACTGTCCTAAAATCCTTAACATTTCATGGAATTGTTCCATAACAGGCCTGGAGTCAATCAACTTGTAACCCATAAAGTTACTAACAAGAAACTTCTTACTAGAAGCATCTTCAGCCATGTACTTAGAGTCAAGAGAATCCCATAGTTCTTTTGCAGATTTGAAATTTTGATAGATATCAAAAAGAGAGTCAGACATACCATTGAGAATATGACCACGACATATGTAATTATCATTTTCCCACTTTGATCTTCTTCTTGTTGCCTCAAAAGGTTCATCTTCAACAGATTCTGGTAAGACTGACATGGGTGTACTCAGAACATACACCACTTTCAGAGTGGTAAGGAGAAACTTCATCTTCTTCTGCCATCTACGAAAATCTTGCCATTCAAACTTGTTCAGTTTTTCAAACTTACTTGTCATTTCCTTCACAGAATCACCACTTGCCATGATCACAGAAATGCTTTAATCTTTGTAAGAAAATCGGGATAAAATAGCCTTGGAAATTCTGAGAATTCTGGTTTCACTTTCAGATTAAAGTATTTGGGTGGCACTCCCAATCTTTAATCGGATAAGACTCAGAGAGAGAAGAACAAAGAATGTTTGATGATATTTCGTATGTACCAGAAAATGAGACCAAAAACCAACTTTTAGATCCTTGTCTGAAAACTGTCATATGACAGTTTTAAACTGTCATAAAACTATAAAAACTGTCGTAAAACGGATATATGGATAAGGGTCAAACCAATGGTCAATTATCTGAAAAATCAATTTTCTGATGCATTTTTAATATAACAACATACCCTATATGGATAAGGGTCAAACCAATGGTCAATTATGTTTTAGATTGTGTTTAAAATCCTTCCAGGAAGGGGGCAGTTTGTAAATGATCACAGCCACAGAAATGGCTTCATCCATTTTCAGATTGTGTTGAGCAAACCGTCCCAAAATCCTTAACATTTCATGGAATTGTTCCATAACAGGCCTGGAGTCAATCAACTTGTAACCCATAAAGTTACTAACAAGAAACTTCTTACTAGAAGCATCTTCAGCCATGTACTTAGAGTCAAGAGAATCCCATAGTTCTTTTGCAGATTTGAAATTTTGATAGATATCAAAAAGAGAGTCAGACATACCATTGAGAATATGACCACGACATATGTAATCATCATTTTCCCACTTTGATCTTCTTCTTGTTGCCTCCAAAGGTTCATCTTCAACAGATTCTGGTAAGACTGACATGGGTGTGCTCAGAACATACACCACTTTCAGAGTGGTAAAGAGAAACTTCATCTTCTTCTGCCATCTACAAAAATCTTGCCCTTCAAACTTGTTCAGTTTTTCAAACTTACTTGTCATTTCCTTCACAGAATCACCACTTGCCATGATCACAGAAATGCTTTAATCTTTGTAAGAAAATCGGGATAAAATAGCCTTGGAAATTCTGAGAATTGTGGTTTCACTTTCAGATTAAAGTATTTGGGTGGCACTCCCAATCTTTAATCGGATAAGACTCAGAGAGAGACAAGAACAAAGAATATTTGATGATATTTCGTATGTACCAGAAAATGAGACCAAAAACCAACTTTTAGATCCTTGTCTGAAAACTGTCATATGACAGTTTTAAACTGTCATAAAACTATAAAAACTGTCGTAAAACGGATATATGGATAAGGGTCAAACCAATGGTCAATTATCTGAAAAATCAATTTTCTGATGCATTTTTAATATAACAACATACCCTATATGGATAAGGGTCAAACCAATGTTCAATTATGTTTTAGATTGTGTTTAAAATCCTTCCAGGAAGGGGGCAGTTTGTCAATGATCACAGCCACAGAAATGGCTTCATCCATTTTCAGATTGTGTTGAGCAAACTGTCCTAAAATCCTTAACATTTCATGGAATTGTTCCATAACAGGCCTGGAGTCAATCAACTTGTAACCCATAAAGTTACTAATAAGAAACTTCTTACTAGAAGCATCTTCAGCCATGTACTTAGAGTCAAGAGAATCCCATAGTTCTTTTGCAGATTTGAAATTTTGATAGATATCAAAAAGAGAGTCAGACATACCATTGAGAATATGACCATGACATATGTAATTATCATTTTCCCACTTTGATCTTCTTCTTGTTGCCTCAAAAGGTTCATCTTCAACAGATTCTGGTAAGACTGACATGGGTGTACTCAGAACATACACCACTTTCAGAGTGGTAAGGAGAAACTTCATCTTCTTCTGCCATCTACGAAAATCTTGCCCTTCAAACTTGTTCAGTTTTTCAAACTTACTTGTCATTTCCTTCACAGAATCACCACTTGCCATGATCACAGAAATGCTTTAATCTTTGTAAGAAAATCGGGATAAAATAGCCTTGGAAATTCTGAGAATTGTGGTTTCACTTTCAGATTAAAGTATTTGGGTGGCACTCCCAATCTTTAATCGGATAAGACTCAGAGAGAGACAAGAACAAAGAATGTTTGATGATATTTCGTATGTACCAGAAAATGAGACCAAAAACCAAATTTTAGATCCTTGTCTGAAAACTGTCATATGACAGTTTTAAACTGTCATAAAACTATAAAAACTGTCGTAAAACGGATATATGGATAAGGGTCAAACCAATGGTCAATTATCTGAAAAATCAATTTTCTGATGCATTTTTAATATAACAAAATACCCTATATGGATAAGGGTCAAACCAATGGTCAATTATGTTTTAGATTGTGTTTAAAATCCTTCCAGGAAGGGGGCAGTTTGTCAATGAACACAGCCACAGAAATGGCTTCATCCATTTTCGGATTGTGTTGAGCAAACTGTCCCAAAATCCTTAACATTTCATGGAATTGTTCCATAACAGGCCTGGAGTCAATCATATTGTAACCCATAAAGTTACTAACAAGAAACTTCTTACTAGAAGCATCTCCAGCCATGTACTTGGATTCAAGAGAATCCCATAGTTCTTTTGCAGATTCGAAATTTTGATAGATATCAAAAAGTGAGTCAGACATACCATTGAGAATATGACCACGACATATGTAATCATCATTTTCCCACTTTGATCTTCTTCTTGTTGCCTCCAAAGGTTCATCTTCAACAGATTCTGGTAAGACTGGCATGGGTGTACTCAGAACATACACCACTTTCAGAGTGGTAAGGAGAAACTTCATCTTCTTCTGCCATCTACAAAAATCTTGCCCTTCAAACTTGTTCAGTTTTTCAAACTTACTTGTCATTTCCTTCACAGAATCACCACTTGCCATGATCACAGAAATGCTTTAATCTTTGTAAGAAAATCGGGATAAAATAGCCTTGGAAATTCTGAGAATTGTGGTTTCACTTTCAGATTAAAGTATGGGTGGCACTCCCAATCTTTAATCGGATAAGACTCAGAGAGAGACAAGAACAAAGAATGTTTGATGATATTTCGTATGTACCAGAAAATGAGACCAAAAACCAACTTTTAGATCCTTGTCTGAAAACTGTCATATGACAGTTTTAAACTGTCATAAAACTATAAAAACTGTCGTAAAACGGATATATGGATAAGGGTCAAACCAATGGTCAATTATCTGAAAAATCAATTTTCTGATGCATTTTTAATATAGCAACATACCCTATATGGATAAGGGTCAAACCAATGGTCAATTATGTTTTAGATTGTGTTTAAAATCCTTCCTGGAAGGGGGCAGTTTGTCAATGATCACAGCCACAGAAATGGCTTCATCCATTTTCAGATTGTGTTGAGCAAACAGTCCTAAAATCCTTAACATTTCATGGAATTGTTCCATAACAGGCCTGGAGTCAATCAACTTGTAACCCATAAACTTACTAACAAGAAACTTCTTACTAGAAGCATCTTCAGCCATGTACTTAGAGTCAAGAGAATCCCATAGTTCTTTTGCAGATTTGAAATTTTGATAGATATCAAAAAGAGAGTCAGACATACCATTGATAATATGACCACGACACATGTAATTATCATTTTCCCACTTTGATCTTCTTCTTGTTGCCTCCAAAGGTTCATCTTCAACAGATTCTGGTAAGACTGACATGGGTGTACTCAGAACATACACCACTTTCAGAGTGGTAAGGAGAAACTTCATCTTCTTCTGCCATCTACGAAAATCTTGCCCTTCAAACTTGTTCAGTTTTTCAAACTTACTTGTCATTTCCTTCACAGAATCACCACTTGCCATGATCACAGAAATGCTTTAATCTTTGTAAGAAAATCGGGATAAAATAGCCTTGAAAATTCTGAGAATTGTGGTTTCACTTTCAGATTAAAGTATTTGGGTGGCACTCCCAATCTTTAATCGGATAAGACTCAGAGAGAGACAAGAACAAAGAATGTTTGATGATATTTCGTATGTACCAGAAAATGAGACCAAAAACCAACTTTTAGATCCTTGTCTGAAAACTGTCATATGACAGTTTTAAACTGTCATAAAACTATAAAAACCGTCGTAAAACGGATATATGGATAAGGGTCAAACCAATGGTCAATTATCTGAAAAATCAATTTTCTGATTTATTTTTAATATAGCAACATACCCTATATGGATAAGGGTCAAACCAATGGTCAATTATGTTTTAGATTGTGTTTAAAATCCTTCCAGGAAGGGGGCAGTTTGTCAATGAACACAGCCACAGAAATGGCTTCATCCATTTTCGGATTGTGTTGAGCAAACTGTCCCAAAATCCTTAACATTTCATGGAATTGTTCCATAACAGGCCTGGAGTCAATCATATTGTAACCCATAAAGTTACTAACAAGAAACTTCTTACTAGAAGCATCTCCAGCCATGTACTTGGATTCAAGGGAATCCCATAGTTCTTTTGCAGATTCGAAATTTTGATAGATATCAAAAAGTGAGTCAGACATACCATTGAGAATATGACCACGACATATGTAATTATCATTTTCCCACTTTGATCTTCTTCTTGTTGCCTCCAAAGGTTCATCTTCAACAGATTCTGGTAAGACTGGCATGGGTGTACTCAGAACATACACCACTTTCAGAGTGGTAAGGAGAAACTTCATCTTCTTCTGCCATCTACAAAAATCTTGCCCTTCAAACTTGTTCAGTTTTTCAAACTTACTTGTCATTTCCTTCACAGAATCACCACTTGCCATGATCACAGAAATGCTTTAATCTTTGTAAGAAAATCGGGATAAAATAGCCTTGGAAATTCTGAGAATTGTGGTTTCACTTTCAGATTAAAGTATTTGGGTGGCACTCCCAATCTTTAATCGGATAAGACTCAGAGAGAGACAAGAACAAAGAATGTTTGATGATATTTCGTATGTACCAGAAAATAAGACCAAAAACCAACTTTTAGATCCTTGTCTGAAAACTGTCATATGACAGTTTTAAACTGTCATAAAACTATAAAAACTGTCGTAAAACGGATATATGGATAAGGGTCAAACCAATGGTCAATTATCTGAAAAATCAATTTTCTGATGCATTTTTAATATAACAACATACCCTATATGGATAAGGGTCAAACCAATGGTCAATTATGTTTTAGATTGTGTTTAAAATCCTTCCTGGAAGGGGGCAGTTTGTCAATGATCACAGCCACAGAAATGGCTTCATCCATTTTCAGATTGTGTTGAGCAAACAGTCCTAAAATCCTTAACATTTCATGGAATTGTTCCATAACAGGCCTGGAGTCAATCATCTTGTAACCCATAAAGTTACTAACAAGAAACTTCTTACTAGAAGCATCTCCAGCCATGTACTTGGATTCAAGAGAATCCTATAGTTCTTTTGCAGATTCGAAATTTTGATAGATATCAAAAAGAGAGTCAGACATACCATTGAGAATATGACCACGACATATGTAATCATCATTTTCCCACTTTGATCTTCTTCTTGTTGCCTCCAAAGGTTCATCTTCAACAGATTCTGGTAAGACTGGCATGGGTGTACTCAGAACATACACCACTTTCAGAGTGGTAAGGAGAAACTTCATCTTCTTCTGCCATCTACAAAAATCTTGCCCTTCAAACTTGTTCAGTTTTTCAAACTTACTTGTCATTTCCTTCACAGAATCACCACTTGCCATGATCATAGAAATGCTTTAATCTTTGTAAGAAAATCGGGATAAAATAGCCTTGGAAATTCTGAGAATTGTGGTTTCACTTTCAGATTAAAGTATTTGGGGGGCACTCCCAATCTTTAATCGGATAAGACTCAGAGAGAGACAAGAATAAAGAATGTTTGATGATATTTCGTATGTACTAGAAAATGAGACCAAAAACCAACTTTTAGATCCTTGTCTGAAAACTGTCATATGACAGTTTTAAACTGTCATAAAACTATAAAAACTATCATAAAACGGATATATGGATAAGGGTCAAACCAATGGTCAATTATCTGAAAAATCAATTTTCTGATGCATTTTTAATATAACAACATACCCTATATGGATAAGGGTCAAACCAATGGTCAATTATGTTTTAGATTGTGTTTAAAATCCTTCCAGGAAGGGGGCAATTTTTCAATGATCACAGCCACAGAAATGGCTTCATCCATTTTCAGATTGTGTTGAGCAAACTGTCCCAAAATCCTTAACATTTCATGGAATTGTTCCATAACAGGCCTGGAGTCAATCATCTTGTAACCCATAAAGTTACTAACAAGAAACTTCTTACTAGAAGCATCTCCAGCCATGTACTTGGATTCAAGAGAATCCTATAGTTCTTTTGCAGATTCAAAATTTTGATAGATATCAAAAAGAGAGTCAGACATACCATTGAGAATATGACCACGACATATGTAATCATCATTTTCCCACATTGATCTTCTTCTTGTTGCCTCCAAAGGTTCATCTTCAACAGATTCTGGTAAGACTGGCATGGGTGTACTCAGAACATACACCACTTTCAGAGTGGTAAGGAGAAACTTCATCTTCTTCTGCCATCTACAAAAATCTTGCCCTTCAAACTTGTTCAGTTTTTCAAACTTACTTGTCATTTCCTTCACAGAATCACCACTTGCCATGATCACAGAAATGCTTTAATCTTTGTAAGAAAATCGGAATAAAATAGCCTTGGAAATTCTGAGAATTGTGGTTTCACTTTCAGATTAAAGTATGGGTGGCACTCCCAATCTTTAATCGGATAAGACTCAGAGAGAGACAAGAACAAAGAATGTTTGATGATATTTCGTATGTACCAGAAAATGAGACCAAAAACCAACTTTTAGATCCTTGTCTGAAAACTGTCATATGACAGTTTTAAACTGTCATAAAACTATAAAAACTGTCATAAAACGGATATATGGATAAGGGTCAAACCAATGGTCAATTATCTGAAAAATCAATTTTCTGATGCATTTTTAATATAACAACATACCCTATATGGATAAGGGTCAAACCAATGGTCAATTATGTTTTAGATTGTGTTTAAAATCCTTCCAGGAAGGGGGGCAGTTTGTCAATGATCACAGCCACAGAAATGGCTTCATCCATTTTCAGATTGTGTTGAGCAAACTGTCCTAAAATCCTTAACATTTCATGGAATTGTTCCATAACAGGCCTGGAGTCAATCAACTTGTAACCCATAAAGTTACTAACAAGAAACTTCTTACTAGAAGTATCTCCAGCCATGTACTTAGAGTCAAGAGAATCCCATAGTTCTTTTGCAGATTTGAAATTTTGATAGATATCAAAAAGAGAGTCAGACATACCATTGAGAATATGACCACGACATATGTAATTATCATTTTCCCACTTTGATCTTCTTCTTGTTGCCTCCAAAGGTTCATCTTCAACAGATTCTGGTAAGACTGGCATGGGTGTACTCAGAACATACACCACTTTCAGAGTGGTAAGGAGAAACTTCATCTTCTTCTGCCATCTACAAAAATCTTGCCCTTCAAACTTGTTCAGTTTTTCAAACTTACTTGTCATTTCCTTCACAGAATCACCACTTGCCATGATCACAGAAATGCTTTAATCTTTGTAAGAAAATCGGGATAAAATAGCCTTGGAAATTCTGAGAATTGTGGTTTCACTTTCAGATTAAAGTATTTGGGTGGCACTCCCAATCTTTAATCGGATAAGACTCAGAGAGAGACAAGAACAAAGAATGTTTGATGATATTTCGTATGTACCAGAAAATGAGACCAAAAACCAACTTTTAGATCCTTGTCTGAAAACTGTCATATGACAGTATTAAACTGTCATAAAACTATAAAAACTGTCGTAAAACGGATATATGGATAAGGGTCAAACCAATGGTCAATTATCTGAAAAATCAATTTTCTGATGCATTTTTAATATAACAACATACCCTATATGGATAAGGGTCAAACCAATGGTCAATTATGTTTTAGATTGTGTTTAAAATCCTTCCTGGAAGGGGGCAGTTTGTCAATGATCACAGCCACAGAAATGGCTTCATCCATTTTCAGATTGTGTTGAGCAAACAGTCCTAAAATCCTTAACATTTCATGGAATTGTTCCATAACAGGCCTGGAGTCAATCATCTTGTAACCCATAAAGTTACTAACAAGAAACTTCTTACTAGAAGCATCTCCAGCCATGTACTTGGATTCAAGAGAATCCTATAGTTCTTTTGCAGATTCGAAATTTTGATAGATATCAAAAAGAGAGTCAGACATACCATTGAGAATATGACCACGACATATGTAATCATCATTTTCCCACTTTGATCTTCTTCTTGTTGCCTCCAAAGGTTCATCTTCAACAGATTCTGGTAAGACTGGCATGGGTGTACTCAGAACATACACCACTTTCAGAGTGGTAAGGAGAAACTTCATCTTCTTCTGCCATCTACAAAAATCTTGCCCTTCAAACTTGTTCAGTTTTTCAAACTTACTTGTCATTTCCTTCACAGAATCACCACTTGCCATGATCATAGAAATGCTTTAATCTTTGTAAGAAAATCGGGATAAAATAGCCTTGGAAATTCTGAGAATTGTGGTTTCACTTTCAGATTAAAGTATTTGGGGGGCACTCCCAATCTTTAATCGGATAAGACTCAGAGAGAGACAAGAACAAAGAATGTTTGATGATATTTCGTATGTACCAGAAAATGAGACCAAAAACCAACTTTTAGATCCTTGTCTGAAAACTGTCATATGACAGTTTTAAACTGTCATAAAACTATAAAAACTGTCGTAAAACGGATATATGGATAAGGGTCAAACCAATGGTCAATTATCTGAAAAATCAATTTTCTGATGCATTTTTAATATAACAACATACCCTATATGGATAAGGGTCAAACCAATGGTCAATTATGTTTTAGATTGTGTTTAAAATCCTTCCTGGAAGGGGGCAGTTTGTCAATGATCACAGCCACAGAAATGGCTTCATCCATTTTCAGATTGTGTTGAGCAAACAGTCCTAAAATCCTTAACATTTCATGGAATTGTTCCATAACAGGCCTGGAGTCAATCATCTTGTAACCCATAAAGTTACTAACAAGAAACTTCTTACTAGAAGCATCTCCAGCCATGTACTTGGATTCAAGAGAATCCTATAGTTCTTTTGCAGATTCGAAATTTTGATAGATATCAAAAAGAGAGTCAGACATACCATTGAGAATATGACCACGACATATGTAATTATCATTTTCCCAATTTGATCTTCTTCTTGTTGCCTCCAAAGGTTCATCTTCAACAGATTCTGGTAAGACTGGCATGGGTGTACTCAGAACATACACCACTTTCAGAGTGGTAAGGAGAAACTTCATCTTCTTCTGCCATCTACAAAAATCTTGCCCTTCAAACTTGTTCAGTTTTTCAAACTTACTTGTCATTTCCTTCACAGAATCACCACTTGCCATGATCACAGAAATGCTTTAATCTTTGTTAGAAAATCGGGATAAAATAGCCTTGGAAATTCTGAGAATTGTGGTTTCACTTTTAGATTAAAGTATTTGGGTGGCACTCCCAATCTTTAATCGGATAAGACTCAGCGAGAGACAAGAACAAAGAATGTTTGATGATATTTCGTATGTACCAGAAAATGAGACCAAAAACCAACTTTTAGATCCTTGTCTGAAAACTGTCATATGACAGTTTTAAACTGTCATAAAACTATAAAAACTGTCGTAAAACGGATATATGGATAAGGGTCAAACCAATGGTCAATTATCTGAAAAATCAATTTTCTGATGCATTTTTAATATAACAACATACCCTATATGGATAAGGGTCAAACCAATGGTCAATTATGTTTTAGATTGTGTTTAAAATCCTTCCAGGAAGGGGGCAGTTTGTCAATGATCACAGCCACATAAATGGATTCATCCATTTTCGGATTGTGTTGAGCAAACTGTCCCAAAATCCTTAACATTTCATGGAATTGTTCCATAACAGGCCTGGATTCAATCATCTTGTAACCCATAAAGTTACTAACAAGAAACTTCTTACTAGAAGCATCTCCAGCCATGTACTTGGATTCAAGAGAATCCCATAGTTCTTTTGCAGATTCGAAATTTTGATAGATATCAAAAAGAGAGTCAGACATACCATTGAGAATATGACCACGACATATGTAATCATCATTTTCCCACTTTGATCTTCTTCTTGTTGCCTCCAAAGGTTCATCTTCAACAGATTCTGTTAAGACTGGCATGGGTGTACTCAGAACATACACCACTTTCAGAGTGGTAAGGAGAAACTTCATCTTCTTCTGCCATCTACAAAAATCTTGCCCTTCAAACTTGTTCAGTTTTTCAAACTTACTTGTCATTTCCTTCACAGAATCACCACTTGCCATGATCATAGAAATGCTTTAATCTTTGTAAGAAAATCGGGATAAAATAGCCTTGGAAATTCTGAGAATTGTGGTTTCACTTTCAGATTAAAGTATTTGGGTGGCACTCCCAATCTTTAATCGGATAAGACTCAGAGAGAGACAAGAACAAATAATGTTTGATGATATTTCGTATGTACCAGAAAATGAGACCAAAAACCAACTTTTAGATCCTTGTCTGAAAACTGTCATATGACAGTTTTAAACTGTCATAAAACTATAAAAACTGTCGTAAAACGGATATATGGATAAGGGTCAAACCAATGGTCAATTATCTGAAAAATCAATTTTCTGATGCATTTTTAATATAACAACATACCCTATATGGATAAGGGTCAAACCAATGGTCAATTATGTTTTAGATTGTGTTTAAAATCCTTCCAGGAAGGGGGCAGTTTGTCAATGATCACAGCCACAGAAATGGATTCATCCATTTTCGGATTGTGTTGAGCAAACTGTCCCAAAATCCTTAACATTTCATGGAATTGTTCCATAACAGGCTTGGATTCAATCATCTTGTAACCCATAAAGTTACTAACAAGAAACTTCTTACTAGAAGCATCTCCAGCCATGTACTTGGATTCAAGAGAATCCCATAGTTCTTTTGCAGATTCGAAATTTTGATAGATATCAAAAAGAGAGTCAGACATACCATTGAGAATATGACCACGACATATGTAATCATCATTTTCCCACTTTGATCTTCTTCTTGTTGCCTCCAAAGGTTCATCTTCAACAGATTCTGGTAAGACTGGCATGGGTGTACTCAGAACATACACCACTTTCAGAGTGGTAAGGAGAAACTTCATCTTCTTCTGCCATCTACAAAAATCTTGCCCTTCAAACTTGTTCAGTTTTTCAAACTTACTTGTCATTTCCTTCACAGAATCACCACTTTCCATGATCACAGAAATGCTTTAATCTTTGTAAGAAAATCGGGATAAAATAGCCTTGGAAATTCTGAGAATTGTGGTTTCACTTTCAGATTAAAGTATTTGGGTGGCACTCCCAATCTTTAATCGGATAAGACTCAGAGAGAGACAAGAACAAAGAATGTTTGATGATATTTCGTATGTACCACAAAATGAGACCAAAAACCAACTTTTAGATCCTTGTCTGAAAACTGTCATATGACAGTTTTAAACTGTCATAAAACTATAAAAACTGTCGTAAAACGGATATATGGATAAGGGTCAAACCAATGGTCAATTATCTGAAAAATCAATTTTCTGATGCATTTTTAATATAACAACATACCCTATATGGATAAGGGTCAAACCAATGGTCAATTATGTTTTAGATTGTGTTTAAAATCCTTCCAGGAAGGGGGCAGTTTGTCAATGATCACAGCCACAGAAATGGCTTCATCCATTTTCGGATTGTGTAGAGCAAACTGTCCCAAAATCCTTAACATTTCATGGAATTGTTCCATAACAGGCCTGGAGTCAATCATCTTGTAACCCATAAAGTTACTAACAAGAAACTTCTTACTAGAAGCATCTCCAGCCATGTACTTGGATTCAAGAGAATCCCATAGTTCTTTTGCAGATTCGAAATTTTTGATAGATATCAAAAAGAGAGTCAGACATACCATTGAGAATATGACCACGACATATGTAATCATCATTTTCCCACTTTGATCTTCTTCTTGTTGCCTCCAAAGGTTCATCTTCAACAGATTCTGGTAAGACTGACATGGGTGTACTCAGAACATACACCACTTTCAGAGTGGTAAGGAGAAACTTCATCTTCTTCTGCCATCTACAAAAATCTTGCCCTTCAAACTTGTTTAGTTTTTCAAACTTACTTGTCATTTCCTTCACAGAATCACCACTTGCAATGATCACATAAATGCTTTAATCTTTGTAAGAAAATCGGGATAAAATAGCCTTGGAAATTCTGAGAATTGTGGTTTCACTTTCAGATTAAAGTATTTGGGTGGCACTCCCAATCTTTAATCGGATAAGACTCAGAGAGAGACAAGAACAAAGAATGTTTGATGATATTTCGTATGTACCAGAAAATGAGACCAAAAACCAACTTTTAGATCCTTGTCTAAAAACTGTCATATGACAGTTTTAAACTGTCATAAAACTATAAAAACTGTCGTAAAACGGATATATGGATAAGGGTCAAACCAATGGTCAATTATCTGAAAAATCAATTTTCTGATGCATTTTTAATATAACAACATACCCTATATGGATAAGGGTCAAACCAATGGTCAATTATGTTTTAGATTGTGTTTAAAATCCTTCCAGGAAGGGGGCAGTTTGTCAATGATCACAGCCACATAAATGGATTCATCCATTTTCGGATTGTGTTGAGCAAACTGTCCCAAAATCCTTAACATTTCATGGAATTGTTCCATAACAGGCCTGGATTCAATCATCTTGTAACCCATAAAGTTACTAACAAGAAACTTCTTACTAGAAGCATCTCCAGCCATGTACTTGGATTCAAGAGAATCCCATAGTTCTTTTGCAGATTCGAAATTTTGATAGATATCAAAAAGAGAGTCAGACATACCATTGAGAATATGACCACGACATATGTAATCATCATTTTCCCACTTTGATCTTCTTCTTGTTGCCTCCAAAGGTTCATCTTCAACAGATTCTGGTAAGACTAGCATGGGTGTACTCCGAACATACACCACTTTCAGAGTGGTAAGGAGAAACTTCATCTTCTTCTGCCATCTACAAAAATCTTGCCCTTCAAACTTGTTCAGTTTTTCAAACTTACTTGTCATTTCCTTCACAGAATCACCACTTGCCATGATCATAGAAATGCTTTAATCTTTGTAAGAAAATCGGGATAAAATAGCCTTGGAAATTCTGAGAATTGTGGTTTCACTTTCAGATTAAAGTATTTGCGTGGCACTCCCAATCTTTAATCGGATAAGACTCAGAGAGAGACAAGAACAAAGAATGTTTGATCATATTTCGTATGTACCAGAAAATGAGACCAAAAACCAACTTTTAGATCCTTGTCTGAAAACTGTCATATGACAGTTTTAAACTGTCATAAAACTATAAAAACTGTCGTAAAACGGATATATGGATAAGGGTCAAACCAATGGTCAATTATCTGAAAAATCAATTTTCTGATGCATTTTTAATATAACAACATACCCTATATGGATAAGGGTCAAACCAATGGTCAATTATGTTTTAGATTGTGTTTAAAATCCTTCCAGGAAGGGGGCAGTTTGTCAATGATCACAGCCACAGAAATGGATTCATCCATTTTCGGATTGTGTTGAGCAAACTGTCCCAAAATCCTTAACATTTCATGGAATTGTTCCATAACAGGCCTGGATTCAATCATCTTGTAACCCATAAAGTTACTAACAAGAAACTTCTTACTAGAAGCATCTCCAGCCATGTACTTGGATTCAAGAGAATCCCATAGTTCTTTTGCAGATTCGAAATTTTGATAGATATCAAAAAGAGAGTCAGACATACCATTGAGAATATGACCACGACATATGTAATCATCATTTTCCCACTTTGATCTTCTTCTTGTTGCCTCCAAAGGTTCATCTTCAACAGATTCTGGTAAGACTGGCATGGGTGTACTCAGAACATACACCACTTTCAGAGTGGTAAGGAGAAACTTCATCTTCTTCTGCCATCTACAAAAATCTTGCCCTTCAAACTAGTTCAGTTTTTCAAACTTACTTGTCATTTCCTTCACAGAATCACCACTTGCCATGATCACAGAAATGCTTTAATCTTTGTAAGAAAATCGGGATAAAATAGCCTTGGAAATTCTGAGAATTGTGGTTTCACTTTCAGATTAAAGTATTTGGGTGGCACTCCCAATCTTTAATCGGATAAGACTCAGAGAGAGACAAGAACAAAGAATGTTTGATGATATTTCGTATGTACCAGAAAATGAGACCAAAAACCAACTTTTAGATCCTTGTCTGAAAACTGTCATATGACAGTTTTAAACTGTCATAAAACTATAAAAACTGTCGTAAAACGGATATATGGATAAGGGTCAAACCAATGGTCAATTATCTGAAAAATCAATTTTCTGATGCATTTTTAATATAACAACATACCCTATATGGATAAGGGTCAAACCAATGGTCAATTATGTTTTAGATTGTGTTTAAAATCCTTCCAGGATGGGGGCAGTTTGTCAATGATCACAGCCACAGAAATGGCTTCATCCATTTTCGGATTGTGTTGAGCAAACTGTCCCAAAATCCTTAACATTTCATGGAATTGTTCCATAACAGGCCTGGAGTCAATCATCTTGTAACCCATAAAGTTACTAACAAGAAACTTCTTACTAGAAGCATCTCCAGCCATGTACTTGGATTCAAGAGAATCCCATAGTTCTTTTGCAGATTCGAAATTTTGATAGATATCAAAAAGAGAGTCAGACATACCATTGAGAATATGACCACGACATATGTAATCATCATTTTCCCACTTTGATCTTCTTCTTGTTGCCTCCAAAGGTTCATCTTCAACAGATTCTGGTAAGACTGACATGGGTGTACTCAGAACATACACCACTTTCAGAGTGGTAAGGAGAAACTTCATCTTCTTCTGCCATCTACAAAAATCTTGCCCTTCAAACTTGTTTAGTTTTTCAAACTTACTTGTCATTTCCTTCACAGAATCACCACTTGCAATGATCACATAAATGCTTTAATCTTTGTAAGAAAATCGGGATAAAATAGCCTTGGAAATTCTGAGAATTATGGTTTCACTTTCAGATTAATGTATTTGGGTGGCACTCCCAATCTTTAATCGGATAAGACTCAGAGAGAGACAAGAACAAAGAATGTTTGATGATATTTCGTATGTACCAGAAAATGAGACCAAAAACCAACTTTTAGATCCTTGTCTGAAAACTGTCATATGACAGTTTTAAACTGTCATAAAACTATAAAAACTGTCGTAAAACGGATATATGGATAAGGGTCAAACCAATGGTCAATTATCTGAACAATCAATTTTCTGATGCATTTTTAATATAACAACATACCCTATATGGATAAGGGTCAAACCAATGGTCAATTATGTTTTAGATTGTGTTTAAAATCCTTCCAGGAAGGGGGCAGTTTGTCAATGATCACAGCCACAGAAATGGCTTCATCCATTTTCGGATTGTGTTGAGCAAACTGTCCCAAAATCCTTAACATTTCATGGAATTGTTCCATAACAGGCCTGGAGTCAATCATCTTGTAACCCATAAAGTTACTAACAAGAAACTTCTTACTAGAAGCATCTCCAGCCATGTACTTGGATTCAAGAGAATCCCATAGTTCTTTTGCAGATTCGAAATTTTGATAGATATCAAAAAGAGAGTCAGACATACCATTGAGAATATGACCACGACATATGTAATCATCATTTTCCCACTTTGATCTTCTTCTTGTTGCCTCCAAAGGTTCATCTTCAACAGATTCTGGTAAGACTGGCATGGGTGTACTCAGAACATACACCACTTTCAGAGTGGTAAGGAGAAACTTCATCTTCTTCTGCCATCTACAAAAATCTTGCCCTTCAAACTTGTTCAGTTTTTCAAACTTACTTGTCATTTCCTTCACAGAATCACCACTTGCCATGATCACAGAAATGCTTTAATCTTTGTAAGAAAATTGGGATAAAATAGCCTTGGAAATTCTGAGAATTGTGGTTTCACTTTCAGATTAAAGTATTTGGGTGGCACTCCCAATCTTTAATCGGATAAGACTCAGAGAGAGACAAGAACAAAGAATGTTTGATGATATTTCGTATGTACCAGAAAATAAGACCAAAAACCAACTTTTAGATCCTTGTCTGAAAACTGTCATATGACAGTATTAAACTGTCATAAAACTATAAAAACTGTCGTAAAACGGATATATGGATAAGGGTCAAACCAATGGTCAATTATCTGAACAATCAATTTTCTGATGCATTTTTAATATAACAACATACCCTATATGGATAAGGGTCAAACCAATGGTCAATTATGTTTTAGATTGTGTTTAAAATCCTTCCAGGAAGGGGGCAGTTTGTCAATGATCACAGCCACAGAAATGGCTTCATCCATTTTCGGATTGTGTTGAGCAAACTGTCCCAAAATCCTTAACATTTCATGGAATTGTTCCATAACAGGCCTGGAGTCAATCATCTTGTAACCCATAAAGTTACTAACAAGAAACTTCTTACTAGAAGCATCTCCAGCCATGTACTTGGATTCAAGAGAATCCCATAGTTCTTTTGCAGATTCGAAATTTTGATAGATATCAAAAAGAGAGTCAGACATACCATTGAGAATATGACCACGACATATGTAATCATCATTTTCCCACTTTGATCTTCTTCTTGTTGCCTCCAAAGGTTCATCTTTAACAGATTCTGGTAAGACTGACATGGGTGTACTCAGAACATACACCACTTTCAGAGTGGTAAGGAGAAACTTCATCTTCTTCTGCCATCTACAAAAATCTTGCCCTTCAAACTTGTTCAGTTTTTCAAACTTACTTGTCATTTCCTTCACAGAATCACCACTTGCCATGATCACAGAAATGCTTTAATCTTTGTAAGAAAATCGGGATAAAATAGCCTTGGGAATTCTGAGAATTGTGGTTTCACTTTCAGATTAAAGTATTTGGGTGGCACTCCCAATCTTTAATCGGATAAGACTCAGAGAGAGACAAGAACAAAGAATGTTTGATGATATTTCGTATGTACCAGAAAATGAGACCAAAAACCAACTTTTAGATCCTTGTCTGAAAACTGTCATATGACAGTTTTAAACTGTCATAAAACTATAAAAACTGTCGTAAAACGGATATATGGATAAGGGTCAAACCAATGGTCAATTATCTGAAAAATCAATTTTCTGATGCATTTTTAATATAACAACATACCCTATATGGATAAGGGTCAAACCAATGGTCAATTATGTTTTAGATTGTGTTTAAAATCCTTCCAGGAAGGGGGCAGTTTGTCAATGATCACAGCCACAGAAATGGCTTCATCCATTTTCGGATTGTGTTGAGCAAACTGTCCCAAAATCCTTAACATTTCATGGAATTGTTCCATAACAGGCCTGGAGTCAATCATCTTGTAACCCATAAAGTTACTAACAAGAAACTTCTTACTAGAAGCATCTCCAGCCATGTACTTGGATTCAAGAGAATCCCATAGTTCTTTTGCAGATTCGAAATTTTTGATAGATATCAAAAAGAGAGTCAGACATACCATTGAGAATATGACCACGACATATGTAATCATCATTTTCCCACTTTGATCTTCTTCTTGTTGCCTCCAAAGGTTCATCTTCAACAGATTCTGGTAAGACTGACATCGGTGTACTCAGAACATACACCACTTTCAGAGTGGTAAGGAGAAACTTCATCTTCTTCTGCCATCTACAAAAATCTTGCCCTTCAAACTTGTTTAGTTTTTCAAACTTACTTGTCATTTCCTTCACAGAATCACCACTTGCAATGATCACATAAATGCTTTAATCTTTGTAAGAAAATCGGGATAAAATAGCCTTGGAAATTCTGAGAATTATGGTTTCACTTTCAGATTAATGTATTTGGGTGGCACTCCCAATCTTTAATCGGATAAGACTCAGAGAGAGACAAGAACAAAGAATGTTTGATGATATTTCGTATGTACCAGAAAATGAGACCAAAAACCAACTTTTAGATCCTTGTCTGAAAACTGTCATATGACAGTTTTAAACTGTCATAAAACTATAAAAACTGTCGTAAAACGGATATATGGATAAGGGTCAAACCAATGGTCAATTATCTGAAAAATCAATTTTCTGATGCATTTTTAATATAACAACATACCCTATATGGATAAGGGTCAAACCAATGGTCAATTATGTTTTAGATTGTGTTTAAAATCCTTCCAGGAAGGGGGCAGTTTGTCAATGATCACAGCCACAGAAATGGCTTCATCCATTTTCAGATTGTGTTGAGCAAACTGTCCCAAAATCCTTAACATTTCATGGAATTGTTCCATAACAGGCCTGGAGTCAATCATCTTGTAACCCATAAAGTTACTAACAAGAAACTTCTTACTAGAAGCATCTCCAGCCATGTACTTGGATTCAAGAGAATCCCATAGTTCTTTTGTAGATTCGAAATTTTGATAGATATCAAAAAGAGAGTCAGACATACCATTGAGAATATGACCACGACATATCTAATCATCATTTTCCCACTTTGAACTTCTTCTTGTTGCCTCCAAAGGTTCATCTTCAACAGATTTTGGTAAGACTGGCATGGGTGTACTCAGAACATACACCACTTTCAGAGTGGTAAGGAGAAACTTTATCTTCTTCTACCATCTACAAAAATCTTGCCCTTCAAACTTGTTCAGTTTTTCAAACTTACTTGTCATTTCCTTCACAGAATCACCACTTGCCATGATCACAGAAATGCTTTAATCTTTGTAAGAAAATTGGGATAAAATAGCCTTGGAAATTCTGAGAATTGTGGTTTCACTTTCAGATTAAAGTATTTGGGTGGCACTCCCAATCTTTAATCGGATAAGACTCAGAGAGAGACAAGAACAAAGAATGTTTGATGATATTTCGTATGTACCAGAAAATGAGACCAAAAACCAACTTTTAGATCCTTGTCTGAAAACTGTCATATGACAGTTTTAAACTGTCATAAAACTATAAAAACTGTCGTAAAACGGATATATGGATAAGGGTCAAACCAATGGTCAATTATCTGAAAAATCAATTTTCTGATGCATTTTTAATATAACAACATACCCTATATGGATAAGGGTCAAACCAATGGTCAATTATGTTTTAGATTGTGTTTAAAATCCTTCCAGGAAGGGGGCAGTTTGTCAATGATCACAGCCACAGAAATGGCTTCATCCATTTTCGGATTGTGTTGAGCAAACTGTCCCAAAATCCTTAACATTTCATGGAATTGTTCCATAACAGGCCTGGAGTCAATCATCTTGTAACCCATAAAGTTACTAACAAGAAACTTCTTACTAGAAGCATCTCCAGCCATGTACTTGGATTCAAGAGAATCCCATAGTTCTTTTGCAGATTCGAAATTTTGATAGATATCAAAAAGAGAGTCAGACATACCATTGAGAATATGACCACGACATATGTAATCATCATTTTCCCACTTTGATCTTCTTCTTGTTGCCTCCAAAGGTTCATCTTCAACAGATTCTGGTAAGACTGGCATGGGTGTACTCAGAACATACACCACTTTCAGAGTGGTAAGGAGAAAATTCATCTTCTTCTGCCATCTACAAAAATCTTGCCCTTCAAACTTGTTCAGTTTTTCAAACTTACTTGTCATTTCCTTCACAGAATCACCACTTGCCATGATCACAGAAATGCTTTAATCTTTGTAAGAAAATTGGGATAAAATAGCCTTGGAAATTCTGAGAATTGTGGTTTCACTTTCAGATTAAAGTATTTGGGTGGCACTCCCAATCTTTAATCGGATAAGACTCAGAGAGAGACAAGAACAAAGAATGTTTGATGATATTTCGTATGTACCAGAAAATGAGACCAAAAACCAACTTTTAGATCCTTGTCTGAAAACTGTCATATGACAGTTTTAAACTGTCATAAAACTATAAAAACTGTCGTAAAACGGATATATGGATAAGGGTCAAACCAATGGTCAATTATCTGAAAAATCAATTTTCTGATGCATTTTTAATATAACAACATACCCTATATGGATAAGGGTCAAACCAATGGTCAATTATGTTTTAGATTGTGTTTAAAATCCTTCCAGGAAGGGGGCAGTTTGTCAATGATCACAGCCACAGAAATGGCTTCATCCATTTTCGGATTGTGTTGAGCAAACTGTCCCAAAATCCTTAACATTTCATGGAATTGTTCCATAACAGGCCTGGAGTCAATCATCTTGTAACCCATAAAGTTACTAACAAGAAACTTCTTACTAGAAGCATCTCCAGCCATGTACTTGGATTCAAGAGAATCCCATAGTTCTTTTGCAGATTCGAAATTTTGATAGATATCAAAAAGAGAGTCAGACATACCATTGAGAATATGACCACGACATATGTAATCATCATTTTCCCACTTTGATCTTCTTCTTGTTGCCTCCAAAGGTTCATCTTCAACAGATTCTGGTAAGACTGGCATGGGTGTACTCAGAACATACACCACTTTCAGAGTGGTAAGGAGAAAATTCATCTTCTTCTGCCATCTACAAAAATCTTGCCCTTCAAACTTGTTCAGTTTTTCAAACTTACTTGTCATTTCCTTCACAGAATCACCACTTGCCATGATCACAGAAATGCTTTAATCTTTGTAAGAAAATCGGGATAAAATAGCCTTGGAAATTCTGAGAATTGTGGTTTCACTTTCAGATTAAAGTATTTGGGTGGCACTCCCAATCTTTAATCGGATAAGACTCAGAGAGAGACAAGAACAAAGAATGTTTGATCATATTTCGTATGTACCAGAAAATGAGACCAAAAACCAACTTTTAGATCCTTGTCTGAAAACTGTCATATGACAGTTTTAAACTATCATAAAACTATAAAAACTGTCGTAAAACGGATATATGGATAAGGGTCAAACCAATGGTCAATTATCTTAAAAATCAATTTTCTGATGCATTTTTAATATAACAACATACCCTATATGGATAAGGGTCAAACGAATGGTCAATTATGTTTTAGATTGTGTTTAAAATCCTTCCAGGAAGGGGGCAGTTTGTCAATGATCACAGCCACAGAAATGGCTTCATTCATTTTCGGATTGTGTTGAGCAAATTGTCCCAAAATCCTTAACATTTCATGGAATTGTTCCACAACAGGCCTGGAGTCAATTATCTTGTAACCCATAAAGTTACTAGCAAGAAACTTCTTACTAGAAGCATCTCCAGCCATGTACTTGGAGTCAAGAGAATCCCATAGTTCTTTTGCAGATTCGAAATTTTGATAGATATCAAAAAGAGAGTCAGACATACCATTGAGAATATGACCACGACATATGTAATCATAATTTTCCCACTTTGATCTTCTTCTTGTTGCCTCCAAAGGTTCATCTTCAACAGATTCTAGTAAGACTGGCATGGGTGTACTCAGAACATACACCACTTTCAGAGTGGTAAGGAGAAACTTCATCTTCTTCTGCCATCTACAAAAATCTTGCCCTTCAAACTTGTTCAGTTTTTCAAACTTACTTGTCATTTCCTTCATAGAATCACCACTTGCCATGATCACAGAAATGCTTTAATCTTTGTAAGAAAATCGGGATAAAATAGCCTTGGAAATTCTGAGAATTGTGGTTTCACTTTCAGATTAAAGTATTTGGGTGGCACTCCCAATCTTTAATCGGATAAGACTCAGAGAGAGACAAGAACAAAGAATGTTTGATGATATTTCGTATGTACCAGAAAATGAGACCAAAAACCAACTTTTAGATCCTTGTCTGCAAACTGTCATATGACAGTTTTAAACTGTCATAAAACTATAAAAACTGTCATAAAACGGATATATGGATAAGGGTCAAACCAATGGTCAATTATCTGAAAAATCAATTTTCTGATGCATTTTTAATATAACAACATACCCTATATGGATAAGGGTCAAACCAGTGGTCAATTATGTTTTAGATTGTGTTTAAAATCCTTCCAGGAAGGGGGCAGTTTGTCAATGATCACAGCCACAGAAATGGCTTCATCCATTTTCAGATTGTGTTGAGCAAACTGTCCCAAAATCCGTAACATTTCATGGAATGGTTCCATAACAGGCCTGGAGTCAATCATCTTGTAACCCATAAAGTTACTAACAAGAAACTTCTTACTAGAAGCATCTCCAGCCATGTACTTGGATTCAAGAGAATCCCATAGTTCTTTTGCAGATTTGAAATTTTGATAGATATCAAAAAGAGAGTCAGACATACCATTGAGAATATGACCACGACATATGTAATCATCATTTTCCCACTTTGATCTTCTTCTTGTTGCCTCTAAAGGTTCATCTTCAACAGATTCTGGTAAGACTGGCATGGCTGTATTCAGAACATACACCACTTTCAGAGTGGTAAGGAGAAACTTCATCTTCTTCTGCCATCTACAAAAATCTTGCCCTTCAAACTTGTTCAGTTTTTCAAACTTACTTGTCATTTCCTTCACAGAATCACCACTTGCCATGATCACAGAAATGCTTTAATCTTTGTAAGAAAATCGGGATAAAATAGCCTTGGAAATTCTGAGAATTGTGGTTTCACTTTCAGATTAAAGTATTTGGGTGGCACTCCCAATCTTTAATCGGATAAGACTCAGAGAGAGACAGGAACAAAGAATGTTTGATGATATTTTGTATGTACCAGAAAATGAGACCAAAAACCAACTTTTAGATCCTTGTCTGAAAACTGTCATATGACAGTTTTAAACTGTCATAAAACTATAAAAACTGTCATAAAACGGATATATGGATAAGGGTCAAACCAATGGTCAATTATCTGAAAAATCAATTTTCTGATGCATTTTTAATATAACAACATACCCTATATGGATAAGGGTCAAACCAATGGTCAATTATGTTTTAGATTGTGTTTAAAATCCTTCCAGGAAGGGGGCAGTTTGTCAATAATCACAGCCACAGAAATGGCTTCATTCATTTTCGGATTGTGTTGAGCAAACTGTCCCAAAATCCTTAACATTTCATGGAATTGTTCCATAACAGGCCTGGAGTCAATCATCTTGTAACCCATAAAGTTACTAACAAGAAACTTCTTACTAGAAGCATCTCCAGCCATGTACTTGGATTCAAGAGAATCCCATAGTTCTTTTGCAGATTCGAAATTTTGATAGATATCAAAAAGAGAGTCAGACATACCATTGAGAATATGACCACGACATATGTAATCATAATTTTCCCACTTTGATCTTCTTCTTGTTGCCTCCAAAGGTTCATCTTCAACAGATTCTGGTAAGACTGGCATGGGTGTACTCAGAACATACACCACTTTCAGAGTGGTAAGGAGAAACTTCATCTTCTTCTGCCATCTACAAAAATCTTGCCCTTCAAACTTGTTCAGTTTTTCAAACTTACTTGTCATTTCCTTCACAGAATCACCACTTGCCATGATCACAGAAATGCTTTAATCTTTGTAAGAAAATCGGGATAAAATAGCCTTGGAAATTCTGAGAATTGTGGTTTCACTTTCAGATTAAAGTATTTGGGTGGCACTCCCAATCTTTAATCGGATAAGACTCAGAGAGAGACAAGAACAAAGAATGTTTGATGATATTTCGTATGTACCAGAAAATGAGACCAAAAACCAACTTTTAGATCCTTGTCTGAAAACTGTCATATGACAGTTTTAAACTGTCATAAAACTATAAAAACTGTCATAAAACGGATATATGGATAAGGGTCAAACCAATGGTCAATTATCTGAAAAATCAATTTTCTGATGCATTTTTAATATAACAACATACCCTATATGGATAAGGGTCAAACCAATGGTCAATTATGTTTTAGATTGTGTTTAAAATCCTTCCAGGAAGGGGGCAGTTTGTCAATGATCACAGCCACAGAAATGGCTTCATCCATTTTCAGATTGTGTTGAGCAAACTGTCCCAAAATCCTTAACATTTCATGGAATTGTTCCATAACAGGCCTGGAGTCAATCATCTTGTAACCCATAAAGTTACTAACAAGAAACTTCTTACTAGAAGCATCTCCAGCCATGTACTTGGATTCAAGAGAATCCCATAGTTCTTTTGCAGATTTGAAATTTTGATAGATATCAAAAAGAGAGTCAGACATACCATTGAGAATATGACCACGACATATGTAATCATCATTTTCCCACTTTGATCTTCTTCTTGTTGCCTCCAAAGGTTCATCTTCAACAAATTCTGGTAAGACTGGCATGGGTGTACTCAGAACATACACCACTTTCAGAGTGGTAAGGAGAAACTTCATCTTCTTCTGCCATCTACAAAAATCTTGCCCTTCAAACTTGTTCAGTTTTTCAAACTTACTTGTCATTTCCTTCACAGAATCACCACTTGCCATGATCACAGAGATGCTTTAATCTTTGTAAGAAAATCGGGATAAAATAGCCTTGGAAATTCTGAGAATTGTGGTTTCACTTTCAGATTAAAGTATTTGGGTGGCACTCCCAATCTTTAATCGGATAAGACTCAGAGAGAGACAAGAACAAAGAATGTTTGATGATATTTTGTATGTACCAGAAAATGAGACCAAAAACCAACTTTTAGATCCTTGTCTGAAAATTGTCATATGACAGTTTTAAACTGTCATAAAACTATAAAAACTGTCATAAAACGGATATATGGATAAGGGTCAAACCAATGGTCAATTTTCTGAAAAATCAATTTTCTGATGCATTTTTAATATAACAACATACCCTATATGGATAAGGGTCAAACCAATGGTCAATTATGTTTTGGATTGTGTTTAAAATCCTTCCAGGAAGGGGGCAGTTTGTCAATGATCACAGCCACAGAAATGGCTTCATCCATTTTCGGAGTGTGTTGAGCAAACTGTCCCAAAATCCTTAACATTTCATGGAATTGTTCCATAACAGGCCTGGAGTCAATCATCTTGTAACCCATAAAGTTACTAACAAGAAACTTCTTACTAGAAGCATCTCCAGCCATGTACTTGGATTCAAGAGAATCTCATAGTTCTTTTGCAGATTTGAAATTTTGATAGATATCAAAAAGAGAGTCAGACATACCATTGAGAATATGACCACGACATATGTAATCATCATTTTCCCACTTTGATCTTCTTCTTGTTGCCTCCAAAGGTTCATCTTCAACAGATTCTGGTAAGACTGGCATGGGTGTACTCAGAACATACACCACTTTCAGAGTGGTAAGGAGAAACTTCATCTTCTTCTGCCATCTACAAAAATCTTGCCCTTCAAACTTGTTCAGTTTTTCAAACATACTTGTCATTTCCTTCACAGAATCACCACTTGCCATGATCACAGAAATGCTTTAATCTTTGTAAGAAAATCGGGATAAAATAGCCTTGGAAATTCTAAGAATTGTGGTTTCACTTTCAGATTAAAGTATTTGGGTGGCACTCCCAATCTTTAATCGGATAAGACTCAGAGAGAGACAAGAACAAAGAATGTTTGATGATATTTCGTATGTACTAGAAAATGAGACCAAAAACCAACTTTTAGATCCTTGTCTGAAAACTGTCATATGACAGTTTTAAACTGTCATAAAACTATAAAAACTGTCGTAAAACGGATATATGGATAAGGGTCAAACCAATGGTCAATTATCTGAAAAATCAATTTTCTGATGCATTTTTAATATAACAACATACCCTATATGGATAAGGGTCAAACCAATGGTCAATTATGTTTTAGATTGTGTTTAAAATCCTTCCAGGAAGGGGGCAGTTTGTCAATGATCACAGCCACAGAAATGGCTTCATCCATTTTCGGATTGTGTTGAGCAAACTATCCCAAAATCCTTAACATTTCATGGAATTGTTCCATAACAGGCCTGGAGTCAATCATCTTGTAACCCATAAAGTTACTAACAAGAAACTTCTTACTAGAAGCATCTCCAGCCATGTACTTGGATTCAAGAGAATCCCATAGTTCTTTTGCAGATTCGAAATTTTGATAGATATCAAAAAGAGAGTCAGACATACCATTGAGAATATGACCACGACATATGTAATCATCATTTTCCCACTTTGATCTTCTTCTTGTTGCCTGCAAAGGTTCATCTTCAACAGATTCTGGTAAGACTGGCATGGGTGTACTCAGAACATACACCACTTTCAGAGTGGTAAGGAGAAACTTCATCTTCTTCTGCCATCTACAAAAATCTTGCCCTTCAAACTTGTTCCGTTTTTCAAACATACTTGTCATTTCCTTCACAGAATCACCACTTGCCATGATCACAGAAATGCTTTAATCTTTGTATGAAAATCGGGATAAAATAGCCTTGGAAATTCTGAGAGTTGTGGTTTCACTTTCAGATTAAAGTATTTGGGTGGCACTCCCAATCTTTAATCGGATAAGACTCAGAGAGAGACAAGAACAAAGAATGTTTGATGATATTTCGTATGTACCAGAAAATGAGACCAAAAACCAACTTTTAGATCCTTGTCTGAAAACTGTCATATGACAGTTTTAAACTGTCATAAAACTATAAAAACTGTCGTAAAACGGATATATGGATAAGGGTCAAACCAATGGTCAATTATCTGAAAAATCAATTTTCTGATGCATTTTTAATATAACAACATACCCTATATGGATAAGGGTCAAACCAATGGTCAATTATGTTTTAGATTGTGTTTAAAATCCTTCTAGGAAGGGGGCAGTTTGTCAATGATCACAGCCACAGAAATGGCTTCATCCATTTTCGGATTGTGTTGAGCAAACTGTCCCAAAATCCTTAACATTTCATGGAATTGTTCCATAACAGGCCTGGAGTCAATCATCTTGTAACCCATAAAGTTACTAACAAGAAACTTCTTACTAGAAGCATCTCCAGCCATGTACTTGGATTCAAGAGAATCCCATAGTTCTTTTGCAGATTCGAAATTTTGATAGATATCAAAAAGAGAGTCAGACATACCATTGAGAATATGACCACGACATATGTAATCATCATTTTCCCACTTTGATCTTCTTCTTGTTGCCTCCAAAGGTTCATCTTCAACAGATTCTGGTAAGACTGACATGGGTGTACTCAGAACATACACCACTTTCAGAGTGGTAAGGAGAAACTTCATCTTCTTCTGCCATCTACAAAAATCTTGCCCTTCAAACTTGTTCAGTTTTTCAAACTTACATTTCATTTCCTTCACAGAATCACCACTTGCCATGATCACATAAATGCTTTAATCTTTGTAAGAAAATCGGGATAAAATAGCCATGGAAGCTCTAAGAATTGTGGTTTCACTTTCAGATTAAAGTATTTGGGTGGCACTCCCAATCTTTAATCGGATAAGACTCAGAGAGAGACAAGAACAAAGAATGTTTGATGATATTTCGTATGTACCAGAAAATGAGACCAAAAACCAACTTTTAGATCCTTGTCTGAAAACTGTCATATGACAGTTTTAAACTGTCATAAAACTATAAAAACTGTCATAAAACAGATATATGGATAAGGGTCAAACCAATGGTCAATTATCTGAAAAATCAATTTTCTGATGCATTTTTAATATAACAACATACCCTATATGGATAAGGGTCAAACCAATGGTCAATTATGTTTTAGATTGTGTTTAAAATCCTTCTAGGAAGGGGGCAGTTTGTCAATGATCACAGCCACAGAAATGGCTTCATCCATTTTCAGATTGTGTTGAGCAAACTGTCCCAAAATCCTTAACATTTCATGGAATTGTTCCATAACAGGCCTGGAGTCAATCATCTTGTAACCCATAAAGTTACTAACAAGAAACTTCTTACTAGAAGCATCTCCAGCCATGTACTTGGATTCAAGAGAATCCCATAGTTCTTTTGCAGATTCGAAATTTTGATAGATATCAAAAAGAGAGTCAGACATACCATTGAGAATATGACCACGACATATGTAATCATCATTTTCCCACTTTGATCTTCTTCTCGTTGCCTGCAAAGGTTCATCTTCAACAGATTCTGGTAAGACTGGCATGGGTGTACTCAGAACATACACCACTTTCAGAGTGGTAAGGAGAAACTTCATCTTCTTCTGCCATCTACAAAAATCTTGCCCTTCAAACTTGTTCCGTTTTTCAAACATACTTGTCATTTCCTTCACAGAATCACCACTTGCCATGATCACAGAAATGCTTTAATCTTTGTATGAAAATCGGGATAAAATAGCCTTGGAAATTCTGAGAATTGTGGTTTCACTTTCAAATTAAAGTATTTGGGTGGCACTCCCAATCTTTAATCGGATAAGACTCAGAGAGAGACAAGAACAAAGAATGTTTGATGATATTTCGTATGTACCAGAAAATGAGACCAAAAACCAACTTTTAGATCCTTGTCTGAAAACTGTCATATGACAGTTTTAAACTGTCATAAAACTATAAAAACTGTCGTAAAACGGATATATGGATAAGGGTCAAACCAATGGTCAATTATCTGAAAAATCAATTTTCTGATGCATTTTTAATATAACAACATACCCTATATGGATAAGGGTCAAACCAATGGTCAATTATGTTTTAGATTGTGTTTAAAATCCTTCCAGGAAGGGGATAGTTTGTCAATGATCACAGCCACAGAAATGGCTTCATCCATTTTTGGATTGTGTTGAGCAAACTGTCCCAAAATCCTTAACATTTCATGGAATTGTTCCATAACAGGCCTGGAGTCAATCATCTTGTAACCCATAAAGTTACTAACAAGAAACTTCTTACTAGAAGCATCTCCAGCCATGTACTTGGATTCAAGAGAATCCCATAGTTCTTTTGCAGATTCGAAATTTTGATAGATATCAAAAAGAGAGTCAGACATACCATTGAGAATATGACCACGACATATGTAATCATCATTTTCCCACTTTGATCTTCTTCTTGTTGCCTCCAAAGGTTCATCTTCAACAGATTCTAGTAAGACTGACATGGGTGTACTCAGAACATACACCACTTTCAGAGTGGTAAGGAGAAACTTCATCTTCTTCTGCCATCTACAAAAATCTTGCCCTTCAAACTTGTTCAGTTTTTCAAACTTACTTTTCATTTCCTTCACAGAATCACCACTTGCCATGATCACATAAATGCTTTAATCTTTGTAAGAAAATCGGGATAAAATAGCCTTGGAAATTCTAAGAATTGTGGTTTCACTTTCAGATTAAAGTATTTGGGTGGCACTCCTAATCATTAATCGGATAAGACTCAGAGAGAGACAAGAACAAAGAATGTTTGATGATATTTCGTATGTACCAGAAAATGAGACCAAAAACCAACTTTTAGATCCTTGTCTGAAAACTGTCATATGACAGTTTTAAACTGTCATAAAACTATAAAAACTGTCATAAAACGGATATATGGATAAGGGTCAAACCAATGGTCAATTATCTGAAAAATCAATTTTCTGATGCATTTTTAATATAACAACATACCCTATATGGATAAGGGTCAAACCAATGGTCAATTATGTTTTAGATTGTGTTTAAAATCCTTCCAGGAAGGGGGCAGTTTGTCAATGATCACAGCCACAGAAATGGCTTCATCCATTTTTAGATTGTGTTGAGCAAACTGTCCCAAAATCCTTAACATTTCATGGAATTGTTCCATAACAGGCCTGGAGTCAATCATCTTGTAACCCATAAAGTTACTAACAAGAAACTTCTTACTAGAAGCATCTCCAGCCATGTACTTGGATTCAAGAGAATCCCATAGTTCTTTTGCAGATTCGAAATTTTGATAGATATCAAAAAGAGAGTCAGACATACCATTGAGAATATGACCACGACATATGTAATCATCATTTTCCCACTTTGATCCTCTTCTTGTTGCCTCTAAAGGTTCATCTTCAACAGATTCTGGTAAGACTGGCATGGGTGTACTCAGAACATACACCACTTTCAGAGTGGTAAGGAGAAACTTCATCTTCTTCTGCCATCTACAAAAATCTTGCCCTTCAAACTTGTTCCGTTTTTCAAACATACTTGTCATTTCCTTCACAGAATCACCACTTGCCATGATCACAGAAATGCTTTAATCTTTGTATGAAAATCGGGATAAAATAGCCTTGGAAATTCTGAGAATTGTGGTTTCACTTTCAGATTAAAGTATTTGGGTGGCACTCCCAATCTTTAATCGGATAAGACTCAGAGAGAGACAAGAACAAAGAATGTTTGATGATATTTCGTATGTACCAGAAAATGAGACCAAAAACCAACTTTTAGATCCTTGTCTGAAAACTGTCATATGACAGTTTTAAACTGTCATAAAACTATAAAAACTGTCGTAAAACGGATATATGGATAAGGGTCAAACCAACGGTCAATTATCTGAAAAATCAATTTTCTGATGCATTTTTAATATAACAACATACCCTATATGGATAAGGGTCAAACCAATGGTCAATTATGTTTTAGATTGTGTTTAAAATCCTTCCAGGAAGGGGGCAGTTTGTCAATGATCACAGCCACAGAAATGGCTTCATCCATTTTCGGATTGTGTTGAGCAAACTGTCCCAAAATCCTTAACATTTCATGAAATTGTTCCATAACAGGCCTGGAGTCAATCATCTTGTAACCCATAAAGTTACTAACAAGAAACTTCTTACTAGAAGCATCTCCAGCCATGTACTTGGATTCAAGAGAATCCCATAGTTCTTTTGCAGATTCGAAATTTTGATAGATATCAAAAAGAGAGTCAGACATACCATTGAGAATATGACCACGACATATGTAATCATAATTTTCCCACATTGATCTTCTTCTTGTTGCCTCCAAAGGTTCATCTTCAACAGATTCTGGTAAGACTGACATGGGTGTACTCAGAACATACACCACTTTCAGAGTGGTAAGGAGAAACTTCATCTTCTTCTGCCATCTACAAAAATCTTGCCCTTCAAACTTGTTCAGTTTTTCAAACTTACTTGTCATTTCCTTCACAGAATCACCACTTGCCATGATCACAGAAATGCTTTAATCTTTGTAAGAAAATCGGGATAAAATAGCCTTGGAAATTCTAAGAATTATGGTTTCACTTTCAGATTAAAGTATTTGGGTGGCACTCCCAATCTTTAATCGGATAAGACTTAGAGAGAGACAAGAACAAAGAATGTTTGATGATATTTCGTATGTACCAGAAAATGAGACCAAAAACCAACTTTTAGATCCTTGTCTGAAAACTGTCATATGACAGTTTTAAACTGTTATAAAACTATAAAAACTGTCATAAAATGGATATAAGGATAAGGGTCAAACCAATGGTCAATTATCTGAAAAATCAATTTTCTGATGCATTTTTAATATAACAACATACCCTATATGGATAAGGGTCAAACCAATGGTCAATTATGTTTTAGATTGTGTTTAAAATCCTTCCAGGAAGGGGGCAGTTTGTCAATGATCACAGCCACAGAAATGGCTTCATCCATTTTCGGATTGTGTTGAGCAAACTGTCCCAAAATCCTTAACATTTCATGGAATTGTTCCATAACAGGCCTGGAGTCAATCATCTTGTAACCCATAAAGTTACTAACAAGAAACTTCTTACTAGAAGCATCTCCAGCCATGTACTTGGATTCAAGAGACTCCCATAGTTCTTTTGCAGATTCGAAATTTTGATAGATATCAAAAAGAGAGTCAGACATACCATTGAGAATATGACCACGACATATGTAATCATCATTTTCCCACTTTGATCTTCTTCTTGTTGCCTCCAAAGGTTCATCTTCAACAGATTCTGGTAAGACTGACATGGGTGTACTCAGAACATACACCACTTTCAGAGTGATAAGGAGAAACTTCATCTTCTTCTGCCATCTACAAAAATCTTGCCCTTCAAACTTGTTCAGTTTTTCAAACTTACTTGTCATTTCCTTCACAGAATCACCACTTGCCATGATCACAGAAATGCTTTAATCTTTGTAAGAAAATCGGGATAAAATAGCCTTGGAAATTCTAAGAATTGTGGTTTCACTTTCAGATTAAAGTATTTGGGTGGCACTCCCAATCTTTAATCGGATAAGACTCAGAGAGAGACAAGAACAAAGAATGTTTGATGATATTTCGTATGTACCAGAAAATGAGACCAAAAACCAACTTTTAGATCCTTGTCTGAAAACTGTCATATGACAGTTTTAAACTGTCATAAAACTATAAAAACTGTCATAAAACGGATATATGGATAAGGGTCAAACCAATGGTCAATTATCTGAAAAATCAATTTTCTGATGCATTTTTAATATAACAACATACCCTATATGGATAAGGGTCAAACCAATGGTCAATTATGTTTTAGATTGTGTTTGAAATCCTTCCAGGAAGGGGGCAGTTTGTCAATGATCACAGCCACAGAAATGGCTTCATCCATTTTCAGATTGTGTTGAGCAAACTGTCCCAAAATCCTTAACATTTCATGGAATTGTTCCATAACAGGCCTGGAGTCAATCATCTTGTAACCCATAAAGTTACTAACAAGAAACTTCTTACTAGAAGCATCTCCAGCCATGTACTTGGATTCAAGAGAATCCCATAGTTCTTTTGCAGATTCGAAATTTTGATAGATATCAAAAAGAGAGTCAGACATACCATTGAGAATATGACCACGACATATGTAATCATCATTTTCCCACTTTGATCTTCTTCTTGTTGCCTCTAAAGGTTCATCTTCAACAGATTCTGGTAAGACTGGCATGGGTGTACTCAGAACATACACCACTTTCAGAGTGGTAAGGAGAAACTTCATCTTCTTCTGCCATCTACAAAAATCTTGCCCTTCAAACTTGTTCCGTTTTTCAAACATACTTGTCATTTCCTTCACAGAATCACCACTTGCCATGATCACAGAAATGCTTTAATCTTTGTATGAAAATCGGGATAAAATAGCCTTGGAAATTCTGAGAATTGTGGTTTCACTTTCAGATTAAAGTATTTGGGTGGCACTCCCAATCTTTAATCGGATAAGACTCAGAGAGAGACAAGAACAAAGAATGTTTGATGATATTTCGTATGTACCAGAAAATGAGACCAAAAACCAACTTTTAGATCCTTGTCTGAAAACTGTCATATGACAGTTTTAAACTGTCATAAAACTATAAAAACTGTCGTAAAACGGATATATGGATAAGGGTCAAACCAATGGTCAATTATCTGAAAAATCAATTTTCTGATGCATTTTTAATATAACAACATACCCTATATGGATAAGGGTCAAACCAATGGTCAATTATGTTTTAGATTGTGTTTAAAATCCTTCCAGGAAGGGGGCAGTTTGTCAATGATCACAGCCACAGAAATGGCTTCATCCATTTTCGGATTGTGTTGAGCAAACTGTCCCAAAATCCTTAACATTTCATGGAATTGTTCCATAACAGGCCTGGAGTCAATCATCTTGTAACCCATAAAGTTACTAACAAGAAACTTCTTACTAGAAGCATCTCCAGCCATGTACTTGGATTCAAGAGAATCCCATAGTTCTTTTGCAGATTCGAAATTTTGATAGATATCAAAAAGAGAGTCAGACATACCATTGAGAATATGACCACGACATATGTAATCATCATTTTCCCACTTTGATCTTCTTCTTGTTGCCTCCAAAGGTTCATCTTCAACAGATTCTGGTAAGACTGACATGGGTGTACTCAGAACATACACCACTTTCAGAGTGGTAAGGAGAAACTTCATCTTCTTCTGCCATCTACAAAAATCTTGCCCTTCAAACTTGTTCAGTTTTTCAAACTTACTTGTCATTTCCTTCACAGAATCACCACTTGCCATGATCACAGAAATGCTTTAATCTTTGTAAGAAAATCGGGATAAAATAGCCTTGGAAATTCTAAGAATTATGGTTTCACTTTCAGATTAAAGTATTTGGGTGGCACTCCCAATCTTTAATCGGATAAGACTTAGAGAGAGACAAGAACAAAGAATGTTTGATGATATTTCGTATGTACCAGAAAATGAGACCAAAAACCAACTTTTAGATCCTTGTCTGAAAACTGTCATATGACAGTTTTAAACTGTTATAAAACTATAAAAACTGTCATAAAACGGATATAAGGATAAGGGTCAAACCAATGGTCAATTATCTGAAAAATCAATTTCTGATGCATTTTTAATATAACAACATACCCTATATGGATAAGGGTCAAACCAATGGTCAATTATGTTTTAGATTGTGTTTAAAATCCTTCCAGGAAGGGGGCAGTTTGTCAATGATCACAGCCACAGAAATGGCTTCATCCATTTTCGGATTGTGTTGAGCAAACTGTCCCAAAATCCTTAACATTTCATGGAATTGTTCCATAACAGGCCTGGAGTCAATCATCTTGTAACCCATAAAGTTACTAACAAGAAACTTCTTACTAGAAGCATCTCCAGCCATGTACTTGGATTCAAGAGACTCCCATAGTTCTTTTGCAGATTCGAAATTTTGATAGATATCAAAAAGAGAGTCAGACATACCATTGAGAATATGACCACGACATATGTAATCATCATTTTCCCACTTTGATCTTCTTCTTGTTGCCTCCAAAGGTTCATCTTCAACAGATTCTGGTAAGACTGACATGGGTGTACTCAGAACATACACCACTTTCAGAGTGATAAGGAGAAACTTCATCTTCTTCTGCCATCTACAAAAATCTTGCCCTTCAAACTTGTTCAGTTTTTCAAACTTACTTGTCATTTCCTTCACAGAATCACCACTTGCCATGATCACAGAAATGCTTTAATCTTTGTAAGAAAATCGGGATAAAATAGCCTTGGAAATTCTAAGAATTGTGGTTTCACTTTCAGATTAAAGTATTTGGGTGGCACTCCCAATCTTTAATCGGATAAGACTCAGAGAGAGACAAGAACAAAGAATGTTTGATGATATTTCGTATGTACCAGAAAATGAGACCAAAAACCAACTTTTAGATCCTTGTCTGAAAACTGTCATATGACAGTTTTAAACTGTCATATGACAGTTTTAAACTGTCATAAAACTATAAAAACTGTCATAAAACGGATATATGGATAAGGGTCAAACCAATGGTCAATTATCTGAAAAATCAATTTTCTGATGCATTTTTAATATAACAACATACCCTATATGGATAAGGGTCAAACCAATGGTCAATTATGTTTTAGATTGTGTTTGAAATCCTTCCAGGAAGGGGGCAGTTTGTCAATGATCACAGCCACAGAAATGGCTTCATCCATTTTCAGATTGTGTTGAGCAAACTGTCCCAAAATCCTTAACATTTCATGGAATTGTTCCATAACAGGCCTAGAGTCAATCATCTTGTAACCCATAAAGTTACTAACAAGAAACTTCTTACTAGAAGCATCTCCAGCCATGTACTTGGATTCAAGAGAATCCCATAGTTCTTTTGCAGATTCGAAATTTTGATAGATATCAAAAAGAGAGTCAGACATACCATTGAGAATATGACCACGACATATGTAATCATCATTTTCCCACTTTGATCTTCTTCTTGTTGCCTCTAAAGGTTCATCTTCAACAGATTCTGGTAAGACTGGCATGGGTGTACTCAGAACATACACCACTTTCAGAGTGGTAAGGAGAAACTTCATCTTCTTCTGCCATCTACAAAAATCTTGCCCTTCAAACTTGTTCCGTTTTTCAAACATACTTGTCATTTCCTTCACAGAATCACCACTTGCCATGATCACAGAAATGCTTTAATCTTTGTATGAAAATCGGGATAAAATAGCCTTGGAAATTCTGAGAATTGTGGTTTCACTTTCAGATTAAAGTATTTGGGTGGCACTCCCAATCTTTAATCGGATAAGACTCAGAGAGAGACAAGAACAAAGAATGTTTGATGATATTTCGTATGTACCAGAAAATGAGACCAAAAACCAACTTTTAGATCCTTGTCTGAAAACTGTCATATGACAGTTTTAAACTGTCATAAAACTATAAAAACTGTCGTAAAACGGATATATGGATAAGGGTCAAACCAATGGTCAATTATCTGAAAAATCAATTTTCTGATGCATTTTTAATATAACAACATACCCTATATGGATAAGGGTCAAACCAATGGTCAATTATGTTTTAGATTGTGTTTAAAATCCTTCCAGGAAGGGGGCAGTTTGTCAATGATCACAGCCACAGAAATGGCTTCATCCATTTTCGGATTGTGTTGAGCAAACTGTCCCAAAATCCTTAACATTTCATGGAATTGTTCCATAACAGGCCTGGAGTCAATCATCTTGTAACCCATAAAGTTACTAACAAGAAACTTCTTACTAGAAGCATCTCCAGCCATGTACTTGGATTCAAGAGAATCCCATAGTTCTTTTGCAGATTCGAAATTTTGATAGATATCAAAAAGAGAGTCAGACATACCATTGAGAATATGACCACGACATATGTAATCATAATTTTCCCACATTGATCTTCTTCTTGTTGCCTCCAAAGGTTCATCTTCAACAGATTCTGGTAAGACTGACATGGGTGTACTCAGAACATACACCACTTTCAGAGTGGTAAGGAGAAACTTCATCTTCTTCTGCCATCTACAAAAATCTTGCCCTTCAAACTTGTTCAGTTTTTCAAACTTACTTGTCATTTCCTTCACAGAATCACCACTTGCCATGATCACAGAAATGCTTTAATCTTTGTAAGAAAATCGGGATAAAATAGCCTTGGAAATTCTAAGAATTATCGTTTCACTTTCAGATTAAAGTATTTGGGTGGCACTCCCAATCTTTAATCGGATAAGACTTAGAGAGAGACAAGAACAAAGAATGTTTGATGATATTTCGTATGTACCAGAAAATGAGACCAAAAACCAACTTTTAGATCCTTGTCTGAAAACTGTCATATGACAGTTTTAAACTGTCATAAAACTATAAAAACTGTCATAAAACGGATATAAGGATAAGGATCAAACCAATGGTCAATTATCTGAAAAATCAATTTTCTGATGCATTTTTAATATAACAACATACCCTATATGGATAAGGGTCAAACCAATGGTCAATTATGTTTTAGATTGTGTTTAAAATCCTTCCAGGAAGGGGGCAGTTTGTCAATGATCACAGCCACAGAAATGGCTTCATCCATTTTCGGATTGTGTTGAGCAAACTGTCCCAAAATCCTTAACATTTCATGGAATTGTTCCATAACAGTCCTTGAGTCAATCATCTTGTAACCCATAAAGTTACTAACAAGAAACTTCTTACTAGAAGCATCTCCAGCCATGTACTTGGATTCAAGAGACTCCCATAGTTCTTTTGCAGATTCGAAATTTTGATAGATATCAAAAAGAGAGTCAGACATACCATTGAGAATATGACCACGACATATGTAATCATCATTTTCCCACTTTGATCTTCTTCTTGTTGCCTCCAAAGGTTCATCTTCAACAGATTCTGGTAAGACTGACATGGGTGTACTCAGAACATACACCACTTTCAGAGTGATAAGGAGAAACTTCATCTTCTTCTGCCATCTACAAAAATCTTGCCCTTCAAACTTGTTCAGTTTTTCAAACTTACTTGTCATTTCCTTCACAGAATCACCACTTGCCATGATCACAGAAATGCTTTAATCTTTGTCAGAAAATCGGGATAAAATAGCCTTGGAAATTCTAAGAATTGTGGTTTCACTTTCAGATTAAAGTATTTGGGTGGCACTCCCAATCTTTAATCGGATAAGACTCAGAGAGAGACAAGAACAAAGAATGTTTGATGATATTTCGTATGTACCAGAAAATGAGACCAAAAACCAACTTTTAGATCCTTGTCTGAAAACTGTCATATGACAGTTTTAAACTGTCATAAAACTATAAAAACTGTCATAAAACGGATATATGGATAAGGGTCAAACCAATGGTCAATTATCTGAAAAATCAATTTTCTGATGCATTTTTAATATAACAACATACCCTATATGGATAAGGGTCAAACCAATGGTCAATTATGTTTTAGATTGTGTTTAAAATCCTTCCAGGAAGGGGGCAGTTTGTCAATGATCACAGCCACAGAAATGGCTTCATCCATTTTCAGATTGTGTTGAGCAAACTGTCCCAAAATCCTTAACATTTCATGGAATTGTTCCATAACAGGCCTGGAGTCAATCATCTTGTAACCCATAAAGTTACTAACAAGAAACTTCTTACTAAAAGCATCTCCAGCCATGTACTTGGATTCAAGAGAATCCCATAGTTCTTTTGCAGATTCGAAATTTTGATAGATATCAAAAAGAGAGTCAGACATACCATTGAGAATATGACCACGACATATGTAATCATCATTTTCCCACTTTGATCTTCTTCTTGTTGCCTCCAAAGGTTCATCTTCAACAGATTCTGGTAAGACTGACATGGGTGTACTGAGAACATACACCACTTTCAGAGTGGTAAGGAGAAACTTCATCTTCTACTGCCATCTACAAAAATCTTGCCCTTCAAACTTGTTCAGTTTTTCAAACTTACTTGTCATTTCCTTCACAGAATCACCACTTGCCATGATCACAGAAATGCTTTAATCTTTGTAAGAAAATCGGGATAAAATAGCCTTGGAAATTCTAAGAATTGTGGTTTCACTTTCAGATTAAAGTATTTGGGTGGCACTCCCAATCTTTAATCGGATAAGACTCAGAGAGAGACAAGAACAAATAATGTTTGATGATATTTCGTGTGTACCAGAAAATGAGACCAAAAACCAACTTTTAGATCCTTGTCTGAAAACTGTCATATGACAGTTTTAAACTGTCATAAAACTATAAAAACTGTCATAAAACGGATATATGGATAAGGGTCAAACCAATGGTCAATTATCTGAAAAATCAATTTTCTGATGCATTTTTAATATAACAACATACCCTATATGGATAAGGGTCAAACCAATGGTCAATTATGTTTTAGATTGTGTTTAAAATCCTTCCAGGAAGGGGGCAGTTTGTCAATGATCACAGCCACAGAAATGGCTTCATCCATTTTCAGATTGTGTTGAGCAAACTGTCCCAAAATCCTTAACATTTCATGGAATTGTTCCATAACAGGCCTGGAGTCAATCATCTTGTAACCCATAAAGTTACTAACAAGAAACTTCTTACTAGAAGCATCTCCAGCCATGTACTTGGATTCAAGAGAATCCCATAGTTCTTTTACAGATTCGAAATTTTGATAGATATCAAAAAGAGAGTCAGACATACCATTGAGAATATGACCACGACATATGTAATCATCATTTTCCCACTTTGATCTTCTTCTTGTTGCCTCCAAAGGTTAATCTTCAACAGATTCTGGTAAGACTGGCATGGGTGTACTCAGAACATACACCACTTTCAGAGTGGTAAGGAGAAACTTCATCTTCTTCTGGCATCTACAAAAATCTTGCCCTTCAAACTTGTTCAGTTTTTCAAACATACTTGTCATTTCCTTCACAGAATCACCACTTGCCATGATCACAGAAATGCTTTAATCTTTGTAAGAAAATCGGGATAAAATAGCCTTGGAAATTCTAAGAATTATGGTTTCACTTTCAGATTAAAGTATTTGGGTGGCACTCCCAATCTTTAATCGGATAAGACTTAGAGAGAGACAAGAACAAAGAATGTTTGATGATATTTCGTATGTACCAGAAAATGAGACCAAAAACCAACTTTTAGATCCTTGTCTGAAAACTGTCATATGACAGTTTTAAACTGTCATAAAACTATAAAAACTGTCATAAAACGGATATAAGGATAAGGGTCAAACCAATGGTCAATTATCTGAAAAATCAATTTTCTGATGCATTTTTAATATAACAACATACCCTATATGGATAAGGGTCAAACCAATGGTCAATTATGTTTTAGATTGTGTTTAAAATCCTTCCAGGAAGGGGGCAGTTTGTCAATGATCACAGCCACAGAAATGGCTTCATCCATTTTCGGATTGTGTTGAGCAAACTGTCCCAAAATCCTTAACATTTCATGGAATTGTTCCATAACAGGCCTGGAGTCAATCATCTTGTAACCCATAAAGTTACTAACAAGAAACTTCTTACTAGAAGCATCTCCAGCCATGTACTTGGATTCAAGAGACTCCCATAGTTCTTTTGCAGATTCGAAATTTTGATAGATATCAAAAAGAGAGTCAGACATACCATTGAGAATATGACCACGACATATGTAATCATCATTTTCCCACTTTGATCTTCTTCTTGTTGCCTCCAAAGGTTCATCTTCAACAGATTCTGGTAAGACTGACATGGGTGTACTCAGAACATACACCACTTTCAGAGTGGTAAGGAGAAACTTCATCTTCTTCTGCCATCTACAAAAATCTTGCCCTTCAAACTTGTTCAGTTTTTCAAACTTACTTGTCATTTCCTTCACAGAATCACCACTTGCCATGATCACAGAAATGCTTTAATCTTTGTAAGAAAATCGGGATAAAATAGCCTTGGAAATTCTAAGAATTGTGGTTTCACTTTCAGATTAAAGTATTTGGGTGGCACTCCCAATCTTTAATCGGATAAGACTCAGAGAGAGACAAGAACAAATAATGTTTGATGATATTTCGTGTGTACCAGAAAATGAGACCAAAAACCAACTTTTAGATCCTTGTCTGAAAACTGTCATATGACAGTTTTAAACTGTCATAAAACTATAAAAACTGTCATAAAACGGATATATGGATAAGGGTCAAACCAATGGTCAATTATCTGAAAAATCAATTTTCTGATGCATTTTTAATATAACAACATACCCTATATGGATAAGGGTCAAACCAATGGTCAATTATGTTTTAGATTGTGTTTAAAATCCTTCCAGGAAGGGGGCAGTTTGTCAATGATCACAGCCACAGAAATGGCTTCATCCATTTTCAGATTGTGTTGAGCAAACTGTCCCAAAATCCTTAACATTTCATGGAATTGTTCCATAACAGGCCTGGAGTCAATCATCTTGTAACCCATAAAGTTACTAACAAGAAACTTCTTACTAGAAGCATCTCCAGCCATGTACTTGGATTCAAGAGAATCCCATAGTTCTTTTACAGATTCGAAATTTTGATAGATATCAAAAAGAGAGTCAGACATACCATTGAGAATATGACCACGACATATGTAATCATCATTTTCCCACTTTGATCTTCTTCTTGTTGCCTCCAAAGGTTAATCTTCAACAGATTCTGGTAAGACTGGCATGGGTGTACTCAGAACATACACCACTTTCAGAGTGGTAAGGAGAAACTTCATCTTCTTCTGGCATCTACAAAAATCTTGCCCTTCAAACTTGTTCAGTTTTTCAAACATACTTGTCATTTCCTTCACAGAATCACCACTTGCCATGATCACAGAAATGCTTTAATCTTTGTAAGAAAATCGGGATAAAATAGCCTTGGAAATTCTAAGAATTATGGTTTCACTTTCAGATTAAAGTATTTGGGTGGCACTCCCAATCTTTAATCGGATAAGACTTAGAGAGAGACAAGAACAAAGAATGTTTGATGATATTTCGTATGTACCAGAAAATGAGACCAAAAACCAACTTTTAGATCCTTGTCTGAAAACTGTCATATGACAGTTTTAAACTGTCATAAAACTATAAAAACTGTCATAAAACGGATATAAGGATAAGGGTCAAACCAATGGTCAATTATCTGAAAAATCAATTTTCTGATGCATTTTTAATATAACAACATACCCTATATGGATAAGGGTCAAACCAATGGTCAATTATGTTTTAGATTGTGTTTAAAATCCTTCCAGGAAGGGGGCAGTTTGTCAATGATCACAGCCACAGAAATGGCTTCATCCATTTTCGGATTGTGTTGAGCAAACTGTCCCAAAATCCTTAACATTTCATGGAATTGTTCCATAACAGGCCTGGAGTCAATCATCTTGTAACCCATAAAGTTACTAACAAGAAACTTCTTACTAGAAGCATCTCCAGCCATGTACTTGGATTCAAGAGACTCCCATAGTTCTTTTGCAGATTCGAAATTTTGATAGATATCAAAAAGAGAGTCAGACATACCATTGAGAATATGACCACGACATATGTAATCATCATTTTCCCACTTTGATCTTCTTCTTGTTGCCTCCAAAGGTTCATCTTCAACAGATTCTGGTAAGACTGACATGGGTGTACTCAGAACATACACCACTTTCAGAGTGGTAAGGAGAAACTTCATCTTCTTCTGCCATCTACAAAAATCTTGCCCTTCAAACTTGTTCAGTTTTTCAAACTTACTTGTCATTTCCTTCACAGAATCACCACTTGCCATGATCACAGAAATGCTTTAATCTTTGTAAGAAAATCGGGATAAAATAGCCTTGGAAATTCTAAGAATTGTGGTTTCACTTTCAGATTAAAGTATTTGGGTGGCACTCCCAATCTTTAATCGGATAAGACTTAGAGAGAGACAAGAACAAAGAATGTTTGATGATATTTCGTATGTACCAGAAAATGAGACCAAAAACCAACTTTTAGATCCTTGTCTGAAAACTGTCATATGACAGTTTTAAACTGTCATAAAACTATAAAAACTGTCATAAAACGGATATATGGATAAGGGTCAAACCAATGGTCAATTATCTGAAAAATCAATTTTCTGATGCATTTTTAATATAACAACATACCCTATATGGATAAGGGTCAAACCAATGGTCAATTATGTTTTAGATTGTGTTTAAAATCCTTCCAGGAAGGGGGCAGTTTGTCAATGATCACAGCCACAGAAATGGCTTCATCCATTTTCAGATTGTGTTGAGCAAACTGTCCCAAAATCCTTAACATTTCATGGAATTGTTCCATAACAGGTCTGGAGTCAATCATCTTGTAACCCATAAAGTTACTAACAAGAAACTTCTTACTAAAAGCATCTCCAGCCATGTACTTGGATTCAAGAGAATCCCATAGTTCTTTTGCAGATTCGAAATTTTGATAGATATCAAAAAGAGAGTCAGACATACCATTGAGAATATGACCACGACATATGTAATCATCATTTTCCCACTTTGATCTTCTTCTTGTTGCCTCCAAAGGTTCATCTTCAACAGATTCTGGTAAGACTGGCATGGGTGTACTCAGAACATACACCACTTTCAGAGTGGTAAGGAGAAACTTCATCTTCTTCTGGCATCTACAAAAATCTTGCCCTTCAAACTTGTTCAGTTTTTCAAACATACTTGTCATTTCCTTCACAGAATCACCACTTGCCATGATCACAGAAATGCTTTAATCTTTGTAAGAAAATCGGGAGAAAATAGCCTTGGAAATTCTGAGAATTGTGGTTTCACTTTCAGATTAAAGTATTTGGGTGGCACTCCCAATCTTTAATCGGATAAGACTTAGAGAGAGACAAGAACAAAGAATGTTTGATGATATTTCGTATGTACCAGAAAATGAGACCAAAAACCAACTTTTAGATCCTTGTCTGAAAACTGTCATATGACAGTTTTAAACTGTCATAAAACTATAAAAACTGTCATAAAACGGATATATGGATAAGGGTCAAACCAATGGTCAATTATCTGAAAAATCAATTTTCTGATGCATTTTTAATACAACAACATACCCTATATGGATAAGGGTCAAACCAATGGTCAATTATATTTTAGATTGTGCTTAAAATCCTTCCAGGAAGGGGGCAGTTTGTTAATGATCACAGCCACAGAAATGGCTTCATCCATTTTCAGATTGTGTTGAGCAAACTGTCCCAAAATCCTTAACATTTCATGGAATTGTTCCATAACAGGCCTGGAGTCAATCATCTTGTAACCCATAAAGTTACTAACAAGAAACTTCTTACTAGAAGCATCTCCAGCCATGTACTTGGATTCAAGAGAATCCCATACTTCTTTTGCAGATTTGAAATTTTGATAGATATCAAAAAGAGAGTCAGACATACCATTGAGAATATGACCACGACATATGTAATCATCATTTTCCCACTTTGATCTTCTTCTTTGGTTCCTCCAAAGGTTCATCTTCAACAGATTCTGGTAAGACTGGCATGGGTGTACTCAGAACATACACCACTTTCAGAGTGGTAAGGAGAAACTTCATCTTCTTCTGCCATCTACAAAAATCTTGCCCTTCAAACTTGTTCAGTTTTTCAAACTTACTTGTCATTTCCTTCACAGAATCACCACTTGCCATGATCACAGAAATGCTTTAATCTTTGTAAGAAAATCGGGATAAAATAGCCTTGGAAATTCTAAGAATTGTGGTTTCACTTTCAGATTAAAGTATTTGGGTGGCACTCCCAATCTTTAATCGGATAAGACTCAGAGAGAGACAAGAACAAAGAATGTTTGATGATATTTCGTGTGTACTAGAAAATGAGACCAAAAACCAACTTTTAGATCCTTGTCTGAAAACTGTCATATGACAGTTTTAAACTGTCATAAAACTATAAAAACTGTCATAAAACGGATATATGGATAAGGGTCAAACCAATGGTCAATTATCTGAAAAATCAATTTTCTGATGCATTTTTAATATAACAACATACCCTATATGGATAAGGGTCAAACCAATGGTCAATTATATTTTAGATTGTGCTTAAAATCCTTCCAGGAAGGGGGCAGTTTGTCAATGATCACAGCCACAGAAATGGCTTCATCCATTTTCAGATTGTGTTGAGCAAACTGTCCCAAAATCCTTAACATTTCATGGAATTGTTCCATAACAGGCCTGGAGTCAATCATCTTGTAACCCATAAAGTTACTAACAAGAAACTTCTTACTAGAAGCATCTCCAGCCATGTACTTGGATTCAAGAGAATCCCATACTTCTTTTGCAGATTTGAAATTTTGATAGATATCAAAAAGAGAGTCAGACATACTATTGAGAATATGACCACGACATATGTAATCATCATTTTCCCACTTTGATCTTCTTCTTTGGTTCCTCCAAAGGTTCATCTTCAACAGATTCTGGTAAGATTGGCATGGGTGTACTCAGAACATACACCACTTTCAGAGTGGTAAGGAGAAACTTCATCTTCTTCTGCCATCTACAAAAATCTTGCCCTTCAAACTTGTTCAGTTTTTCAAACTTACTTGTCATTTCCTTCACAGAATCACCACTTGCCATGATCACAGAAATGCTTTAATCTTTGTAAGAAAATCGGGATAAAATAGCCTTGGAAATTCTAAGAATTGTGGTTTCACTTTCAGATTAAAGTATTTGGGTGGCACTCCCAATCTTTAATCGGATAAGACTCAGAGAGAGACAAGAACAAAGAATGTTTGATGATATTTCGTGTGTACTAGAAAATGAGACCAAAAACCAACTTTTAGATCCTTGTCTGAAAACTGTCATATGACAGTTTTAAACTGTCATAAAACTATAAAAACTGTCATAAAACGGATATATGGATAAGGGTCAAACCAATGGTCAATTATCTGAAAAATCAATTTTCTGATGCATTTTTAATATAACAACATACCCTATATGGATAAGGGTCAAACCAATGGTCAATTATGTTTTAGATTGTGTTTAAAATCCTTCCAGGAAGGGGGCAGTTTGTCAATGATCACAGCCACAGAAATGGCTTCATCCATTTTCAGATTGTGTTGAGCAAACTGTCCCAAAATCCTTAACATTTCATGGAATTGTTCCATAACAGGCCTGGAGTCAATCATCTTGTAACCCATAAAGTTACTAACAAGAAACTTCTTACTAGAAGCATCTCCAGCCATGTACTTGGATTCAAGAGAATCCCATAGTTCTTTTGCAGATTCGAAATTTTGATAGATATCAAAAAGAGAGTCAGACATACCATTGAGAATATGACCACGACATATGTAATCATCATTTTCCCACTTTGATCTTCTTCTTGTTGCCTCCAAAGGTTCATCTTCAACAGATTCTGGTAAGACTGGCATGGGTGTACTCAGAACATACACCACTTTCAGAGTGGTAAGGAGAAACTTCATCTTCTTCTGGCATCTACAAAAATCTTGCCCTTCAAACTTGTTCAGTTTTTCAAACATACTTGTCATTTCCTTCACAGAATCACCACTTGCCATGATCACAGAAATGCTTTAATCTTTGTAAGAAAATCGGGATAAAATAGCCTTGGAAATTCTGAGAATTGTGGTTTCACTTTCAGATTAAAGTATTTGGGTGGCACTCCCAATCTTTAATCGGATAAGACTTAGAGAGAGACAAGAACAAAGAATGTTTGATGATATTTCGTATGTACCAGAAAATGAGACCAAAAACCAACTTTTAGATCCTTGTCTGAAAACTGTCATATGACAGTTTTAAACTGTCATAAAACTATAAAAACTGTCGTAAAACGGATATATGGATAAGGGTCAAACCAATGGTCAATTATCTGAAAAATCAATTTTCTGATGCATTTTTAATATAACAACATACCCTATATGGATAAGGGTCAAACCAATGGTCAATTATGTTTTAGATTGTGTTTAAAATCCTTCCAGGAAGGGGGCAGTTTGTCAATGATCACAGCCACAAAAATGGCTTCATCCATTTTCAGATTGTGTTGAGCAAACTGTCCCAAAATCCTTAACATTTCATGGAATTGTTCCATAACAGGCCTGGAGTCAATCATCTTGTAACCCATAAAGTTACTAACAAGAAACTTCTTACTAGAAGCATCTCCAGCCATGTACTTGGATTCAAGAGAATCCCATAGTTCTTTTGCAGATTTGAAATTTTGATAGATATCAAAAAGAGAGTCAGACATACCATTGAGAATATGACCACGACATATGTAATCATCATTTTCCCACTTTGATCTTCTTCTTTGGTTCCTCCAAAGGTTCAACTTCAACAGATTCTGGTAAGACTGGCATGGGTGTACTCAGAACATACACCACTTTCAGAGTGGTAAGGAGAAACTTCATCTTCTTCTGCCATCTACAAAAATCTTGCCCTTCAAACTTGTTCAGTTTTTCAAACTTACTTGTCATTTCCTTCACAGAATCACCACTTGCCATGATCACAGAAATGCTTTAATCTTTGTAAGAAAATCGGGATAAAATAACCTTGGAAATTCTGAGAATTGTGGTTTCACTTTCAGATTAAAGTATTTGGCTGGCACTCCCAATCTTTAATCGGATAAGACTCAGAGAGAGACAAGAACAAAGAATGTTTGATGATATTTCGTATGTACCAGAAAATGAGACCAAAAACCAACTTTTAGATCCTTGTCTGAAAACTGTCATATGACAGTTTTAAACTGTCATAAAACTATAAAAACTGTCGTAAAACGGATATATGGATAAGGGTCAAACCAATGGTCAATTATCTGAAAAATCAATTTTCTGATGCATTTTTAATATAACAACATACCCTATATGGATAAGGGTCAAACCAATGGTCAATTATGTTTTAGATTGTGTTTAAAATCCTTCCAGGAAGGGGGCAGTTTGTCAATGATCACAGCCACAGAAATGGCTTCATCCATTTTCGGATTGTGTTGAGCAAACTGTCCCAAAATCCTTAACATTTCATGGAATTGTTCCATAACAGGCCTGGAGTCAATTATCTTGTAACCCATAAAGTTACTAACAAGAAACTTCTTGCTAGAAGCATCTCCAACCATGTACTTGGATTCAAGAGAATCCCATAGTTCTTTTGCAGATTCGAAATTTTGATAGATATCAAAAAGAGAGTCAGACATACCATTGAGAATATGACCATGACATATGTAATCATAATTTTCCCACTTTGATCTTCTTCTTGTTGCCTCCAAAGGTTCATCTTCAACAGATTCTGGCAAGACTGGCATGGGTGTACTCAGAAGATACACCACTTTCAGCGTGGTAAGGAGAAACTTCATCTTCTTCTGCCATCTACAAAAATCTTGCCCTTCAAACTTGTTCAGTTTTTCAAACTTACTTGTCATTTCCTTCACAGAATCACCACTTGCCATGATCAAAGAAATGCTTTAATCTTTGTAAGAAAATCGGGATAAATTAGCCTTGGAAATTCTGAGAATTGTGGTTTCACTTTCAGATTAAAGTATTTGGGTGGCACTCCCAATCTTTAATCGGATAAGACACAGAGAGAGACAAGAACAAAGAATGTTTGATGATATTTCGTATGTACCAGAAAATGAGACCAAAAACCAACTTTTAGATCCTTGTCTGAAAACTGTCATATGACAGTTTTAAACTGTCATAAAACAATAAAAACTGTCATAAAACGGATATATGGATAAGGGTCAAACCAATGGTCAATTATCTAAAAAATCAAATTTCTGATGCATTTTTAATATAACAACATACCCTATATGGATAAGGGTCAAAACAATGGTCAATTATGTTTTAGATTGTGTTTAAAATCCTTCCAGGAAGGGGGCAGTTTGTCAATGATCACAGCCACATAAATGGCTTCATCCATTTTCAGATTGTGTTGAGCAAACTGTCCCAAAATCCTTAACATTTCATGGAATTGTTCCATAACAGGCCTGGAGTCAATCATCTTGTAACCCATAAAGTTACTAACAAGAAACTTCTTACTAGAAACATCTCCAGCCATGTACTTGGATTCAAGAGAATCCCATAGTTCTTTTGCAGATTCGAAATTTTGATAGATATCAAAAAGAGAGTCAGACATACCATTGAGAATATGACCACGACATATGTAATCATCATTTTCCCACTTTGATATTCTTCTTGTTGCCTCCAAAGTTTCATCTTCAACAGATTCTGGTAAGACTGGCATGGGTGTACTCAGAACATACACCACTTTCAGAGTGGTAAGGAGAAACTTCATCTTCTTCTGCCATCTACAAAAATCTTGCCCTTCAAACTTGTTCAGTTTTTCAAACTTACTTGTCATTTCCTTCACAGAATCACCACTTGCCATGATCACAGAAATGCTTTGATCTTTGTAAGAAAATCGAGATAAAATAGCCTTGGAAATTCTGAGAATTGTGGTTTCACTTTCAGATTAAAGTATTTGGGTGGCACTCCCAATCTTTAATCGGATAAGACACAGAGAGAGACAAGAACAAAGAATGTTTGATGATATTTCGTATGTACCAGAAAATGAGACCAAAAACCAACTTTTAGATCCTTGTCTGAAAACTGTCATATGACAGTTTTAAACTGTCATAAAACTATAAAAACTGTCATAAAACGGATATATGGATAAGGGTCAAACCAATGGTCAATTATCTAAAAAATCAAATTTCTGATGCATTTTTAATATAACAACATACCCTATATGGATAAGGGTCAAAACAATGGTCAATTATGTTTTAGATTGTGTTTAAAATCCTTCCAGGAAGGGGGCAGTTTGTCAATGATCACAGCCACATAAATGGCTTCATCCATTTTCAGATTGTGTTGAGCAAACTGTCCCAAAATCCTTAACATTTCATGGAATTGTTCCATAACAGGCCTGGAGTCAATCATCTTGTAACCCATAAAGTTACTAACAAGAAACTTCTTACTAGAAACATCTCCAGCCATGTACTTGGATTCAAGAGAATCCCATAGTTCTTTTGCAGATTCGAAATTTTGATAGATATCAAAAAGAGAGTCAGACATACCATTGAGAATATGACCACGACATATGTAATCATCATTTTCCCACTTTGATCTTCTTCTTGTTGCCTCCAAAGGTTCATCTTCAACAGATTCTGGTAAGACTGGCATGGGTGTACTCAGAACATACACCACTTTCAGAGTGGTAAGGAGAAACTTCATCTTCTTCTGCCATCTACAAAAATCTTGCCGTTCAAACTTGTTCAGTTTTTCAAACTTACTTGTCATTTCCTTCACAGAATCACCACTTGCCATGATCACAGAAATGCTTTGATCTTTGTAAGAAAATCGGGATAAAATAGCCTTGGAAATTCTGAGAATTGTGGTTTCACTTTCAGATTAAAGTATTTGGGTGGCACTCCCAATCTTTAATCGGATAAGACTCAGAGAGAGACAAGAACAAAGAATGTTTGATGATATTTCGTATGTACCACAAAATGAGACCAAAAACCAATTTTTAGATCCTTGTCTGAAAACTGTCATATGACAGTTTTAAACTGTCATAAAACTATAAAAACTGTCATAAAACGGATATATGGATAAGGGTCACACCAATGGTCAATTATCTGAAAAATCAATTTTCTGATGCATTTTTAATATAACAACTTACCCTATATGGATAAGGGTCAAAACAATGGTCAATTATGTTTTAGATTGTGTTTAAAATCCTTCCAGGAAGGGGGCAGTTTGTCAATGATCACAGCCATAGAAATAGCTTCATCCATTTTCAGATTGTGTTGAGCAAACTGTCCCAAAATCCTTAACATTTCATGGAATTGTTCCATAACAGGCCTGGAGTCAATCATCTTGTAACCCATAAAGTTACTAACAAGAAACTTCTTACTAGAAGCATCTCCAGCCATGTACTTGGATTCAAGAGAATCCCATAGTTCTTTTGCAGATTCGAAATTTTGATAGATATCAAAAAGAGAGTCAGACATACCATTGAGAATATGACCACGACATATGTAATCATCATTTTCCCACTTTGATCTTCTTCTTGTTGCCTCCAAAGGTTCATCTTCAACAGATTCTGGTAAGACTGGCATGGGTGTACTCAGAACATACACCACTTTCAGAGTGGTAAGGAGAAACTTCATCTTCTTCTGCCATCTACAAAAATCTTGCCCTTCAAACTTGTTCAGTTTTTCAAACTTACTTGTCATTTCCTTCACAGAATCACCACTTGCCATGATCACAGAAATGCTTTGATCTTTGTAAGAAAATCGGGATAAAATAGCCTTGGAAATTCTGAGAATTGTGGTTTCACTTTCAGATTAAAGTATTTGGGTGGCACTCCCAATCTTTAATCGGATAAGACTCAGAGAGAGACAAGAACAAAGAATGTTTGATGATATTTCGTATGTACCACAAAATGAGACCAAAAACCAACTTTTAGATCCTTGTCTGAAAACTGTCATATGACAGTTTTAAACTGTCATAAAACTATAAAAACTGTCATAAAACGGATATATGGATAAGGGTCACACCAATGGTCAATTATCTGAAAAATCAATTTTCTGATGCATTTTTAATATAACAACTTACCCTATATGGATAAGGGTCAAAACAATGGTCAATTATGTTTTAGATTGTGTTTAAAATCCTTCCAGGAAGGGGGCAGTTTGTCAATGATCACAGCCATAGAAATAGCTTCATCCATTTTCAGATTGTGTTGAGCAAACTGTCCCAAAATCCTTAACATTTCATGGAATTGTTCCATAACAGGCCTGGAGTCAATCATCTTGTAACCCATAAAGTTACTAACAAGAAACTTCTTACTAGAAGCATCTCCAGCCATGTACTTGGATTCAAGAGAATCCCATAGTTCTTTTGCAGATTCGAAATTTTGATAGATATCAAAAAGAGAGTCAGACATACCATTGAGAATATGACCACGACATATGTAATCATCATTTTCCCACTTTGATCTTCTTCTTGTTGCCTCCAAAGGTTCATCTTCAATAGATTCTGGTAAGACTGGCATGGGTGTACTCAGAACATACACCACTTTCAGAGTGGTAAGGAGAAACTTCATCTTCTTCTGCCATCTACAAAAATCTTGCCCTTCAAACTTGTTCAGTTTTTCAAACTTACTTGTCATTTCCTACACAGAATCACCACTTGCCATGATCACAGAAATGCTTTAATCTTTGTAAGAAAATCGGGATAAAATAGCCTTGGAAATTCTGAGAATTGTGGTTTCACTTTCAGATTAAAGTATTTGGGTGGCACTCCCAATCTTTAATCGGATAAGACTCAGAGAGAGACAAGAAGAAAGAATGTTTGATTATATTTCGTATGTACCACAAAATGAGACCAAAAACCAACTTTTAGATCCTTGTCTGAAAACTGTCATATGACAGTTTTAAACTGTCATAAAACTATAAAAACTATCATAAAACGGATATATGGATAAGGGTCACACCAATGGTCAATTATCTGAAAAATCAATTTTCTGATGCATTTTTAATATAACAACTTACCCTATATGGATAAGGGTCAAACCAATGGTCAATTATGTTTTAGATTGTGTTTAAAATCCTTCCAGGAAGGGGGCAGTTTGTCAATGATCACAGCCATAGAAATGGCTTCATCCATTTTCAGATTGTGTTGAGCAAACTGTACCAAAATCCTTAACATTTCATGGAATTGTTCCATAACAGGCCTGGAGTCAATCATCTTGTAACCCATAAAGTTACTAACAAGAAACTTCTTACTAGAAACATCTCCAGCCATGTACTTGGATTCAAGAGAATCCCATAGTTCTTTTGCAGATTCGAAATTTTGATAGATATCAAAAAGAGAGTCAGACATACCATTGAGAATATGACCACGACATATGTAATCATCATTTTCCCACTTTGATCTTCTTCTTGTTGCCTCCAAAGGTTCATCTTCAACAGATTCTGGTAAGACTGGCATGGGTGTACTCAGAACATACATCACTTTCAGAGTGGTAAGGAGAAACTTCATCTTCTTCTGCCATCTAAAAAAATCTTTCCCTTCAAACTTGTTCAGTTTTTCAAACTTACTTGTCATTTCCTTCACAGAATCACCACTTGCCATGATCACAGAAATGCTTTAATCTTTGTAAGAAAATCGGGATAAAATAGCCTTGGAAATTCTGAGAATTGTGGTTTCACTTTCAGATTAAAGTATTTGGGTGGCACTCCCAATCTTTAATCGGATAAGACTCAGAGAGAGACAAGAACAAAGAATGTTTGATGATATTTCGTATGTACCACAAAATGAGACCAAAAACCAACTTTTAGATCCTTGTCTGAAAACTATCATATGACAGTTTTAAACTGTCATAAAACTATAAAAACTGTCATAAAACGGATATATGGATAAGGGTCACACCAATGGTCAATTATCTGAAAAATCAATTTTCTGATGCATTTTTAATATAACAACTTACCCTATATGGATAAGGGTCAAACCAATGGTCAATTATGTTTTAGATTGTGTTTAAAATCCTTCTAGGAAGGGGGCAGTTTGTCAATGATCACAGCCATAGAAATGGCTTCATCCATTTTCAGATTGTGTTGAGCAAACTGTCCCAAAATCCTTAACATTGCATGGAATTGTTCCATAACAGGCCTGGAGTCAATCATCTTGTAACCCATAAAGTTACTAACAAGAAACTTCTTACTAGAAGCATCTCCAGCCATGTACTTGGATTCAAGAGAATCCCATAGTTCTTTTGCAGATTCGAAATTTTGATAGATATCAAAAAGAGAGTCAGACATACCATTGAGAATATGACCACGACATATGTAATCATCATTTTCCCACTTTGATCTTCTTTTTGTTGCCTCCAAAGGTTCATCTTCAATAGATTCTGGTAAGACTGGCATGGGTGTACTCAGAACATACACCACTTTCAGAGTGGTAAGGAGAAACTTCATCTTCTTCTGCCATCTACAAAAATCTTGCCCTTCAAACTTGTTCAGTTTTTCAAACTTACTTGTCATTTCCTTCACAGAATCACCACTTGCCATGATCACAGAAATGCTTTAATCTTTGTAAGAAAATCGGGATAAAATAGCCTTGGAAATTCTGAGAATTGTGGTTTCACTTTCAGATTAAAGTATTTGGGTGGCACTCCCAATCTTTAATCGGATAAGACTCAGAGAGAGACAAGAACAAAGAATGTTTGATGATATTTCGTATGTACCAGAAAATGAGACCAAAAACCAACTTTTAGATCCTTGTCTGAAAACTGTCATATGATAGTTTTAAACTGTCATAAAACTATAAAAACTGTCATAAAACGGATATATGGATAAGGGTCACACCAATGGTCAATTATCTGAAAAATCAATTTTCTGATGCATTTTTAATATAACAACTTACCCTATATGGATAAGGGTCAAACCAATGGTCAATTATGTTTTAGATTGTGTTTAAAATCCTTCCAGGAAGGGGGCAGTTTGTCAATGATCACAGCCATAGAAATGGCTTCATCCATTTTCAGATTGTGTTGAGCAAACTGTCCCAAAATCCTTAACATTTCATGGAATTGTTCCATAACAGGCCTGGAGTCAATCATCTTGTAACCCATAAAGTTACTAACAAGAAACTTCTTACTAGAAACATCTCCAGCCATGTACTTGGATTCAAGAGAATCCCATAGTTCTTTTGCAGATTCGAAATTGTGATAGATATCAAAAAGAGAGTCAGACATACCATTGAGAATATGACCACGACATATGTAATCATCATTTTCCCACTTTGATCTTCTTCTTGTTGCCTCCAAAGGTTCATCTTCAACAGATTCTGGTAAGACTGGCATGGGTGTACTCAGAACATACACCACTTTCAGAGTGGTAAGGAGAAACTTCATCTTCTTCTGCCATCTACAAAAATCTTGCCCTTCAAACTTGTTCAGTTTTTCAAACTTACTTGTCATTTCCTTCACAGAATCACCACTTGCCATGATCACAGAAATGCTTTGATCTTTGTAAGAAAATCGGGATAAAATAGCCTTGGAAATTCTGAGAATTGTGGTTTCACTTTCAGATTAAAGTATTTGGGTGGCACTCCCAATCTTTAATCGGATAAGACTCAGAGAGAGACAAGAACAAAGAATGTTTGATGATATTTCGTATGTACCACAAAATGAGACCAAAAACCAACTTTTAGATCCTTGTCTGAAAACTGTCATATGACAGTTTTAAACTGTCATAAAACTATAAAAACTGTCATAAAACGGATATATGGATAAGGGTCACACCAATGGTCAATTATCTGAAAAATCAATTTTCTGATGCATTTTTAATATAACAACTTACCCTATATGGATAAGGGTCAAAACAATGGTCAATTATGTTTTAGATTGTGTTTAAAATCCTTCCAGGAAGGGGGCAGTTTGTCAATGATCACAGCCATAGAAATAGCTTCATCCATTTTCAGATTGTGTTGAGCAAACTGTCCCAAAATCCTTAACATTTCATGGAATTGTTCCATAACAGGCCTGGAGTCAATCATCTTGTAACCCATAAAGTTACTAACAAGAAACTTCTTACTAGAAGCATCTCCAGCCATGTACTTGGATTCAAGAGAATCCCATAGTTCTTTTGCAGATTCGAAATTTTGATAGATATCAAAAAGAGAGTCAGACATACCATTGAGAATATGACCACGACATATGTAATCATCATTTTCCCACTTTGATCTTCTTCTTGTTGCCTCCAAAGGTTCATCTTCAATAGATTCTGGTAAGACTGGCATGGGTGTACTCAGAACATACACCACTTTCAGAGTGGTAAGGAGAAACTTCATCTTCTTCTGCCATCTACAAAAATCTTGCCCTTCAAACTTGTTCAGTTTTTCAAACTTACTTGTCATTTCCTACACAGAATCACCACTTGCCATGATCACAGAAATGCTTTAATCTTTGTAAGAAAATCGGGATAAAATAGCCTTGGAAATTCTGAGAATTGTGGTTTCACTTTCAGATTAAAGTATTTGGGTGGCACTCCCAATCTTTAATCGGATAAGACTCAGAGAGAGACAAGAACAAAGAATGTTTGATGATATTTCGTATGTACCACAAAATGAGACCAAAAACCAACTTTTAGATCCTTGTCTGAAAACTGTCATATGACAGTTTTAAACTGTCATAAAACTATAAAAACTGTCATAAAACGGATATATGGATAAGGGTCACACCAATGGTCAATTATCTGAAAAATCAATTTTCTGATGCATTTTTAATATAACAACTTACCCTATATGGATAAGGGTCAAAACAATGGTCAATTATGTTTTAGATTGTGTTTAAAATCCTTCCAGGAAGGGGGCAGTTTGTCAATGATCACAGCCATAGAAATAGCTTCATCCATTTTCAGATTGTGTTGAGCAAACTGTCCCAAAATCCTTAACATTTCATGGAATTGTTCCATAACAGGCCTGGAGTCAATCATCTTGTAACCCATAAAGTTACTAACAAGAAACTTCTTACTAGAAGCATCTCCAGCCATGTACTTGGATTCAAGAGAATCCCATAGTTCTTTTGCAGATTCGAAATTTTGATAGATATCAAAAAGAGAGTCAGACATACCATTGAGAATATGACCACGACATATGTAATCATCATTTTCCCACTTTGATCTTCTTCTTGTTGCCTCCAAAGGTTCATCTTCAATAGATTCTGGTAAGACTGGCATGGGTGTACTCAGAACATACACCACTTTCAGAGTGGTAAGGAGAAACTTCATCTTCTTCTGCCATCTACAAAAATCTTGCCCTTCAAACTTGTTCAGTTTTTCAAACTTACTTGTCATTTCCTACACAGAATCACCACTTGCCATGATCACAGAAATGCTTTAATCTTTGTAAGAAAATCGGGATAAAATAGCCTTGGAAATTCTGAGAATTGTGGTTTCACTTTCAGATTAAAGTATTTGGGTGGCACTCCCAATCTTTAATCGGATAAGACTCAGAGAGAGACAAGAAGAAAGAATGTTTGATTATATTTCGTATGTACCACAAAATGAGACCAAAAACCAACTTTTAGATCCTTGTCTGAAAACTGTCATATGACAGTTTTAAACTGTCATAAAACTATAAAAACTATCATAAAACGGATATATGGATAAGGGTCACACCAATGGTCAATTATCTGAAAAATCAATTTTCTGATGTATTTTTAATATAACAACTTACCCTATATGGATAAGGGTCAAACCAATGGTCAATTATGTTTTAGATTGTGTTTAAAATCCTTCCAGGAAGGGGGCAGTTTGTCAATGATCACAGCCATAGAAATGGCTTCATCCATTTTCAGATTGTGTTGAGCAAACTGTACCAAAATCCTTAACATTTCATGGAATTGTTCCATAACAGGCCTGGAGTCAATCATCTTGTAACCCATAAAGTTACTAACAAGAAACTTCTTACTAGAAACATCTCCAGCCATGTACTTGGATTCAAGAGAATCCCATAGTTCTTTTGCAGATTCGAAATTTTGATAGATATCAAAAAGAGAGTCAGACATACCATTGAGAATATGACCACGACATATGTAATCATCATTTTCCCACTTTGATCTTCTTCTTGTTGCCTCCAAAGGTTCATCTTCAACAGATTCTGGTAAGACTGGCATGGGTGTACTCAGAACATACATCACTTTCAGAGTGGTAAGGAGAAACTTCATCTTCTTCTGCCATCTAAAAAAATCTTTCCCTTCAAACTTGTTCAGTTTTTCAAACTTACTTGTCATTTCCTTCACAGAATCACCACTTGCCATGATCACAGAAATGCTTTAATCTTTGTAAGAAAATCGGGATAAAATAGCCTTGGAAATTCTGAGAATTGTGGTTTCACTTTCAGATTAAAGTATTTGGGTGGCACTCCCAATCTTTAATCGGATAAGACTCAGAGAGAGACAAGAACAAAGAATGTTTGATGATATTTCGTATGTACCACAAAATGAGACCAAAAACCAACTTTTAGATCCTTGTCTGAAAACTATCATATGACAGTTTTAAACTGTCATAAAACTATAAAAATTGTCATAAAACGGATATATGGATAAGGGTCACACCAATGGTCAATTATCTGAAAAATCAATTTTCTGATGCATTTTTAATATAACAACTTACCCTATATGGATAAGGGTCAAACCAATGGTCAATTATGTTTTAGATTGTGTTTAAAATCCTTCTAGGAAGGGGGCAGTTTGTCAATGATCACAGCCATAGAAATGGCTTCATCCATTTTCAGATTGTGTGGAGCAAACTGTCCCAAAATCCTTAACATTGCATGGAATTGTTCCATAACAGGCCTGGAGTCAATCATCTTGTAACCCATAAAGTTACTAACAAGAAACTTCTTACTAGAAGCATCTCCAGCCATGTACTTGGATTCAAGAGAATCCCATAGTTCTTTTGCAGATTCGAAATTTTGATAGATATCAAAAAGAGAGTCAGACATACCATTGAGAATATGACCACGACATATGTAATCATCATTTTCCCACTTTGATCTTCTTCTTGTTGCCTCCAAAGGTTCATCTTCAATAGATTCTGGTAAGACTGGCATGGGTGTACTCAGAACATACACCACTTTCAGAGTGGTAAGGAGAAACTTCATCTTCTTCTGCCATCTACAAAAATCTTGCCCTTCAAACTTGTTCAGTTTTTCAAACTTACTTGTCATTTCCTTCACAGAATCACCACTTGCCATGATCACAGAAATGCTTTAATCTTTGTAAGAAAATCGGGATAAAATAGCCTTGGAAATTCTGAGAATTGTGGTTTCACTTTCAGATTAAAGTATTTGGGTGGCACTCCCAATCTTTAATCGGATAAGACTCAGAGAGAGACAAGAACAAAGAATGTTTGATGATATTTCGTATGTACCAGAAAATGAGACCAAAAACCAACTTTTAGATCCTTGTCTGAAAACTGTCATATGATAGTTTTAAACTGTCATAAAACTATAAAAACTGTCATAAAACGGATATATGGATAAGGGTCACACCAATGGTCAATTATCTGAAAAATCAATTTTCTGATGCATTTTTAATATAACAACTTACCCTATATGGATAAGGGTCAAACCAATGGTCAATTATGTTTTAGATTGTGTTTAAAATCCTTCCAGGAAGGGGGCTGTTTGTCAATGATCACAGCCATAGAAATGGCTTCATCCATTTTCAGATTGTGTTGAGCAAACTGTCCCAAAATCCTTAACATTTCATGGAATTGTTCCATAACAGGCCTGGAGTCAATCATCTTGTAACCCATAAAGTTACTAACAAGAAACTTCTTACTAGAAACATCTCCAGCCATGTACTTGGATTCAAGAGAATCCCATAGTTCTTTTGCAGATTCGAAATTTTGATAGATATCAAAAAGAGAGTCAGACATACCATTGAGAATATGACCACGACATATGTAATCATCATTTTCCCACTTTGATCTTCTTCTTGTTGCCTCCAAAGGTTCATCTTCAACAGATTCTGGTAAGACTGGCATGGGTGTACTCAGAACATACACCACTTTCAGAGTGGTAAGGAGAAACTTCATCTTCTTCTGCCTTCTACAAAAATCTTGCCCTTCAAACTTGTTCAGTTTTTCAAACTTACTTGTCATTTCCTTCACAGAATCACCACTTGCCATGATCACAGAAATGCTTTAATCTTTGTAAGAAAATCGGGATAAAATAGCCTTGGAAATTCTGAGAATTGTGGTTTCACTTTCAGATTAAAGTATTTGGGTGGCACTCCCAATCTTTAATCGGATAAGACTCAGAGAGAGACAAGAACAAAGAATGTTTGATGATATTTCGTATGTACCACAAAATGAGACCAAAAACCAACTTTTAGATCCTTGTCTGAAAACTGTCATATGACAGTTTTAAACTGTCATAAAACTATAAAAACTGTCATAAAACTATAAAAACTGTCATAAAATGGATATATGGATAAGGGTCACACCAATGGTCAATTATCTGAAAAATCAATTTTCTGATGCATTTTTAATATAACAACTTACCCTATATGGATAAGGGTCAAACCAATGGTCAATTATGTTTTAGATTGTGTTTAAAATCCTTCCAGGAAGGGGGCAGTTTGTCAATGATCACAGCCATAGAAATGGCTTCATCCATTTTCAGATTGTGTTGAGCAAACTGTCCCAAAATCCTTAACATTTCATGGAATTGTTCCATAGCAGGCCTGGAGTCAATCATCTTGTAACCCATAAAGTTACTAACAAGAAACTTCTTACTAGAAGCATCTCCAGCCATGTACTTGGATTCAAGAGAATCCCATAGTTCTTTTGCAGATTCGAAATTTTGATAGATATCAAAAAGAGAGTCAGACATACCATTGAGAATATGACCACGACATATGTAATCATCATTTTCCCACTTTGATCTTCTTCTTGTTGCCTCCAAAGGTTCATCTTCAATAGATTCTGGTAAGACTGGCATGGGTGTACTCAGAACATACACCACTTTCAGAGTGGTAAGGAGAAACTTCATCTTCTTCTGCCATCTACAAAAATCTTGCCCTTCAAACTTGTTCAGTTTTTCAAACTTACTTGTCATTTCCTTCACAGAATCACCACTTGCCATGATCACAGAAATGCTTTAATCTTTGTAAGAAAATCGGGATAAAATAGCCTTGGAAATTCTGAGAATTGTGGTTTCATTTTCAGATTAAGGTATTTGGGTGGCACTCCCAATCTTTAATCGGATAAGACTCAGAGAGAAACAAGAACAAAGAATGTTTGATGATATTTCGGATGTACCACAAAATGAGACCAAAAACCAACTTTTAGATCCTTGTCTGAAAACTGTCATATGACAGTTTTAAACTGTCATAAAACTATAAAAACTGTCATAAAACGGATATATGGATAAGGGTCACACCAATGGTCAATTATCTGAAAAATCAATTTTCTGATGCATTTTTAATATAACAACTTACCCTATATGGATAAGGGTCAAACCAATGGTCAATTATGTTTTAGATTGTGTTTAAAATCCTTCCAGGAAGGGGGCAGTTTGTCAATGATCACAACCATAGAAATGGCTTCATCCATTTTCAGATTGTGTTGAGCAAACTGTCCCAAAATCCTTAACATTTCATGGAATTGTTCCATAACAGGCCTGGAGTCAATCATCTTGTAACCCATAAAGTTACTAACAAGAAACTTCTTACTAGAAGCATCTCCAGCCATGTACTTGGATTCAAGAGAATCCCATAGTTCTTTTGCAGATTCGAAATTTTGATAGATATCAAAAAGAGAGTCAGACATACCATTGAGAATATGACCACGACATATGTAATCATCATTTTCCCTCTTTGATCTTCTTCTTGTTGCCTCCAAAGGTTCATCTTCAATAGATTCTGGTAAGACTGGCATGGGTGTACTCAGAACATACACCACTTTCAGAGTGGTAAGGAGAAACTTCATCTTCTTCTGCCATCTACAATAATCTTGCCCTTCAAACTTGTTCAGTTTTTCAAACTTACTTGTCATTTCCTTCACAGAATCACCACTTGCCATGATCACATAAATGCTTTAATCTTTGTAAGAAAATCGGGATAAAATAGCCTTGGAAATTCTGAGAATTGTGGTTTCACTTTCAGATTAAAGTATTTGGGTGGCACTCCCAATCTTTAATCGGATAAGACTCAGAGAGAGACAAGAACAAAGAATGTTTGATGATATTTCGTATGTACCACAAAATGAGACCAAAAACCAACTTTTAGATCCTTGTCTGAAAACTGTCATATGACAGTTTTAAACTGTTATAAAACTATAAAAACTGTCATAAAACGGATATATGGATAAGGGTCACACCAATGGTCAATTATCTGAAAAATCAATTTTCTGATGCATTTTTAATATAACAACTTACCCTATATGGATAAGGGTCAAACCAATGGTCAATTATGTTTTAGATTGTGTTTAAAATCCTTCCAGGAAGGGGGCAGTTTGTCAATGATCACAGCCATAGAAATGGCGTCATCCATTTTCAGATTGTGTTGAGCAAACTGTCCCAAAATCCTTAACATTTCATGGAATTGTTCCATAACAGGCCTGGAGTCAATCATCTTGTAACCCATAAAGTTACTAACAAGAAACTTCTTACTAGAAGCATCTCCAGCCATGTACTTGGATTCAAGAGAATCCCATAGTTCTTTTGCAGATTCGAAATTTTGATAGATATCAAAAAGAGAGTCAGACATACCATTGAGAATATGACCACGACATATGTAATCATCATTTTCCCACTTTGATCTTCTTCTTGTTGCCTCCAAAGGTTCATCTTCAATAGATTCTGGTAAGACTGGCATGGGTGTACTCAGAACATACACCACTTTCAGAGTGGTAAGGAGAAACTTCATCTTCTTCTGCCATCTACAAAAATCTTGCCCTTCAAACTTGTTCAGTTTTTCAAACTTACTTGTCATTTCCTTCACAGAATCACCACTTGCCATGATCACAGAAATGCTTTAATCTTTGTAAGAAAATCGGGATAAAATAGCCTTGGAAATTCTGAGAATTGTGGTTTCACTTTCAGATTAAAGTATTTGGGTGGCACTCCCAATCTTTAATCGGATAAGACTCAGAGAGAAACAAGAACAAAGAATGTTTGATGATATTCCGTATGTACCACAAAATGAGACCAAAAACCAACTTTTAGATCCTTGTCTGAAAACTGTCATATGACAGTTTTAAACTGTCATAAAACTATAAAAACTGTCATAAAACGGATATATGGATAAGGGTCACACCAATGGTCAATTATCTGAAAAATCAATTTTCTGATGCATTTTTAATATAACAACTTACCCTATATGGATAAGGGTCAAACCAATGGTCAATTATGTTTTAGATTGTGTTTAAAATACTTCCAGGAAGGGGGCAGTTTGTCAATGATCACAGCCATAGAAATGGCGTCATCCATTTTCAGATTGTGTTGAGCAAACTGTCCCAAAATCCTTAACATTTCATGGAATTGTTCCATAACAGGCCTGGAGTCAATCATCTTGTAACCCATAAAGTTACTAACAAGAAACTTCTTACTAGAAGCATCTCCAGCCATGTACTTAGATTCAAGAGAATCCCATAGTTCTTTTGCAGATTCGAAATTTTGATAGATATCAAAAAGAGAGTCAGACATACCATTGAGAATATGACCACGACATATGTAATCATCATTTTCCCACTTTGATCTTCTTCTTGTTGCCTCCAAAGGTTCATCTTCAATAGATTCTGGTAAGACTGGCATGGGTGTACTCAGAACATACACCACTTTCAGAGTGGTAAGGAGAAACTTCATCTTCTTCTGCCATCTACAATAATCTTGCCCTTCAAACTTGTTCAGTTTTTCAAACTTACTTGTCATTTCCTTCACAGAATCACCACTTGCCATGATCACAGAAATGCTTTAATCTTTGTAAGAAAATCGGGATAAAATAGCCTTGGAAATTCTGAGAATTGTGGTTTCACTTTCAGATTAAAGTATTTGGGTGGCACTCCCAATCTTTAATCGGATAAGACTCAGAGAGAGACAAGAACAAAGAATGTTTGATGATATTTCGTATGTACCACAAAATGAGACCAAAAACCAACTTTTAGATCCTTGTCTGAAAACTGTCATATGACAGTTTTAAACTGTCATAAAACTATAAAAACTGTCATAAAACGGATATATGGATAAGGGTCACACCAATGGTCAATTATCTGAAAAATCAATTTTCTGATGCATTTTTAATATAACAACTTACCCTATATGGATAAGGGTCAAACCAACGGTCAATTATGTTTTAGATTGTGTTTAAAATCCTTCCAGGAAGGGGGCAGTTTGTCAATGATCACAGCCATAGAAATGGCGTCATCCATTTTCAGATTGTGTTGAGCAAACTGTCCCAAAATCCTTAACATTTCATGGAATTGTTCCATAACAGGCCTGGAGTCAATCATCTTGTAACCCATAAAGTTACTAACAAGAAACTTCTTACTAGAAGCATCTCCAGCCATGTACTTGGATTCAAGAGAATCCCATAGTTCTTTTGCAGATTCGAAATTTTGATAGATATCAAAAAGAGAGTCAGACATACCATTGAGAATATGACCACGACATATGTAATCATCATTTTCCCACTTTGATCTTCTTCTTGTTGCCTCCAAAGGTTCATCTTCAATAGATTCTGGTAAGACTGGCATGGGTGTACTCAGAACATACACCACTTTCAGAGTGGTAAGGAGAAACTTCATCTTCTTCTGCCATCTACAAAAATCTTGCCCTTCAAACTTGTTCAGTTTTTCAAACTTACTTGTCATTTCCTTCACAGAATCACCACTTGCCATGATCACAGAAATGCTTTAATCTTTGTAAGAAAATCGGGATAAAATAGCCTTGGAAATTCTGAGAATTGTGGTTTCACTTTCAGATTAAAGTATTTGGGTGGCACTCCCAATCTTTAATCGGATAAGACTCAGAGAGAGACAAGAACAAAGAATGTTTGATGATATTTCGTATGTACCAGAAAATGAGACCAAAAACCAACTTTTAGATCCTTGTCTGAAAACTGTCATATGACAGTTTTTAACTGTCATAAAACTATAAAAACTGTCATAAAACGGATATATGGATAAGGGTCACACCAATGGTCAATTATCTGAAAAATCAATTTTCTGATGCATTTTTAATATAACAACTTACCCTATATGGATAAGGGTCAAACCAATGGTCAATTATGTTTTAGATTGTGTTTAAAATCCTTCCAGGAAGGGGGCAGTTTGTCAATGATCACAGCCATAGAAATGGCTTCATCCATTTTCAGATTGTGTTGAGCAAACTGTCCCAAAATCCTTAACATTTCATGGAATTGTTCCATAACAGGCCTGGAGTCAATCATCTTGTAACCCATAAAGTTACTAACAAGAAACTTCTTACTAGAAGCATCTCCAGCCATGTACTTGGATTCAAGAGAATCCCATAGTTCTTTTGCAGATTCGAAATTTTGATAGATATCAAAAAGAGAGTCAGACATACCATTGAGAATATGACCACGACATATGTAATCATCATTTTCCCACTTTGATCTTCTTCTTGTTTCCTCCAAAGGTTCATCTTCAATAGATTCTGGTAAGACTGGCATGGGTGTACTCAGAACATACACCACTTTCAGAGTGGTAAGGAGAAACTTCATCTTCTTCTGCCATCTACAAAAATCTTGCCCTTCAAACTTGTTCAGTTTTTCAAACTTACTTGTCATTTCCTTCACAGAATCACCACTTGCCATGATCACAGAAATGCTTTAATCTTTGTAAGAAAATCGGGATAAAATAGCCTTGGAAATTCTTAGAATTGTGGTTTCACTTTCAGATTAAAGTATTTGGGTGGCACTCCCAATCTTTAATCGGATAAGACTCAGAGAGAAACAAGAACAAAGAATGTTTGATGATATTCCGTATGTACCACAAAATGAGACCAAAAACCAACTTTTAGATCCTTGTCTGAAAACTGTCATATGACAGTTTTAAACTGTCATAAAACTATAAAAACTGTCATAAAACGGATATATGGATAAGGGTCACAGCAATGGTCAATTATCTGAAAAATCAATTTTCTGATGCATTTTTAATATAACAACTTACCCTATATGGATAAGGGTCAAACCAATGGTCAATTATGTTTTAGATTGTGTTTAAAATCCTTCCAGGAAGGGGGCAGTTTGTCAATGATCACAACCATAGAAATGGCGTCATCCATTTTCAGATTGTGTTGAGCAAACTGTCCCAAAATCCTTAACATTTCATGGAATTGTTCCATAACAGGCCTGGAGTCAATCATCTTGTAACCCATAAAGTTACTAACAAGAAACTTCGTACTAGAAACATCTCCAGCCATGTACTTGGATTCAAGAGAATCCCATAGTTCTTTTGCAGATTCGAAATTTTGATAGATATCAAAAAGAGAGTCAGACATACCATTGAGAATATGACCACGACATATGTAATCATCATTTTCCCACTTTGATCTTCTTCTTGTTGCCTCCAAAGGTTCATCTTCTACAGATTCTGGTAAGACTGGCATGGGTGTACTCAGAACATACACCACTTTCAGAGTGGTAAGGAGAAACTTCATCTTCTTCTGCCATCTACAAAAATCTTGCCCTTCAAACTTGTTCAGTTTTTCAAACTTACTTGTCATTTCCTTCACAGAATCACCACTTGCCATGATCACAGAAATGCTTTAATCTTTGTAAGAAAATCGGGATAAAATAGCCTTGGAAATTCTGAGAATTGTGGTTTCACTTTCAGATTAAAGTATTTGGGTGGCACTCCCAATCTTTAATCGGATAAGACTCAGAGAGAGACAAGAACAAAGAATGTTTGATGATATTTCGTATGTACCACAAAATGAGACCAAAAACCAACTTTTAGATCCTTGTCTGAAAACTGTCATATGACAGTTTTAAACTGTCATAAAACTATAAAAACTGTCATAAAACGGATATATGGATAAGGGTCACACCAATGGTCAATTATCTGAAAAATCAATTTTCTGATGCATTTTTAATATAACAACTTACCCTATATGGATAAGGGTCAAACCAATGGTCAATTATGTTTTAGATTGTGTTTAAAATCCTTCCAGGAAGGGGGCTGTTTGTCAATGATCACAGCCATAGAAATGGCTTCATCCATTTTCAGATTGTGTTGAGCAAACTGTCCCAAAATCCTTAACATTTCATGGAATTGTTCCATAACAGGCCTGGAGTCAATCATCTTGTAACCCATAAAGTTACTAACAAGAAACTTCTTACTAGAAACATCTCCAGCCATGTACTTGGATTCAAGAGAATCCCATAGTTCTTTTGCAGATTCGAAATTTTGATAGATATCAAAAAGAGAGTCAGACATACCATTGAGAATATGACCACGACATATGTAATCATCATTTTCCCACTTTGATCTTCTTCTTGTTGCCTCCAAAGGTTCATCTTCAACAGATTCTGGTAAGACTGGCATGGGTGTACTCAGAACATACACCACTTTCAGAGTGGTAAGGAGAAACTTCATCTTCTTCTGCCATCTACAAAAATCTTGCCCTTCAAACTTGTTCAGTTTTTCAAACTTACTTGTCATTTCCTTCACAGAATCACCACTTGCCATGATCACAGAAATGCTTTAATCTTTGTAAGAAAATCGGGATAAAATAGCCTTGGAAATTCTGAGAATTGTGGTTTCACTTTCAGATTAAAGTATTTGGGTGGCACTCCCAATCTTTAATCGGATAAGACTCAGAGAGAGACAAGAACAAAGAATGTTTGATGATATTTCGTATGTACCAGAAAATGAGACCAAAAACCAACTTTTAGATCCTTGTCTGAAAACTGTCATATCATAGTTTTAAACTGTCATAAAACTATAAAAACTGTCATAAAACGGATATATGGATAAGGGTCACACCAATGGTCAATTATCTGAAAAATCAATTTTCTGATGCATTTTTAATATAACAACTTACCCTATATGGATAAGGGTCAAACCAATGGTCAATTATGTTTTAGATTGTGTTTAAAATCCTTCCAGGAAGGGGGCAGTTTGTCAATGATCACAGCCATAGAAATGGCTTCATCCATTTTCAGATTGTGTTGAGCAAACTGTCCCAAAATCCTTAACATTTCATGGAATTGTTCCATAACAGGCCTGGAGTCAATCATCTTGTAACCCATAAAGTTACTAACAAGAAACTTCGTACTAGAAACATCTCCAGCCATGTACTTGGATTCAAGAGAATCCCATAGTTCTTTTGCAGATTCGAAATTTTGATAGATATCAAAAAGAGAGTCAGACATACCATTGAGAATATGACCACGACATATGTAATCATCATTTTCCCACTTTGATCTTCTTCTTGTTGCCTCCAAAGGTTCATCTTCTACAGATTCTGGTAAGACTGGCATGGGTGTACTCAGAACATACACCACTTTCAGAGTGGTAAGGAGAAACTTCATCTTCTTCTGCCATCTACAAAAATCTTGCCCTTCAAACTTGTTCAGTTTTTCAAACTTACTTGTCATTTCCTTCACAGAATCACCACTTGCCATGATCACAGAAATGCTTTAATCTTTGTAAGAAAATCGGGATAAAATAGCCTTGGAAATTCTGAGAATTGTGGTTTCACTTTCAGATTAAAGTATTTGGGTGGCACTCCCAATCTTTAATCGGATAAGACTCAGAGAGAGACAAGAACAAAGAATGTTTGATGATATTTCGTATGTACCACAAAATGAGACCAAAAACCAACTTTTAGATCCTTGTCTGAAAACTGTCATATGACAGTTTTAAACTGTCATAAAACTATAAAAACTGTCATAAAACGGATATATGGATAAGGGTCACACCAATGGTCAATTATCTGAAAAATCAATTTTCTGATGCATTTTTAATATAACAACTTACCCTATATGGATAAGGGTCAAACCAATGGTCAATTATGTTTTAGATTGTGTTTAAAATCCTTCCAGGAAGGGGGCAGTTTGTCAATGATCACAGCCATAGAAATGGCTTCATCCATTTTCAGATTGTGTTGAGCAAACTGTCCCAAAATCCTTAACATTTCATGGAATTGTTCCATAACAGGCCTGGAGTCAATCATCTTGTAACCCATAAAGTTACTAACAAGAAACTTCTTACTAGAAACATCTCCAGCCATGTACTTGGATTCAAGAGAATCCCATAGTTCTTTTGCAGATTCGAAATTTTGATAGATATCAAAAAGAGAGTCAGACATACCATTGAGAATATGACCACGACATATGTAATCATCATTTTCCCACTTTGATCTTCTTCTTGTTGCCTCCAAAGGTTCATCTTCAACAGATTCTGGTAAGACTGGCATGGGTGTACTCAGAACATACACCACTTTCAGAGTGGTAAGGAGAAACTTCATCTTCTTCTGCCATCTACAAAAATCTTGCCCTTCAAACTTGTTCAGTTTTTCAAACTTACTTGTCATTTCCTTCACAGAATCACCACTTGCCATGATCACAGAAATGCTTTAATCTTTGTAAGAAAATCGGGATAAAATAGCCTTGGAAATTCTGAGAATTGTGGTTTCACTTTCAGATTAAAGTATTTGGGTGGCACTCCCAATCTTTAATCGGATAAGACTCAGAGAGAGACAAGAACAAAGAATGTTTGATGATATTTCGTATGTACCACAAAATGAGACCAAAAACCAACTTTTAGATCCTTGTCTGAAAACTGTCATATGACAGTTTTAAACTGTCATAAAACTATAAAAACTGTCATAAAACGGATATATGGATAAGGGTCACACCAATGGTCAATTATCTGAAAAATCAATTTTCTGATGCATTTTTAATATAACAACTTACCCTATATGGATAAGGGTCAAACCAATGGTCAATTATGTTTTAGATTGTGTTTAAAATCCTTCCAGGAAGGGGGCAGTTTGTCAATGATCACAGCCATAGAAATGGCTTCATCCATTTTCAGATTGTGTTGAGCAAACTGTCCCAAAATCCTTAACATTTCATGGAATTGTTCCATAACAGGCCTGGAGTCAATCATCTTGTAACCCATAAAGTTACTAACAAGAAACTTCTTACTAGAAGCATCTCCAGCCATGTACTTGGATTCAAGAGAATCCCATAGTTCTTTTGCAGATTCGAAATTTTGATAGATATCAAAAAGAGAGTCAGACATACCATTGAGAATATGACCACGACATATGTAATCATCATTTTCCCACTTTGATCTTCTTCTTGTTGCCTCCAAAGGTTCATCTTCAATAGATTCTGGTAAGACTGGCATGGGTGTACTCAGAACATACACCACTTTCAGAGTGGTAAGGCGAAACTTCATCTTCTTCTGCCATCTACAAAAATCTTGCCCTTCAAACTTGTTCAGTTTTTCAAACTTACTTGTCATTTCCTTCACAGAATCACCACTTGCCATGATCACAGAAATGCTTTAATCTTTGTAAGAAAATCGGGATAAAATAGCCTTGGAAATTCTGAGAATTGTGGTTTCACTTTCAGATTAAAGTATTTGGGTGGCACTCCCAATCTTTAATCGGATAAGACTCAGAGAGAGACAAGAACAAAGAATGTTTGATGATATTTCGTATGTACCACAAAATGAGACCAAAAACCAACTTTTAGATCCTTGTCTGAAAACTGTCATATGACAGTTTTAAACTGTCATAAAACTATAAAAACTGTCATAAAACGGATATATGGATAAGGGTCACACCAATGGTCAATTATCTGAAAAATCAATTTTCTGATGCATTTTTAATATAACAACTTACCCTATATGGATAAGGGTCAAACCAATGGTCAATTATGTTTTAGATTGTGTTTAAAATCCTTCCAGGAAGGGGGCAGTTTGTCAATGATCACAGCCATAGAAATGGCTTCATCCATTTTCAGATTGTGTTGAGCAAACTGTCCCAAAATCCTTAACATTTCATGGAATTGTTCCATAACAGGCCTGGAGTCAATCATCTTGTAACCCATAAAGTTACTAACAAGAAACTTCTTACTAGAAACATCTCCAGCCATGTACTTGGATTCAAGAGAATCCCATAGTTCTTTTGCAGATTCGAAATTTTGATAGATATCAAAAAGAGAGTCAGACATACCATTGAGAATATGACCACGACATATGTAATCATCATTTTCCCACTTTGATCTTCTTCTTGTTTCCTCCAAAGGTTCATCTTCAACAGATTCTGGTAAGACTGGCATGGGTGTACTCAGAACATACACCACTTTCAGAGTGGTAAGGAGAAACTTCATCTTCTTCTGCCATCTACAAAAATCTTGCCCTTCAAACTTGTTCAGTTTTTCAAACTTACTTGTCATTTCCTTCACAGAATCACCACTTGCCATGATCACAGAAATGCTTTAATCTTTGTAAGAAAATCGGGATAAAATAGCCTTGGAAATTCTGAGAATTGTGGTTTCACTTTCAGATTAAAGTATTTGGGTGGCACTCCCAATCTTTAATCGGATAAGACTCAGAGAGAGACAAGAACAAAGAATGTTTGATGATATTTCGTATGTACCAAAAAATGAGACCAAAAACCAACTTTTAGATCCTTGTCTGAAAACTGTCATAAAACTATAAAAACTGTCATAAAACGGATATATGGATAAGGGTCACACTAATGGTCAATTATCTGAAAAATCAATTTTCTGATGCATTTTTAATATAACAACATACCCTATATGGATAAGGGTCAAACCAATGGTCAATTATGTTTTAGATTGTGTTTAAAATCCTTCCAGGAAGGGGGCAGTTTGTCAATGATCACAGCCATAGAAATGGCTTCATCCATTTTCAGATTGTGTTGAGCAAACTGTCCCAAAATCCTTAACATTTCATGGAATTGTTCCATAACAGGCCTGGAGTCAATCATCTTGTAACCCATAAAGTTACTAACAAGAAACTTCTTACTAGAAGCATCTCCAGCCATGTACTTGGATTCAAGAGAATCCCATAGTTCTTTTGCAGATTCGAAATTTTGATAGATATCAAAAAGAGAGTCAGACATACCATTGAGAATATGACCACGACATATGTAATCATCATTTTCCCACTTTGATCTTCTTCTTGTTGCCTCCAAAGGTTCATCTTCAATAGATTCTGGTAAGACTGGCATGGGTGTACTCAGAACATACACCACTTTCAGAGTGGTAAGGAGAAACTTCATCTTCTTCTGCCATCTACAAAAATCTTGCCCTTCAAACTTGTTCAGTTTTTCAAACTTACTTGTCATTTCCTTCACAGAATCACCACTTGCCATGATCACAGAAATGCTTTAATCTTTGTAAGAAAATCGGGATAAAATAGCCTTGGAAATTCTGAGAATTGTGGTTTCACTTTCAGATTAAAGTATTTGGGTTGCACTCCCAATCTTTAATCGGATAAGACTCAGAGAGAGACAAGAACAAAGAATGTTTGATGATATTTCGTATGTACCACAAAATGAGACCAAAAACCAACTTTTAGATCCTTGTCTGAAAACTGTCATATGACAGTTTTAAACTGTCATAAAACTATAAAAACTGTCATAAAACGGATATATGGATAAGGGTCACACCAATGGTCAATTATCTGAAAAATCAATTTTCTGATGCATTTTTAATATAACAACTTACCCTATATGGATAAGGGTCAAACCAATGGTCAATTATGTTTTAGATTGTGTTTAAAATCCTTCCAGGAAGGGGGCAGTTTGTCAATGATCACAGCCATAGAAATGGCTTCATCCATTTTCAGATTGTGTTGAGCAAACTGTCCCAAAATCCTTAACATTTCATGGAATTGTTCCATAACAGGCCTGGAGTCAATCATCTTGTAACCCATAAAGTAACTAACAAGAAACTTCTTACTAGAAGCATCTCCAGCCATGTACTTGGATTCAAGAGAATCGCATAGTTCTTTTGCAGATTCGAAATTTTGATAGATATCAAAAAGAGAGTCAGACATACCATTGAGAATATGACCACGACATATGTAATCATCATTTTCCCACTTTGACCTTCTTCTTGTTGCCTCCAAAGGTTCATCTTCAACAGATTCTGGTAAGACTGGCATGGGTGTACTCAGAACATACACCACTTTCAGAGTGGTAAGGAGAAACTTCATCTTCTTCTGCCATCTACAAAAATCTTGCCCTTCAAACTTGTTCAGTTTTTCAAACTTACTTGTCATTTCCTTCACAGAATCACCACTTGCCATGATCACAGAAATGCTTTAATCTTTGTAACAAAATCGGGATAAAATAGCCTTGGAAATTCTGAGAATTGTGGTTTCACTTTCAGATTAAAGTATTTGGGTGGCACTCCCAATCTTTAATCGGATAAGACTCAGAGAGAGACAAGAACAAAGAATGTTTGATGATATTTCGTATGTACCACAAAATGAGACCAAAAACCAACTTTTAGATCCTTGTCTGAAAACTGTCATATGACAGTTTTAAACTGTCATAAAACTATAAAAACTGTCGTAAAACGGATATATGGATAAGGGTCAAACCAATGGTCAATTATCTGAAAAATCATTTTTCTGATGCATTTTTAATATAACAACATACCCTATATGGATAAGGGTCAAACCAATGGTCAATTATGTTTTAGATTGTGTTTAAAATCCTTCCAGGAAGGGGGCAGTTTGTCAATGATCACAGCCACAGAAATGGCTTCATCCATTTTCAGATTGTGTTGAGCAAACTGTCCCAAAATCCTTAACATTTCATGGAATTGTTCCATAACAGGCCTGGAGTCAATCATCTTGTAACCCATAAAGTTACTAACAAGAAACTTCTTACTAGAAACATCTCCAGCCATGTACTTGGATTCAAGAGAATCCCATAGTTCTTTTGCAGATTCGAAATTTTGATAGATATCAAAAAGAGAGTCAGACATACCATTGAGAATATGACCACGACATATGTAATCATCATTTTCCCACTTTGATCTTCTTCTTGTTGCCTCCAAAGGTTCATCTTCAACAGATTCTGGTAAGACTGGCATGGGTGTACTCAGAACATACACCACTTTCAGAGTGGTAAGGAGAAACTTCATCTTCTTCTGCCATCTACAAAAATCTTGCCCTTCAAACTTGTTCAGTTTTTCAAACTTACTTGTCATTTCCTTCACAGAATCACCACTTGCCATGATCACAGAAATGCTTTAATCTTTGTAAGAAAATCGGGATAAAATAGCCTTGGAAATTCTGAGAATTGTGGTTTCACTTTCAGATTAAAGTATTTGGGTGGCACTCCCAATCTTTAATCGGATAAGACTCAGAGAGAGACAAGAATAAAGAATGTTTGATGATATTTCGTATGTACCACAAAATGAGACCAAAAACCAACTTTTAGATCCTTGTCTGAAAACTGTCATATGACAGTTTTAAACTGTCATAAAACTATAAAAACTGTCATAAAACGGATATATGGATAAGGGTCACACCAATGGTCAATTATCTAAAAAATCAATTTTCTGATGCATTTTTAATATAACAACTTATCCTATATGGATAAGGTTCAAGCCAATGGTCAATTATGTTTTTGATTGTGTTTAAAATCCTTCCAGGAAGGGGGCAGTTTGTCAATGATCACAGCCATAGAAATGGCTTCATCCATTTTCAGATTGTGTTGAGCAAACTGTCCCAAAATCCTTAACATTTCATGGAATTGTTCCATAACAGGCCTGGAGTCAATCATCTTGTAACCCATAAAGTTACTAACAAGAAACTTCTTACTAGAAACATCTCCAGCCATGTACTTGGATTCAAGAGAATCCCATAGTTCTTTTGCAGATTCGAAATTTTGATAGATATCAAAAAGAGAGTCAGACATACCATTGAGAATATGACCACGACATATGTAATCATCATTTTCCCACTTTGATCTTCTTCTTGTTGCCTCCAAAGGTTCATCTTCAACAGATTCTGGTAAGACTGGCATGGGTGTACTCAGAACATACACCACTTTCAGAGTGGTAAGGAGAAACTTCATCTTCTTCTGCCATCTACAAAAATCTTGCCCTTCAAACTTGTTCAGTTTTTCAAACTTACTTGTCATTTCCTTCACAGAATCACCACTTACCATGATCACAGAAATGCTTTAATCTTTGTAAGAAAATCGGGATAAAATAGCCTTGGAAATTCTGAGAATTGTGGTTTCACTTTCAGATTAAAGTATTTGGGTGGCACTCCCAATCTTTAATCGGATAAGACTCAGAGAGAGACAAGAACAAAGAATGTTTGATGATATTTCGTATGTACCACAAAATGAGACCAAAAACCAACTTTTAGATCCTTGTCTGAAAACTGTCATATGACAGTTTTAAACTGTCATAAAACTATAAAAACTGTCATAAAACGGATATATGGATAAGGGTCACACCAATGGTCAATTATCTGAAAAATCAATTTTCTGATGCATTTTTAATATAACAACTTACCCTATATGGATAAGGGTCAAACCAATGGTCAATTATGTTTTAGATTGTGTTTAAAATCCTTCCAGGAAGGGGGCAGTTTGTCAATGATCACAGCCATAGAAATGGCTTCATCCATTTTCAGATTGTGTTGAGCAAACTGTCCCAAAATCCTTAACATTTCATGGAATTGTTCCATAACAGGCCTGGAGTCAATCATCTTGTAACCCATAAAGTTACTAACAAGAAACTTCTTACTAGAAGCATCTCCAGCCATGTACTTGGATTCAAGAGAATCCCATAGTTCTTTTGCAGATTCGAAATTTTGATAGATATCAAAAAGAGAGTCAGACATACCATTGAGAATATGACCACGACATATGTAATCATCATTTTCCCACTTTGACCTTCTTCTTGTTGCCTCCAAAGGTTCATCTTCAACAGATTCTGGTAAGACTGGCATGGGTGTACTCAGAACATACACCACTTTCAGAGTGGTAAGGAGAAACTTCATCTTCTTCTGCCATCTACAAAAATCTTGCCCTTCAAACTTGTTCAGTTTTTCAAACTTACTTGTCATTTCCTTCACAGAATCACCACTTGCCATGATCACAGAAATGCTTTAATCTTTGTAACAAAATCGGGATAAAATAGCCTTGGAAATTCTGAGAATTGTGGTTTCACTTTCAGATTAAAGTATTTGGGTGGCACTCCCAATCTTTAATCGGATAAGACTCAGAGAGAGACAAGAACAAAGAATGTTTGATGATATTTCGTATGTACCAGAAAATGAGACCAAAAACCAACTTTTAGATCCTTGTCTGAAAACTGTCATATGACAGTTTTAAACTGTCATAAAACTATAAAAACTGTCATAAAACGGATATATGGATAAGGGTCACACCAATGGTCAATTATCTGAAAAATCAATTTTCTGATGCATTTTTAATATAACAACTTATCCTATATGGATAAGGGTCAAACCAATGGTCAATTATGTTTTAGATTGTGTTTAAAATCCTTCCAGGAAGGGGGCAGTTTGTCAATGATCAAAGCCATAGAAATGGCTTCATCCATATTCAGATTGTGTTGAGCAAACTGTCCCAAAATCCTTAACATTTCATGGAATTGTTCCATAACAGGCCTGGAGTCAATCATCTTGTAACCCATAAAGTTACTAACAAGAAACTTCTTACTAGAAACATCTCCAGCCATGTACTTGGACTCAAGAGAATCCCATAGTTCTTTTGCAGATTCGAAATTTTGATAGATATCAAAAAGAGAGTCAGACATACCATTGAGAATATGACCACGACATATGTAATCATCATTTTCCCACTTTGATCTTCTTCTTGTTGCCTCCAAAGGTTCATCTTCAACAGATTCTGGTAAGACTGGCATGGGTGTACTCAGAACATACACCACTTTCAGAGTGGTAAGGAGAAACTTCATCTTCTTCTGCCATCTACAAAAATCTTGCCCTTCAAACTTGTTCAGTTTTTCAAACTTACTTGTCATTTCCTTCACAGAATCACCACTTGCCATGATCACAGAAATGCTTTAATCTTTGTAAGAAAATCGGGATAAAATAGCCTTGGAAATTCTGAGAATTGTGGTTTCACTTTCAGATTAAAGTATTTGGGTGGCACTCCCAATCTTTAATCGGATAAGACTCAGAGAGAGACAAGAACAAAGAATGTTTGATGATATTTCGTATGTACCACAAAATGAGACCAAAAACCAACTTTTAGATCCTTGTCTGAAAACTGTCATATGACAGTTTTAAACTGTCATAAAACTATAAAAACTGTCATAAAACGGATATATGGATAAGGGTCACACCAATGGTCAATTATCTGAAAAATCAATTTTCTGATGCATTTTTAATATAACAACTTACCCTATATGGATAAGGGTCAAACCAATGGTCAATTATGTTTTAGATTGTGTTTAAAATCCTTCCAGGAAGGGGGCAGTTTGTCAATGATCACAGCCATAGAAATGGCTTCATCCATTTTCAGATTGTGTTGAGCAAACTGTCCCAAAATCCTTAACATTTCATGGAATTGTTCCATAACAGGCCTGGAGTCAATCATCTTGTAACCCATAAAGTTACTAACAAGAAACTTCTTACTAGAAGCATCTCCAGCCATGTACTTGGATTCAAGAGAATCCCATAGTTCTTTTGCAGATTCGAAATTTTGATAGATATCAAAAAGAGAGTCAGACATACCATTGAGAATATGACCACGACATATGTAATCATCATTTTCCCACTTTGACCTTCTTCTTGTTGCCTCCAAAGGTTCATCTTCAACAGATTCTGGTAAGACTGGCATGGGTGTACTCAGAACATACACCACTTTCAGAGTGGTAAGGAGAAACTTCATCTTCTTCTGCCATCTACAAAAATCTTGCCCTTCAAACTTGTTCAGTTTTTCAAACTTACTTGTCATTTCCTTCACAGAATCACCACTTGCCATGATCACAGAAATGCTTTAATCTTTGTAACAAAATCGGGATAAAATAGCCTTGGAAATTCTGAGAATTATGGTTTCACTTTCAGATTAAAGTATTTGGGTGGCACTCCCAATCTTTAATCGGATAAGACTCAGAGAGAGACAAGAACAAAGAATGTTTGATGATATTTCGTATGTACCACAAAATGAGACCAAAAACCAACTTTTAGATCCTTGTCTGAAAACTGTCATATGACAGTTTTAAACTGTCATAAAACTATAAAAACTGTCCTAAAACGGATATATGGATAAGGGTCACACCAATGGTCAATTATCTGAAAAATCAATTTTCTGATGCATTTTTAATATAACAACTTATCCTATATGGATAAGGGTCAAACCAATGGTCAATTATGTTTTAGATTGTGTTTAAAATCCTTCCAGGAAGGGGGCAGTTTGTCAATGATCAAAGCCATAGAAATGGCTTCATCCATATTCAGATTGTGTTGAGCAAACTGTCCCAAAATCCTTAACATTTCATGGAATTGTTCCATAACAGGCCTGGAGTCAATCATCTTGTAACCCATAAAGTTACTAACAAGAAACTTCTTACTAGAAACATCTCCAGCCATGTACTTGGACTCAAGAGAATCCCATAGTTCTTTTGCAGATTCGAAATTTTGATAGATATCAAAAAGAGAGTCAGACATACCATTGAGAATATGACCACGACATATGTAATCATCATTTTCCCACTTTGATCTTCTTCTTGTTGCCTCCAAAGGTTCATCTTCAACAGATTCTGGTAAGACTGGCATGGGTGTACTCAGAACATACACCACTTTCAGAGTGGTAAGGAGAAACTTCATCTTCTTCTGCCATCTACAAAAATCTTGCCCTTCAAACTTGTTCAGTTTTTCAAACTTACTTGTCATTTCCTTCACAGAATCACCACTTGCCATGATCACAGAAATGCTTTAATCTTTGTAAGAAAATCGGGATAAAATAGCCTTGGAAATTCTGAGAATTGTGGTTTCACTTTCAGATTAAAGTATTTGGGTGGCACTCCCAATCTTTAATCGGATAAGACTCAGAGAGAGACAAGAACAAAGAATGTTTGATGATATTTCGTATGTACCACAAAATGAGACCAAAAACCAACTTTTAGATCCTTGTCTGAAAACTGTCATATGACAGTTTTAAACTGTCATAAAACTATAAAAACTGTCATAAAACGGATATATGGATAAGGGTCACACCAATGGTCAATTATCTGAAAAATCAATTTTCTGATGCATTTTTAATATAACAACTTACCCTATATGGATAAGGGTCAAACCAATGGTCAATTATGTTTTAGATTGTGTTTAAAATCCTTCCAGGAAGGGGGCAGTTTGTCAATGATCACAGCCATAGAAATGGCTTCATCCATTTTCAGATTGTGTTGAGCAAACTGTCCCAAAATCCTTAACATTTCATGGAATTGTTCCATAACAGGCCTGGAGTCAATCATCTTGTAACCCATAAAGTTACTAACAAGAAACTTCTTACTAGAAGCATCTCCAGCCATGTACTTGGATTCAAGAGAATCCCATAGTTCTTTTGCAGATTCGAAATTTTGATAGATATCAAAAAGAGAGTCAGACATACCATTGAGAATATGACCACGACATATGTAATCATCATTTTCCCACTTTGACCTTCTTCTTGTTGCCTCCAAAGGTTCATCTTCAACAGATTCTGGTAAGACTGGCATGGGTGTACTCAGAACATACACCACTTTCAGAGTGGTAAGGAGAAACTTCATCTTCTTCTGCCATCTACAAAAATCTTGCCCTTCAAACTTGTTCAGTTTTTCAAACTTACTTGTCATTTCCTTCACAGAATCACCACTTGCCATGATCACAGAAATGCTTTAATCTTTGTAACAAAATCGGGATAAAATAGCCTTGGAAATTCTGAGAATTATGGTTTCACTTTCAGATTAAAGTATTTGGGTGGCACTCCCAATCTTTAATCGGATAAGACTCAGAGAGAGACAAGAACAAAGAATGTTTGATGATATTTCGTATGTACCCGAAAATGAGACCAAAAACCAACTTTTAGATCCTTGTCTGAAAACTGTCATATGACAGTTTTAAACTGTCATAAAACTATAAAAACTGTCGTAAAACGGATATATGGATAAGGGTCAAACCAATGGTCAATTATCTGAAAAATCATTTTTCTGATGCATTTTTAATATAACAACATACCCTATATGGATAAGGGTCAAACCAATGGTCAATTATGTTTTAGATTGTGTTTAAAATCCTTCCAGGAAGGGGGCAGTTTGTCAATGATCACAGCCACAGAAATGGCTTCATCCATTTTCAGATTGTGTTGAGCAAACTGTCCCAAAATCCTTAACATTTCATGGAATTGTTCCATAACAGGCCTGGAGTCAATCATCTTGTAACCCATAAAGTTACTAACAAGAAACTTCTTACTAGAAACATCTCCAGCCATGTACTTGGATTCAAGAGAATCCCATAGTTCTTTTGCAGATTCGAAATTTTGATAGATATCAAAAAGAGAGTCAGACATACCATTGAGAATATGACCACGACATATGTAATCATCATTTTCCCACTTTGACCTTCTTCTTGTTGCCTCCAAAGGTTCATCTTCAACAGATTCTGGTAAGACTGGCATGGGTGTACTCAGAACATACACCACTTTCAGAGTGGTAAGGAGAAACTTCATCTTCTTCTGCCATCTACAAAAATCTTGCCCTTCAAACTTGTTCAGTTTTTCAAACTTACTTGTCATTTCCTTCACAGAATCACCACTTGCCATGATCACAGAAATGCTTTAATCTTTGTAACAAAATCGGGATAAAATAGCCTTGGAAATTCTGAGAATTGTGGTTTCACTTTCAGATTAAAGTATTTGGGTGGCACTCCCAATCTTTAATCGGATAAGACTCAGAGAGAGACAAGAACAAAGAATGTTTGATGATATTTCGTATGTACCACAAAATGAGACCAAAAACCAACTTTTAGATCCTTGTCTGAAAACTGTCATATGACAGTTTTAAACTGTCATAAAACTATAAAAACTGTCGTAAAACGGATATATGGATAAGGGTCAAACCAATGGTCAATTATCTGAAAAATCATTTTTCTGATGCATTTTTAATATAACAACATACCCTATATGGATAAGGGTCAAACCAATGGTCAATTATGTTTTAGATTGTGTTTAAAATCCTTCCAGGAAGGGGGCAGTTTGTCAATGATCACAGCCACAGAAATGGCTTCATCCATTTTCAGATTGTGTTGAGCAAACTGTCCCAAAATCCTTAACATTTCATGGAATTGTTCCATAACAGGCCTGGAGTCAATCATCTTGTAACCCATAAAGTTACTAACAAGAAACTTCTTACTAGAAACATCTCCAGCCATGTACTTGGATTCAAGAGAATCCCATAGTTCTTTTGCAGATTCGAAATTTTGATAGATATCAAAAAGAGAGTCAGACATACCATTGAGAATATGACCACGACATATGTAATCATCATTTTCCCACTTTGACCTTCTTCTTGTTGCCTCCAAAGGTTCATCTTCAACAGATTCTGGTAAGACTGGCATGGGTGTACTCAGAACATACACCACTTTCAGAGTGGTAAGGAGAAACTTCATCTTCTTCTGCCATCTACAAAAATCTTGCCCTTCAAACTTGTTCAGTTTTTCAAACTTACTTGTCATTTCCTTCACAGAATCACCACTTGCCATGATCACAGAAATGCTTTAATCTTTGTAACAAAATCGGGATAAAATAGCCTTGGAAATTCTGAGAATTGTGGTTTCACTTTCAGATTAAAGTATTTGGGTGGCACTCCCAATCTTTAATCGGATAAGACTCAGAGAGAGACAAGAACAAAGAATGTTTGATGATATTTCGTATGTACCACAAAATGAGACCAAAAACCAACTTTTAGATCCTTGTCTGAAAACTGTCATATGACAGTTTTAAACTGTCATAAAACTATAAAAACTGTCGTAAAACGGATATATGGATAAGGGTCAAACCAATGGTCAATTATCTGAAAAATCATTTTTCTGATGCATTTTTAATATAACAACATACCCTATATGGATAAGGGTCAAACCAATGGTCAATTATGTTTTAGATTGTGTTTAAAATCCTTCCAGGAAGGGGGCAGTTTGTCAATGATCACAGCCACAGAAATGGCTTCATCCATTTTCAGATTGTGTTGAGCAAACTGTCCCAAAATCCTTAACATTTCATGGAATTGTTCCATAACAGGCCTGGAGTCAATCATCTTGTAACCCATAAAGTTACTAACAAGAAACTTCTTACTAGAAACATCTCCAGCCATGTACTTGGATTCAAGAGAATCCCATAGTTCTTTTGCAGATTCGAAATTTTGATAGATATCAAAAAGAGAGTCAGACATACCATTGAGAATATGACCACGACATATGTAATCATCATTTTCCCACTTTGACCTTCTTCTTGTTGCCTCCAAAGGTTCATCTTCAACAGATTCTGGTAAGACTGGCATGGGTGTACTCAGAACATACACCACTTTCAGAGTGGTAAGGAGAAACTTCATCTTCTTCTGCCATCTACAAAAATCTTGCCCTTCAAACTTGTTCAGTTTTTCAAACTTACTTGTCATTTCCTTCACAGAATCACCACTTGCCATGATCACAGAAATGCTTTAATCTTTGTAACAAAATCGGGATAAAATAGCCTTGGAAATTCTGAGAATTGTGGTTTCACTTTCAGATTAAAGTATTTGGGTGGCACTCCCAATCTTTAATCGGATAAGACTTAGAGAGAGACAAGAACAAAGAATGTTTGATGATATTTCGTATGTACCACAAAATGAGACCAAAAACCAACTTTTAGATCCTTGTCTGAAAACTGTCATATGACAGTTTTAAACTGTCATAAAACTATAAAAACTGTCGTAAAACGGATATATGGATAAGGGTCAAACCAATGGTCAATTATCTGAAAAATCATTTTTCTGATGCATTTTTAATATAACAACATACCCTATATGGATAAGGGTCAAACCAATGGTCAATTATGTTTTAGATTGTGTTTAAAATCCTTCCAGGAAGGGGGCAGTTTGTCAATGATCACAGCCACAGAAATGGCTTCATCCATTTTCAGATTGTGTTGAGCAAACTGTCCCAAAATCCTTAACATTTCATGGAATTGTTCCATAACAGGCCTGGAGTCAATCATCTTGTAACCCATAAAGTTACTAACAAGAAACTTCTTACTAGAAACATCTCCAGCCATGTACTTGGATTCAAGAGAATCCCATAGTTCTTTTGCAGATTCGAAATTTTGATAGATATCAAAAAGAGAGTCAGACATACCATTGAGAATATGACCACGACATATGTAATCATCATTTTCCCACTTTGACCTTCTTCTTGTTGCCTCCAAAGGTTCATCTTCAACAGATTCTGGTAAGACTGGCATGGGTGTACTCAGAACATACACCACTTTCAGAGTGGTAAGGAGAAACTTCATCTTCTTCTGCCATCTACAAAAATCTTGCCCTTCAAACTTGTTCAGTTTTTCAAACTTACTTGTCATTTCCTTCACAGAATCACCACTTGCCATGATCACAGAAATGCTTTAATCTTTGTAACAAAATCGGGATAAAATAGCCTTGGAAATTCTGAGAATTGTGGTTTCACTTTCAGATTAAAGTATTTGGGTGGCACTCCCAATCTTTAATCGGATAAGACTCAGAGAGAGACAAGAACAAAGAATGTTTGATGATATTTCGTATGTACCACAAAATGAGACCAAAAACCAACTTTTAGATCCTTGTCTGAAAACTGTCATATGACAGTTTTAAACTGTCATAAAACTATAAAAACTGTCGTAAAACGGATATATGGATAAGGGTCAAACCAATGGTCAATTATCTGAAAAATCATTTTTCTGATGCATTTTTAATATAACAACATACCCTATATGGATAAGGGTCAAACCAATGGTCAATTATGTTTTAGATTGTGTTTAAAATCCTTCCAGGAAGGGGGCAGTTTGTCAATGATCACAGCCACAGAAATGGCTTCATCCATTTTCAGATTGTGTTGAGCAAACTGTCCCAAAATCCTTAACATTTCATGGAATTGTTCCATAACAGGCCTGGAGTCAATCATCTTGTAACCCATAAAGTTACTAACAAGAAACTTCTTACTAGAAACATCTCCAGCCATGTACTTGGATTCAAGAGAATCCCATAGTTCTTTTGCAGATTCGAAATTTTGATAGATATCAAAAAGAGAGTCAGACATACCATTGAGAATATGACCACGACATATGTAATCATCATTTTCCCACTTTGACCTTCTTCTTGTTGCCTCCAAAGGTTCATCTTCAACAGATTCTGGTAAGACTGGCATGGGTGTACTCAGAACATACACCATTTTCAGAGTGGTAAGGAGAAACTTCATCTTCTTCTGCCATCTACAAAAATCTTGCCCTTCAAACTTGTTCAGTTTTTCAAACTTACTTGTCATTTCCTTCACAGAATCACCACTTGCCATGATCACAGAAATGCTTTAATCTTTGTAACAAAATCGGGATAAAATAGCCTTGGAAATTCTGAGAATTGTGGTTTCACTTTCAGATTAAAGTATTTGGGTGGCACTCCCAATCTTTAATCGGATAAGACTCAGAGAGAGACAAGAACAAAGAATGTTTGATGATATTTCGTATGTACCACAAAATGAGACCAAAAACCAACTTTTAGATCCTTGTCTGAAAACTGTCATATGACAGTTTTAAACTGTCATAAAACTATAAAAACTGTCGTAAAACGGATATATGGATAAGGGTCAAACCAATGGTCAATTATCTGAAAAATCATTTTTCTGATGCATTTTTAATATAACAACATACCCTATATGGATAAGGGTCAAACCAATGGTCAATTATGTTTTAGATTGTGTTTAAAATCCTTCCAGGAAGGGGGCAGTTTGTCAATGATCACAGCCACAGAAATGGCTTCATCCATTTTCAGATTGTGTTGAGCAAACTGTCCCAAAATCCTTAACATTTCATGGAATTGTTCCATAACAGGCCTGGAGTCAATCATCTTGTAACCCATAAAGTTACTAACAAGAAACTTCTTACTAGAAACATCTCCAGCCATGTACTTGGATTCAAGAGAATCCCATAGTTCTTTTGCAGATTCGAAATTTTGATAGATATCAAAAAGAGAGTCAGACATACCATTGAGAATATGACCACGACATATGTAATCATCATTTTCCCACTTTGACCTTCTTCTTGTTGCCTCCAAAGGTTCATCTTCAACAGATTCTGGTAAGACTGGCATGGGTGTACTCAGAACATACACCATTTTCAGAGTGGTAAGGAGAAACTTCATCTTCTTCTGCCATCTACAAAAATCTTGCCCTTCAAACTTGTTCAGTTTTTCAAACTTACTTGTCATTTCCTTCACAGAATCACCACTTGCCATGATCACAGAAATGCTTTAATCTTTGTAACAAAATCGGGATAAAATAGCCTTGGAAATTCTGAGAATTGTGGTTTCACTTTCAGATTAAAGTATTTGGGTGGCACTCCCAATCTTTAATCGGATAAGACTCAGAGAGAGACAAGAACAAAGAATGTTTGATGATATTTCGTATGTACCACAAAATGAGACCAAAAACCAACTTTTAGATCCTTGTCTGAAAACTGTCATATGACAGTTTTAAACTGTCATAAAACTATAAAAACTGTCATAAAACGGATATATGGATAAGGGTCACACCAATGGTCAATTATCTAAAAAATCAATTTTCTGATGCATTTTTAATATAACAACTTACCCTATATGGATAAGGGTCAAACCAATGGTCAATTATGTTTTAGATTGTGTTTAAAATCCTTCCAGGAAGGGGGCAGTTTGTCAATGATCACAGCCATAGAAATGGCTTCATCCATTTTCAGATTATGTTGAGCAAACTGTCCCAAAATCCTTAACATTTCATGGAATTGTTCCATAACAGGCCTGGAGTCAATCATCTTGTAACCCATAAAGTTACTAACAAGAAACTTCTTACTAGAAACATCTCCAGCCATGTACTTGGATTCAAGAGAATCCCATAGTTCTTTTGCAGATTCGAAATTTTGATAGATATCAAAAACAGGGTCAGACATACCATTGAGAATATGACCACGACATATGTAATCATCATTTTCCCACTTTGATCTTCTTCTTGTTGCCTCCAAAGGTTCATCTTCAACAAATTCTGGTAAGACTGGCATGGGTGTACTCAGAACATACACCACTTTCAGAGTGGTAAGGAGAAACTTCATCTTCTTCTGCCATCTACAAAAATCTTGCCCTTCAAACTTGTTCAGTTTTTCAAACTTACTTGTCATTTCCTTCACAGAATCACCACTTGCCATGATCACAGAAATGCTTTAATCTTTGTAAGAAAATCGGGATAAAATAGCCTTGGAAATTCTGAGAATTGTGGTTTCACTTTCAGATTAAAGTATTTGGGTGGCACTCCCAATCTTTAATCGGATAAGACTCAGAGAGAGACAAGAACAAAGAATGTTTGATGATATTTCGTATGTACCACAAAATGAGACCAAAAACCAACTTTTAGATCCTTGTCTGAAAACTGTCATATGACAGTTTTAAACTGTCATAAAACTATAAAAACTGTCATAAAACGGATATATGGATAAGGGTCACACCAATGGTCAATTATCTGAAAAATCAATTTTCTGATGCATTTTTAATATAACAACTTACCCTATATGGATAAGGGTCAAACCAATGGTCAATTATGTTTTAGATTGTGTTTAAAATCCTTCCAGGAAGGGGGCAGTTTGTCAATGATCACAGCCATAGAAATGGCTTCATCCATTTTCAGATTGTGTTGAGCAAACTGTCCCAAAATCCTTAACATTTCATGGAATTGTTCCATAACAGGCCTGGAGTCAATCATCTTGTAACCCATAAACTTACTAACAAGAAACTTCTTACTAGAAGCATCTCCAGCCATGTACTTGGATTCAAGAGAATCCCATAGTTCTTTTGCAGATTCGAAATTTTGATAGATATCAAAAAGAGAGTCAGACATACCATTGAGAATATGACCACGACATATGTAATCATCATTTTCCCACTTTGACCTTCTTCTTGTTGCCTCCAAAGGTTCATCTTCAACAGATTCTGGTAAGACTGGCATGGGTGTACTCAGAACATACACCACTTTCAGAGTGGTAAGGAGAAACTTCATCTTCTTCTGCCATCTACAAAAATCTTGCCCTTCAAACTTGTTCAGTTTTTCAAACTTACTTGTCATTTCCTTCACAGAATCACCATTTGCCATGATCACAGAAATGATTTAATCTTTGTAACAAAATCGGGATAAAATAGCCTTGGAAATTCTGAGAATTGTGGTTTCACTTTCAGATTAAAGTATTTGGGTGGCACTCCCAATCTTTAATCGGATAAGACTCAGAGAGAGACAAGAACAAAGAATGTTTGATGATATTTCGTATGTACCAGAAAATGAGACCAAAAACCAACTTTTAGATCCTTGTCTGAAAATTGTCATATGACAGTTTTAAACTGTCATAAAACTATAAAAACTGTCGTAAAACGGATATATGGATAAGGGTCAAACCAATGGTCAATTATCTGAAAAATCATTTTTCTGATGCATTTTTAATATAACAACATACCCTATATGGATAAGGGTCAAACCAATGGTCAATTATGTTTTAGATTGTGTTTAAAATCCTTCCAGGAAGGGGGCAGTTTGTCAATGATCACAGCCACAGAAATGGCTTCATCCATTTTCAGATTGTGTTGAGCAAACTGTCCCAAAATCCTTAACATTTCATGGAATTGTTCCATAACAGGCCTGGAGTCAATCATCTTGTAACCCATAAAGTTACTAACAAGAAACTTCTTACTAGAAACATCTCCAGCCAGGTACTTGGATTCAAGAGAATCCCATAGTTCTTTTGCAGATTCGAAATTTTGATAGATATCAAAAAGAGAGTCAGACACACCATTGAGAATATGACCACGACATATGTAATCATCATTTTCCCACTTTGACCTTCTTCTTGTTGCCTCCAAAGGTTCATCTTCAACAGATTCTGGTAAGACTGGCATGGGTGTACTCAGAACATACACCACTTTCAGAGTGGTAAGGAGAAACTTCATCTTCTTCTGCCATCTACAAAAATCTTGCCCTTCAAACTTGTTCAGTTTTTCAAACTTACTTGTCATTTCCTTCACAGAATCACCACTTGCCATGATCACAGAAATGCTTTAATCTTTGTAACAAAATCGGGATAAAATAGCCTTGGAAATTCTGAGAATTGTGGTTTCACTTTCAGATTAAAGTATTTGGGTGGCACTCCCAATCTTTAATCGGATAAGACTCAGAGAGAGACAAGAACAAAGAATGTTTGATGATATTTCGTATGTACCACAAAATGAGACCAAAAACCAACTTTTAGATCCTTGTCTGAAAACTGTCATATGACAGTTTTAAACTGTCATAAAACTATAAAAACTGTCATAAAACGGATATATGGATAAGGGTCACACCAATGGTCAATTATCTGAAAAATCAATTTTCTGATGCATTTTTAATATAACAACTTACACTATATGGATAAGGGTCAAACCAATGGTCAATTATGTTTTAGATTGTGTTTAAAATCCTTCCAGGAAGGGGGCAGTTTGTCAATGATCACAGCCATAGAAATGGCTTCATCCATTTTCAGATTGTGTTGAGCAAACTGTCCCAAAATCCTTAACATTTCATGGAATTGTTCCATAACAGGCCTGGAGTCAATCATCTTGTAACCCATAAAGTTACTAACAAGAAACTTCTTACTAGAAACATCTCCAGCCATGTACTTGGATTCAAGAGAATCCCATAGTTCTTTTGCAGATTCGAAATTTTGATAGATATCAAAAAGAGGGTCAGACATACCATTGAGAATATGACCACGACATATGTAATCATCATTTTCCCACTTTGATCTTCTTCTTGTTGCCTCCAAAGGTTCATCTTCAACAAATTCTGGTAAGACTGGCATGGGTGTACTCAGAACATACACCACTTTCAGAGTGGTAAGGAGAAACTTCATCTTCTTCTGCCATCTACAAAAATCTTGCCCTTCAAACTTGTTCAGTTTTTCAAACTTACTTGTCATTTCCTTCACAGAATCACCACTTGCCATGATCACAGAAATGCTTTAATCTTTGTAACAAAATCGGGATAAAATAGCCTTGGAAATTCTGAGAATTGTGGTTTCACTTTCAGATTAAAGTATTTGGGTGGCACTCCCAATCTTTAATCGGATAAGACTCAGAGAGAGACAAGAACAAAGAATGTTTGATGATATTTCGTATGTACCACAAAATGAGACCAAAAACCAACTTTTAGATCCTTGTCTGAAAACTATCATATGACAGTTTTAAACTGTCATAAAACTATAAAAACTGTCATAAAACGGATATATGGATAAGGGTCACACCAATGGTCAATTATCTGAAAAATCAATTTTCTGATGCATTTTTAATATAACAACTTATCCTATATGGATAAGGGTCAAACCAATGGTCAATTATGTTTTAGATTGTGTTTAAAATCCTTCCAGGAAGGGGGCAGTTTGTCAATGATCACAGCCATAGAAATGGCTTCATCCATTTTCAGATTGTGTTGAGCAAACTGTCCCAAAATCCTTAACATTTCATGGAATTGTTCCATAACAGGCCTGGAGTCAATCATCTTGTAACCCATAAAGTTACTAACAAGAAACTTCTTACTAGAAACATCTCCAGCCATGTACTTGGATTCAAGAGAATCCCATAGTTCTTTTGCAGATTCGAAATTTTGATAGATATCAAAAAGAGAGTCAGACATACCATTGAGAATATGACCACGACATATGTAATCATCATTTTCCCACTTTGATCTTCTTCTTGTTGCCTCCAAAGGTTCATCTTCAACAGATTCTGGTAAGACTGGCATGGGTGTACTCAGAACATACACCACTTTCAGAGTGGTAAGGAGAAACTTCATCTTCTTCTGCCATCTACAAAAATCTTGCCCTTCAAACTTGTTCAGTTTTTCAAACTTACTTGTCATTTCCTTCACAGAATCACCACTTGCCATGATCACAGAAATGCTTTAATCTTTGTAAGAAAATCGGGATAAAATAGCCTTGGAAATTCTGAGAATTGTGGTTTCACTTTCAGATTAAAGTATTTGGGTGGCACTCCCAATCTTTAATCGGATAAGACTCAGAGAGAGACAAGAACAAAGAATGTTTGATGATATTTCGTATGTACCACAAAATGAGACCAAAAACCAACTTTTAGATCCTTGTCTGAAAACTGTCATATGACAGTTTTAAACTGTCATAAAACTATAAAAACTGTCATAAAACGGATATATGGATAAGGGTCACACCAATGGTCAATTATCTGAAAAATCAATTTTCTGATGCATTTTTAATATAACAACTTACCCTATATGGATAAGGGTCAAACCAATGGTCAATTATGTTTTAGATTGTGTTTAAAATCCTTCCAGGAAGGGGGCAGTTTGTCAATGATCACAGCCATAGAAATGGCTTCATCCATTTTCAGATTGTGTTGAGCAAACTGTCCCAAAATCCTTAACATTTCATGGAATTGTTCCATAACAGGCCTGGAGTCAATCATCTTGTAACCCATAAAGTTACTAACAAGAAACTTCTTACTAGAAGCATCTCCAGCCATGTACTTGGATTCAAGAGAATCCCATAGTTCTTTTGCAGATTCGAAATTTTGATAGATATCAAAAAGAGAGTCAGACATACCATTGAGAATATGACCACGACATATGTAATCATCATTTTCCCACTTTGACCTTCTTCTTGTTGCCTCCAAAGGTTCATCTTCAACAGATTCTTGTAAGACTGGCATGGGTGTACTCAGAACATACACCACTTTCAGAGTGGTAAGGAGAAACTTCATCTTCTTCTGCCATCTACAAAAATCTTGCCCTTCAAACTTGTTCAGTTTTTCAAACTTACTTGTCATTTCCTTCACAGAATCACCACTTGCCATGATCACAGAAATGCTTTAATCTTTGTAACAAAATCGGGATAAAATAGCCTTGGAAATTCTGAGAATTGTGGTTTCACTTTTAGATTAAAGTATTTGGGTGGCACTCCCAATCTTTAATCGGATAAGACTCAGAGAGAGACAAGAACAAAGAATGTTTGATGATATTTCGTATGTACCAGAAAATGAGACCAAAAACCAACTTTTAGATCCTTGTCTGAAAACTGTCATAAAACTATAAAAACTGTCGTAAAACGGATATATGGATAAGGGTCAAACCAATGGTCAATTATCTGAAAAATCATTTTTCTGATGCATTTTTAATATAACAACATACCCTATATGGATAAGGGTCAAACCAATGGTCAATTATGTTTTAGATTGTGTTTAAAATCCTTCCAGGAAGGGGGCAGTTTGTCAATGATCACAGCCACAGAAATGGCTTCATCCATTTTCAGATTGTGTTGAGCAAACTGTCCCAAAATCCTTAACATTTCATGGTATTGTTCCATAACAGGCCTGGAGTCAATCATCTTGTAACCCATAAAGTTACTAACAAGAAACTTCTTACTAGAAACATCTCCAGCCATGTACTTGGATTCAAGAGAATCCCATAGTTCTTTTGCAGATTCGAAATTTTGATAGATATCAAAAAGAGAGTCAGACATACCATTGAGAATATGACCACGACATATGTAATCATCATTTTCCCACTTTGATCTTCTTCTTGTTGCCTCCAAAGGTTCATCTTCAACAGATTCTGGTAAGACTGGCATGGGTGTACTCAGAACATACACCACTTTCAGAGTGGTAAGGAGAAACTTCATCTTCTTCTGCCATCTACAAAAATCTTGCCCTTCAAACTTGTTCAGTTTTTCAAACTTACTTGTCATTTCCTTCACAGAATCACCACTTGCCATGATCACAGAAATGCTTTAATCTTTGTAAGAAAATCGGGATAAAATAGCCTTGGAAATTCTGAGAATTGTGGTTTCACTTTCAGATTAAAGTATTTGGGTGGCACTCCCAATCTTTAATCGGATAAGACTCAGAGAGAGATAAGAACAAAGAATGTTTGATGATATTTCGTATGTACCACAAAATGAGACCAAAAACCAACTTTTAGATCCTTGTCTGAAAACTGTCATATGACAGTTTTAAACTGTCATAAAACTATAAAAACTGTCATAAAACGGATATATGGATAAGGGTCACACCAATGGTCAATTATCTGAAAAATCAATTTTCTGATGCATTTTTAATATAACAACTTACCCTATATGGATAAGGGTCAAACCAATGGTCAATTATGTTTTAGATTGTGTTTAAAATCCTTCCAGGAAGGGGGCAGTTTGTCAATGATCACAGCCATAGAAATGGCTTCATCCATTTTCAGATTGTGTTGAGCAAACTGTCCCAAAATCCTTAACATTTCATGGAATTGTTCCATAACAGGCCTGGAGTCAATCATCTTGTAACCCATAAAGTTACTAACAAGAAACTTCTTACTAGAAGCATCTCCAGCCATGTACTTGGATTCAAGAGAATCCCATAGTTCTTTTGCAGATTCGAAATTTTGATAGATATCAAAAAGAGAGTCAGACATACCATTGAGAATATGACCACGACAAATGTAATCATTATTTTCCCACTTTGACCTTCTTCTTGTTGCCTCCAAAGGTTCATCTTCAACAGATTCTGGTAAGACTGGCATGGGTGTACTCAGAACATACACCACTTTCAGAGTGGTAAGGAGAAACTTCATCTTCTTCTGCCATCTACAAAAATCTTGCCCTTCAAACTTGTTCAGTTTTTCAAACTTACTTGTCATTTCCTTCACAGAATCACCACTTGCCATGATCACAGAAATGCTTTAATCTTTGTAAGAAAATCGGGATAAAATAGCCTTGGAAATTCTGAGAATTGTGGTTTCACTTTCAGATTAAAGTATTTGGGTGGCACTCCCAATCTTTAATCGGATAAGACTCAGAGAGAGATAAGAACAAAGAATGTTTGATGATATTTCGTATGTACCACAAAATGAGACCAAAAACCAACTTTTAGATCCTTGTCTGAAAACTGTCATATGACAGTTTTAAACTGTCATAAAACTATAAAAACTGTCATAAAACGGATATATGGATAAGGGTCACACCAATGGTCAATTATCTGAAAAATCAATTTTCTGATGCATTTTTAATATAACAACTTACCCTATATGGATAAGGGTCAAACCAATGGTCAATTATGTTTTAGATTGTGTTTAAAATCCTTCCAGGAAGGGGGCAGTTTGTCAATGATCACAGCCATAGAAATGGCTTCATCCATTTTCAGATTGTGTTGAGCAAACTGTCCCAAAATCCTTAACATTTCATGGAATTGTTCCATAACAGGCCTGGAGTCAATCATCTTGTAACCCATAAAGTTACTAACAAGAAACTTCTTACTAGAAGCATCTCCAGCCATGTACTTGGATTCAAGAGAATCCCATAGTTCTTTTGCAGATTCGAAATTTTGATAGATATCAAAAAGAGAGTCAGACATACCATTGAGAATATGACCACGACAAATGTAATCATTATTTTCCCACTTTGACCTTCTTCTTGTTGCCTCCAAAGGTTCATCTTCAACAGATTCTGGTAAGACTGGCATGGGTGTACTCAGAACATACACCACTTTCAGAGTGGTAAGGAGAAACTTCATCTTCTTCTGCCATCTACAAAAATCTTGCCCTTCAAACTTGTTCAGTTTTTCAAACTTACTTGTCATTTCCTTCACATAATCACCACTTGCCATGATCACAGAAATGCTTTAATCTTTGTAAGAAAATCGGGATAAAATAGCCTTGGAAATTCTGAGAATTGTGGTTTCACTTTCAGATTAAAGTATTTGGGTGGCACTCCCAATCTTTAATCGGATAAGACTCAGAGAGAGACAAGAACAAAGAATGTTTGATGATATTTCGTATGTACCAGAAAATGAGACCAAAAACCAACTTTTAGATCCTTGTCTGAAAACTGTCATATGACAGTTTTAAACTGTCATAAAACTATAAAAACTGTCATAAAACGGATATATGGATAAGGGTCACACCAATGGTTAATTATCTGAAAAATCAATTTTCTGATGCATTTTTAATATACCAACTTACCCTATATGGATAAGGGTCAAACCAATGGTCAATTATGTTTTAGATTGTGTTTAAAATCCTTCCAGGAAGGGGGCAGTTTGTCAATGATCATAGCCAGAGAAATGGCTTCATGCATTTTCAGATTGTGTTGAGCAAACTGTCCCAAAATCCTTAACATTTCGTGGAATTGTTCCATAACAGGCCTGGAGTCAATCATCTTGTAACCCATAAAGTTACTAACAAGAAACTTCTTACTAGAAGCATCTCCAGCCATGTACTTGGATTTAAGAGAATCCCATAGTTCTTTTGCAGATTCGAAATTTTGATAGATATCAAAAAGAGAGTCAGACATACCATTGAGAATATGACCACGACATATGTAATCATCATTTTCCCACTTTGATCTTCTTCTTGTTGCCTCCAAAGGTTCATCTTCAACAGATTCTGGTAAGACTGGCATGGCTGTACTCAGAACATACACCACTTTCAGAGTGGTAAGGAGAAACTTCATCTTCTTCTGCCATCTACAAAAATCTTGCCCTTCAAACTTGTTCAGTTTTTCAAACTTACTTGTCATTTCCTTCACAGAATCACCACTTGCCATGATCACAGAAATGCTTTAATCTTTGTAAGAAAATCGGGATAAAATAGCCTTGGAAATTCTGAGAATTGTGGTTTCACTTTCAGATTAAAGTATTTGGGTGGCACTCCCAATCTTTAATCGGATAAGACTCAGAGAGAGATAAGAACAAAGAATGTTTGATGATATTTCGTATGTACCACAAAATGAGACCAAAAACCAACTTTTAGATCCTTGTCTGAAAACTGTCATATGACAGTTTTGAACTGTCATAAAACTATAAAAACTGTCATAAAACGGATATATGGATATGGGTCAAACCAATGGTCAATTATCTGAAAAATCAATTTTCTGATGCATTTTTAATATAGCAACGTACCCTATATGGATAAGGGTCAAACCAATGGTCAGTTATGTTTTAGATTGTGTTTAAAATCCTTCCAGGAAGGGGGCAGTTTGTCAATGATCACAGCCACAGAAATGGCTCCATCCATTTTCAGATTGTTTTGAGCAAACTGTCCCAAAATCCTTAACATTTCATGGAATTGTTCCATAACAGGTCCGGATTCAATCATCTTGTAACCCATAAAGTTACTAACAAGAAACTTCTTACTAGAAGCATGGGTGTACTCAGAACATACACCACTTTCAGAGTGGTAAGGAGAAACTTCATCTTCTTCTGCCATCTACGAAAATCTTGCCCTTCAAACTTGTTCAGTTTTTCAAACTTACTTGTCATTTCCTTCACAGAATCACCACTTGCCATGATCACAGAAATGCTTTAATCTTTGTAAGAAAATCGGGATAAAATAACCTTGGAAATTCTGAGAATTGTGGTTTCACTTTCAGATTAAAGTATTTGGGTGTCACTCCCAATCTTTAATCGGATAAGACTCAGAGAGAGACAAGAACAAAGAATGTTTGATGATATTTCGTATGTACCAGAAAATGAGACCAAAAACCAACTTTTAGATCCTTGTCTGAAAACTGTCATATGAAAGTTTTAAACTATCATAAAACTATAAAAACTGTCATAAAATGGATATATGGATAAGGGTCAAACCAATGGTCAATTATCTGAAAAATCAATTTTCTGATGCATTTTTAATATAACCACATACCCTATATGGATAAGGGTCAAACCAATGGTCAATTATGTTTTAGATTGTGTTTAAAATCCTTCCAGGAAGGGGGCAGTTTGTCAATGATCACAGCCACAGAAATGGCTTCATCCATTTTCATATTGTGTTGAGCAAACTGTCCCAAAATCCTTAACATTTCATGGAATTGTTCCATAACAGGCCTGGAGTCAATCATCTTGTAACCCATAAAGTTACTAACAAGAAACTTCTTACTAGAAGCATCTCCAGCCATGTACTTGGATTTAAGAGAATCCCATAGTTCTTTTGCAGATTCGAAATTTTGATGGATATCAAAAAGAGAGTCAGACATACCATTGAGAATATGACCACGACATATGTAATCATCATTTTCCCACTTTGATCTTCTTCTTGTTGCCTCCAAAGGTTCATCTTCAACAGATTCTGGTAAGACTGGCATGGGTGTACTCAGAACATACACCACTTTCAGAGTGGTAAGGAGAAACTTCATCTTCTTCTGCCATCTACAAAAATCTTGCCCTTCAAACTTGTTCAGTTTTTCAAACTTACTTGTCATTTCCTTCACAGAATCACCACTTGCCATGATCACAGAAATGCTTTAATCTTTGTAAGAAAATCGGGATAAAATAGCCTTGGAAATTCTGAGAATTGTGGTTTCACTTTCAGATTAAAGTATTTGGGTGGCACTCCCTATCTTTAATCGGATAAGACTCAGAGAGAGACAAGAACAAAGAATGTTTGATGATATTTCGTATGTACCAGAAAATGAGACCAAAAACCAACTTTTAGATCCTTGTCTGAAAACTGTCATATGACAGTTTTAAACTGTCATATGACAGTTTTAAACTGTCATAAAACTATAAAAACTGTCATAAAACGGATATATGGATATGGGTCAAACCAATGGTCAATTATCTGAAAAATCAATTTTCTGATGCATTTTTAATATAGCAACGTACCCTATATGGATAAGGGTCAAACCAATGGTCAGTTATGTTTTAGATTGTGTTTAAAATCCTTCCAGGAAGGGGGCAGTTTGTCAATGATCACAGCCACAGAAATGGCTCCATCCATTTTCAGATTGTTTTGAGCAAACTGTCCCAAAATCCTTAACATTTCATGGAATTGTTCCATAACAGGTCCGGATTCAATCATCTTGTAACTCATAAAGTTACTAACAAGAAACTTCTTACTAGAAGCATGGGTGTACTCAGAACATACACCACTTTCAGAGTGGTAAGGAGAAACTTCATCTTCTTCTGCCATCTACGAAAATCTTGCCCTTCAAACTTGTTCAGTTTTTCAAACTTACTTGTCATTTCCTTCATAGAATCACCACTTGCCATGATCACAGAAATGCTTTAATCTTTGTAAGAAAATCGGGATAAAATAGCCTTCGAAATTCTGAGAATTGTGGTTTCACTTTCAGATTAAAGTATTTGGGTGGCACTCCCAATCTTTAATCGGATAAGACTCAGAGAGAGACAAGAACAAAGAATGTTTGCTGATATTTCGTATGTACCAGAAAATGAGACCAAAAACCAACTTTTAGATCCTTGTCTGAAAACTGTCATATGACAGTTTTAAAGTGTCATAAAACTATAAAAACTGTCATAAAACGGATATATGGATAAGGGTCAAACCAATGGTCAATTATCTGAAAAATCAATTTTCTGATGCATTTTTAATATAGCAACGTACCCTATATGGATAAGGGTCAAACCAATGGTCAATTGTGTTTTAGATTGTGTTTAAAATCCTTCCAGGAAGGGGGCAGTTTGTCAATGATCACAGCCACAGAAATGGCTTCATCCATTTTCAGATTGTTTTGAGCAAACTGTCCCAAAATCCTTAACATTTCATGGAATTGTTCCATAACAGGTCCGGATTCAATCATCTTGTAACCCATAAAGTTACTAACAAGAAACTTCTTACTAGAAGCATGGGTGTACTCAGAACATACACCACTTTCAGAGTGGTAAGGATAAACTTCATCTTCTTCTGCCATCTACGAAAATCTTGCCCTTCAAACTTGTTCAGTTTTTCAAACTTACTTGTCATTTCCTTCACAGAATCACCACTTGCCATGATCACAGAAATGCTTTAATCTTTATAAGAAAATCGGGATAAAATAGCCTTGGAAATTCTGAGAATTGTGGTTTCACTTTCAAATTAAAGTATTTGGGTGGCACTCCCAATCTTTAATCGGATAAGACTCAGAGATAGACAAGAACAAAGAATGTTTGATGATATTTCGTATGTACCAGAAAATGAGACCAAAAACCAACTTTTAGATCCTTGTCTGAAAACTGTCATATGAAGGTTTTAAACTGTCATAAAACTATAAAAATTGTCATAAAACGGATATATGGATAAGGGTCAAACCAATGGTCAATTATCTGAAAAATCAATTTTCTGATGCATTTTTAATATAACAACATACCCTATATGGATAAGGGTCAAACCAATGGTCACTTATGTTTTAGATTGTGTTTAAAATCCTTCCAGGAAGGGGACAGTTTGTCAATGATCACAGCCACAGAAATGGCTTCATCTATTTTCAGATTGTGTTGAGCAAACTGTCCCAAAATCCTTAACATTTCATGGAATTGTTCCATAACAGGCCTGGAGTCAATCATCTTGTAACCCATAAAGTTACTAACAAGAAACTTCTTACTAGAAGCATCTCCAGCCATGTACTTGGATTCAAGAGAATCCCATAGTTCTTTTGCAGATTCGAAATTTTGATAGATATCAAAAAGAGAGTCAGACATACCATTGAGAATATGACCACGACATATGTAATCATCATTTTCCCACTTTGATCTTCTTCTTGTTGCCTCCAAAGGTTCATCTTCAACAGATTCTGGTAAGACTGGCATGGGTGTACTCAGAACATACACCACTTTCAGAGTGGTAAGGAGAAACTTCATCTTCTTCTGCCATCTACAAAAATCTTGCCCTTCAAACTTGTTTAGTTTTTCAAACTTACTTGTCATTTCCTTCACAGAATCACCACTTGCCATGATCACAGAAATGCTTTAATCTTTGTAAGAAAATCGGGATAAAATACCCTTGGAAATTCTGAGAATTGTGGTTTCACTTTCAGATTAAAGTATTTGGGTGGCACTCCCAATCTTTAATCGGATAAGACTCAGAGAGAGACAAGAACAAAGAATGTTTGATGATATTTCGTATGTACCAGAAAATGAGACCAAAAACCAACTTTTAGATCCTTGTCTGAAAACTGTCATATGACAGTTTTAAAGTGTCATAAAACTATAAAAACTGTCATAAAACGGATATATGGATAAGGGTCAAACCAATGGTCAATTATCTGAAAAATCAATTTTCTGATGCATTTTTAATATAGCAACGTACCCTATATGGATAAGGGTCAAACCAATGGTCAATTGTGTTTTAGATTGTGTTTAAAATCCTTCCAGGAAGGGGGCAGTTTGTCAATGATCACAGCCACAGAAATGGCTTCATCCAATTTCAGATTGTTTTGAGCAAACTGTCCCAAAATCCTTAACATTTCATGGAATTGTTCCATAACAGGTCCGGATTCAATCATCTTGTAACCCATAAAGTTACTAACAAGAAACTTCTTACTAGAAGCATGGGTGTACTCAGAACATACACCACTTTCAGAGTGGTAAGGAGAAACTTCATCTTCTTCTGCCATCTACGAAAATCTTGCCCTTCAAACTTGTTCAGTTTTTCAAACTTACTTGTCATTTCCTTCACAGAATCACCACTTGCCATGATCACAGAAATGCTTTAATCTTTATAAGAAAATCGGGATAAAATAGCCTTGGAAATTCTGAGAATTGTGGTTTCACTTTCAAATTAAAGTATTTGGGTGGCACTCCCAATCTTTAATCGGATAAGACTCAGAGAGAGACAAGAACAAAGAATGTTTGATGATATTTCGTATGTACCAGAAAATGAGACCAAAAACCAACTTTTAGATCCTTGTCTGAAAACTGTCATATGAAAGTTTTAAACTGTCATAAAACTATAAAAATTGTCATAAAACGGATATATGGATAAGGGTCAAACCAATGGTAATTTATCTGAAAAATCAATTTTCTGATGCATTTTTAATATAACAACATACCCTATATGGATAAGGGTCAAACCAATGGTCACTTATGTTTTAGATTGTGTTTAAAATCCTTCCAGGAAGGGGGCAGTTTGTCAATGATCACAGCCACAGAAATGGCTTCATCTATTTTCAGATTGTGTTGAGCAAACTGTCCCAAAATCCTTAACATTTCATGGAATTGTTCCATAACAGGCCTGGAGTCAATCATCTTGTAACCCATAAAGTTACTAACAAGAAACTTCTTACTAGAAGGATCTTCAGCCATGTACTTGGATTCAAGAGAATCCCATAGTTCTTTTGCAGATTCGAAATTTTGATAGATATCAAAAAGAGAGTCAGACATACCATTGAGAATATGACCACGACATATGTAATCATCATTTTCCCACTTTGATCTTCTTCTTGTTGCCTCCAAAGGTTCATCTTCAACAGATTCTGGTAAGACTGGCATGGGTGTACTCAGAACATACACCACTTTCAGAGTGGTAAGGAGAAACTTCATCTTCTTCTGCCATCTACAAAAATCTTGCCCTTCAAACTTGTTTAGTTTTTCAAACTTACTTGTCATTTCCTTCACAGAATCACCACTTGCCATGATCACAGAAATGCTTTAATCTTTGTAAGAAAATCGGGATAAAATAGCCTTGGAAATTCTGAGAATTGTGGTCTCACTTTCAGATTAAAGTATTTGGGTGGCACTCCCAATCTTTAATCGGATAAGACTCAGAGAGAGACAAGAACAAAGAATGTTTGATGATATTTCGTATGTACCAGAAAATGAGACCAAAAACCAACTTTTAGATCCTTGTCTGAAAACTGTCATATGACAGTTTTAAACTGTCATAAAACTATAAAAACTGTCATAAAACGGATATATGGATAAGGGTCAAACCAATGGTCAATTATCTGAAAAATCAATTTTCTGATGCATTTTTAATATAGCAACGTACCCTATATGGATAAGGGTCAAACCAATGGTCAATTATGTTTTAGATTGTGTTTAAAATCCTTCCAGGAAGGGGGCAGTTTGTCAATGATCACAGCCACAGAAATGGCTTCATCCATTTTCAGATTGTTTTGACAAACTGTCCCAAAATCCTTAACATTTCATGGAATTGTTCCATAACAGGTCCGGATTCAATCATCTTGTAACCCATAAAGTTACTAACAAGAAACTTCTTACTAGAAGCATGGGTGTACTCAGAACATACACCACTTTCAGAGTGGTAAGGAGAAACTTCATCTTCTTCTGCCATCTACGAAAATCTTGCCCTTCAAACTTGTTCAGTTTTTCAAACTTACTTGTCATTTCCTTCACAGAATCACCACTTGCCATGATCACAGAAATGCTTTAATCTTTGTAAGAAAATCGGGATAAAATAGCCTTGGAAATTCTGAGAATTGTGGTTTCACTTTCAAATTAAAGTATTTGGGTGGCACTCCCAATCTTTAGTCGGATAAGACTCAGAGAGAGACAAGAACAAAGAATGTTTGATGATATTTCGTATGTACCAGAAAATGAGACCAAAAACCAACTTTTAGATCCTTGTCTGAAAACTGTCATATGAAAGTTTTAAACTGTCATAAAACTATAAAAATTGTCATAAAACGGATATATGGATAAGGGTCAAAGCAATGGTCAATTTTCTGAAAAATCAATTTTCTGATGCATTTTTAATATAACAACATACCCTATATGGATAAGGGTCAAACCAATGGTCAATTATGTTTTAGATTGTGTTTAAAATCCTTCCAGGAAGGGGGCAGTTTGTCAATGATCACAGCCACAGAAATGGCTTCATCCATTTTCAGATTGTGTTGAGCAAACTGTCCCAAAATCCTTAACATTTCATGGAATTGTTCCATAACAGGCCTGGAGTCAATCATCTTGTAACCCATAAAGTTACTAACAAGAAACTTCTTACTAGAAGCATCTCCAGCCATGTACTTGGATTCAAGAGAATCCCATAGTTCTTTTGCAGATTCGAAATTTTTATAGATATCAAAAAGAGAGTCAGACATACCATTGAGAATATGACCACGACATATGTAATCATCATTTTCCCACTTTGATCTTCTTCTTGTTGCCTCCAAAGGTTCATCTTCAACAGATTCTGGTAAGACTGGCATGGCTGTACTCAGAACATACACCACTTTCAGAGTGGTAAGGAGAAACTTCATCTTCTTCTGCCATCTACAAAAATCTTGCCCTTCAAACTTGTTTAGTTTTTCAAACTTACTTGTCAATATCTTCACAGAATCACCACTTGCCATGATCACAGAAATGCTTTAATCTTTGTAAGAAAATCGGGATAAAATACCCTTGGAAATTCTGAGAATTGTGGTTTCACTTTCAGATTAAAGTATTTGGGTGGCACTCCCAATCTTTAATCGGATAAGACTCAGAGAGAGACAAGAACAAAGAATGTTTGATGATATTTCGTATGTACCAGAAAATGAGACCAAAAACCAACTTTTAGATCCTTGTCTGAAAACTGTCATATGACAGTTTTAAACTGTCATAAAACTATAAAAACTGTCATAAAACGGATATATGGATAAGGGTCAAACCAATGGTCAATTATCTGAAAAATTAATTTTCTGATGCATTTTTAATATAGCAACGTACCCTATATGGATAAGGGTCAAACCAATGGTCAATTATGTTTTAGATTGTGTTTAAAATCCTTCCAGGAAGGGGGCAGTTTGTTAGTGATCACGGCCACAGAAATGGCTTCATCCATTTTCAGATTGTTTTGAGCAAACTGTCCCAAAATCCTTAACATTTCATGGAATTGTTCCATAACAGGTCCGGATTCAATCATCTTGTAACCCATAAAGTTACTAACAAGAAACTTCTTACTAGAAGCATGGGTGTACTCAGAACATACACCACTTTCAGAGTGGTAAGGAGAAACTTCATCTTCTTCTGCCATCTACGAAAATCTTGCCCTTCAAACTTGTTCAGTTTTTCAAACTTACTTGTCATTTCCTTCACAGAATCACCACTTGCCATGATCACAGAAATGCTTTAATCTTTGTAAGAAAATCGGGATAAAATAGCCTTGGAAATTCTGAGAATTGTGGTTTCACTTTCAAATTAAAGTAATTGGGTGGCACTCCCAATCTTTAATCGGATAAGACTCAGAGAGAGACAAGAACAAAGAATGTTTGATGATATTTCGTATGTACCAGAAAATGAGACCAAAAACCAACTTTTAGATCCTTGTCTGAAAACTGTCATATGAAAGTTTTAAGCTGTCATAAAACTATAAAAATTGTCATAAAACGGATATATGGATAAGGGTCAAAGCAATGGTCAATTTTCTGAAAAATCAATTTTCTGATGCATTTTTAATATAACAACATACCCTATATGGATAAGGGTCAAACCAATGGTCAATTATGTTTTAGATTGTGTTTAAAATCCTTCCAGGAAGGGGGCAGTTTGTTAATGATCACAGCCACAGAAATGGCTTGATCCATTTTCAGATTGTTTTGAGCAAACTGTCCCAAAATCCTTAACATTTAATGGAATTGTTCCATAACAGGCCCGGATTCAATCATCTTGTAACCCATAAAGTTACTAACAAGAAACTTCTTACTAGAAGCATCTTCAGCCATGTACTTGGATTCAAGAGAATCCCATAGTTCTTTTGCAGATTCGAAATTTTGATAGATATCAAAAAGAGAGTCAGACATACCATTGAGAATATGACCACGACATATGTAATCATCATTTTCCCACTTTGATCTTCTTCTTGTTGCCTCCAAAGGTTCATCTTCAACAGATTCTGGTAAGACTAGCAAGGGTGTACTCAGAACATACACCACTTTCAGAGTGGTAAGGAGAAACTTCATCTTCTTCTGCCATCTACAAAAATCTTGCCCTTCAAACTTGTTCAGTTTTTCAAACTTACTTGTCATTTCCTTCACAGAATCACCACTTGCCATGATCACAGAAATGCTTTAATCTTTGTAAGAAAATCGGGATAAAATAGCCTTGGAAATTCTGAGAATTGTGGTTTCACTTTCAGATTAAAGTATTTGGGTGGCACTCCCAATCTTTAATCGGATAAGACTCAGAGAGAGACAAGAACAAAGAATGTTTGATGATATTTCGTATGTACCAGAAAATGAGACCAAAAACCAACTTTTAGATCCTTGTCTGAAAACTGTCATATGACAGTTTTAAACTGTCATAAAACTATAAAAACTGTCATAAAACGGATATATGGATAAGGGTCAAACCAATGGTCAATTATCTGAAAAATCAATTTTCTGATGCATTTTTAATATAGCAACGTACCCTATATGGATAAGCGTCAAACCAATGGTCAATTATGTTTTAGATTGTGTTTAAAATCCTTCCAGGAAGGGGGCAGTTTGTCAATGATCACAGCCACAGAAATGGCTTCATCCATTTTCAGATTGTTTTCACAAACTATCCCAAAATCCTTAACATTTCATGGAATTGTTCCATAACAGGTCCGGATTCAATCATCTTGTAACCCATAAAGTTACTAACAAGAAACTTCTTACTAGAAGCATGGGTGTACTCAGAACATACACCACTTTCAGAGTGGTAAGGAGAAACTTCATCTTCTTCTGCCATCTACGAAAATCTTGCCCTTCAAACTTGTTCAGTTTTTCAAACTTACTTGTCATTTCCTTCACAGAATCACCACTTGCCATGATCACAGAAATGCTTTAATCTTTGTAAGAAAATCGGGATAAAATAGCCTTGGAAATTCTGAGAATTGTGGTTTCACTTTCAAATTAAAGTATTTGGGTGGTACTCCCAATCTTTAATCGGATAAGACTCAGAGAGAGACAATAACAAAGAATGTTTGATGATATTTCGTATGTACCAGAAAATGAGACCAAAAACCAACTTTGAGATCCTTGTCTGAAAACTGTCATATGAAAGTTTTAAACTGTCATAAAACTATAAAAATTGTCATAAAACGGATATATGGATAAGGGTCAAAGCAATGGTCAATTTTCTGAAAAATCAATTTTCTGATGCATTTTTAATATAACAACATACCCTATATGGATAAGGGTCAAACCAATGGTCAATTATGTTTTAGATTGTGTTTAAAATCCTTCCAGGAACGGGGCAGTTTGTCAATGATCACAGCCACAGAAATGGCTTCATCCATTTTCAGATTGTGTTGAGCAAACTGTCCCAAAATCCTTAACATTTCATGGAATTGTTCCATAACAGGCCTGGAGTCAATCATCTTGTAACCCATAAAGTTACTAACAAGAAACTTCTTACTAGAAGCATCTCCAGCCATGTACTTGGATTCAAGAGAATCCCATAGTTCTTTTGCAGATTCGAAATTTTTATAGATATCAAAAAGAGAGTCAGACATACCATTGAGAATATGACCACGACATATGTAATCATCATTTTCCCACTTTGATCTTCTTCTTGTTGCCTCCAAAGGTTCATCTTCAACAGATTCTGGTAAGACTGGCATGGGTGTACTTAGAACATACACCACTTTCAGAGTGGTAAGGAGAAACTTCATCTTCTTCTGCCATCTACAAAAATCTTGCCCTTCAAACTTGTTTAGTTTTTCAAACTTACTTGTCAATATCTTCACAGAATCACCACTTGCCATGATCACAGAAATGCTTTAATCTTTGTAAGAAAATCGGGATAAAATACCCTTGGAAATTCTGAGAATTGTGGTTTCACTTTCAGATTAAAGTATTTGGGTGGCACTCCCAATCTTTAATCGGATAAGACTCAGAGAGAGACAAGAACAAAGAATGTTTGATGATATTTCGTATGTACCAGAAAATGAGACCAAAAACCAACTTTTAGATCCTTGTCTGAAAACTGTCATATGACAGTTTTAAACTGTCATAAAACTATAAAAACTGTCATAAAACGGATATATGGATAAGGGTCAAACCAATGGTCAATTATCTGAAAAATTAATTTTCTGATGCATTTTTAATATAGCAACGTACCCTATATGGATAAGGGTCAAACCAATGGTCAATTATGTTTTAGATTGTGTTTAAAATCCTTCCAGGAAGGGGGCAGTTTGTTAGTGATCACGGCCACAGAAATGGCTTCATCCATTTTCAGATTGTTTTGAGCAAACTGTCCCAAAATCCTTAACATTTCATGGAATTGTTCCATAACAGGTCCGGATTCAATCATCTTGTAACCCATAAAGTTACTAACAAGAAACTTCTTACTAGAAGCATGGGTGTACTCAGAACATACACCACTTTCAGAGTGGTAAGGAGAAACTTCATCTTCTTCTGCCATCTACGAAAATCTTGCCCTTCAAACTTGTTCAGTTTTTCAAACTTACTTGTCATTTCCTTCACAGAATCACCACTTGCCATGATCACAGAAATGCTTTAATCTTTATAAGAAAATCGGGATAAAATAGCCTTGGAAATTCTGAGAATTGTGGTTTCACTTTCAAATTAAAGTATTTGGGTGGCACTCCCAATCTTTAATCGGATAAGACTAAGAGAGAGACAAGAACAAAGAATGTTTGATGATATTTCGTATGTACCAGAAAATGAGACCAAAAACCAACTTTTAGATCCTTGTCTGAAAACTGTCATATGAAAGTTTTAAACTGTCATAAAACTATAAAAATTGTCATAAAACGGATATATGGATAAGGGTCAAAGCAATGGTCAATTTTCTGAAAAATCAATTTTCTGATGCATTTTTAATATAACAACATACCCTATATGGATAAGGGTCAAACCAATGGTCAATTATGTTTTAGATTGTGTTTAAAATCCTTCCAGGAAGGGGGCAGTTTGTCAATGATCACAGCCACAGAAATGGCTTCATCCATTTTCAGATTGTGTTGAGCAAACTGTCCCAAAATCCTTAACATTTCATGGAATGGTTCCATAACAGGCCTGGAGTCAATCATCTTGTAACCCATAAAGTTACTAACAAGAAACTTCTTACTAGAAGCATCTCCAGCCATGTACTTGGATTCAAGAGAATCCCATAGTTCTTTTGCAGATTCGAAATTTTTATAGATATCAAAAAGAGAGTCAGACATACCATTGAGAATATGACCACGACATATGTAATCATCATTTTCCCACTTTGATCTTCTTCTTGTTGCCTCCAAAGGTTCATCTTCAACAGATTCTGGTAAGACTGGCATGGGTGTACTCAGAACATACACCACTTTCAGAGTGGTAAGGAGAAACTTCATCTTCTTCTGCCATCTACAAAAATCTTGCCCTTCAAACTTGTTTAGTTTTTCAAACTTACTTGTCAATATCTTCACAGAATCACCACTTGCCATGATCACAGAAATGCTTTAATCTTTGTAAGAAAATCGGGATAAAATAGCCTTGGAAATTCTGAGAATTGTGGTTTCACTTTCAGATTAAAGTATTTGGGTGGCACTCCCAATCTTTAATCGGATAAGACTCAGAGAGAGACAAGAACAAAGAATGTTTGATGATATTTCGTATGTACCAGAAAATGAGACCAAAAACCAACTTTTAGATCCTTGTCTGAAAACTGTCATATGACAGTTTTAAACTGTCATAAAACTATAAAAACTGTCATAAAACGGATATATGGATAAGGGTCAAACCAATGGTCAATTATCTGAAAAATTAATTTTCTGATGCATTTTTAATATAGCAACGTACCCTATATGGATAAGGGTCAAACCAATGGTCAATTATGTTTTAGATTGTGTTTAAAATCCTTCCAGGAAGGGGGCAGTTTGTTAGTGATCACGGCCACAGAAATGGCTTCATCCATTTTCAGATTGTTTTGAGCAAACTGTCCCAAAATCCTTAACATTTCATGGAATTGTTCCATAACAGGTCCGGATTCAATCATCTTGTAACCCATAAAGTTACTAACAAGAAACTTCTTACTAGAAGCATGGGTGTACTCAGAACATACACCACTTTCAGAGTGGTAAGGAGAAACTTCATCTTCTTCTGCCATCTACAAAAATCTTGCCCTTCAAACTTGTTCAGTTTTTCAAACTTACTTGTCATTTCCTTCACAGAATCACCACTTGCCATGATCACAGAAATGCTTTAATCTTTATAAGAAAATCGGGATAAAATAGCCTTGGAAATTCTGAGAATTGTGGTTTCACTTTCAAATTAAAGTATTTGGGTGGCACTCCCAATCTTTAATCGGATAAGACTCAGAGAGAGACAAGAACAAAGAATGTTTGATGATATTTCGTATGTACCAGAAAATGAGACCAAAAACCAACTTTTAGATCCTTGTCTGAAAACTGTCATATGAAAGTTTTAAACTGTCATAAAACTATAAAAATTGTCATAAAACGGATATATGGATAAGGGTCAAAGCAATGGTCAATTTTCTGAAAAATCAATTTTCTGATGCATTTTTAATATAACAACATACCCTATATGGATAAGGGTCAAACCAATGGTCAATTATGTTTTAGATTGTGTTTAAAATCCTTCCAGGAAGGGGGCAGTTTGTCAATGATCACAGCCACAGAAATGGCTTCATCCATTTTCAGATTGTGTTGAGCAAACTGTCCCAAAATCCTTAACATTTCATGGAATTGTTCCATAACAGGCCTGGAGTCAATCATCTTGTAACCCATAAAGTTACTAACAAGAAACTTCTTACTAGAAGCATCTCCAGCCATGTACTTGGATTCAAGAGAATCCCATAGTTCTTTTGCAGATTCGAAATTTTTATAGATATCAAAAAGAGAGTCAGACATACCATTGAGAATATGACCACGACATATGTAATCATCATTTTCCCACTTTGATCTTCTTCTTGTTGCCTCCAAAGGTTCATCTTCAACAGATTCTGGTAAGACTGGCATGGGTGTACTCAGAACATACACCACTTTCAGAGTGGTAAAGAGAAACTTCATCTTCTTCTGCCATCTACAAAAATCTTGCCCTTCAAACTTGTTTAGTTTTTCAAACTTACTTGTCAATATCTTCACAGAATCACCACTTGCCATGATCATAGAAATGCTTTAATCTTTGTAAGAAAATCGGGATAAAATACCCTTGGAAATTCTGAGAATTGTGGTTTCACTTTCAGATTAAAGTATTTGGGTGGCACTCCCAATCTTTAATCGGATAAGACTCAGAGAGAGACAAGAACAAAGAATGTTTGATGATATTTCGTATGTACCAGAAAATGAGACCAAAAACCAACTTTTAGATCCTTGTCTAAAAACTGTCATATGACAGTTTTAAACTGTCATAAAACTATGAAAACTGTCATAAAACGAATATATGGATAAGGGTCACACCAATGGTCAATTATCTGAAAAATCAATATTTTGATGCATTTTTAATATAGCAACGTACCCTATATGGATAAGGGTCAAACCAATGGTCAATTATGTTTTAGATTGTGTTTAAAATCCTTCCAGGAAGGGAACAGTTTGTTAATGATCACAGCCACAGAAATGGCTTGATCCATTTTCAGATTGTTTTGAGCAAACTGTCCCAAAATCCTTAACATTTAATGGAATTGTTCCATAACAGGCCCGGATTCAATCATCTTGTAACCCATAAAGTTACTAACAAGAAACTTCTTACTAGAAGCATCTTCAGCCATGTACTTGGATTCAAGAGAATCCCATAGTTCTTTTGCAGATTCGAAATTTTGATAGATATCAAAAAGAGAGTCAGACATACCATTGAGAATATGACCACGACATATGTAATCATCATTTTCCCACTTTGATCTTCTTCTTGTTGCCTCCAAAGGTTCATCTTCAACAGATTCTGGTAAGACTGGCAAGGGTGTACTCAGAACATACACCACTTTCAGAGTGGTAAGGAGAAACTTCATCTTCTTCTGCCATCTACAAAAATCTTGCCCTTCAAACTTGTTCAGTTTTTCAAACTTACTTGTCATTTCCTTCACAGAATCACCACTTGCCATGATCACAGAAATGCTTTAATCTTTGTAAGAAAATCGGGATAAAATAGCCTTGGAAATTCTGAGAATTGTGGTTTCACTTTCAGATTAAAGTATTTGGGTGGCACTCCCAATCTTTAATCGGATAAGACTCAGAGAGAGACAAGAACAAAGAATGTTTGATGATATTTCGTATGTACCAGAAAATGAGACCAAAAACCAACTTTTAGATCCTTGTCTGAAAACTGTCATATGACAGTTTTAAACTGTCATAAAACTATAAAAACTGTCATAAAACGGATATATGGATAAGGGTCAAACCAATGGTCAATTATCTGAAAAATCAATTTTCTGATGCATTTTTAATATAGCAACGTACCCTATATGGATAAGGGTCAAACCAATGGTCAATTATGTTTTAGATTGTGTTTAAAATCCTTCCAGGAAGGGGGCAGTTTGTCAATGATCACAGCCACAGAAATGGCTTCATCCATTTTCAGATTGTTTTCACAAACTATCCCAAAATCCTTAACATTTCATGGAATTGTTCCATAACAGGTCCGGATTCAATCATCTTGTAACCCATAAAGTTACTAACAAGAAACTTCTTACTAGAAGCATGGGTGTACTCAGAACATACACCACTTTCAGAGTGGTAAGGAGAAACTTCATCTTCTTCTGCCATCTACGAAAATCTTGCCCTTCAAACTTGTTCAGTTTTTCAAACTTACTTGTCATTTCCTTCACAGAATCACCACTTGCCATGATCACAGAAATGCTTTAATCTTTGTAAGAAAATCGGGATAAAATAGCCTTGGAAATTCTGAGAATTGTGGTTTCACTTTCAAATTAAAGTATTTGGGTGGCACTCCCAATCTTTAATCGGATAAGACTCAGAGAGAGACAATAACAAAGAATGTTTGATGATATTTCGTATGTACCGGAAAATGAGACCAAAAACCAACTTTGAGATCCTTGTCTGAAAACTGTCATATGAAAGTTTTAAACTGTCATAAAACTATAAAAATTGTCATAAAACGGATATATGGATAAGGGTCAAAGCAATGGTCAATTTTCTGAAAAATCAATTTTCTGATGCATTTTTAATATAACAACATACCCTATATGGATAAGGGTCAAACCAATGGTCAATTATGTTTTAGATTGTGTTTAAAATCCTTCCAGGAAGGGGGCAGTTTGTCAATGATCACAGCCACAGAAATGGCTTCATCCATTTTCAGATTGTGTTGAGCAAACTGTCCCAAAATCCTTAACATTTCATGGAATTGTTCCATAACAGGCCTGGAGTCAATCATCTTGTAACCCATAAAGTTACTAACAAGAAACTTCTTACTAGAAGCATCTCCAGCCATGTACTTGGATTCAAGAGAATCCCATAGTTCTTTTGCAGATTCGAAATTTTTATAGATATCAAAAAGAGAGTCAGACATACCATTGAGAATATGACCACGACATATGTAATCATCATTTTCCCACTTTGATCTTCTTCTTGTTGCCTCCAAAGGTTCATCTTCAACAGATTCTGGTAAGACTGGCATGGGTGTACTCAGAACATACACCACTTTCAGAGTGGTAAGGAGAAACTTCATCTTCTTCTGCCATCTACAAAAATCTTGCCCTTCAAACTTGTTTAGTTTTTCAAACTTACTTGTCAATATCTTCACAGAATCACCACTTGCCATGATCACAGAAATGCTTTAATCTTTGTAAGAAAATCGGGATAAAATACCCTTGGAAATTCTGAGAATTGTGGTTTCACTTTCAGATTAAAGTATTTGGGTGGCACTCCCAATCTTTAATCGGATAAGACTCAGAGAGAGACAAGAACAAAGAATGTTTGATGATATTTCGTATGTACCAGAAAATGAGACCAAAAACCAACTTTTAGATCCTTGTCTGAAAACTGTCATATGACAGTTTTAAACTGTCATAAAACTATAAAAACTGTCATAAAACGGATATATGGATAAGGGTCAAACCAATGGTCAATTATCTGAAAAATTAATTTTCTGATGCATTTTTAATATAGCAACGTACCCTATATGGATAAGGGTCAAACCAATGGTCAATTATGTTTTAGATTGTGTTTAAAATCCTTCCAGGAAGGGGGCAGTTTGTTAGTGATCACGGCCACAGAAATGGCTTCATCCATTTTCAGATTGTTTTGAGCAAACTGTCCCAAAATCCTTAACATTTCATGGAATTGTTCCATAACAGGTCCGGATTCAATCATCTTGTAACCCATAAAGTTACTAACAAGAAACTTCTTACTAGAAGCATGGGTGTACTCAGAACATACACCACTTTCAGAGTGGTAAGGAGAAACTTCATCTTCTTCTGCCATCTACAAAAATCTTGCCCTTCAAACTTGTTCAGTTTTTCAAACTTACTTGTCATTTCCTTCACAGAATCACCACTTGCCATGATCACAGAAATGCTTTAATCTTTATAAGAAAATCGGGATAAAATAGCCTTGGAAATTCTGAGAATTGTGGTTTCACTTTCAAATTAAAGTATTTGGGTGGCACTCCCAATCTTTAATCGGATAAGACTCAGAGAGAGACAAGAACAAAGAATGTTTGATGATATTTCGTATGTACCAGAAAATGAGACCAAAAACCAACTTTTAGATCCTTGTCTGAAAACTGTCATATGAAAGTTTTAAACTGTCATAAAACTATAAAAATTGTCATAAAACGGATATATGGATAAGGGTCAAAGCAATGGTCAATTTTCTGAAAAATCAATTTTCTGATGCATTTTTAATATAACAACATACCCTATATGGATAAGGGTCAAACCAATGGTCAATTATGTTTTAGATTGTGTTTAAAATCCTTCCAGGAAGGGGGCAGTTTGTCAATGATCACAGCCACAGAAATGGCTTCATCCATTTTCAGATTGTGTTGAGCAAACTGTCCCAAAATCCTTAACATTTCATGGAATTGTTCCATAACAGGCCTGGAGTCAATCATCTTGTAACCCATAAAGTTACTAACAAGAAACTTCTTACTAGAAGCATCTCCAGCCATGTACTTGGATTCAAGAGAATCCCATAGTTCTTTTGCAGATTCGAAATTTTTATAGATATCAAAAAGAGAGTCAGACATACCATTGAGAATATGACCACGACATATGTAATCATCATTTTCCCACTTTGATCTTCTTCTTGTTGCCTCCAAAGGTTCATCTTCAACAGATTCTGGTAAGACTGGCATGGGTGTACTCAGAACATACACCACTTTCAGAGTGGTAAAGAGAAACTTCATCTTCTTCTGCCATCTACAAAAATCTTGCCCTTCAAACTTGTTTAGTTTTTCAAACTTACTTGTCAATATCTTCACAGAATCACCACTTGCCATGATCATAGAAATGCTTTAATCTTTGTAAGAAAATCGGGATAAAATACCCTTGGAAATTCTGAGAATTGTGGTTTCACTTTCAGATTAAAGTATTTGGGTGGCACTCCCAATCTTTAATCGGATAAGACTCAGAGAGAGACAAGAACAAAGAATGTTTGATGATATTTCGTATGTACCAGAAAATGAGACCAAAAACCAACTTTTAGATCCTTGTCTAAAAACTGTCATATGACAGTTTTAAACTGTCATAAAACTATGAAAACTGTCATAAAACGAATATATGGATAAGGGTCACACCAATGGTCAATTATCTGAAAAATCAATATTTTGATGCATTTTTAATATAGCAACGTACCCTATATGGATAAGGGTCAAACCAATGGTCAATTATGTTTTAGATTGTGTTTAAAATCCTTCCAGGAAGGGAACAGTTTGTTAATGATCACAGCCACAGAAATGGCTTGATCCATTTTCAGATTGTTTTGAGCAAACTGTCCCAAAATCCTTAACATTTAATGGAATTGTTCCATAACAGGCCCGGATTCAATCATCTTGTAACCCATAAAGTTACTAACAAGAAACTTCTTACTAGAAGCATCTTCAGCCATGTACTTGGATTCAAGAGAATCCCATAGTTCTTTTGCAGATTCGAAATTTTGATAGATATCAAAAAGAGAGTCAGACATACCATTGAGAATATGACCACGACATATGTAATCATCATTTTCCCACTTTGATCTTCTTCTTGTTGCCTCCAAAGGTTCATCTTCAACAGATTCTGGTAAGACTGGCAAGGGTGTACTCAGAACATACACCACTTTCAGAGTGGTAAGGAGAAACTTCATCTTCTTCTGCCATCTACAAAAATCTTGCCCTTCAAACTTGTTCAGTTTTTCAAACTTACTTGTCATTTCCTTCACAGAATCACCACTTGCCATGATCACAGAAATGCTTTAATCTTTGTAAGAAAATCGGGATAAAATAGCCTTGGAAATTCTGAGAATTGTGGTTTCACTTTCAGATTAAAGTATTTGGGTGGCACTCCCAATCTTTAATCGGATAAGACTCAGAGAGAGACAAGAACAAAGAATGTTTGATGATATTTCGTATGTACCAGAAAATGAGACCAAAAACCAACTTTTAGATCCTTGTCTGAAAACTGTCATATGACAGTTTTAAACTGTCATAAAACTATAAAAACTGTCATAAAACGGATATATGGATAAGGGTCAAACCAATGGTCAATTATCTGAAAAATCAATTTTCTGATGCATTTTTAATATAGCAACGTACCCTATATGGATAAGGGTCAAACCAATGGTCAATTATGTTTTAGATTGTGTTTAAAATCCTTCCAGGAAGGGGGCAGTTTGTCAATGATCACAGCCACAGAAATGGCTTCATCCATTTTCAGATTGTTTTCACAAACTATCCCAAAATCCTTAACATTTCATGGAATTGTTCCATAACAGGTCCGGATTCAATCATCTTGTAACCCATAAAGTTACTAACAAGAAACTTCTTACTAGAAGCATGGGTGTACTCAGAACATACACCACTTTCAGAGTGGTAAGGAGAAACTTCATCTTCTTCTGCCATCTACGAAAATCTTGCCCTTCAAACTTGTTCAGTTTTTCAAACTTACTTGTCATTTCCTTCACAGAATCACCACTTGCCATGATCACAGAAATGCTTTAATCTTTGTAAGAAAATCGGGATAAAATAGCCTTGGAAATTCTGAGAATTGTGGTTTCACTTTCAAATTAAAGTATTTGGGTGGCACTCCCAATCTTTAATCGGATAAGACTCAGAGAGAGACAATAACAAAGAATGTTTGATGATATTTCGTATGTACCGGAAAATGAGACCAAAAACCAACTTTGAGATCCTTGTCTGAAAACTGTCATATGAAAGTTTTAAACTGTCATAAAACTATAAAAATTGTCATAAAACGGATATATGGATAAGGGTCAAAGCAATGGTCAATTTTCTGAAAAATCAATTTTCTGATGCATTTTTAATATAACAACATACCCTATATGGATAAGGGTCAAACCAATGGTCAATTATGTTTTAGATTGTGTTTAAAATCCTTCCAGGAAGGGGGCAGTTTGTCAATGATCACAGCCACAGAAATGGCTTCATCCATTTTCAGATTGTGTTGAGCAAACTGTCCCAAAATCCTTAACATTTCATGGAATTGTTCCATAACAGGCCTGGAGTCAATCATCTTGTAACCCATAAAGTTACTAACAAGAAACTTCTTACTAGAAGCATCTCCAGCCATGTACTTGGATTCAAGAGAATCCCATAGTTCTTTTGCAGATTCGAAATTTTTATAGATATCAAAAAGAGAGTCAGACATACCATTGAGAATATGACCACGACATATGTAATCATCATTTTCCCACTTTGATCTTCTTCTTGTTGCCTCCAAAGGTTCATCTTCAACAGATTCTGGTAAGACTGGCATGGGTGTACTCAGAACATACACCACTTTCAGAGTGGTAAGGAGAAACTTCATCTTCTTCTGCCATCTACAAAAATCTTGCCCTTCAAACTTGTTTAGTTTTTCAAACTTACTTGTCAATATCTTCACAGAATCACCACTTGCCATGATCACAGAAATGCTTTAATCTTTGTAAGAAAATCGGGATAAAATACCCTTGGAAATTCTGAGAATTGTGGTTTCACTTTCAGATTAAAGTATTTGGGTGGCACTCCCAATCTTTAATCGGATAAGACTCAGAGAGAGACAAGAACAAAGAATGTTTGATGATATTTCGTATGTACCAGAAAATGAGACCAAAAACCAACTTTTAGATCCTTGTCTGAAAACTGTCATATGACAGTTTTAAACTGTCATAAAACTATAAAAACTGTCATAAAACGGATATATGGATAAGGGTCAAACCAATGGTCAATTATCTGAAAAATTAATTTTCTGATGCATTTTTAATATAGCAACGTACCCTATATGGATAAGGGTCAAACCAATGGTCAATTATGTTTTAGATTGTGTTTAAAATCCTTCCAGGAAGGGGGCAGTTTGTTAGTGATCACGGCCACAGAAATGGCTTCATCCATTTTCAGATTGTTTTGAGCAAACTGTCCCAAAATCCTTAACATTTCATGGAATTGTTCCATAACAGGTCCGGATTCAATCATCTTGTAACCCATAAAGTTACTAACAAGAAACTTCTTACTAGAAGCATGGGTGTACTCAGAACATACACCACTTTCAGAGTGGTAAGGAGAAACTTCATCTTCTTCTGCCATCTACGAAAATCTTGCCCTTCAAACTTGTTCAGTTTTTCAAACTTACTTGTCATTTCCTTCACAGAATCACCACTTGCCATGATCACAGAAATGCTTTAATCTTTATAAGAAAATCGGGATAAAATAGCCTTGGAAATTCTGAGAATTGTGGTTTCACTTTCAAATTAAAGTATTTGGGTGGCACTCCCAATCTTTAATCGGATAAGACTAAGAGAGAGACAAGAACAAAGAATGTTTGATGATATTTCGTATGTACCAGAAAATGAGACCAAAAACCAACTTTTAGATCCTTGTCTGAAAACTGTCATATGAAAGTTTTAAACTGTCATAAAACTATAAAAATTGTCATAAAACGGATATATGGATAAGGGTCAAAGCAATGGTCAATTTTCTGAAAAATCAATTTTCTGATGCATTTTTAATATAACAACATACCCTATATGGATAAGGGTCAAACCAATGGTCAATTATGTTTTAGATTGTGTTTAAAATCCTTCCAGGAAGGGGGCAGTTTGTCAATGATCACAGCCACAGAAATGGCTTCATCCATTTTCAGATTGTGTTGAGCAAACTGTCCCAAAATCCTTAACATTTCATGGAATTGTTCCATAACAGGCCTGGAGTCAATCATCTTGTAACCCATAAAGTTACTAACAAGAAACTTCTTACTAGAAGCATCTCCAGCCATGTACTTGGATTCAAGAGAATCCCATAGTTCTTTTGCAGATTCAAAATTTTTATAGATATCAAAAAGAGAGTCAGACATACCATTGAGAATATGACCACGACATATGTAATCATCATTTTCCCACTTTGATCTTCTTCTTGTTGCCTCCAAAGGTTCATCTTCAACAGATTCTGGTAAGACTGGCATGGGTGTACTCAGAACATACACCACTTTCAGAGTGGTAAGGAGAAACTTCATCTTCTTCTGCCATCTACAAAAATCTTGCCCTTCAAACTTGTTTAGTTTTTCAAACTTACTTGTCAATATCTTCACAGAATCACCACTTGCCATGATCACAGAAATGCTTTAATCTTTGTAAGAAAATCGGGATAAAATAGCCTTGGAAATTCTGAGAATTGTGGTTTCACTTTCAGATTAAAGTATTTGGGTGGCACTCCCAATCTTTAATCGGATAAGACTCAGAGAGAGACAAGAACAAAGAATGTTTGATGATATTTCGTATGTACCAGAAAATGAGACCAAAAACCAACTTTTAGATCCTTGTCTGAAAACTGTCATATGACAGTTTTAAACTGTCATAAAATTATAAAAACTGTCATAAAACGGATATATGGATAAGGGTCAAACCAATGGTCAATTATCTGAAAAATTAATTTTCTGATGCATTTTTAATATAGCAACGTACCCTATATGGATAAGGGTCAAACCAATGGTCAATTATGTTTTAGATTGTGTTTAAAATCCTTCCAGGAAGGGGGCAGTTTGTTAGTGATCACGGCCACAGAAATGGCTTCATCCATTTTCAGATTGTTTTGAGCAAACTGTCCCAAAATCCTTAACATTTCATGGAATTGTTCCATAACAGGTCCGGATTCAATCATCTTGTAACCCATAAAGTTACTAACAAGAAACTTCTTACTAGAAGCATGGGTGTACTCAGAACATACACCACTTTCAGAGTGGTAAGGAGAAACTTCATCTTCTTCTGCCATCTACGAAAATCTTGCCCTTCAAACTTGTTCAGTTTTTCAAACTTACTTGTCATTTCCTTCACAGAATCACCACTTGCCATGATCACAGAAATGCTTTAATCTTTATAAGAAAATCGGGATAAAATAGCCTTGGAAATTCTGAGAATTGTGGTTTCACTTTCAAATTAAAGTATTTGGGTGGCACTCCCAATCTTTAATCGGATAAGACTCAGAGAGAGACAAGAACAAAGAATGTTTGATGATATTTCGTATGTACCAGAAAATGAGACCAAAAACCAACTTTTAGATCCTTGTCTGAAAACTGTCATATGAAAGTTTTAAACTGTCATAAAACTATAAAAATTGTCATAAATCGGATATATGGATAAGGGTCAAAGCAATGGTCAATTTTCTGAAAAATCAATTTTCTGATGCATTTTTAATATAACAACATACCCTATATGGATAAGGGTCAAACCAATGGCCAATTATGTTTTAGATTGTGTTTAAAATCCTTCCAGGAAGGGGGCAGTTTGTCAATGATCACAGCCACAGAAATGGCTTCATCCATTTTCAGATTGTGTTGAGCAAACTGTCCCAAAATCCTTAACATTTCATGGAATTGTTCCATAACAGGCCTGGAGTCAATCATCTTGTAACCCATAAAGTTACTAACAAGAAACTTCTTACTAGAAGCATCTCCAGCCATGTACTTGGATTCAAGAGAATCCCATAGTTCTTTTGCAGATTCGAAATTTTGATAGATATCAAAAAGAGAGTCAGACATACCATTGAGAATATGACCACGACATATGTAATCATCATTTTCCCACTTTGATCTTCTTCTTGTTGCCTCCAAAGGTTCATCTTCAACAGATTCTGGTAAGACTGGCATGGGTGTACTCCGAACATACACCACTTTCAGAGTGGTAAGGAGAAACTTCATCTTCTTCTGCCATCTACAAAAATCTTGCCCTTCAAACTTGTTTAGTTTTTCAAACTTACTTGTCAATATCTTCACAGAATCACCACTTGCCATGATCACAGAAATGCTTTAATCTTTGTAAGAAAATCGGGATAAAATACCCTTGGAAATTCTGAGAATTGTGGTTTCACTTTCAGATTAAAGTATTTGGGTGGCACTCCCAATCTTTAATCGGATAAGACTCAGAGAGAGACAAGAACAAAGAATGTTTGATGATATTTCGTATGTACCAGAAAATGAGACCAAAAACCAACTTTTAGATCCTTGTCTAAAAACTGTCATATGACAGTTTTAAACTGTCATAAAACTATAAAAACTGTCATAAAACGAATATATGGATAAGGGTCACACCAATGGTCAATTATCTGAAAAATCAATATTCTGATGCATTTTTAATATAGCAACGTACCCTATATGGATAAGGGTCAAACCAATGGTCAATTATGTTTTAGATTGTGTTTAAAATCCTTCCAGGAAGGGGGCAGTTTGTTAATGATCACAGCCACAGAAATGGCTTCATCCATTTTCAGATTGTTTTGAGCAAACTGTCCCAAAATCCTTAACATTTAATGGAATTGTTCCATAACAGGCACGGATTCAATCATCTTGTAACCCATAAAGTTACTAACAAGAAACTTCTTACTAGAAGCATCTTCAGCCATGTACTTGGATTTAAGAGAATCCCATAGTTCTTTTGCAGATTCGAAATTTTCATAGATATCAAAAAGAGAGTCAGACATACCATTGAGAATATGACCACGACATATGTAATCATCATTTTCCCACTTTGATCTTCTTCTTTTTGCCTCCAAAGGTTCATCTTCAACAGATTCTGGTAAGACTGGCAAGGGTGTACTCAGAACATACACCACTTTCAGAGTGGTAAGGAGAAACTTCATCTTCTTCTGCCATCTACAAAAATCTTGCCCTTCAAACTTGTTCAGTTTTTCAAACTTACTTGTCATTTCCTTCACAGAATCACCACTTGCCATGATCACAGAAATGCTTTAATCTTTGTAAGAAAATCGGGATAAAATAGCCTTGGAAATTCTGAGAATTGTGGTTTCACTTTCAGATTAAAGTATTTGGGTGGCACTCCCAATCTTTAATCGGATAAGACTCAGAGAGAGACAAGAACAAAGAATGTTTGATGATATTTCGTATGTACCAGAAAATAAGACCAAAAACCAAATTTTAGAGCCTTGTCTGAAAACTGTCATATGAAAGTTTTAAACTGTCATAAAACTATAAAAACTGTCATAAAACGGATATATGGATAAGGGTCAAACCAATGGTCAATTATCTGAAAAATCAGTTTTCTGATGCATTTTTAATATAACAACATACCCTATATGGATAAGGGTCAAACCAATGGTCAATTATGTTTTAGATTGTGTTTAAAATCCTTCCAGGAAGGGGGCAGTTTGTCAATGATCACAGCCACAGAAATGGCTTCATCCATTTTCAGATTGTGTTGAGCAAACTGTCCCAAAATCCTTAACATTTCATGGAATTGTTCCATAACAGGCCTGGAGTCAATCATCTTGTAACCCATAAAGTTACTAACAAGAAACTTCTTACTAGAAGCATCTCCAGCCATGTACTTGGATTCAAGAGAATCCCATAGTTCTTTTGCAGATTCGAAATTTTGATAGATATCAAAAAGAGAGTCAGACATACCATTGAGAATATGACCACGACATATGTAATCATCATTTTCCCACTTTGATCTTCTTCTTGTTGCCTCCAAAGGTTCATTTTCAACAGATTCTGGTAAGACTGGCATGGGTGTACTCAGAACATACACCACTTTCAGAGTGGTAAGGAGAAACTTCATCTTCTTCTGCCATCTACAAAAATCTTGCCCTTCAAACTTGTTCAGTTTTTCAAACTTACTTGTCATTTCCTTCACAGAATCACCACTTGCCATGATCACAGAAATGCTTTAATCTTTGTAAGAAAATCGGGATAAAATAGCCTTGGAAATTCTGAGAATTGTGGTTTCACTTTCAGATTAAAGTATTTGGGTGGCACTCCCAATCTTTAATCGGATAAGACTCAGAGAGAGACAAGAACAAAGAATGTTTGATGATATTTCGTATGTACCAGAAAATAAGACCAAAAACCAACTTTTAGATCCTTGTCTGAAAACTGTCATATGACAGTTTTAAACTGTCATAAAACTATAAAAACTGTCATAAATTGGATATATGGCTAAGGGTCAAACCAATGGTCAATTATCTGAAAAATCAATTTTCTGATGCATTTTTAATATAGCAACGTACCCTATATGGATAAGGGTCAAACCAATGGTCAATTATGTTTTAGATTGTGTTTAAAATCCTTCCAGGAAGGGGGCAGTTTGTCAATGATCACAGCCACAGATATGGCTTCATCCATTTTCAGATTGTTTTGAGCAAACTGTCCCAAAATCCTTAACATTTCATGGAATTGTTCCATAACAGGTCCGGATTCAATCATCTTGTAACCCATAAAGTTACTAACAAGAAACTTCTTACTAGAAGCATGGGTGTACTCAGAACATACACCACTTTCAGAGTGGTAAGGAGAAACTTCATCTTCTTCTGCCATCTACGAAAATCTTGCCCTTCAAACTTGTTCAGTTTTTCAAACTTACTTGTCATTTCCTTCACAGAATCACCACTTGCCATGATCACAGAAATGCTTTAATCTTTGTAAGAAAATCGGGATAAAATAGCCTTGGAAATTCTGAGAATTGTGGTTTCACTTTCAGATTAAAGTATTTGGGTGGCACTCCCAATCTTTAATCGGATAAGACTCAGAGAGAGACAAGAACAAAGAATGTTTGATGATATTTCGTATGTACCAGAAAATGAGACCAAAAACCAACTTTTAGATCCTTGTCTGAAAACTGTCATATGAAAGTTTTAAACTGTCATAAAACTATAAAAATTATCATAAAACGGATATATGGATAAGGGTCAAACCAATGGTCAATTATCTGAAAAATCAATTTTCTGATGCATTTTTAATATAACAACATACCCTATATGGATAAGGGTCAAACCAATGGTCAATTATGTTTTAGATTGTGTTTAAAATCCTTCCAGGAAGGGGGCAGTTTGTCAATGATCATAGCCACAGAAATGGCTTCATCCATTTTCAGATTGTGTTGAGCAAACTGTCCCAAAATCCTTAACATTTCATGGAATTGTTCCATTACAGGCCTGGAGTCAATCATCTTGTAACCCATAAAGTTACTAACAAGAAACTTTTACTAGAAGCATCTCCAGCCATGTACTTGGATTCAAGAGAATCCCATAGTTCTTTTGCAGATTCGAAATTTTGATAGATATCAAAAAGAGAGTCAGACATACCATTGAGAATATGACCACGACATATGTAATCATCATTTTCCCACTTTGATCTTCTTCTTGTTGCCTCCAAAGGTTCATCTTCAACAGATTCTGGTAAGACTGGCATGGGTGTACTCAGAACATACACCACTTTCAGAGTGGTAAGGAGAAACTTCATCTTCTTCTGCCATCTACAAAAATCTTTCCCTTCAAACTTGTTCAGTTTTTCAAACTTACTTGTCATTTCCTTCACAGAATCACCACTTGCCATGATCACAGAAATGCTTTAATCTTTGTAAGAAAATCGGGATAAAATACCCTTGGAAATTCTGAGAATTGTGGTTTCACTTTCAGATTAAAGTATTTGGGTGGCACTCCCAATCTTTAATCGGATAAGACTCAGAGAGAGACAAGAACACAGAATGTTTGATGATATTTCGTATGTACCAGAAAATGAGACCAAAAACCAACTTTTAGATCCTTGTCTAAAAACTGTCATATGACAGTTTTAAACTGTCATAAAACTATAAAAACTGTCATAAAACGAATATATGGATAAGGGTCACACCAATGGTCAATTATCTGAAAAATCAATATTCTGATGCATTTTTAATATAGCAACGTACCCTATATGGATAAGGGTCAAACCAATGGTCACTTATGTTTTAGATTGTGTTTAAAATCCTTCCAGGAAGGGGGCAGTTTGTTAATGATCACAGCCACAGAAATGGCTTCATCCATTTTCAGATTGTTTTGAGCAAACTGTCCCAAAATGCTTAACATTTAATGGAATTGTTCCATAACAGGCCCGGATTCAATCATCTTGTAACCCATAAAGTTACTAACAAGAAACTTCTTACTAGAAGCATCTTCAGCCATGTACTTGGATTCAAGAGAATCCCATAGTTCTTTTGCAGATTCGAAATTTTGATAGATATCAAAAAGAGAGTCAGACATACCATTGAGAATATGACCACGACATATGTAATCATCATTTTCCCACTTTGATCTTCTTCTTGTTGCCTCCAAAGGTTCATCTTCAACAGATTCTGGTAAGACTGGCAAGGGTGTACTCAGAACATACACCACTTTCAGAGTGGTAAGGAGAAACTTCATCTTCTTCTGCCATCTACGAAAATCTTGCCCTTCAAACTTGTTCAGTTTTTCGAACTTACTTGTCATTTCCTTCACAGAATCGCCACTTGCCATGATCACAGAAATGCTTTAATCTTCGTAAGAAAATCGGGATAAAATAGCCTTGGAAATTCTGAGAATTGTGGTTTCACTTTCAGATTAAAGTATTTGGGTGGCACTCCCAATCTTTAATCGGATAAGACTTAGAGAGAGACAAGAACAAAGAATGTTTGATGATATTTCGTATGTACCAGAAAATGAGACCAAAAACCAACTTTTAGATCCTTGTCTGAAAACTGTCATATGACAGTTTTAAACTGTCATAAAACTATAAAAACTGTCATAAAACGGATATATGGATAAGGGTCAAACCAATGGTCAATTATCTGAAAAATCAATTTTCTGATGCATTTTTAATACAGCAACGTACCCTATATGGATAAGGGTCAAACCAATGGTAAATTATGTTTTATATTGTGTTTAAAATCCTTCCAGGAAGGGGGCAGTTTGTCAATGATCACAGCCAAAGAAATGGCTTCATCCATTTTCAGATTGTGTTGAGGAAACTATCCCAAAATCCTTAACATTTCATGGAATTGTTCCATAACAGGCCTGGAGTCAATCATCTTGTAACCCATAAAGTTACTAACAAGAAACTTCTTACTAGAAGGATCTTCAGCCATGTACTTGGATTCAAGAGAATCTCATAGTTCTTTTGCAGATTCGAAATTTTGATAGATATTAAAAATAGAGACAGACATACCATTGAGAATATGACCACGACATATGTAATCATCATTTTCCCACTTTGATATTCTTCTTGTTGCCTCCAAAGGTTCATCTTCAACATATTGTGGTAAGACTGGCATGGGTGTACTCAGAACATACACCACTTTCATAGTGGTAAGGAGAAACTTCATCTTCTTCTGCCATCTACGAAAATCTTGCCCTTCAAACTTGTTCAATTTTTCAAACTTACTTGTCATTTCCTTCACATAATCACCACTTGCCATGATCACAAAAATGCTTTAATCTTTGTACGAAAATCGGGATAAAATTGCCTTGGAAATTCTGAGAATTGTGGTTTCACTTTCAGATTAAAGTATTTGGGTGGCACTCCCAATCTTTAATCGGATAAGACTCAGAGAGAGACAAGAACAAAGAATGTTTGATGATATTTCGTATGTACCAGAAAATGAGACCAAAAACCAACTTTTAGATCCTTGTCTAAAAACTGTCATATGACAGTTTTAAACTGTCATAAAACTATAAAAACTGTCATAAAACGAATATATGGATAAGGGTCACACCAATGGTCAATTATCTGAAAAATCAATATTCTGATGCATTTTTAATATAGCAACGTACCCTATATGGATAAGGGTCAAACCAATGGTCACTTATGTTTTAGATTGTGTTTAAAATCCTTCCAGGAAGGGGGCAGTTTGTTAATGATCACAGCCACAGAAATGGCTTCATCCATTTTCAGATTGTTTTGAGCAAACTGTCCCAAAATGCTTAACATTTAATGGAATTGTTCCATAACAGGCCCGGATTCAATCATCTTGTAACCCATAAAGTTACTAACAAGAAACTTCTTACTAGAAGCATCTTCAGCCATGTACTTGGATTCAAGAGAATCCCATAGTTCTTTTGCAGATTCGAAATTTTGATAGATATCAAAAAGAGAGTCAGACATACCATTGAGAATATGACCACGACATATGTAATCATCATTTTCCCACTTTGATCTTCTTCTTGTTGCCTCCAAAGGTTCATCTTCAACAGATTCTGGTAAGACTGGCAAGGGTGTACTCAGAACATACACCACTTTCAGAGTGGTAAGGAGAAACTTCATCTTCTTCTGCCATCTACGAAAATCTTGCCCTTCAAACTTGTTCAGTTTTTCGAACTTACTTGTCATTTCCTTCACAGAATCGCCACTTGCCATGATCACAGAAATGCTTTAATCTTCGTAAGAAAATCGGGATAAAATAGCCTTGGAAATTCTGAGAATTGTGGTTTCACTTTCAGATTAAAGTATTTGGGTGGCACTCCCAATCTTTAATCGGATAAGACTCAGAGAGAGACAAGAACAAAGAATGTTTGATGATATTTCGTATGTACCAGAAAATGAGACCAAAAACCAACTTTTAGATCCTTGTCTGAAAACTGTCATATGACAGTTTTAAACTGTCATAAAACTATAAAAACTATCATAAAACGGATATATGGATAAGGGTCAAACCAATGGTCAATTATCTGAAAAATCAATTTTCTGATGCATTTTTAATACAGCAACGTACCCTATATGGATAAGGGTCAAACCAATGGTAAATTATGTTTTATATTGTGTTTAAAATCCTTCTAGGAAGGGGGCAGTTTGTCAATGATCACAGCCAAAGAAATGGCTTCATCCATTTTCAGATTGTGTTGAGCAAACTATCCCAAAATCCTTAACATTTCATGGAATTGTTCCATAACAGGCCTGGAGTCAATCATCTTGTAACCCATAAAGTTACTAACAAGAAACTTCTTACTAGAAGGATCTTCAGCCATGTACTTGGATTCAAGAGAATCTCATAGTTCTTTTGCAGATTCGAAATTTTGATAGATATTAAAAATAGAGACAGACATACCATTGAGAATATGACCACGACATATGTAATCATCATTTTCCCACTTTGATATTCTTCTTGTTGCCTCCAAAGGTTCATCTTCAACATATTGTGGTAAGACTGGCATGGGTGTACTCAGAACATACACCACTTTCATAGTGGTAAGGAGAAACTTCATCTTCTTCTGCCATCTACGAAAATCTTGCCCTTCAAACTTGTTCAATTTTTCAAACTTACTTGTCATTTCCTTCACATAATCACCACTTGCCATGATCACAAAAATGCTTTAATCTTTGTATGAAAATCGGGATAAAATTGCCTTGGAAATTCTGAGAATTGTGGTTTCACTTTCAGATTAAAGTATTTGGGTGGCACTCCCAATCTTTAATCGGATAAGACTCAGAGAGAGACAAGAACAAAGAATGTTTGATGATATTTCGTATGTACCAGAAAATGAGACCAAAAACCAACTTTTAGATCCTTGTCTGAAAACTATCATATGACAGTTTTAAACTGTCATAAAACTATAAAAACTGTCATAAAACGGATATATGGATAAGGGTCAAACCAATGGTCAATTATCTGAAAAATCAATTTTCTGATGCATTTTTAATATAGCAACGTACCCTATATGGATAAGGGTCAAACCAATGGTAAATTATGTTTTATATTGTGTTTAAAATCCTTCCAGGAAGGGGGCAGTTTGTCAATGATCACAACCACAGAAATGGCTTCATCCATTTTCAGATTGTGTTGAGCAAACTATCCCAAAATCCTTAACATTTCATGGAATTGTTCCATAACAGGCCTGGAGTCAATCATCTTGTAACCCATAAAGTTACTAACAAGAAACTTCTTACTAGAAGCATCTTCAGCCATGTACTTGGATTCAAGAGAATCTCATAGTTCTTTTGCAGATTCGAAATTTTGATAGATATCAAAAATAGAGACAGACATACCATTGAGAATATGACCACGACATATGTAATCATCATTTTCCCACTTTGATATTCTTCTTGTTGCCTCCAAAGGTTCATCTTCAACAGATTCTGGTAAGACTGGCATGGGTGTACTCAGAACATACACCACTTTCATAGTGGTAAGGAGAAACTTCATCTTCTTCTGCCATCTACGAAAATCTTGCCCTTCAAACTTGTTCAATTTTTCAAACTTACTTGTCATTTCCTTCACATAATCACCACTTGCCATGATCACAAAAATGCTTTAATCTTTGTATGAAAATCGGGATAAAATTGCCTTGGAAATTCTGAGAATTGTGGTTTCACTTTCAGATTAAAGTATTTGGGTGGCACTCCCAATCTTTAATCGGATAAGACTCAGAGAGAGACAAGAACAAAGAATGTTTGATGATATTTCGTAGGTACCAGAAAATGAGACCAAAAACCAACTTTTAGATCCTTGTCAGAAAACTGTCATATGACAATTTTAAACTGTCATATGACAATTTTAAACTGTCATAAAACTATAAAAACTGTCATAAAACGGATATATGGATAAAGGTTAAACCAATGGTAAATTATCTGAAAAATCAATTTTCTGATGCATTTTTAATATAGCAACATACCCTATATGGATAAGGGTCAAACCAATGGTCAATTATGCTTTAGATTGTGTTTAAAATCCTTCCAGGAAGGGGGCAGTTTGTCAATAATTACAGCTACAGATATGGCTTCATCCATTTTCAGATTGTGTTGAGCAAACTGTCCCAAAATCTTTAACATTTCATGGAATTGTTCCGTAACAGGCCCGAAGTCAATCATCTTGTAACCCATAAAGTTACTAACAAGAAACTTCTTACTAGAAGCATCTTCAGCCATGTACTTGGATTCAATAGAATCCCATAGTTCTTTTGCAGATTCGAAATTTTGATAGATATCAAAAAGAGAGTCAGACATACCATTGAGAATATGACCACGACATATGTAATCATCATTTTCCCACTTTGATCTTCTTCTTGTTGCCTCCAAAGGTTCATCTTCAACAGATTCTGCTAAGACTGGCATGGGTGTACTCAGAACATACACCACTTTCAGAGTGGTAAGGAGAAACTTCATCTTCTTCTGCCATCTACGAAAATCTTGCCCTTCAAACTTGTTCAATTTTTCAAACTTACTTGTCATTTCCTTCATAGAATCACCACTTGCCATGATCACAGAAATGCTTTAATCTTTGTAAGAAAATCGGGATAAAATAGCCTTGGAAATTCTGATAATTGTGGTTTCACTTTCAGATTAAAGTATTTGGGTGGCACTCCCAATCTTTAATCTGATAAGACTCCGAGAGAGACAAGAACAAAGAATGTTTGATGATATTTCGTAGGTACCAGAAAATGAGACCAAAAACCAACTTTTAGATCCTTGTCTGAAAACTATCATATGACAGTTTTAAACTGTCATAAAACTATAAAAACTGTCATAAAACGGATATATGGATAAGGGTCAAACCAATGGTAAATTATCTGAAAAATCAATTTTCTTATGCATTTTTAATATAGGAACATACCCTATATGGATAAGGGTCAAACCAATGGTCAATTATGTTTTAGATTGTGTTTAAAATCCTTCCAGGAAGGGGGCAGTTTGTTAATGATCACAGCCACAGATATGGCTTCATCCATTTTCAGATTATGTTGAGCAAACTGTCCCAAATCCTTAACATTTCATGGAATTGTTCCCTAACAGGCCTGGAGTCAATCATCTTGTAACCCATAAAGTTACTAACTAGAAACTTCTTACTAGAAGTATCTTCAGCCATGTACTTGGATTCAATAGAATCCCATAGTTCTTTTGCCGATTCGAAATTTTGATAGATATCAAAAAGAGAGTCAGACATACCATTGAGAATATGACCACGACATATGTAATCATCATTTTCCCACTTTGATCTTCTTCTTGTTGCCTGCAAAGGTTCATCTTCAACAGATTCTGGTAAGACTGGCATGGGTGTACTCAGAACATACACCACTTTCAGAGTGGTAAGGAGAAACTTCATCTTCTTCTGCCATCTACAAAAATCTTGCCCTTCAAACTTGTTCAGTTTTTCAAACTTACTTGTCATTTCCTTCACAGAATCACCACTTGCCATGATCACAGAAATGCTTTAATCTTTGTAAGAAAATCGGGATAAAATAGCCTTGGAAATTCTGAGAATTGTGGTTTCACTTTCAGATTAAAGTATTTGGGTGGCACTCCCAATCTTTAATCGGATAAGACTCAGAGAGAGACAAGAACAAAGAATGTTTGATGATATTTCGTATGTACCAGAAAATGAGACCAAAAACCAACTTTTAGATCCTTGTCTGAAAACTGTCATATGACAGTTTTAAACTGTCATAAAACTATAAAAACTGTCATAAAACGGATATATGGATAAGGGTCAAACCAATGGTCAATTATCTGAAAAATCAATTTTCTGATGCATTTTTAATATAGCAACGTACCCTATATGGATAAGGGTCAAACCAATGGTCAATTATGTTTTAGATTGTGTTTAAAATCCTTCCAGGAAGGGGGCAGTTTGTCAATGATCACAGCCACAGAAATGGCTTCATCCATTTTCAGATTGTTTTGAGCAAACTGTCCCAAAATCTTTAACATTTCATGGAATTGTTCCGTAACAGGCCCGAAGTCAATCATCTTGTAACCCATAAAGTTACTAACAAGAAACTTCTTACTAGAAGCATCTTCAGCCATGTACTTGGATTCAATAGAATCCCATAGTTCTTTTGCAGATTCGAAATTTTGATAGATATCAAAAAGAGAGTCAGACATACCATTGAGAATATGACCACGACATATGTAATCATCATTTTCCCACTTTGATCTTCTTCTTGTTGCCTCCAAAGGTTCATCTTCAACAGATTCTGCTAAGACTGGCATGGGTGTACTCAGAACATACACCACTTTCAGAGTGGTAAGGAGAAACTTCATCTTCTTCTGCCATCTACGAAAATCTTGCCCTTCAAACTTGTTCAATTTTTCAAACTTACTTGTCATTTCCTTCATAGAATCACCACTTGCCATGATCACAGAAATGCTTTAATCTTTGTAAGAAAATCGGGATAAAATAGCCTTGGAAATTCTGATAATTGTGGTTTCACTTTCAGATTAAAGTATTTGGGTGGCACTCCCAATCTTTAATCTGATAAGACTCCGAGAGAGACAAGAACAAAGAATGTTTGATGATATTTCGTAGGTACCAGAAAATGAGACCAAAAACCAACTTTTAGATCCTTGTCTGAAAACTATCATATGACAGTTTTAAACTGTCATAAAACTATAAAAACTGTCATAAAACGGATATATGGATAAGCGTCAAACCAATAGTAAATTATCTGAAAAATCAATTTTCTTATGCATTTTTAATATAGGAACATACCCTATATGGATAAGGGTCAAACCAATGGTCAATTATGTTTTAGATTGTGTTTAAAATCCTTCCAGGAAGGGGGCAGTTTGTTAATGATCACAGCCACAGATATGGCTTCATCCATTTTCAGATTGTGTTGAGCAAACTGTCCCAAATCATTAACATTTCATGGAATTGTTCCATAACAGGCCTGGAGTCAATCATCTTGTAACCCATAAAGTTACTAACTAGAAACTTCTTACTAGAAGCATCTTCAGCCATGTACTTGGATTCAATAGAATCCCATAGTTCTTTTGCCGATTCGAAATTTTGATAGATATCAAAAAGAGAGTCAGACATACCATTGAGAATATGACCACGACATATGTAATCATCATTTTCCCACTTTGATCTTCTTCTTGTTGCCTGCAAAGGTTCATCTTCAACAGATTCTGGTAAGACTGGCATGGGTGTACTCAGAACATACACCACTTTCAGAGTGGTAAGGAGAAACTTCATCTTCTTCTGCCATCTACAAAAATCTTGCCCTTCAAACTTGTTCAGTTTTTCAAACTTACTTGTCATTTCCTTCACAGAATCACCACTTGCCATGATCACAGAAATGCTTTAATCTTTGTAAGAAAATCGGGATAAAATAGCCTTGGAAATTCTGAGAATTGTGGTTTCACTTTCAGATTAAAGTATTTGGGTGGCACTCCCAATCTTTAATCGGATAAGACTCAGAGAGAGACAAGAACAAAGAATGTTTGATGATATTTCGTATGTACCAGAAAATGAGACCAAAAACCAACTTTTAGATCCTTGTCTGAAAACTGTCATAAAACTATAAAAACTATCATAAAACGGATATATGGATAAGGGTCAAACCAATGGTCAATTATCTGAAAAATCAATTTTCTGATGCATTTTTAATATAGCAACGTACCCTATATGGATAAGGGTCAAACCAATGGTCAATTATGTTTTAGATTGTGTTTAAAATCCTTCCAGGAAGGGGGCAGTTTGTCAATGATCACAGCCACAGAAATGGCTTCATCCATTTTCAGATTGTTTTGAGCAAACTGTCCCAAAATCCTTAACATTTCATGGAATTGTTCCATAACAGGTCCGGATTCAATCATCTTGTAACCCATAAAGTTACTAACAAGAAACTTCTTACTAGAAGCATGGGTGTACTCAGAACATACACCACTTTCAGAGTGGTAAGGAGAAACTTCATCTTCTTCTGCCAGCTACGAAAATCTTGCCCTTCAAACTTGTTCAGTTTTTCAAACTTACTTGTCATTTCCTTCACAGAATCACCACTTGCCATGATCACATAAATGCTTTAATCTTTGTAAGAAAATCGGGATAAAATAGCCTTGGAAATTCTGAGAATTGTGGTTTCACTTTCAGATTAAAGTATTTGGGTGGCACTCCCAATCTTTAATCGGATAAGACTCAGAGAGAGACAAGAACAAAGAATGTTTGATGATATTTCGTATGTACCACAAAATGAGACCAAAAACCAACTTTTAGATCCTTGTCTGAAAACTGTCATATGACAGTTTTAAACTGTCATAAAACTATAAAAACTGTCATAAAACGGACATATGGATAAGGGTCAAACCAATGGTAAATTATCTGAAAAATCAATTTTCTGATGCATTTTTAATATAGGAACATACCCTATATGGATAAGGGTCAAACCAATGGTCAATTATGTTTTAGATTGTGTTTAAAATCCTTCCAGGAAGGGGGCAGTTTGTTAATGATCACAGCCACAGATATGGCTTCATCCATTTTCAGATTGTGTTGATCAAACTGTCCCAAAATCCTTAACATTTCATGGAATTGTTCCATAACAGGCCCGAAGTCAATCATCTTGTAACCCATAAAGTTACTAACAAGAAACTTCTTACTAGAAGCATCTTCAGCCATGTACTTGGATTCAAGAGAATCCCATAGTTCTTTTGCAGATTCGAAATTTTGATAGATATCAAAAAGAGAGTTAGGCATACCATTGAGAATATGACCACGACATATGTAATCATCATTTTCCCACTTTGATCTTCTTCTTGTTGCCTCCAAAGGTTCATCTTCAACAGATTCTGGTAAGACTGGCATGGGTGTACTCAGAACATACACCACTTTCAGAGTGGTAAGGAGAAACTTCATCTTCTTCCCCCATCTACGAAAATCTCGCCCTTCAAACTTGTTCAGTTTTTCGAACTTATTTGTCATTTCCTTCACAGAATCACCACTTGCCATGATCACAGAAATACTTTAATCTTTGTAAGAAAATCAGGATAAAATAACCTTGGAAATTCTAAGAATTGTGGATTCACTTTCAGATTAAAGTATTTGGGTGGCACTCCCAATCTTTAATCGGATAAAACTCAGAGAGAGACAAGAACAAAGAATGTTTGATGATATTTCGTATGTACCAGAAAATGAGACCAAAAACCAACTTTTAGATCCTTGTCTGAAAACTATCATATGACAGTTTTAAACTGTCATAAAACTATAAAAACTATCATAAAACAGATATATGGATAAGGGTCAAACCAATGGTCAATTATCTGAAAAATCAATTTTCTGATGCATTTTCAATATAGCAACGTACCCTATATGGATAAGGGTCAAACCAATGGTCAATTATGTTTTAGATTGTGTTTAAAATCCTTCCAGGAAGGGGGCAGTTTGTCAATGATCACAACCACAGAAATGGCTTCATCCATTTTCAGATTGTTTTGAGCAAACTGTCCCAAAATCCTTAACATTTCATGGAATTGTTCCATAACAGGTCCGGATTCTATCATCTTGTAACCCATAAAGTTGCTAACAAGAAACTTCTTACTAGAAGCATGGGTGTACTCAGAACATACACCACTTTCAGAGTGGTAAGGAGAAACTTCATCTTCTTCTGCCATCTACGAAAATCTTGCCCTTCAAACTTGTTCAGTTTTTCAAACTTACTTGTCATTTCCTTCACAGAATCACCACTTGCCATGATCACAGAAATGCTTTAATCTTTGTAAGAAAATCGGGATAAAATAGCCTTGGAAATTCTAAGAATTATGGTTTCACTTTCAGATTAAAGTATTTGGGTGGCACTCCCAATCTTTAATCGGATAAGACTCAGAGAGAGACAAGAACAAAGAATGTTTGATGATATTTCGTATGTACCACAAAATGAGACCAAAAACCAACTTTTAGATCCTTGTCTGAAAACTGTCATATGACAGTTTTAAACTGTCATAAAACTATAAAAACTGTCATAAAACGGACATATGGATAAGGGTCAAACCAATGGTAAATTATCTGAAAAATCAATTTTCTGATGCATTTTTAATATAGGAACATACCCTATATGGATAAGGGTCAAACCAATGGTCAATTATGTTTTAGATTGTGTTTAAAATCCTTCCAGGAAGGGGGCAGTTTGTTAATGATCACAGCCACAGATATGGCTTCATCCATTTTCAGATTGTGTTGATCAAACTGTCCCAAAATCCTTAACATTTCATGGAATTGTTCCATAACAGGCCCGAAGTCAATCATCTTGTAACCCATAAAGTTACTAACAAGAAACTTCTTACTAGAAGCATCTTCAGCCATGTACTTGGATTCAAGAGAATCCCATAGTTCTTTTGCAGATTCGAAATTTTGATAGATATCAAAAAGAGAGTCAGACATACCATTGAGAATATGACCACGACATATGTAATCATCATTTTCCCACTTTGATCTTCTTCTTGTTGCCTCCAAAGGTTCATCTTCAACAGATTCTGGTAAGACTGGCATGGGTGTACTCAGAACATACACCACTTTCAGAGTGGTAAGGAGAAACTTCATCTTCTTCCCCCATCTACGAAAATCTCGCCCTTCAAACTTGTTCAGTTTTTCGAACTTATTTGTCATTTCCTTCACAGAATCACCACTTGCCATGATCACAGAAATACTTTAATCTTTGTAAGAAAATCAGGATAAAATAACCTTGGAAATTCTGAGAATTGTGGATTCACTTTCAGATTAAAGTATTTGGGTGGCACTCCCAATCTTTAATCGGATAAAACTCAGAGAGAGACAAGAACAAAGAATGTTTGATGATATTTCGTATGTACCAGAAAATGAGACCAAAAACCAACTTTTAGATCCTTGTCTGAAAACTATCATATGACAGTTTTAAACTGTCATAAAACTATAAAAACTATCATAAAACAGATATATGGATAAGGGTCAAACCAATGGTCAATTATCTGAAAAATCAATTTTCTGATGCATTTTCAATATAGCAACGTACCCTATATGGATAAGGGTCAAACCAATGGTCAATTATGTTTTAGATTGTGTTTAAAATCCTTCCAGGAAGGGGGCAGTTTGTCAATGATCACAACCACAGAAATGGCTTCATCCATTTTCAGATTGTTTTGAGCAAACTGTCCCAAAATCCTTAACATTTCATGGAATTGTTCCATAACAGGTCCGGATTCTATCATCTTGTAACCCATAAAGTTGCTAACAAGAAACTTCTTACTAGAAGCATGGGTGTACTCAGAACATACACCACTTTCAGAGTGGTAAGGAGAAACTTCATCTTCTTCTGCCATCTACGAAAATCTTGCCCTTCAAACTTGTTCAGTTTTTCAAACTTACTTGTCATTTCCTTCACAGAATCACCACTTGCCATGATCACAGAAATGCTTTAATCTTTGTAAGAAAATCGGGATAAAATAGCCTTGGAAATTCTAAGAATTGTGGTTTCACTTTCAGATTAAAGTATTTGGGTGGCACTCCCAATCTTTAATCGGATAAGACTCAGAGAGAGACAAGAACAAAGAATGTTTGATGATATTTCGTATGTACCAGAAAATGAGACCAAAAACCAACTTTTAGATCCTTGTCTGAAAATTGTCATATGAAAGTTTTAAACTGTCATAAAACTATAAAAACTGTCATAAAACGGATATATGGATAAGGGTCAAACCAATGGTCAATTATCTGAAAAATCAATTTTCTGATGCATTTTTAATATAACAACATACCCTATATGGATAAGGGTCAAACCAATGGTCAATTATGTTTTAGATTGTGTTTAAAATCCTTCCAGGAAGGGGGCAGTTTGTCAATGATCACAGCCACAGAAATGGCTTCATCCATTTTCAGATTGTGTTGAGCAAACTGTCCCAAAATCCTTAACATTTCATGGAATTGTTCCATAACAGGCCTGGAGTCAATCATCTTGTAACCCATAAAGTTACTAACAAGAAACTTCTTACTAGAAGCATCTCCAGCCATGTACTTGGATTCAAGAGAATCCCATAGTTCTTTTGCAGATTCAAAATTTTGATAGATATCAAAAAGAGAGTCAGACATACCATTGAGAATATGACCACGACATATGTAATCATCATTTTCCCACTTTGATCTTCTTCTTGTTGCCTCCAAAGGTTCATCTTCAACAGATTCTGGTAAGACTGGCATGGGTGTACTCAGAACATACACCACTTTCAGAGTGGTAAGGAGAAACTTCATCTTCTTCTGCCATCTACAAAAATCTTGCCCTTCAAACTTGTTCAGTTTTTCAAACTTACTTGTCATTTCCTTCACAGAATCACCACTTGCCATGATCACAGAAATGCTTTAATCTTTGTAAGAAAATCGGGATAAAATAGCCTTGGAAATTCTGAGAATTGTGGTTTCACTTTCAGATTAAAGTATTTGGGTGGCACTCCCAATCTTTAATCGGATAAGACTCCGAGAGAGACAAGAACAAAGAATGTTTGATGATATTTTGTATGTACCAGAAAATGAGACCAAAAACCAACTTTTAGATCCTTGTCTGAAAACTATCATATGACAGTTTTAAAGTGTCATAAAACTATAAAAACTGTCATAAAACGAATATATGGATAAGGGTCACACCAATGGTCAATTATCTGAAAAATCAATATTCTGATGCATTTTTAATATAGCAACGTACCCAATATGGATAAGGGTCAAACCAATGGTCAATTATGTTTTAGATTGTGTTTAAAATCCTTCCTGGAAGGGGGCAGTTTGTCAATGATCACAGCCACAGAAATGGCTTCATCCATTTTCAGATTGTTTTGAGCAAACTGTCCCAAAATCCTTAACATTTAATCGAATTGTTCCATAACAGGCCCAGATTCAATCATCTTGTAACCCATAAAGTTACTAACAAGAAACTTCTTACTAGAAGCATCTTCAGCCATGTACTTGGATTCAAGAGAATCCCATAGTTCTTTTGCAGATTCGAAATTTTGATAGATATCAAAAAGAGAGTCAGACATACCATTGAGAATATGACCAGGGCATATGTAATCATCATTTTCCCACTTTGATCTTCTTCTTGTTGCCTCCAAAGGTTCATCTTCAACAGATTCTGGTAAGACTGGCAAGGGTATACTTAGAACATACACCACTTTCAGAGTAGTAAGGAGAAACTTCATCTTCTTCTGCCATCTACGAAAATCTTGCCCTTCAAACTTGTTCAATTTTTCAAACTTACTTGTCATTTCCTTCACAAAATCACCACTTGCCATGATCATAGAAATGCTTTAATCTTTGTAAGAAAATCGGGATAAAATAGCCTTGGAAATTCTGAGAATTGTGATTTCACTTTCAGATTAAAGTATTTGGGTGGCACTCCCAATCCTTAACCGGATAAGACTTAGAGAGAGACAAGCACAAAGAATGTTTGATGATATTTCGTATGTACCAGAAAATGAGACCAAAAACCAACTTTTAGATCCTTGTCTGAAAACTATCATATGACAGTTTTAAACTGTCATAAAACTATAAAAACTGTCATAAAACGGATATATGGATAAGGGTCAAACCAATGGTCAATTATCTGAAAAATCAATTTTCTGGTGCATTTTTAATATAGCAACGTACCCTATATGGATAAGGGTCAAACCAATGGTAAATTATGTTTTATATTGTGTTTAAAATCCTTCCAGGAAGGGGGCAGTTTGTCAATGATCACAACCACAGAAATGGCTTCATCCATTTTCAGATTGTGTTGAGCAAACTGTCCCAAAATCCTTAACATTGCATGGAATTGTTCCATAACAGGCCTGGAGTCAATCATCTTGTAACCCATAAAGTTACTAACAAGAACTTCTTACTAGAAGCATCTTCAGCCATGTACTTGGATTCAAGAGAATCTCATAGTTCTTTTGCAGATTCGAAATTTTAATAGATATCAAAAATAGAGACAGACATATCATTGAGAATATGACCACTACATATGTAATCATCATTTTCCCACTTTGATATTCTTCTTGTTGCCTCCAAAGGTTCATCTTCAACAGATTCTGGTAAGACTGGCATGGGTGTACTCAGAACATACACCACTTTCAGAGTGGTAAGGAGAAACTTCATCTTCTTCTGCCATCTACGAAAATCTTGCCCTTCAAACTTGTTTAATTTTTCAAACTTACTTGTCATTTCCTTCACAGAATCATCACTTGCCATGATCACAAAAATGCTTTAATCTTTGTAAGAAAATCGGGATAAAATAGCCTTGGAAATTCTGAGAATTGTGGTTTCACTTTCAGATTAAAGTATTTGGGTGGCACTCCCAATCTTTAATCGGATAAGACTCAGAGAGAGACAAGAACAAAGAATGTTTGATGATATTTCGTAGGTACCAGAAAATGAGACCAAAAACCAACTTTTAGATCCTTGTCTGAAAACTGGCATATGACAGTTTTAAACTGTCATAAAACTATAAAAACTGTCATAAAACGGATATATGGATAGGGGTCAAACCAATGGTAAATTATCTGAAAAATCAATTTTCTGATGCATTTTTAATATAGCAACATACCCTATATGGATAAGGGTCAAACCAATGGTCAATTATGTTTTAGATTGTGTTTAAAATCCTTCCAGGAAGGGGGCAGTTTGTCAATGATTACAGCCACAGATATGGCTTCATCCATTTTCAGATTGTGTTGAGCAAACTGTCCCAAAATCTTTAACATTTCATGGAATTGTTCCGTAACAGGCCCGAAGTCAATCATCTTGTAACCCATAAAGTTACTAACAAGAAACTTCTTACTAGAAGCATCTTCAGCCATGTAGTTGGATTCAATAGAATCCCATAGTTCTTTTGCAGATTTGAAATTTTGATAGATATCAAAAAGAGAGTCAGACATACCATTGAGAATATGACCACGACATATGTAATCATCATTTTCCCACTTTGATCTTCTTCTTGTTGCCTCCAAAGGTTCATCTTCAACAGATTCTGGTAAGACTGGCATGGGTGTACTCAGAACATACACCACTTTCAGAGTGGTAAGGAGAAACTTCATCTTCTTCTGCCATCTACAAAAATCTTGCCCTTCAAACTTGTTCGGTTTTTCAAACTTACTTGTCATTTCCTTCACAGAATCACCACTTGCCATGATCACAGAAATGCTTTAATCTTTGTAAGAAAATCGGGATAAAATAGCCTTGGAAATTCTGAGAATTGTGGTTTCACTTTCAGATTAAAGTATTTGGGTGGCACTCCCAATCTTTAATCGGATAAGACTCCGAGAGAGACAAGAACAAAGAATGTTTGATGATATTTCGTAGGTACCACAAAATGAGACCAAAAACCAACTTTTAGATCCTTGTCTGAAAACTGTCATATGACAGTTTTAAACTGTCATAAAACTATAAAAACTGTCATAAAACGGACATATGGATAAGGGTCAAACCAATGGTAAATTATCTGAAAAATCAATTTTCTGATGCATTTTTAATATAGGAACATACCCTATATGGATAAGGGTCAAACCAATGGTCAATTATGTTTTAGATTGTGTTTAAAATCCTTCCAGGAAGGGGGCACTTTGTTAATGATCACAGCCACAGATATGGCTTCATCCATTTTCAGATTGTGTTGATCAAACTGTCCCAAAATCCTTAACATTTCATGGAATTGTTCCATAACAGGCCCGAAGTCAATCATCTTGTAACCCATAAAGTTACTAACAAGAAACTTCTTACTAGAAGCATCTTCAGCCATGTACTTGGATTCAAGAGAATCCCATAGTTCTTTTGCAGATTCGAAATTTTGATAGATATCAAAAAGAGAGTCAGACATACCATTGAGAATATGACCACGACATATGTAATCATCATTTTCCCACTTTGATCTTCTTCTTGTTGCCTCCAAAGGTTCATCTTCAACAGATTCTGGTAAGACTGGCATGGGTGTACTCAGAACACACACCACTTTCAGAGTGGTAAGGAGAAACTTCATCTTCTTCCCCCATCTACGAAAATCTCGTCCTTCAAACTTGTTCAGTTTTTCGAACTTATTTGTCATTTCCTTCACAGAATCACCACTTGCCATGATCACAGAAATACTTTAATCTTTGTAAGAAAATCAGGATAAAATAGCCTTGGAAATTCTGAGAATTGTGGATTCACTTTCAGATTAAAGTATTTGGGTGGCACTCCCAATCTTTAATCGGATAAAACTCAGAGAGAGACAAGAACAAAGAATGTTTGATGATATTTCGTATGTACCAGAAAATGAGACCAAAAACCAACTTTTAGATCCTTGTCTGAAAACTGTCATATGACAGTTTTAAACTGTCATAAAACTATAAAAACTGTCATAAAACGGATATATGGATAAGGGTCAAACCAATGGTCAATTATCTGAAAAATCAATTTTCTGATGCATTTTTAATATAGCAACGTACCCTATATGGATAAGGGTCAAACCAATGGTCAATTATGTTTTAGATTGTGTTTAAAATCCTTCCAGGAAGGGGGCAGTTTGTCAATGATTACAGCCACAGATATGGCTTCATCCATTTTCAGATTGTGTTGAGCAAACTGTCCCAAAATCTTTAACATTTCATGTAATTGTTCCGTAACAGGCCCGAAGTCAATGATCTTGTAACCCATAAAGTTACTAACAAGAAACTTCTTACTAGAAGCATCTTCAGCCATGTACTTGGATTCAATAGAATCCCATAGTTCTTTTGCAGGTTCGAAATTTTGATAGATATCAAAAAGAGAGTCAGACATACCATTGAGAATATGACCACGACATATGTAATCATCATTTTCCCACTTTGATCTTCTTCTTGTTGCCTCCAAAGGTTCATCTTCAACAGATTCTGGTAAGACTGGCATGGGTGTACTCAGAACATACACCACTTTAAGAGTGGTAAGGAGAAACTTCATATTCTTCTGCCATCTACAAAAATCTTTCCCTTCAAACTTGTTCAGTTTTTCAAACTTACTTGTCATTTCCTTCATAGAATCACCACTCGCCATGATCACAGAAATGCTTTAATCTTTGTAAGAAAATCGGGATAAAATACCCTTGGAAATTCTGAGAATTGTGGTTTCACTTTCAGATTAAAGTATTTGGGTGGCACTCCCAATCTTTAATCGGATAAGACTCCGAGAGAGACAAGAACAAAGAATGTTTGATAATATTTCATAGGTACCACAAAATGAGACCAAAAACCAACTTTTAGATCCTTGTCTGAAAACTGTCATATGACAGTTTTAAACTGTCATAAAACTATAAAACTGTCATAAAACGGATATATGGATAAGGGTCAAACCAATGGTAAATTATCTGAAAAATCAATTTTCTGATGCATTTTTAATATAGGAACATACCCTATATGGATAAGGGTCAAACCAATGGTCAATTATGTTTTAGATTGTGTTTAAAATCCTTCCAGGAAGGGGGCAGTTTGTTAATGATCACAGCCACAGATATGGCTTCATCCATTTTCAGATTGTGTTGAGCAAACTGTCCCAAAATCCTTAACATTTCATGGAATTGTTCCATAACAGGCCCGAAGTCAATCATCTTGTAACCCATAAAGTTACTAACAAGAAACTTCTTACTAGAAGCATCTTCAGCCATGTACTTGGATTCAAGAGAATCCCATAGTTATTTTGCAGATTCGAAATTTTGATAGATATCAAAAAGTGAGTCAGACATACCATTGAGAATATGACCACGACATATGTAATCATCATTTTCCCACTTTGATCTTCTTCTTGTTGCCTCCAAAGGTTCATCTTCAACAGATTCTGGTAAGACTGGAATGGGTGTACTCAGAACATACACCACTTTCAGAGTGGTAAGGAGAAACTTCATCTTCTTCCCCCATCTACGAAAATCTCGCCCTTCAAACTTGTTCAGTTTTTTGAACTTACTTGTCATTTCCTTCACAGAATCACCACTTGCCATGATCACAGAAATACTTTAATCTTTGTAAGAAAATCAGGATAAAATAGCCTTGGAAATTCTGAGAATTGTGGTTTCACTTTCAGATTAAAGTATTTGGGTGGCACTCCCAATCTTTAATCGGATAAGACTCGGAGAGAGACAAGAACAAAGAATGTTTGATGATATTTCGTATGTACCAGAAAATGAGACCAAAAACCAACTTTTAGATCCTTGTCTGAAAACTGTCATATGACAGTTTTAAACTGTCATAAAACTATAAAAACTGTCATAAAACGGATATATGGATAAGGGTCAAACCAATGGTAAATTATCTGAAAAATCAATTTTCTGATGCATTTTTAATATAGCAACATACCCTATATGGATAAGGGTCAAACCAATGGTCAATTATGTTTTAGATTGTGTTTAAAATCCTTCCAGGAAGGGGGCAGTTTGTCAATGATTATAGCCACATATATGGCTTCATCCATTTTCAGATTGTGTTGAGCAAACTGTCCCAAAATCTTTAACATTTCATGGAATTGTTCCGTAACAGGCCCGAAGTCAATCATCTTGTAACCCATAAAGTTACTAACAAGAAACTTCTTACTAGAAGCATCTACAGCCATGTACTTGGATTCAATAGAATCCCATAGTTCTTTTGCAGATTCGAAATTTTGATAGATATCAAAAAGAGAGTCAGACATACCATTGAGAATATGACCACGACATATGTAATCATCATTTTCCCACTTTGATCTTCTTCTTGTTGCCTCCAAAGGTTCATCTTCAACGGATTCTGGAAAGACTGGCATGGGTGTACTCAGAACATACACCACTTTCAGAGTGGTAAGGAGAAGCTTCATCTTCTTCCCCCATCTACGAAAATCTCGCCCTTCAAACTTGTTCAGTTTTCCGAACTTACTTGTAATTTCCTTCACAGAATCACCACTTGCCATGATCACATAAATACTTTAATCTTTGTAAGAAAATCAGGATAAAATAGCCTTGGAAATTCTGAGAATTGTGGTTTCACTTTTAGATTAAAGTATTTGGGTGGCACTCCCAATCTTTAATCGGATAAGACTCAGAGAGAGACAAGAACAAAGAATGTTTGATGATATTTCGTATGTACCAGAAAATGAGACCAAAAACCAACTTTTAGATCCTTGTCTGAAAACTGTCATATGACAGTTTTAAACTGTCATAAAACGATAAAAACTGTCATAAAACGGATATATGGATAAGGGTCAAACCAATGGTAAATTATCTGAAAAATCAATTTTCTGATGCATTTTTAATATAGCAACGTACCCTATATGGATAAGGGTCAAACCAATGGTCAATTATGTTTTAGATTGTGTTTAAAATCCTTCCAGGAAGGGGGCAGTTTGTCAATGATCACAGCCACAAAAATGGCTTCATCCATTTTCAGATTGTGTTGAGCAAACTGTCCCAAAATCCTTAACATTTCAAGGAATTGTTCCATAACAGGCCCGGATTCAATCATCTTGTAACCCATAAAGTTACTAACAAGAAACTTCTTACTAGAAGCATCTTCAGCCATGTACTTGGATTCAAGAGAATCCCATAGTTCTTTTGCAGATTTGAAATTTTGATAGATATCAAAAAGTGAGTCAGACATACCATTGAGAATATGACCACGACATATGTAATCATCATTTTCCCACTTTGATCTTCTTCTTGTTGCCTCCAAAGGTTCATCTTCAACAGATTATGGTAAGACTGGCATGGGTGTACTCAGAACATACACCACTTTCAGAGTGGTAAGGGGAAACTTCATCTTCTTCTGCCATCTACGAAAATCTTGCCCTTCAAAGTTGTTCAGTTTTTCAAACTTACTTGTCATTTCCTTCACAGAATCACCACTTGCCATGATCACAGAAATACTTTAATCTTTGTAAGAAAATCAGGATAAAATAGCCTTGGAAATTCTGAGAATTGTGGTTTCACTTTCAGATTAAAGTATTTGGGTGGCACTCCCAATCTTTAATCGGATAAGACTCAGAGAGAGACAAGAACAAAGAATGTTTGATGATATTTCGTATGTACCAGAAAATGAGACCAAACACCAACTTTTAGATCCTTGTCTGAAAACTGTCATATGACAGTTTTAAACTGTCATAAAACTATAAAAACTGTCATAAAACGGATATATGGATAAGGGTCAAACCAATGGTCAATTATCTGAAAAATCAATTTTCTGATGCATTTTTAATATAGCAACATACCCTATATGGGTAAGGGTCAAACCAGTGCTCAATTATGTTTTAGATTGTGTTTAAAATCCTTCCAGGAAGGGGGCAGTTTGTCAATGATCACAGCCACAAAAATGGCTTCATCCATTTTCAGATTGTGTTGAACAAACTGTCCCAAAATCCTTAACATTTCAAGGAATTGTTCCATAACAGGCCCGGATTCAATCATCTTGTAACCCATAAAGTTACTAACAAGAAACTTCTTACTAGAAGCATCTTCAGCCATGTACTTGGATTCAAGAGAATCCCATAGTTCTTTTGCAGATTCGAAATTTTGATAGATATCAAAAAGTGAGTCAGACATACCATTGAGAATATGACCACGACATATGTAATCATCATTTTCCCACTTTGATCTTCTTCTTGTTGCCTCCAAAGGTTCATCTTCAACAGATTCTGGTAAGACTGGCATGGGTGTACTCAGAACACACACCACTTTCAGAGTGGTAAGGAGAAACTTCATCTTCTTCTGCCATCTACGAAAATCTTGCCCTTCAAATTTGTTCAGTTTTTCAAACTTACTTGTCATTTCCTTCACAGAATCACCACTTGCCATGATCACAGAAATGCTTTAATCTTTTTAAGAAAATCGGGATAAAATAGCCTTGGAAATTCTGAGAATTGTGGTTTCACTTTCAGATTAAAGTATTTGGGTGGCACTCCCAATCTTTAATCGGATAAGACTCAGAGAGAGACAAGAACAAAGAATGTTTGATGATATTTCGTATGTACCAGAAAATGAGACGAAAAACCAACTTTTAGATCTTTGTCTGAAAACTGTCATATGACAGTTTTAAACTGTCATAAAACTATAAAAACTGTCATAAAACGGATATATGGATAAGGGTCAAACCAATGGTAAGTTATCTGAAAAATCAATTTTCTGATGCATTTTTAATATAGCAACATACCCTATATGGGTAAGGGTCAAACCAATGGTCAATTATGTTTTAGATTGTGTTTAAAATCCTTCCAGGAAGGGGGCAGTTTGTCAATGATCACAGCCACAGATATGGCTTCATCCATTTTCAGATTGTGTTGAGCAAACTGTCCCAAAATCCTTAACATTTCATGGAATTGTTCCATAACAGGCCCGAAGTCAATCATCTTGTAACCCATAAAGTTAGTAACAAGAAACTTCTTACTAGAAGCATCTTCAGCCATGTACTTGGATTCAAGAGAATCCCATAGTTCTTTTGCAGATTTGAAATTTTGATAGATATCAAAAAGTGAGTCAGACATACCATTGAGAATATGACCACGACATATGTAATCATCATTTTCCCACTTTGATCTTCTTCTTGTTGCCTCCAAAGGTTCATCTTCAACAGATTCTGGTAAGACTGGCATGGGTGTACTCAGAACATACACCACTTTCAGAGTGGTAAGGAGAAACTTCATCTTCTTCCCCCATCTACGAAAATCTCGCCCTTCAAACTTGTTCAGTTTTTCGAACTTACTTGTCATTTCCTTCACAGAATCACCACTTGCCATGATCACAAAAATACTTTAATCTTTGTAAGAAAATCAGGATAAAATAGCCTTGGAAATTCTGAGAATTGTGGTTTCACTTTCAGATTAAAGTATTTGGGTGGCACTCCCAATCTTTAATCGGATAAGACTCAGAGAGAGACAAGAACAAAGAATGTTTGATGATATTTCGTATGTACCAGAAAATGAGACGAAAAACCAACTTTTAGATCCTTGTCTGAAAACTGTCATATGATAGTTTTAAATTGTCATAAAACTATATAAACTGTCATAAAACGGATATATTGATAAGGGTCAAACCAATGGTCAATTATCTGAATAATCAATTTTCTGATGCATTTTTAATATAGCAACGTACCCTATATGGATAAGGGTCAAACCAATGGTCAATTATGTTTTAGATTGTGTTTAAAATCCTTCCAGGAAGGGGGCAGTTTGTCAATGATCACAGCCACAAAAATGGCTTCATCCATTTTCAGACCGTGTTGAGCAAACTTTCCCAAAATCCTTAACATTTCAAGGAATTGTTCCATAACAGGCCCAGATTCAATCATCTTGTAACCCATAAAGTTACTAACAAGAAACTTCATACTAGAAGCATCTTCAGCCATGTACTTGGATTCAAGAGAATCCCATAGTTCTTTTGCAGATTCGAAATTTTGATAGATATCAAAAAGAGAGTCAGACATACCATTGAGAATATGACCACGACATATGTAATCATCATTTTCCCACTTTGATCTTCTTCTTGTTGCCTCCAAAGGTTCATCTTCAACAGATTCTGGTAACACTGGCATGGGTGTACTCAGAACATACACCACTTTCAGAGTGGTAAGGAGAAACTTCATCTTCTTCTGCCATCTACGAAAATCTTGCCCTTCAAACTTGTTCAGTTTTTCAAACTTACTTGTCATTTCCTTCACAGAATCACCACTTACCATGATCACAGAAATACCTTAATCTTTGTAAGAAAATCAGGATAAAATAGCCTTGGAAATTCTGAGAATTGTGGTTTCACTTTCAGATTAAAGTATTTGGGTGGCACTCCCAATCTTTAATCGGATAAGACTCAGAGAGAGACAAGAACAAAGAATGTTTGATGATATTTCGTATGTACCAGAAAATGAGACCAAAAACCAACTTTTAGATCCTTGTCTGAAAACTGTCATATGACAGTTTTAAACTGTCATAAAACTATAAAAACTGTCATAAAACGGATATATGGATAAGGGTCAAACCAATGGTAAATTATCTGAAAAATCAATTTTCTGATGCATTTTTAATATAGCAACATACCCTATATGGATAAGGGTCAAACCAATGGTCAGGTATGTTTTAGATTGTGTTTAAAATCCTTCCAGGAAGGGGGCAGTTTGTCAATGATCACAGCCACAGATATGGCTTCATCCATTTTCAGACCGTGTTGAGCAAACTGTCCCAAAATCCTTAACATTTCAAGGAATTGTTCCATAACAGGCCCGGATTCAATCATCTTGTAACCCATAAAGTTACTAACAAGAAACTTCTTACTAGAAGCATCTTCAGCCATGTACTTGGATTCAAGAGAATCCCATAGTTCTTTTGCAGATTCGAAATTTTGATAGATATCAAAAAGAGAGTCAGACATACCATTGAGAATATGACCACGACATATGTAATCATCATTTTCCCACTTTGATCTTCTTCTTGTTGCCTCCAAAGGTTCATCTTCAACAGATTCTGGTAACACTGGCATGGGTGTACTCAGAACATACACCACTTTCAGAGTGGTAAGGAGAAACTTCATCTTCTTCTGCCATCTACGAAAATCTTGCCCTTCAAACTTGTTCAGTTTTTCAAACTTACTTGTCATTTCCTTCACAGAATCACCACTTACCATGATCACAGAAATGCTTTAATCTTTGTAAGAAAATAGGGATAAAATAGCCTTGGAAATTCTGAGAATTGTGGTTTCACATTCAGATTAAAGTATTTGGGTGGCACTCCCAATCTTTAATCGGATAAGACTCAGAGAGAGACAAGAACAAAGAATGTTTGATGATATTTCGTATGTACCAGAAAATGAGACCAAAAACCAACTTTTAGATCCTTGTCTGAAAACTGTCATATGACAGTTTTAAACTATCATAAAACTATAAAAACTGTCATAAAACGGATATATGGATAAGGGTCAAACCAATGGTCAATTATCTGAAAAATCAATTTTCTGATGCATTTTTAATATAGCAACGTACCCTATATGGATAAGGGTCAAACCAATGGTCAATTATGTTTTAGATTGTGTTTAAAATCCTTCTAGGAAGGGGGCAGTTTGTCAATGATCACAACCACAGAAATGGCTTCATCCATTTTCAGACCGTGTTGAGCAAACTGTCCCAAAATCCTTAACATTTCAAGGAATTGTTCCATAACAGGCCCGGATTCAATCATCTTGTAACCCATAAAGTTACTAACAAGAAACTTCTTACTAGAAGCATCTTCAGCCATCTACTTGGATTCAAGAGAATCCCATAGTTCTTTTGCAGATTCAAAATTTTGATAGATATCAAAAAGAGAGTCAGACATACCATTGAGAATATGACCACGACATATGTAATCATCATTTTCCCACTTTGATCTTCTTCTTGTTGCCTCCAAAGGTTCATCTTCAACAGATTCTGGTAGGACTGGCATGGGTGTACTCAGAACATACACCACTTTCAGAGTGGTAAGGAGAAACTTCATCTTCTTCTGCCATCTACGAAAATCTTGCCCTTCAAACTTGTTCAGTTTTTCAAACTTACTTGTCATTTCCTTCACAGAATCACCACTTGCCATGATCACAGAAATGCTTTAATTTTTGTAAGAAAATCAGGATAAAATAGCCTTGGAAATTCTGAGAATTGTGGTTTCACTTTCAGATTAAAGTATTTGGGTGGCACTCCCAATGATTAATCGGATAAGACTCAGAGAGAGACAAGAACAAAGAATGTTTGATGATATTTCGTATGTACCAGAAAATGAGACCAAAAACCAACTTTTAGATCCTTGTCTGAAAACTGTCATATGACAGTTTTAAACTGTCATAAAACTATAAAAACTGTCATAAAATGGATATATGGATAAGGGTCAAACCAATGGTCAATTATCTGAAAAATCAATTTTCTGATGCATTTTTAATATAGCAACGTACCCTATATGGATAAGGGTCAAACCAATGGTAAATTATGTTTTAGATTGTGTTTAAAATCCTTCCAGGAAGGGGGCAGTTTGTCAATGATCACAACCACAGAAATGGCTTCATCCATTTTCAGACCGTGTTGAGCAAACTGTCCCAAAATCCTTAACATTTCAAGGAATTGTTCCATAACAGGCCCGGATTCAATCATCTTGTAACCCATAAAGTTACTAACAAGAAACTTCTTACTAGAAGCATCTTCAGCCATGTACTTGGATTCAAGAGAATCCCATAGTTCTTTTGCAGATTCAAAATTTTGATAGATATCAAAAAGAGAGTCAGACATACCATTGAGAATATGACCACGACATATGTAATCATCATTTTCCCACTTTGATCTTCTTCTTGTTGCCTCCAAAGGTTCATCTTCAACAGATTCTGGTAACACTGGCATGGGTGTACTCAGAACATACACCACTTTCAGAGTGGTAAGGAGAAACTTCATCTTCTTCTGCCATCTACGAAAATCTTGCCCTTCAAACTTGTTCAGTTTTTCAAACTTACTTGTCATTTCCTTCACAGAATCACCACTTACCATGATCACAGAAATACCTTAATCTTTGTAAGAAAATCAGGATAAAATAGCCTTGGAAATTCTGAGAATTGTGGTTTCACTTTCAGATTAAAGTATTTGGGTGGCACTCCCAATCTTTAATCGGATAAGACTCAGAGAGAGACAAGAACAAAGAATGTTTGATGATATTTCGTATGTACCAGAAAATGAGACCAAAAACCAACTTTTAGATCCTTGTCTGAAAACTGTCATATGACAGTTTTAAACTGTCATAAAACTATAAAAACTGTCATAAAACGGATATATGGATAAGGGTCAAACCAATGGTAAATTATCTGAAAAATCAATTTTCTGATGCATTTTTAATATAGCAACATACCCTATATGGATAAGGGTCAAACCAATGGTCAGGTATGTTTTAGATTGTGTTTAAAATCCTTCCAGGAAGGGGGCAGTTTGTCAATGATCACAGCCACAGATATGGCTTCATCCATTTTCAGACCGTGTTGAGCAAACTGTCCCAAAATCCTTAACATTTCAAGGAATTGTTCCATAACAGGCCCGGATTCAATCATCTTGTAACCCATAAAGTTACTAACAAGAAACTTCTTACTAGAAGCATCTTCAGCCATGTACTTGGATTCAAGAGAATCCCATAGTTCTTTTGCAGATTCGAAATTTTGATAGATATCAAAAAGAGAGTCAGACATACCATTGAGAATATGACCACGACATATGTAATCATCATTTTCCCACTTTGATCTTCTTCTTGTTGCCTCCAAAGGTTCATCTTCAACAGATTCTGGTAACACTGGCATGGGTGTACTCAGAACATACACCACTTTCAGAGTGGTAAGGAGAAACTTCATCTTCTTCTGCCATCTACGAAAATCTTGCCCTTCAAACTTGTTCAGTTTTTCAAACTTACTTGTCATTTCCTTCACAGAATCACCACTTACCATGATCACATAAATGCTTTAATCTTTGTAAGAAAATAGGGATAAAATAGCCTTGGAAATTCTGAGAATTGTGGTTTCACATTCAGATTAAAGTATTTGGGTGGCACTCCCAATCTTTAATCGGATAAGACTCAGAGAGAGACAAGAACAAAGAATGTTTGATGATATTTCGTATGTACCAGAAAATGAGACCAAAAACCAACTTTTAGATCCTTGTCTGAAAACTGTCATATGACAGTTTTAAACTATCATAAAACTATAAAAACTGTCATAAAACGGATATATGGATAAGGGTCAAACCAATGGTCAATTATCTGAAAAATCAATTTTCTGATGCATTTTTAATATAGCAACGTACCCTATATGGATAAGGGTCAAACCATTGGTCAATTATGTTTTAGATTGTGTTTAAAATCCTTCTAGGAAGGGGGCAGTTTGTCAATGATCACAACCACAGAAATGGCTTCATCCATTTTCAGACCGTGTTGAGCAAACTGTCCCAAAATCCTTAACATTTCAAGGAATTGTTCCATAACAGGCCCGGATTCAATCATCTTGTAACCCATAAAGTTACTAACAAGAAACTTCTTACTAGAAGCATCTTCAGCCATGTACTTGGATTCAAGAGAATCCCATAGTTCTTTTGCAGATTCAAAATTTTGATAGATATCAAAAAGAGAGTCAGACATACCATTGAGAATATGACCACGACATATGTAATCATCATTTTCCCACTTTGATCTTCTTCTTGTTGCCTCCAAAGGTTCATCTTCAACAGATTCTGGTAGGACTGGCATGGGTGTACTCAGAACATACACCACTTTCAGAGTGGTAAGGAGAAACTTCATCTTCTTCTGCCATCTACGAAAATCTTGCCCTTCAAACTTGTTCAGTTTTTCAAACTTACTTGTCATTTCCTTCACAGAATCACCACTTGCCATGATCACAGAAATGCTTTAATTTTTGTAAGAAAATCAGGATAAAATAGCCTTGGAAATTCTGAGAATTGTGGTTTCACTTTCAGATTAAAGTATTTGGGTGGCACTCCCAATGATTAATCGGATAAGACTCAGAGAGAGACAAGAACAAAGAATGTTTGATGATATTTCGTATGTACCAGAAAATGAGACCAAAAACCAACTTTTAGATCCTTGTCTGAAAACTGTCATATGACAGTTTTAAACTGTCATAAAACTATAAAAACTGTCATAAAATGGATATATGGATAAGGGTCAAACCAATGGTCAATTATCTGAAAAATCAATTTTCTGATGCATTTTTAATATAGCAACGTACCCTATATGGATAAGGGTCAAACCAATGGTAAATTATGTTTTAGATTGTGTTTAAAATCCTTCCAGGAAGGGGGCAGTTTGTCAATGATCACAACCACAGAAATGGCTTCATCCATTTTCAGACCGTGTTGAGCAAACTGTCCCAAAATCCTTAACATTTCAAGGAATTGTTCCATAACAGGCCCGGATTCAATCATCTTGTAACCCATAAAGTTACTAACAAGAAACTTCTTACTAGAAGCATCTTCAGCCATGTACTTGGATTCAAGAGAATCCCATAGTTCTTTTGCAGATTCAAAATTTTGATAGATATCAAAAAGAGAGTCAGACATACCATTGAGAATATGACCACGACATATGTAATCATCATTTTCCCACTTTGATCTTCTTCTTGTTGCCTCCAAAGGTTCATCTTCAACAGATTCTGGTAGGACTGGCATGGGTGTACTCAGAACATACACCACTTTCAGAGTGGTAAGGAGAAACTTCATCTTCTTCTGCCATCTACGAAAATCTTGCCCTTCAAACTTGTTCAGTTTTTCAAACTTACTTGTCATTTCCTTCACAGAATCACCACTTGCCATGATCACAGAAATGCTTTAATCTTTGTAAGAAAATCGAGATAAAATAGCCTTGGAAATTCTGAGAATTGTGGTTTCACTTTCAGATTAAAGTATTTGGGTGGCACTCCCAATCTTTAATCGGATAAGACTCAGAGAGAGACAAGAACAAAGAATGTTTGATGATATTTCGTATGTACCAGAAAATGAGACCAAAAACCAACTTTTAGATCCTTGTCTGAAAACTGTCATATGACAATTTTAAACTGTCATAAAACTATAAAAACTGTCATAAAACGGATATATGGATAAGGGTCAAACCAATGGTCAATTATCTGAAAAATCAATTTTCTGATGCATTTTTAATATAGCAACGTACCCTATATGGATAAGGGTCAAACCAATGGTCAATTATGTTTTAGATTGTGTTTAAAATCCTTCCAGGAAGGGGGCAGTTTGTCAATGATCACAGCCACAGAAATGGCTTCATCCATTTTCAGATTGTGTTGAGCAAACTGTATCAAAATCCTTAACATTTCAAGGAATTGTTCCATAACAGGCCCGGATTCAATCATTTTGTAACCCATAAAGTTACTAACAAGAAACTTCTTACTTGAAGCATCTTCAGCCATGTACTTTGATTCAAGAGAATCCCATAGTTCTTTTGCAGATTCAAAATTTTGATAGATATCAAAAAGAGAGTCAGACATACCATTGAGAATATGACCACGACATATGTAATCATCATTTTCCCACGTTGATCTTCTTCTTATTGCCTCCAAAGGTTCATCTTCAACAGATTCTGGTAAGACTGGCATGGGTGTACTCAGAACATACACCACTTTCAGAATGGTAAGGAGAAACTGCATCTTCTTCTGCCATCTACGAAAATCTTGCCCTTCAAACTTGTTCAGTTTTTCAAACTTACTTGTCATTTCCTTCACAGAATCACCACTTGCCATGATCACAGAAATGCTTTAATCTTTGTAAGAAAATCAGGATAAAATAGCCTTGGAAATTCTGAGAATTGTTGTTTCACTTTCAGATTAAAGTATTTGGGTGGCACTCCCAATGATTAATCGGATAAGACTCAGAGAGAGACAAGAACAAAGAATGTTTGATGATATTTCGTATGTACCAGAAAATGAGACCAAAAACCAACTTTTAGATCCTTGTCTGAAAACTGTCATATGACAGATTTAATCTGTCATAAAACTATAAAAACTGTCATAAAATGGATATATGGATAAGGGTCAAACCAATGGTCAATTATCTGAAAAATCAATTTTCTGATGCATTTTTAATATAACAACGTACCCTATATGGATAAGGGTCAAACCAATGGTCAATTATGTTTTAGATTGTGTTTAAAATCCTTCCAGGAAGGGGGCAATTTGTCAATGATCACAGCCACAGAAATGGCTTCATCCATTTTCAGATTGTGTTGAGCAAACTGTCCCAAAATCCTTAACATTTCATGGAATTGTTCCATAACACGCCTGGAGTCAATCATCTTGTAACCCATAAAGTTACTAAGAAGAAACTTCTTACTAGAAGCATCTTCAGCCATGTACTTGGAATCAAGAGAATCCCATAGTTCTTTTGCAGATTCGAAATTTTGATAGATATCAAAAAGGGAGTCAGACATACCATTGAGAATATGACCACGACATATGTAATCATCATTTTCCCACTTTGATCTTCTTCTTGTTGCCTCCAAAGGTTCATCTTCAACAGATTCTGGTAAGACTGGCATGGGTGTACTCAGAACATACACCACTTTCAGAATGGTAAGGAGAAACTGCATCTTCTTCTGCCATCTAAGAAAATCTTGCCCTTCAAACTTGTTTAATTTTTCAAACTTACTTGTCATTTCCTTCACAGAATCACCACTTGCCATGATCACAGAGTTGCTTTAATCTTTGTAAGAAAATCGGGATAAAATAGCCTTGGAAATTCTGAGAATTGTGGTTTCACTTTCAGATTAAAGTATTTGGGTGGTACTCCCAATCTTTAATCGGATAAGACTCAGGGAGAGACAAGAACAAAGAATGTTTGATGATATTTCATAGGTACCAGAAAATAAGACCAAAAACCAACTTTTAGATCCTTGTCTGAAAACTGTCATATGAGAGTTTTAAACTGTCATAAAACTATAAAAACTGTCATAAAACGGATATATGGAAAAGGGTCAAACCAATGGTAAATTATCTGAAAAATCAATTTTCTGATGCATTTTTAATATAGTAACATACCCAAGATGGATAAGGGTCAAACCAATGGTCAATTATGTTTTAGATTGTGTTTAAAATCCTTCCAGGAAGGGGGCAGTTTGTCAATGATCACAGCCACAGAAATGGCTTCATCCATTTTCAGATTGTGTTGAGCAAACTGTCCCAAAATCCTTAACATTTCATGGAATTGTTCCATAACAGGTCCGAAGTCAATCATCTTGTAACCCATAAAGTTACTAACAAGAAACTTATTACTAGAAGCATCTTCAGCCATGTACTTGGATTCAAGAGAATCCCATAGTTCATTAGCAGATTCGAAATTTTGATCGATATCAAAAAGAGAGTCAGACATACCATTGAGAATATGACCACGACATATGTAATCATCATTTTCCCACTTTGATCTTCTTCTTGTTGCCTCCAAAGGTTCATCTTCAACAGATTCTGGTAAGACTGGCATGGGTGTACTCATAACATACACCACTTTCAGGGTGGTAAGAAGAAACTTCATCTTCTTCTGCCCTCTATGAAAATCTTGCCCTTCAAACTTGTTCAGTTTTTCAAACTTACTTGTCATTTCCTTCACAGAATCACCACTTGCCATGATCACAGAAATACTTTAATCTTTGTAAGAAAATCGGGATAAAATAGCCTTGGAAATTCTGAGAATTGTGGTTTCACTTTCAGATTAAAGTATTTGGGTGGCACTCCCAATCTTTAATCGGATAAGACTCAGAGAGAGACAAGAACAAAGAATGTTTGATGATATTTCGTATGTACCAGAAAATGAGACCAAAAACCAACTTTTAGATCCTTGTCTGAAAAATGTCATATGACAGTTTTAAACTGTCATAAAACTATAAAAACTGTCATAAAACAGATATATGGATAAGGGTCAAACCAATGGTCAATTATCTGAAAAATCAATTTTCTGATGCATTTTTAATATAGCAACATACCCTATATGGATAAGGGTCAAACCAATGGTCAATTATGTTTTAGATTGTGTTTAAAATCCTTCCAGGAAGGGGGCAGTTTGTCAATGATCACAGCCACAGAAATGGCTTCATCCATTTTCAGATTGTGTTGAGCAAACTGTCCCAAAATCCTTAACATTTCATGGAATTGTTCCATAACAGGCCCGAAGTCAATCATCTTGTAACCCATAAAGTTACTAACAATAAACTTCTTACTAGAAGCATCTTCAGCCATGTACTTGGATTCAAGAGAATCCCATAGTTCTTTAGCAGATTCAAAATTTTGATAGATATCAAAAAGAGAGTCAGACCTACCATTGAGAATATGACCACGACATATGTAATCATCATTTTCCCACTTTGATCTTCTTCTTGTTGCCTCCAAAGGTTCATCTTCAACAGATTCTGGTAAGACTGGCATGGGTGTACTCAGAACATACACCACTTTCAGAGTGGTAAGGAGAAACTTCATCTTCTTCCCTCATCTACGAAAATCTTGCTCTTCAAACTTGTTCAATTTTTCAAACTTACTTGTCATTTCCTTCACAGAAACACCACTTGCCATGATCACATAAATACTTCAATCTTTGTAAGAAAATCGGGATAAAATAGCCTTGGAAATTCTGAGAATTGTGGTTTCACTTTCAGATTAAAGTATTTGGGTGGCACTCCCAATCTTTAATCGGATAAAGACTCAGAGAGAGACAAGAACAAAGAATGTTTAATGATATTTCGTATGTACCAGAAAATGAGACCAAAAACCAACTTTTAGATCCTTTTCTGAAAACTGTCATATGACAGTTTTAAACTGTCATAAAACTATCAAAGCTGTCATAAAACGGATACATGGATAAGGGTCAAACCAATGGTCAATTATCTGAAAAATCAATTTTCTGATGCATTTTTAATATAGCAACATACCCTATATGGATAAGGGTCAAACCAATGGTCAATTATGTTTTAGATTGTGTTTAAAATCCTTCCAGGAAGGGGGCAATTTGTCAATGATCACAGCCACAGAAATGGCTTCATCCATTTTCAGATTGTGTTGAGCAAACTGTCCCAAAATCCTTAACATTTCATTGAATTGTTCCATAACAGGCCTGGAGTCAATCATCTTGTAACCCATAAAGTTACTAACAATAAACTTCTTACTAGAAGCATCTTCAGCCATGTACTTGGATTCAAGAGAATCCCATAGTTCTTTAGCAGATTCAAAATTTTGATAGATATCAAAAAGAGAGTCAGACATACCATTGAGAATATGACCACGACATATGTAATCATCATTTTCCCACTTTGATCTTCTTCTTGTTGCCTCCAAAGGTTCATCTTCAACAGATTCTGGTAAGACTGGCATGGGTGTACTCATAACATACACCACTTTCAGAGTGGTAAGGAGAAACTTCATCTTCTTCCCCCATCTACGAAAATCTTGCCCTTCAAACTTGTTCAGTTTTTCAAACTTACTTGTCATTTCCTTCAAAGAATCACCACTTGCCATGATCACAGAAATACTTTAATCTTTGTAAGAAAATCGGGATAAAATAGCCTTGGAAATTCTGAGAATTGTGGTTTCACTTTCAGATTAAAGTATTTGGGTGGCACTCCCAATCTTTAATCGGATAAGACTCAGAGAGAGACAAGAACAAAGAATGTTTGATAATATTTCGTATGTACCAGAAAATGAGACCAAAAACCAAATTTTAGATCCTTGTCTGAAAAATGTCATATGACAGTTTTAAACTGTCATAAAACTATAAAAACTGTCATAAAACAGATATATGGATAAGGGTCAAACCAATGGTCAATTATCTGAAAAATCAATTTTCTGATGCATTTTTAATATAGCAACATACCCTATATGGATAAGGGTCAAACCAATGGTCAATTATGTTTTAGATTGTGTTTAAAATCCTTCCAGGAAGGGGGCAGTTTGTCAATGATCACAGCCACAGAAATGGGTTCATCCATTTTCAGATTGTGTTGAGCAAACTGTCCCAAAATCCTTAACATTTAATGGAATTGTTCCATAACAGGCCTGGAGTCAATCATCTTGTAACCCATAAAGTTACTAACAATAAACTTCTTACTAGAAGCATCTTCAGCCATGTACTTGGATTCAAGAGAATCCCATAGTTCTTTAGCAGATTCAAAATTTTGATAGATATCAAAAAGAGAGTCAGACATACCATTGAGAATATGACCACGACATATGTAATCATCATTTTCCCACTTTGATCTTCTTCTTGTTTCCTCCAAAGGTTCATCTTCAACAGATTCTGGTAAGACTGGCATGGGTGTACTCATAACATACACCACTTTCAGAGTGGTAAGGAGAAACTTCATCTTCTTCTTCCATCTACGAAAATCTTGCCCTTCAAACTTGTTCAGTTTTTCAAACTTACTTGTCATTTCCTTCACAGAATCACCACTTGCCATGATCACAGAAATACTTTAATCTTTGTAAGAAAATCGGGATAAAATAGCCTTGGAAATTCTGAGAATTGTGGTTTCACTTTCAGATTAAAGTATTTGGGTGGCACTCCCAATCTTTAATCGGATAAGACTCAGAGAGAGACAAGAACAAAGAATGTTTGATGATATTTCGTATGTACCAGAAAATGAGACCAAAAACCAACTTTTAGATCCTTGTCTGAAAACTGTCATATGACAGTTTTAAACTGTCATAAAACTATAAAAACTGTCATAAAACGGATATATGGATAAGGGTCAAACTAATGGTCAATTATCTGAAAAATCAATTTTCTGATGCATTTTTAATATAGCAACATACCCTATATGGGTAAGGGTCAAACCAGTGCTCAATTATGTTTTAGATTGTGTTTAAAATCCTTCTAGGAAGGGGGCAGTTTGTCAATGATCACAGCCACAGAAATGGCTTCATCCATTTTCAGATTGTGTTGAGCAAACTGTCCCAAAACCCTTAACATTTCATGGAATTGTTCCATAACAGGCCTGGAGTCAATCATCTTGTATCCCATAAAGTTACTAACAAGAAACTTCTTACTAGAAGCATCTTCAGCCATGTACTTGGAATCAAGAGAATCCCACAGTTCTTTTGCAGATTCGAAATTTTGATAGATATCAAAAAGAGATTCCGACATACCATTGAGAATATGACCACGACCTATGTAATCATCATTTTCCCACTTTGATCTTCTTCTTGTTGCCTCCAAAGGTTCATCTTCAACAGATTCTGGTAAGACTGGCATGGGTGTACACAGAACATACACCACTTTCAGAGTGGTAAGGAGAAACTTCATCTTCTTCTGCCATCTACGAAAATCTTGCTCTTCAAACTTGTTCAATTTTTCAAACTTACTTGTCATTTCCTTCACAGAAACACCACTTGCCATGATCACATAAATACTTCAATCTTTGTAAGAAAATCGGGATAAAATAGCCTTGGAAATTCTGAGAATTGTGGTTTCACTTTCAGATTAAAGTATTTGGGTGGCACTCCCAATCTTTAATCGGATAAAGACTCAGAGAGAGACAAGAACAAAGAATGTTTAATGATATTTCGTATGTACCAGAAAATGAGACCAAAAACCAACTTTTAGATCCTTTTCTGAAAACTGTCATATGACAGTTTTAAACTGTCATAAAACTATAAAAGCTGTCATAAAACGGATATATGGATAAGGGTCAAACCAATGGTCAATTATCTGAAAAATCAATTTTCTGATGCATTTTTAATATAGCAACATACCCTATATGGATAAGGGTCAAACCAATGGTCAATTATGTTTTAGATTGTGTTTAAAATCCTTCCAGGAAGGGGGCAGTTTGTCAATGATCACAGCCACAGAAATGGCTTCATCCATTTTCAGATTGTGTTGAGCAAACTGTCCCAAAATCCTTAACATTTCATGGAATTGTTCCATAACAGGCCTGGAGTCAATCATCTTGTAACCCATAAAGTTACTAACAATAAACTTCTTACTAGAAGCATCTTCAGCCATGTACTTGGATTCAAGAGAATCCCATAGTTCTTTAGCAGATTCAAAATTTTGATAGATTTCAAAAAGAGAGTCAGACATACCATTGAGAATATGACCACGACATATGTAATCATCATTTTCCCACTTTGATCTTCTTCTTGTTGCCTCCAAAGGTTCATCTTCAACAGATTCTGGTAAGACTGGCATGGGTGTACTCATAACATACACCACTTTCAGAGTGGTAAGGAGAAACTTCATCTTCTTCCCCCATCTACGAAAATCTTGCCCTTCAAACTTGTTCAGTTTTTCAAACTTACTTGTCATTTCCTTCACAGAATCACCACTTGCCATGATCACAGAAATACTTTAATCTTTGTAAGAAAATCGGGATAAAATAGCCTTGGAAATTCTGAGAATTGTGGTTTCACTTTCAGATTAAAGTATTTGGGTGGCACTCCCAATCTTTAATCGGATAAGACTCAGAGAGAGACAAGAACAAAGAATGTTTGATGATATTTCGTATGTACCAGAAAATGAGACCAAAAACCAAATTTTAGATCCTTGTCTGAAAAATGTCATATGACAGTTTTAAACTGTCATAAAACTATAAAAACTGTCATAAAACAGATATATGGATAAGGGTCAAACCAATGGTCAATTATCTGAAAAATCAATTTTCTGATGCATTTTTAATATAGCAACATACCCTATATGGATAAGGGTCAAACCAATGGTCAATTATGTTTTAGATTGTGTTTAAAATCCTTCCAGGAAGGGGGCAGTTTGTCAATGATCACAGCCACAGAAATGGCTTCATCCATTTTCAGATTGTGTTGAGCAAACTGTCCCAAAATCCTTAACATTTCATGGAATTGTTCCATAACAGGCCTGGAGTCAATCATCTTGTAACCCATAAAGTTACTAACAATAAACTTCTTACTAGAAGCATCTTCAGCCATGTACGTGGATTCAAGAGAATCCCATAGTTCTTTAGCAGATTCAAAATTTTGATAGATATCAAAAAGAGAGTCAGACATACCATTGAGAATATGACCACGACATATGTAATCATCATTTTCCCACTTTGATCTTCTTCTTGTTGCCTCCAAAGGTTCATCTTCAACAGATTCTGGTAAGACTGGCGTGGGTGTACTCATAACATACACCACTTTCAGAGTGGTAAGGAGAAACTTCATCTTCTTCTGCCATCTACGAAAATCTTTCCCTTCAAACTTGTTCAGTTTTTCAAACTTACTTGTCATTTCCTTCACAGAATCACCACTTGCCATGATCACAGAAATACTTTAATCTTTGTAAGAAAATCGGGATAAAATAGCCTTGGAAATTCTGAGAATTGTGGTTTCACTTTCAGATTAAAGTATTTGGGTGGCACTCCCAATCTTTAATCGGATAAGACTCAGAGAGAGACAAGAACAAAGAATGTTTGATGATATTTCGTATGTACCAGAAAATGAGACCAAAAACCAAATTTTAGATCCTTGTCTGAAAATGTCATATGACAGTTTTAAACTGTCATAAAACTATAAAAACTGTCATAAAACAGATATATGGATAAGGGTCAAACCAATGGTCAATTATCTGAAAAATCAATTTTCTGATGCATTTTTAATATAGCAACATACCCTATATGGATAAGGGTCAAACCAATGGTCAATTATGTTTTAGATTGTGTTTAAAATCCTTCCAGGAAGGGGGCAGTTTGTCAATGATCACAGCCACATAAATGGCTTCATCCATTTTCAGATTGTGTTGAGCAAACTGTCCCAAAATCCTTAACATTTCATGGAATTGTTCCATAACAGGCCTGGAGTCAATCATCTTGTAACCCATAAAGTTACTAACAATAAACTTCTTACTAGAAGCATCTTCAGCCATGTACTTGGATTCAAGAGAATCCCATAGTTCTTTAGCAGATTCAAAATTTTGATAGATATCAAAAAGAGAGTCAGACATACCATTGAGAATATGACCACGACATATGTAATCATCATTTTCCCACTTTGATCTTCTTCTTGTTGCCTCCAAAGGTTCATCTTCAACAGATTCTGGTAAGACTGGCATGGGTGTACTCATAACATACACCACTTTCAGAGTGGTAAGGAGAAACTTCATCTTCTTCTGCCCTCTACGAAAATCTTGCCCTTCAAACTTGTTCAGTTTTTCAAACTTACTTGTCATTTCCTTCACAGAATCACCACTTGCCATGATCACAGAAATACTTTAATCTTTGTAAGAAAATCGGGATAAAATAGCCTTGGAAATTCTGAGAATTGTGGTTTCACTTTCAGATTAAAGTATTTGGGTGGCACTCCCAATCTTTAATCGGATAAGACTCAGAGAGAGACAAGAACAAAGAATGTTTGATGATATTTCGTATGTACCAGAAAATGAGACCAAAAACCAACTTTTAGATCCTTGTCTGAAAACTGTCATATGACAGTTTTAAACTGTCATAAAACTATAAAAACTGTCATAAAACGGATATATGGATAAGGGTCAAACCAATGGTCAATTATCTGAAAAATCAATTTTCTGATGCATTTTTAATATAGCAACATACCCTATATGGATAAGGGTCAAACCAATGGTCAATTACGTTTTAGATTGTGTTTAAAATCCTTCCAGGAAGGGGGCAGTTTGTCAATGATCACAGCCACGGAAATAGCTTCATCCATTTTCAGATTGTGTTGAGCAAACTGTCCCAAAATCCTTAACATTTCATGGAATTGTTCCATAACAGGCCTGGAGTCCATCATCTTATAACCCATAAAGTTACTAAAAAGAAACTTCTTACTAGAAGCATCTTCAGCCATGTACTTGGAATCAAGAGAATCCCATAGTTCTTTTGCAGATTTGAAATTTTGATAGATATCAAAAAGAGAGTCAGACATACCATTGAGAATATGACCACGACATATGTAATCATCATTTTCCCACTTTGATCTTCTTCTTGTTGCCTCCAAAGGTTCATCTTCAACAGATTCTGGTAAGACTGGCATGGGTGTACTCAGAACATACACCGCTTTTAGAGTGGTAAGGAGAAACTTCATCTTCTTCTTCCATCTACGAAAATCTTGCTCTTCAAACTTGTTCAAATTTTCAAACTTACTTGTCATTTCCTTCACAGAATCACCACTTACCATGATCACAGAAATACTTTAATCTTTGTAAGAAAATCGGGATAAAATAGCCTTGGAAATTCTGAGAATTGTGGTTTCACTTTCAGATTAAAGTATTTGGGTGGCACTCCCTATCTTTAATCGGATAAAGACTCAGAGAGAGACAAGAACAAAGAATGTTTGATGATATTTCGTATGTACCAGAAAATGAGACCAAAAACCAACTTTTAGATCCTTGTCTGAAAACTGTCATATGACAGTTTTAAACTGTCATAAAACTATAAAAACTGTCATAATACGGATATATGGATAAGGGTCAAACCAATGGTAAATTATCTGAAAAATCAATTTTCTGATGCATTTTTAATATAGCAACATACCCTATATGGATAAGGGTCAAACCAATGGTCAATTATGTTTTAGATTGTGTTTAAAATCCTTCCAGGAAGGGGGCACTTTGTCAATGATCACAGCCACAGAAATGGCTTCATCCATTTTCAGATTGTGTTGAGCAAACTGTTCCAAAATCCTTAACATTTCATGGAATTGTTCCATAACAGGCCTGGAGTCAATCATCTTGTAACCCATAAAGTTACTAACAAGAAACTTCTTACTAGAAGCATCTTCAGCCATGTAGTTGGATTCAAGAGAATCCCATACTTCTTTTGCAGATTCGAAATTTTGATAGATATCAAAAAGAGATTCCGACATACCATTGAGAATATGACCACGACATATGTAATCATCATTTTCCCACTTTGATCTTCTTCTTGTTGCCTCCAAAGGTTCATCTTCAACAGATTCTGGTAAGACTGGCATGGGTGTACTCAGAACATACACCACTTTCAGAGTGGTAAGGAGAAACTTCATCTTCTTCTGCCATCTATGAAAATCTTTCTCTTCAAACTTGTTCAGATTTTCAAACTTACTTGTCATTTCCTTCACAGAATCACCACTTGCCATGATCACAGAAATACTTTAATCTTTGTAAGAAAATCGGGATAAAATAGCCTTCGAAATTCTGAGAATTGTGGTTTCACTTTCAGATTAAAGTATTTGGGTGGCACTCCCAATCTTTAATCGGATAAAGACTCAGAGAGAGACAAGAACAAAGAATGTTTGATGATATTTCGTATGTACCAGAAAATGAGACCAAAAACCAACTTTTAGATCCATGTCTGAAAACTGTCATATGACAGTTTTACACTGTCATAAAACTATAAAAACTGTCATAAAACGGATATATGGATAAGGGTCAAACCAATGGTCAATTATCTGAAAAATCAATTTTCTGATGCATTTTTAATATAGCAACATACCCTATATGGATAAGGGTCAAACCAATGGTCAATTATGTTTTAGATTGTGTTTAAAATCCTTGCAGGAAGGGGGCAGTTTGTCAATGATCACAGCCACAGAAATGGCTTCATCCATTTTCAGATTGTGTTGAGCAAACCGTCCCAAAATACTTAACATTTCATGGAATTGTTCCATAACAGGCCTGGAGTCAATCATCTTGTAACCCATAAAGTTACTAACAAGAAACTTCTTACTAGAAGCATCTTCAGCCATGTACTTGGAATCAAGAGAATCCCATAGTTCTTTTGCGGATTCGAAATTTTGATAGATATCAAAAAGAGAGTCAGACATACCATTGAGAGTATGACCACGACATATGTAATCATCATTTTCCCACTTTGATCTTCTTCTTGTTGCTTCCAAAGGTTCATCTTCGACAGATTCAGGTAAGACTGGCATGGGTGTACTCAGAACATACACCACTTTCAGAGTGGTAAGGAGAAACTTCATCTTCTTCTGCCATCTACAAAAATCTTGCCCTTCAAACTTGTTTAGTTTTTCAAACTTACTTGTCATTTCCTTCACAGAATCACCACTTGCCACGATCACATAAATACTTTAATCTTTGTAAGAAAATCGGGATAAAATAGCCTTGGAAATTCTGAGAATTATGGTTTCACTATCAGATTAAAGTAATTGGGTGGCACTCCCAATCTTTAATCGGATAAGACTCAGAGAGAGACAAGAACAAAGAATGTTTAATGATATTTCGTATGTACCAGAAAATGAGACCAAAAACCAACTTTTAGATCCTTGTCTGAAAACTGTCATATGACAGTTTTAAACTGTCATAAAACTATAAAAACTGTCATAATACGGATATATGGATAAGGGTCAAACCAATGGTAAATTATCTGAAAAATCAATTTTCTGATGCATTTTTAATATAGCAACATACCCTATATGGATAAGGGTCAAACCAATGGTCAATTATGTTTTAGATTGTGTTTAAAATCCTTCCAGGAAGGGGGCACTTTGTCAATGATCACAGCCACAAAAATGGCTTCATCCATTTTCAGATTGTGTTGAGCAAACTGTTCCAAAATCCTTAACATTTCATGGAATTGTTCCATAACAGGCCTGGAGTCAATCATCTTGTAACCCATAAAGTTACTAACAAGAAACTTCTTACTAGAAGCATCTTCAGCCATGTAGTTGGATTCAAGAGAATCCCATAGTTCTTTTGCAGATTCGAAATTTTGATAGATATCAAAAAGAGATTCCGACATACCATTGAGAATATGACCACGACATATGTAATCATCATTTTCCCACTTTGATCTTCTTCTTGTTGCCTCCAAAGGTTCATCTTCAACAGATTCTGGTAAGACTGGCATGGGTGTACTCAGAACATACACCACTTTCAGAGTGGTAAGGAGAAACTTCATCTTCTTCTGCCATCTACAAAAATCTTGCCCTTCAAACTTGTTTAGTTTTTCAAACTTACTTGTCATTTCCTTCACAGAATCACCACTTGCCACGATCACATAAATACTTTAATCTTTGTAAGAAAATCGGGATAAAATAGCCTTGGAAATTCTGAGAATTGTGGTTTCACTATCAGATTAAAGTATTTGGGTGGCACTCCCAATCTTTAATCGGATAAGACTCAGAGAGAGACAAGAACAAAGAATGTTTGATGATATTTCGTATGTACCAGAAAATGAGACCAAAAACCAACTTTTAGATCCTTGTCTGAAAACTGTCATATGACAGTTTTAAACTGTCATAAAACTATAAAAACTGTCATAAAACGGATATATGGATAAGGGTCAAACCAATGGTCAATTATCTGAAAAATCAATTTTCTGATGCATTTTTAATATAGCAACATACCCTATTTGGTTAAGGGTCAAACCAATGGTTAATTATGTTTTAGATTGTGTTTAAAATCCTTCCAGGAAGGGGGCAGTTTGTCAATGATCACTGCCACAGAAATGGCTTCATCCATTTTCAGATTGTGTTGAGCAAACCGTCCCAAAATCATTAACATTTCATGGAATTGTTCCATAACAGGCCTGGAGTCAATCATCTTGTAACCCATAAAGTTACTAACAAGAAACTTCTTACTAGAAGCATCTTCAGCCATGTACTTGGATTCAAGAGAATCCCATAGTTCTTTTACAGATTCGAAATTTTGATAGATATCAAAAAGAGAGTCATACATACCATTGAGAATATGACCACGACATATGTAATCATTATTTTCCCACTTTGATCTTCTTCTTGTTGCCTCCAAAGGTTCATCTTCGACAGATTCTAGTAAGACTGGCATGGGTGTACTCAGAACATACACCACTTTCAGAGTGGTAAGGAGAAACTTCATATTCTTCTGCCATCTACGATAATCTTGCCCTTCAAACTTGTTCAGTTTTTCAAACTTACTTTTCATTTCCTTCACAGAATCACCACTTGCCATGATCACAGAAATACTTTAATCTTTGTAAGAAAATCGGGATAAAATAGCCTTGGAAATTCTGAGAATTGTGGTTTCACTTTTAGATTAAAGTATTTGGGTGGCACTCCCAATCTTTAATCGGATAAGACTCAGAGAGAGACAAGAACAAAGAATGTTTCATGATATTTCGTATGTACCAGAAAATGATTCCAAAAACCAACTTTTAGATCCTTGTCTGAAAACTGTCATATGACAGTTTTAAACTGTCATAAAACGGATATATGGATAAGAGTCAAACCAATGGTCAATTATCTGAAAAATCAATTTTCTGATGCATTTTTAATATAGCAACATACCCTATATGGATAAGGGTCAAACCAATGATCAATTATGTTTTAGATTGTGTTTAAAATCCTTCCAGGAAGGGGGCAGTTTGTCAATGATCACTGCCACAGAAATGGCTTCATCCATTTTCAGATTGTGTTGAGCAAACTGTCCCAAAATCCTTAACATTTCATGAAATTTTTCCATAACAGGCCTGGAGTCAATCATCTTGTAACCCATAAAGTTACTAACAAGAAACTTCTTACTAGAAGCATCTTCAGCCATGTACTTGGATTCAAGAGAATCCCATAGTTCTTTTGCAGATTCGAAATTTTGATAGATATCAAAAAGAGAGTCAGACATACCATTGAGAATATGACCACGACATATGTAATCATCATTTTCCCACTTTGATCTTCTTCTTGTTGCCTCCAAAGGTTCATCTTCGACAGATTCTGGTAAGACTGACATGGGTGTACTCAGAACATACACCACTTTCAGAGTGGTAAGGAGAAACTTCATCTTCTTCTGCCATCTACGAAAATCTTGCCCTTCAAACTTGTTCAGTTTTTCAAACTTACTTGTCATTTCCTTCACATAATCACCACTTGCCATGATCACATAAAACTTTAATCTTTGTAAGAAAATCGGGATAAAATAGCCTTGGAAATTCTGAGAATTGTGATTTGACTTTCAGATTAAAGTATTTGGGTGGCACTCCCAATCTTTAATCGGATAAGACTCAGAGAGAGACAAGAACAAAGAATGTTTGATGCTATTTCGTATGTACCAGAAAATTAGACCAAAAACCAACTTTTAGATCCTTGTCTGAAAACTGTCATATGACAGTTTTAAACTGTCATAAAACTATAAAATTTGTCATAAAACGGATATATGGATAAGGGTCAAACCAATGGTCAATTATCTGAAAAATCAATTTTCTGATGCATTTTTAATATAGCAACATACCCTATATGGATAAGGGTCAAACCAATGGTCAATTATGTTTTAGATTGTGTTTAAAATCCTTCCAGGAAAGGGGCAGTTTGTCAATGATCACAACCACAGAAATGGCTTCATCCGTTTTCAGATTGTATTGAGCAAACTGTCCCAAAATCCTTAACATTTCATGGAATTGTTCCATAACAGGCCTGGAGTCAATCATCTTGTAACCCATAAAGTTACTAACAAGAAACTTCTTACTAGAAGCATCTTCAGCCATGTACTTGGATTCAAGAGAATCCCATAGTTCTTTTGCAGATTCGAAATTTTGATAGATATCAAAAAGAGAGTCAGACATACCATTGAGAATATGACCACGACATATGTAATCAATATTTTCCCACTTTGATCTTCTTCTTGTTGCCTCCAAAGGTTCATCTTCGACAGATTCTGGTAAGACTGGCATGGGTGTACTCAGAACATACACCACTTTCAGAGTGGTAAGGAGAAACTTCATCTTCTTCTGCCATCTACGAAAATCTTGCTCTTCAAACTTGTTCAGTTTTTCAAACTTACTTGTCATTTCCTTCACAGAATCACCACTTGCCATGATCACAGAAATACTTTAATCTTTTTAAGAAAATCGGGATAAAATAGCCTTGGAAATTCTGAGAATTGTGGTTTCACTTTCAGATTAAAGTATTTGGGTGGCACTCCCAATCTTTAATCGGATAAGACTCAGAGAGAGACAAGAGCAAAGAATGTTTGATGATATTTCGTATGTACCAGAAAATGAGACCAAAAACAAACTTTTAGATCCTTGTCTGAAAACTGTCATATGACAGTTTTAAACTGTCATAAAACTATAAAAACTGTCATAAAAGGGATATATGGATAAGGGTCAAACCAATGGTCAGTTATCTGAAAAATCAATTTTCTGATGCATTTTTAATATAGCAACATACCCTATATGGATAAGGGTCAAACCAATGGTCAATTATATTTTAGATTGTGTTTAAAATCCTTCCAGGAAGGGGGCAGTTTGTCAATGATCACAGCCACAGAAATGGCTTCATCCATTTTCAGATTTTGTTGAGCAAACTGTCCCAAAATCCTTAACATTTCATGGAATTGTTCCATAACAGGCCTGGAGTCAATCATCTTGTAACCCATAAAGTTACTAACAAGAAACTTCTTACTAGAAGCATCTTAAGTCATGTACTTGGATTCAAGAGAATCCCATAGTTCTTTTGCAGATTCGAAATTTTGATAGATATCAAAAAGAGAGTCAGACATACCATTGAGAATATGACCACGACATATGTAATCATCATTTTCCCACTTTGATCTTCTTCTTGTTGCCTCCAAAGGTTCATCTTCAACATATTCTGGTAAGACTGGCATAGGTGTACTCAGAACGTACACCACTTTCAGAGTGGTAAGGAGAAACTTCATCTTCTTCTGCTATCTACGAAAATCTTGCCCTTCAAACTTGTTCAGTTTTTCAAACTTACTTGTCATTTCCTTCACAGAATCACCACTTGCCATGATCACAGAAATGCTTTAATCTTTGTAAGAAAATCAGGATAAAATAGCCTTGGAAATTCTGAGAATTGTGGTTTCACTTTCAGATTAAAGTATTTGGGTGGCACTCCCAATCTTTAATCGGATAAGACTCAGAGAGAGACAAGAACAAAGAATGTTTGATGATATTTCGTATGTACCAGAAAATGAGACCAAAAACCAACTTTTAGATCCTTGTCTGAAAACTGCCATATGACAGTTTTAAACTGTCATAAAACTATAAAAACTGTCATAAAACGGATATATGGATAAGGGTCAAACCAATGGTCAATTATCTGAAAAATCAATTTTCTGATGCATTTTTAATATAGCAACGTACCCTATATGGATAAGGGTCAAACCAATGGTCAATTATGTTTTAGATTGTGTTTAAAATCCTTCCAGGAAGGGGGTAGTTTGTCAATGATCACAGCCACAGAACATACACCACTTTCAGAGTGGTAAGGAGAAACTTCATCTTCTTCTGCCATCTACGAAAATCTTGCCCTTCAAACTTGTTCAGTTTTTCAAACTTACTTGTCATTTTCTTCACATAATCACCACTTGCCATGATCACATAAATACTTTAATCTTTGTAAGAAAATCGGGATAAAATAGCCTTGGAAATTCTGAGAATTGTGATTTGACTTTCAGATTAAAGTATTTGGGTGGCACTCCCAATCTTTAATCGGATAAGACTCAGAGAGAGACAAGAACAAAGAATGTTTGATGCTATTTCGTATGTACCAGAAAATTAGACCAAAAACCAACTTTTAGATCCTTGTCTGAAAACTGTCATATGACAGTTTTAAACTGTCATAAAACTATAAAATTTGTCATAAAACGGATATATGGATAAGGGTCAAACCAATGGTCAATTATCTGAAAAATCAATTTTCTGATGCATTTTTAATATAGCAACATACCCTATATGGATAAGGGTCAAACCAATGGTCAATTATGTTTTAGATTGTGTTTAAAATCCTTCCAGGAAAGGGGCAGTTTGTCAATGATCACAACCACAGAAATGGCTTCATCCGTTTTCAGATTGTATTGAGCAAACTGTCCCAAAATCCTTAACATTTCATGGAATTGTTCCATAACAGGCCTGGAGTCAATCATCTTGTAACCCATAAAGTTACTAACAAGAAACTTCTTACTAGAAGCATCTTCAGCCATGTACTTGGATTCAAGAGAATCCCATAGTTCTTTTGCAGATTCGAAATTTTGATAGATATCAAAAAGAGAGTCAGACATACCATTGAGAATATGACCACGACATATGTAATCATTATTTTCCCACTTTGATCTTCTTCTTGTTTCCTCCAAAGGTTCATCTTCGACAGATTCTGGTAAGACTGGCATGGGTGTACTCAGAACATACACCACTTTCAGAGTGGTAAGGAGAAACTTCATCTTCTTCTGCCATCTACGAAAATCTTGCTCTTCAAACTTGTTCAGTTTTTCAAACTTACTTGTCATTTCCTTCACAGAATCACCACTTGCCATGATCACAGAAATACTTTAATCTTTTTAAGAAAATCGGGATAAAATAGCCTTGGAAATTCTGAGAATTGTGGTTTCACTTTCAGATTAAAGTATTTGGGTGGCACTCCCAATCTTTAATCGGATAAGACTCAGAGAGAGACAAGAGCAAAGAATGTTTGATGATATTTCGTATGTACCAGAAAATGAGACCAAAAACAAACTTTTAGATCCTTGTCTGAAAACTGTCATATGACAGTTTTAAACTGTCATAAAACTATAAAAACTGTCATAAAACGGATATATGGATAAGGGTCAAACCAATGGTCAGTTATCTGAAAAATCAATTTTCTGATGCATTTTTAATATAGCAACATACCCTATATGGATAAGGGTCAAACCAATGGTCAATTATATTTTAGATTGTGTTTAAAATCCTTCCAGGAAGGGGGCAGTTTGTCAATGATCACAGCCACAGAAATGGCTTCATCCATTTTCAGATTTTGTTGAGCAAACTGTCCCAAAATCCTTAACATTTCATGGAATTGTTCCATAACAGGCCTGGAGTCAATCATCTTGTAACCCATAAAGTTACTAACAAGAAACTTCTTACTAGAAGCATCTTAAGTCATGTACTTGGATTCAAGAGAATCCCATAGTTCTTTTGCAGATTCGAAATTTTGATAGATATCAAAAAGAGAGTCAGACATACCATTGAGAATATGACCACGACATATGTAGTCATCATTTTCCCACTTTGATCTTCTTCTTGTTGCCTCCAAAGGTTCATCTTCAACATATTCTGGTAAGACTGGCATAGGTGTACTCAGAACGTACACCACTTTCAGAGTGGTAAGGAGAAACTTCATCTTCTTCTGCTATCTACGAAAATCTTGCCCTTCAAACTTGTTCAGTTTTTCAAACTTACTTGTCATTTCCTTCACAGAATCACCACTTGCCATGATCACAGAAATGCTTTAATCTTTGTAAGAAAATCAGGATAAAATAGCCTTGGAAATTCTGAGAATTGTGGTTTCACTTTCAGATTAAAGTATTTGGGTGGCACTCCCAATCTTTAATCGGATAAGACTCAGAGAGAGACAAGAACAAAGAATGTTTGATGATATTTCGTATGTACCAGAAAATGAGACCAAAAACCAACTTTTAGATCCTTGTCTGAAAACTGCCATATGACAGTTTTAAACTGTCATAAAACTATAAAAACTGTCATAAAACGGATATATGGATAAGGGTCAAACCAATGGTTAATTATCTGAAAAATCAATTTTCTGATGCATTTTTAATATAGCAACGTACCCTTTATGGATAAGGGTCAAACCAATGGTCAATTATGTTTTAGATTGTGTTTAAAATCCTTCCAGGAAGGGGGTAGTTTGTCAATGATCACAGCCACAGAACATACACCACTTTCAGAGTGGTAAGGAGAAACTTAATCTTCTTCTGCCATCTACGAAAATCTTGCCCTTCAATCTTGTTCAGTTTTTCAAACTTACTTGTCATTGTTGGATTAATGTCTAAGTCCATAAATATAATTGGTAAGACTTGACCCGACCCGGCATGGTCCATTTGGGTTGCATGGCATCGGGACAATTGGATAGACAAGATGAGGAAAAAGGATACTAGTGATTTATATTAATATATTATAAGTTCTAATATATTAATATATAATCATATTATTTAATTAGTATTGATCAAGAATTAATTTATAACTAATTAAGTGATCAAAATGAACTAATTAAATATGGACTCTAAGATATATGTGTGTGATGGGCCAAGTTCATTTAGGTTGGGCTAAGCTTTCATGGATAGTCCATGGAGTGTTTAACCCATGGATCATATGAAATGAAAGGTCATGGGTATTAGGGTTTAACCCTAATCTCCACACTATATAAAGATGTCCTTCGTTGGTGAAATGGGCACTAGTGTGTGTACACAAAAGGGCAAGGCCGATTTCACTAGAGAGAACCAAAGTATCCTTATTCTCAAGGTTATTCCAAGTGTTCATGGTGTTGTGTGAACCATTTGAGGTGTCACACTTGGGGCACTAGGCACTCAAGCTTCATGAAGACAAGTTACATAAAAAAAAAGGTATGTATTCTATCTATTTTATTACCCAAGTATATGATATTTGTATGCTAGTATAGGGTAATATCTTGGAAACTTCATATTTGCATGTATAATAGAGAAAACATAGATCCAAGGTATTTAGGGTTGTATGTGCACCATAGGATGTTGTAGTATACTAAAACCCAACAGTGGTATCAGAGCCATGGGTTGTTTTCTGTTATATTCATGCAAATGTTTGATTTTCAAAGTTGAAAAAAAAAGAAAAAAAACAAGAAGTTTGTCAAATTTTAAGATAATTACTTGTTTTGTGAAAAACTAATTATTTGTAAAATTTGAATAATTTGCTATATGAGTTGAATTAGGTCAAATTTAGTAAAAGATAAAATGATATGATTATTTTATTAGTTTTAAAAGTTTGATCTAAATGTTTTAAGGAGTTACAAATTTTGTCATAAAGTTTTGGAGCTCAAAAAGTTTTTTTTAAAGTTGTGATCTTATGTGTTTTGAAACCTCCATAAGTTATGGATATGAAAAGGTTTTAAAAAAAAATTGATTCAAAGTTTTTATGGAGTTAAAAAATTTGGTGTTAATGTTTTAAAGAATTCCATAACTTATTCTTAAGTTATGGAACATGAAAAGTTTCATCATAAAACAAGCATTTAACTCCATAAGTTATGGATTACCAAAAGTTCTATGTTTCCTTGATTTATGAGTTAGTTTAGATTAATGGAATTTTTTTTTGTGTTTTAGTTGTTTTCAATCCTAATTAATCTAAAAGTTGTTCATAAAATGTGTTCTTTTGTAACTTGTCCTCAAGTTATATGAAAAGTCACATTTATGAATCTTAAAAACTCATAAATATGCCTTAGGTTACAAAAAAAAATGAAGTGTCTTTTCTTATAAATAGTTTTTATGGCTCCATAACTTGTCCTCAAGTTATGGATGTCCAAGAGTCTCTTCATTAAAGGTTTTAAAGCTTTACTTAAAACTCATAAGTTATGAAAATCCAAGAGTTTTAAATAGTTTCAAAACTTGCCCTCAAGTTTTGGAATTTGAAAAGTTATCTCTAATGAATACTTTAATTCCAGGTTAAGCCCTTAGAATTTTAAAAGTTAAAATTCAACCCTTATACTTTATAATATTATAAGTTAATAATATATATATATATATATATATATATATATATATATATATATATATATATATATATATATATAAGAGCAAGTCAGTCTTACCATTAGTAGGCCTCATTCACGAAGCCGGTCTATAAGGGGGGTATAAGGTTGTTGCCTATAAAATAGCAGCTTAATGGGTGTCCACTCTCACCCACCACTTCCTTGACTGGTGGAGGGTCGTTAGCCGAACAGGTAGAACAAGGACTATAATTCTCCCTTCATTAAAAGTATTAATGATAAATACTAAGTAACTAAACACTTATAAATTCTCAATCTTAGTTACTTAGGAAAATGTGAATAAGGTGCTAATCCATGAAATTACGCTTTGCACTTTGCTTAAACCGTTAGTGGAGCGTGTGTGGTTAACCGGCACACTAACCTGGATTCAACAAGGTAGGCAAAGGGTAACTTAATATTTATCATAGTATCGGTGGAGCTCGTGTGGTTAACCGGCACATCGATTGAGGGGTAAATATTAAGGGTACCAAGTATATTTGCATGGTTACTTCACACCTTGTTTTGTGATCCTCGGCATCCCAGTCACAAAACCTGAAGGGCACACTCGAGATTGGAACATGCCATTGAAAAGTTCAATGAATCTCAAAAGATCTAGGAGTTTCAAATCCAATTAAAACTTAATTATATTTCGTTTTTCATGGTGGAAATTGGTAAATCGTCATTTACCTACCTTCAACTATTTTATAACTCGGATTACGACATCCCTCTTCCAGTTATAAATAGGTTGTTGGATCCTAGCCTTAATATTTCATATTGGGTGTTATATTAAGGACTTTAGATCAACTATCTTGAATATCTCTTAAAAGATGTCTAAGTTCAGACATCTATGATCTTCCCAAATCTCTTAGAACTTTACTTCTTTCACCTCCTCCAGTTATTCTCCCTAACCCACAAGTTCTTGAAAAGTTTAAGGTCACTCAAGCCCTATTGGCAAGGCAAGGTCTAGGTGTGATCACATCTTGGAGATGAAGTCACATATTGACAAGTCGGGAGAGTTGGGTGTAAAAGTCTTGAGAAAGCTGGTTGTTAAATCACTTTCTAAGTCACATAGTGAGTTCCTTTGGGACTCCTATGAAACAGACTATGACAAGACCCTTAATGATCTTATCTATTTGCTTGGTATTGCTGAATCAGCAATGATTTGGAAGGCTAGTAAAGCAAATTTGATTAGAAGATCGACTTCCCAAAACGTTATGGACAGGGACAATAGTGACACAGGAAATCCAGAAAAGCATTCTCTTCCCAATGGAAAGGGATTGGCCATAGTCAACTTGGTTGACCAAATGGTAAAGAGAAAGGCTAAGTCTGAGATAGTCCCATGTACTATTACCTAAGGGTCCATATGTTTCTATTGCTAAAGGAAGGGGCTTTGGTTACGAAGCTGCCAAACTTACCTAAGGATGGTAAAGTCAATGAGTTTGACTTTATTTCAGGTAAAGTCCATTGTCTAACTCTATTAAGTTCCTACTTGGAGATTCTTATTACATGATGTGACTGGGTCACATGTTGATGTTATAAGAATCAAAGAAAAGTGAAGAAACTTAAAGGAAGTACATGTTGATTCTGATCACGAAGATGGATTTCGATCGCATCAGAATTTTTGAGCTGTTACTTAGGAGTTATGATATATTGCTTAGGAATAGATAACAACAAGCTTTTCATATTTATTTGCACTGTAAGCATAAGTTTTTTCCGCAAAGTTTTGAAATAAAATAAAAGGTTTTAATTTTATATTTATTTTAAATATCCTTACAAGTGGCATTTGTGAAAAATGGTTGTTTATATGATTCCATTGATAGCAATATTTGAAAAAAAATGGAGTTGATTCTTTCGTTTGTGGTAGTGTCATAATTTACCAAATAAGGAAAGATTCTCATTCCCAAGGCTTCAGTTGGATAGAAACTTTGAATCATTCAAGTTGAATAGTATGATGAATGAGAACTTTCAAGCATTGGAAAATTAAGACTTGTTCACATGGATGTGTGAATCAAGTGAAGGACTAAAGGGATCGAGTACACATTCTTGTACACTGGTCATGTCCACCACAAAGCTCGTTAAGACTATTTGATTTACTAAAGTTTAGTAAATATGGTTATACTTACAATTTTAAGTATAATTCTGAAACATTGGAAAAGTCTCAATGTATGGCAGAACGAATGGGAAGAATCAAATTAGGCAGAAAGATAAAAGTTTCTCAAATCTGAAAAGATGGGATAGTACTTTAGTATCATGTTTGTGATCATCTTAATGATTTAGAAATCATATCACAATTAGTCCTCTAAAGGTCATCTTAGTGCATTCTTATGACTAAGAAGAGGAGTCATGAATTGTTGAAATTGTTAGATCAGGAAGATGAGTCATACTTCGTTCCAAAACAATTCTTAGAGTCATACTCCAAGATTGTAACTTGAGTGATATATCTTAAAGAAAGGTTTAAAACACTTGTCAAATGTAAGAGTAAAAGTGTCCTACTCTTGTACATTTGAAATTGGTAAGTTGTGATGTTTTGGATAAAACAAAGACCAACTAAGGCCAATTGTGTGAAGTGTTTGTCTTGATAAAGAATACGCACTATCTCTTGAATATTTGGCAAGATAGTCTTATATGTCAAGAGGACAGTGGGAGTCTTAAAGATCCTAAAAAGAATTTCAAGAACTAATCAAGAATAAACCCTGAGGTTCTTCACTAGCACACGACTTGAGGTTTATAACCTATCGTGTTGACATATTCTGTGCCCATTCCAGTTAAAGTTGGCTTTGCATAGGAGTTCTGAAAGTTCTCAGTTGGTTGCATAACAACTTGGAAGCAATGGCAGGCCCTGTACTGCCAGGTGGCAAGAAGTTAAGATTGCATAAGTTCAGTCCATATGAGTTTGGATTTGTCATTATCCTTGTCTTGTGACTATGGTTTTGACGATTCACATGGATAAGAACACATACACCATAAAATCTAAGGGTCATAAGGTTTCTCTCCGATTCATGAAAATGATGGTGAGGAAACACTTCCACCAAGTAGATTTGAAGCAGATGGCAAAAGGTCTAAACAATTGAGACTATGATTACGGCATCCCTTTTCATAGTTCTGAAATTGTTTTGACACACATGCATGCTATCTAAGGAAAGGTGTATAATTTTGATAAAGTTTTATCAAAGCATCTCGTATCAGAAATCTGAACTTTGGTAAGAAAGTCAATAAAGTATTGATTTCTAGAAGTCCAGCTGATTTCTGAGTACATGTCAAAGCTAGTGGGAGCATAAGTGTTATGCTAATAATCATCATGTTAGTGGGAGCATGATAATTATTGTTAGTGTTGCAAGTTAGCAATGTTAATTATAGAAAACAAAAGTTTCAATTCGTGAGGCTGCAAGGATTGAAAAAGTTATTTTGCTATAATTAAGGGAGAGGATATACTTCATTTCAGTTCTAAAGGCTTAGATTAAGACCTTAATCATCTTTAGTCAAGAATATATATATTAATTTCATGTTGGATTGGTTCAACTTAAGGAAATTCTATATATTGCGTTCTCAACATTCGATTATGATTACGACATCCCTCTTCATAGTCAAATTTTGAAAACATGGCAAATAAAAATATTGTAGAAAAAGACTGGTCTAGAATCATGTCTTTATGAATCATGTACCATTTGCTTTGGGTACAAGATCGATTGCATGTGCTATAATATTTGCTATTTGTAAATTTTTACAAGTGCCCAGAGGCATTAAGAAGGGAAAAGGTCTAGAATTGGATATGACTAAATTGATTAAGCAATTGTCGAGGACAATCTGAGGTTTACCAAAGATTGGTTGCTCAGGGACAGTTGGAAGTATAGTGATAATTTTGGAAGGACCATATTGACATATTCTGAAAAGAGGCATCTCTTGTTCAGAAGTGATAGTCAAAACGAGAATATGGAGTTGTCTCCATTGGTGGAAGTTATCTGTGTAAGATTAGAAAACTTAATGCAAGAAGCATGTCCAAAGCAATGTACTTTGAATATGAGACTTAGTTTCCATGGAGTTGATCTCCATTGGAATACCTTATAATGACTGTTGACAAGTCTTTGTTACTTTGTACATATTCATTACTGGAGGGTCAGTGCATATAAGTTTAAAATCTAAACAGATTTCGATAAATGATAGGAATTTGAAATTCACACATTTTTCGATAAGGATTTGGGAGTGTGAAATTAGAATCATTAAAATTATGTTCAATTGGTTTATTTCACAAAGTAAGTATCATAGACAAACATAGAGTGCATACTTGGTGTATGGCAAAGCTATTGTTTATAAAAACATAGTGTACATGCTTGAAGCATGGGACAACTAGTGTTTTTAATTCAGGTATAAAGTTGATAAAACCGAAACAATGAAATAATGAGTAATCAGTATGGTGATAAATAAAAGTGGTCTATTTATATTCATAGGGTTTGATACCATATTTGATTCATTTATTCTTGTGTTTCATTTTGCATGTTTTGACTTCCAGAATAAACTAGGTCATTCTTCCTGAATGACTAAGTTATTCAAACTATCCACAGTCGGTCATATGTTGAAAGTAAATATGAATCAAGACTGTCATGGGTTGGGTGGTTGAGGTCTAAGATGTTGGACAAAGCGGTGCTACAACACTCATGAGTGCTCATAAGTTCTGAGTATTGGATTCAACCCACGGTCATTTGAATCACTTCATGGATTTTATCACGAGTGATCATGAGACGATAATATCTTATATTCTTAAAACCTAGAGATATGAGTTGTTACTATGAGTTGGTTATACATTGATTGCACGAAAACGCATTGGTAACTCGATGTTATAAAACGTGCCTTTGTGTATGATTCAACAAGTAGTAGAACAAGCCATATGAGTCGAAGTTTATCCATTCCTTTTACCTTCGGGATAAAAGCGATATCTGTGGGCCCCTCGATGATTTAGCGATGACACATGTGAGTGCTTGGCCAAGCCAAGACTGATTTGATTTGTTCAATCAGTCGGTCGTCATAAATCGGAAATCGGGAAACAACAAATGGACAGAGAGAATGATTTATAATCCATGTCTCAGTCCATATGATATCTAGAATGGAGGAATATATGATCCCTTATCTAATGGACAAGTCATTGACAAAGGTCAGAGTTCATCGGCAAGGTCAAAGTTCGACAGAAGCTTTTGAGAGCTACGATTGCTAGTCGGGGTTTGAAGTCATACTCAATAATAGTTTTAGACTTATCCAAGTGGGAGACTGTTGGATTAATGTCTAAGCCCATAACTACAATTGGTAAGACTTGACCAGACCCGGCATGGTCCATTTGGGTTGCATGGCATCGGGACAATTGGATAGACAAGATGAGGAAAAATGATACAAGTGATTTATATTAATATATTATAAGTTCTAATATATTAATATATAATCATATTATTTAATTAGTATTGATCAAGAATTAATTTATAACTAATTAAGTGATCAAAAGGAACTAATTAAATATGGACTCTAAGATATATGTGTGTGATGGGCCAAGTTCATTTAGGTTGGGCTAAGCTTTCATGGATAGTCCATGGAGTGTTTAACCCATGGAACATATGAAATGAAACGTCGAGGGTATTAGGGTTTAACCCTAATCTCCACACTATATAAAGATGTCCTTGGTTGGTGAAATGGGCACTAGTGTGTGTACACAAAAGGGCAAGGCCGATTTCACTAGAGAGAACCAAAGTGTCCTTATTCTCAAGGTTATTCCAAGTGTTCATGGTGTTGTGTGAACCATTTGAGGTGTCACACTTGGGGCACTAGGCACTCAAGCTTCATGAAGACAAGTTACATCAAAAAAAGGTATGTATTCTATCTATTTTATTACCCAAGTATATGATATTTGTATGCTAGTATAGGGTAATATCTTGGAAACTTCATATTTGCATGTATAATAGAGAAAACATAGATCCAAGGTATTTAGGGTTGTATGTTCACCATAGGATGTTGTAGTATACTAAAACCCAACAGTCATTTCCTTCACAGAATCACCACTTGCCATGATCACAGAAATACTTTAATCTTTGTAAGAAAATCGGGATAAAATAGCCTTGGAAATTCTGAGAATTGTGGTTTCACTTTCAGATTAAAGTATTTGGGTGGCACTCCCAATCTTTAATCGGATAAGACTCAGAGAGAGACAAGAACAAAGAATGTCTGATGATATTTCGTATGTACCAGAAAATGAGACCAAAAACCAACTTTTAGATCCTTGTCTGAAAACTGTCATATGACAGTTCTAAACTGTCATAAAACTATAAAAACTGTCATAAAACGGATATATGGATAAGGGTCAAACCAATGGTCAATTATCTGAAAAATCAATTTTCTGATGCATTTTTAATATAGCAACATACCTTATATGGATAAGGGTCAAACCAATGGTCAATTATGTTTTAGATTGTGTTTAAAATCCTTCCAGGAAGGGGGCGGTTTGTCAATGATCACAGCCACAGAAATGGCTTCATCCATTTTCAGATTGTGTTGAGCAAACTGTCCCAAAATCCTTAACATTTCATGGAATTGTTCCATAACAGGCCTGGAGTCAATCATCTTGTAACCCATAAAGTTACTAACAAGAAACTTCTTACTAGAAGCATCTTCAGCCATGTACTTGGATTCAAGAGAATCCCATAGTTCTTTTGCAGATTCGAAATTTTGATAGATATCAAAAAGAGAGACAGACATACCATTGAGAATATGACCACGACATATGTAATCATCATTTTCCCACTTTGATCTTCTTCTTGTTGCCTCCAAAGGTTCATCTTCAACAGATTCTGGTAAGACTGGCATGGGTGTACTCAGAACATACACCACTTTCAGAGTGGTAATGAGAAACTTCATCTTCTTCTACCATCTACGAAAATCTTGCCCTTCAAACTTGTTTAGTTTTTCAAACTTACTTGTCATTTCCTTCACAGAATCACCACTTGCCATGATCACAGAAATACTTTAATCTTTGTAAAAAAATCGGGAAAAAATAGCCTTGGAAATTCTGAGAATTGTTGTTTCATTTTCAGATTAAAGTATTTGGGTGGCACTCCCAATCTTTAATCGGATAAGACTCAGAGAGAGACAAGAACGAAGAATGTTTGATGATATTTCGTATGTACCAGAAAATGAGACCAAAAACCAACTTTTAGATCCTTGTCTGAAAACTGTCATATGACAGTTTTAAACTGTCATAAAACTATAAAAACTGTCATAAAACGGATATATGGATAAGGGTCAAACCAATGGTCAATTATCTGAAAAATCAATTTTCTGATGCATTTTTAATATAGCAACATACCCTATATGGATAAGGGTCAAACCAATGGTCAATTATGTTTTAGATTGTGTTTAAAATCCTTCCAGGAAGGGGGCAGTTTGTCAATGATCACAGCCACAGAAATGGCTTCATTTATTTTCAGATTGTGTTGAGCAAACTGTCCCAAAATCCTTAACATTTCATGGAATTGTTCCATAACAGGCCTGGAGTCAATCATCTTGTAACCCATAAAGTTACTAACAAGAAACTTCTTACTAGAAGCATCTTCAGCCATGTACTTGGATTCAAGAGAATCCCATAGTTCTTTTGCAGATTCGAAATTTTGATAGATATCAAAAAGAGAGACAGACATACCATTGAGAATATGACCACGACATATGTAATCATTATTTTCCCACTTTGATCTTCTTCTTGTTGCCTCCAAAGGTTCATCTTCAACAGATTCTGGTAAGACTGGCATGGTTGTACTCAGAACATACACCACTTTCAGAGTGGTAAGGAGAAACTTCATCTTCTTCTGCCATCTACAAAAATCTTGCCCTTCAAACTTGTTCAGTTTTTCAAACTTACTTGTCATTTCCTTCTCGGAATCACCACTTGCCATGATCACAGAAATACTTTAATCTTTGTAAGAAAATCAGGAAAAAATAGCCTTGGAAATTCTGAGAATTGTTGTTTCACTTTCAGATTAAAGTATTTGGGTGGCACTCCCACTCTTTAATCGGATAAAGACTCAGAGAGAGACAAGAACAAAGAATGTTTGATGATATTTCGTACGTACCTCTGTCATAAAACTATAAAAACTGTCATAAAATGGATATATGGATAAGGGTCAAACCAATGGTCAATTATCTGAAAAATCAGTTTTCTGATGCATTTTTAATATAGCCATGTACTTGGATTCAAGATAATCCCATAATTCTTTTCCAGATTCGAAATTTTGATAGATATCAAAAAGAGAGTCAGACATACCATTGAGAATATGACCACGACATATGTAATCATCATTTTCCCACTTTGATCTTCATTTGTTGCCTCCAAAGGTTCATCTTCAACAAATTCTGGTAAGACTGGCATGGATGTACTCAGAACATACACCACTTTCAGAGTGGTAAGGAGAAACTTCATCTTCTTCTGCCATCTACGAAAATCTTTCCCTTCAAACTTGTTCAGTTTTTCAAACTTACTTGTCATTTCCTTCACAGAATCACCACTTGCCATGATCACATAAATGCTTTAATCTTTGTAAGAAAACCAGGATAAAATAGCCTTGGAAATTCTGAGAATTGTGGTTTCACTTTCAGATTAAAGTATTTGGGTGGCACTCCCACTCTTTAATCGGATAAAGACTCAGAGAGAGACAAGAACATAGAATGTTTGATGATATTTCGTATGTACCAGAAAATGAGACCAAAAACCAACTTTTAGATCCTTGTCTGAAAACTGTCATATGACAGTTTTAAACTGTCATAAAACTATAAAAACTGTCATAAAACGGATATATGGATAAGGGTCAAACCAATGGTCAATTATCTGAAAAATCAATTTTCTGATGCATTTTTAATATAGCAACATACCCTATATGGATAAGGGTCAAACCAATGGTCAATTATTTTAGATTGTGTTTAAAATCCTTCCATGAAGGGGGCAGTTTGTCAATGATCACAGCCACAGAAATGGCTTCTTCCATTTTCAGATTGTGTTGAGCAAACTGTCCCAAAATCCTTAACATTTCATGGAATTGTTCCATAACAGGCCTGGAGTCAATCATCTTGTAACCCATAAAGTTACTAACAAGAAACTTCTTACTAGAAGCATCTTCAGCCATGTAATTGGATTCAAGAGAATCCCATAGTTCTTTTGCAGATTCGAAATTTTGATAGGTATCAAAAAGAGAGTCAGACATACCATTGAGAATATGACCACGACATATGTAATCATCATTTTCCCACTTTGATCTTCTTATTGTTGCCTCCAAAGGTTCATCTTCGACAGATTCTGGTAAGACTGGCATGGGTGTACTCAGAACATACACCACTTTCAGAGTGGTAAGGAGAAACTTCATCTTCTTCTGCCATCTACGAAAATCTTGCCCTTCAAACTTGTTCAGTTTTTCAAAATTACTTTTCATTTCCTTCACAGAATCACCACTTGCCATGATCACAGAAATACTTTAATCTTTGTAAGAAAATCGGGATAAAATAACCTTGGAAATTCTGAGAATTGTGGTTTCACTTTCAGATTAAAGTATTTGGGTGGCACTCCCAATCTTTAATCGGATAAGACTCAGAGAGAGACAAGAACACAGAATGTTTGATGATATTTCGTATGTACCAGAAAATGAGACCAAAAACCAACTTTTAGATCCTTGTCTGAAAACTGTCATATGACAGTTTTAAACTGTCAAAAAACTATAAAAACTGTCATAAAACGGATATATGGATAAGGGTCAAACCAATGGTCAATTATCTGAAAAATCAATTTTCTGATGCATTTTTAATATAGCAACATACCCTATATGGATAAGGGTCAAACCAATGGTCAATTATGTTTTAGATTTGTGTTTAAAATCCTTCCAGGAAGGGGGCAGTTTGTCAATGATCACAGCCACAGAAATGGCTTCATCCATTTTCAGATTGTGTTGAGCAAACTGTCCCAAAATCCTTAACATTTCATGGAATTGTTCCATAACAGGCCTGGAGTCAATCATCTTGTAACCCATAAAGTTACTAACAAGAAACTTCTTACTAGAAGCATCTTTAGCCATGTACTTGGATTCAAGATAATCCCATAGTTCTTTTCCAGATTCGAAATTTTGATAGATATCAAAAAGAGAGTCAGACATACCATTGAGAATATGACCACGACATATGTAATCATCATTTTCCCACTTTGATCTTCATTTGTTGCCTCCAAAGGTTCATCTTCAACAAATTCTGGTAAGACTGGCATGGATGTACTCAGAACATACACCACTTTCAGAGTGGTAAGGAGAAACTTCAACTTCTTCTGCCATCTACGAAAATCTTTCCCTTCAAACTTGTTCAGTTTTTCAAACTTACTTGTCATTTCCTTCACAGAATCACCACTTGCCATGATCACATAAATGCTTTAATCTTTGTAAGAAAACCAGGATAAAATAGCCTTGGAAATTCTGAGAATTGTGGTTTCACTTTCAGATTAAAGTATTTGGGGGGCACTCCCACTCTTTAATCGGATAAAGACTCAGAGAGAGACAAGAACATAGAATGTTTGATGATATTTCGTATGTACCAGAAAATGAGACCAAAAACCAACTTTTAGATCCTTGTCTGAAAACTGTCATATGACAGTTTTAAACTGTCATAAAACTATAAAACCTGTCATAAAATGGATATATGGATAAGGGTCAAACCAATGGTCAATTATCTGAAAAATCAATTTTCTGATGCATTTTTAATATAGCAACATACCCTATATGGATAAGGGTCAAACCAATGGTTAATTATGTTTTAAATTGTGTTTAAAATCCTTCCAGGAAGGGGACAGTTTGTCAATGATCACAGCCACAGAAATGGCTTCATCCATTTTCAGATTGTGTTGAGCAAACTGTCCAAAAATCCTTAACATTTCATGGAATTGTTCCATAACAGGCCTGGAGTCAATCATCTTGTAACCCATAAAGTTACTAACAAGAAACTTCTTACTAGAAGCATCTTCAGCCATGTACTTGGATTCAAGAGAATCCCAGAGTTCTTTTGCAGATTCGAAATTTTGATAGATATCAAAAAGAGAGTCAGACATACCATGGAGAATATGACCACGACATATGTAATCATCATTTTCCCACTTTGATCTTCTTCTTGTTGCCTCCAAAGGTTCAACTTCAACAGATTTTGGTAAGACTGGCATGGGTGTACTCAGAACATACACCACTTTCAGAGTGGTAAGGAGAAACTTCATCTTCTTCTGCCATCTACGAAAATCTTGCCCTTCAAACTTGTTCAGTTTTTCAAACTTACTTGTCATTTCCTTCACAGAATCACCACTTGCCATGATCACATAGATGCTTTAATCTTTATAAGAAAACCGGGATAAAATAGCCTTGGAAATTCTGAGAATTGTGGTTTCACTTTCAGATTAAAGTATTTGGGTGGCACTCCCAATCTTTAATCGGATAAAGACTCAGAGAGAGACAAGAACAAAGAATGTTTGATGATATTTCGTATGTACCAGAAAATGAGACCAAAAACCAACTTTTAGATCCTTGTCTGAAAACTGTCATATGACAGTTTTAAACTGTCATATGACAGTTTTAAACTGTCATAAAACTATAAAACCTGTCATAAAACGGATATATGGATAAGGGTCAAACCAATGGTCAATTATCTGAAAAATCAATTTTCTGATGCATTTTTAATATAGCAACATACCCTATCTGGATAAGGGTCAAACCAATGGTCAATTATGTTTTAGATTGTGTTTAAAATCCTTCCAGGAAGGGGGCAGTTTGTCAATGATCACAGCCAAAGAAATGGCTTCATCCATTTTCAGATTGTGTTGAGCAAACTGTCCCAAAATCCTTAACATTTCATGGAATGGTTCCATAACAGGCCTGAAGTCAATCATCTTGTAACCCATAAAGTTAATAACAAGAAACTTCTTACTAGAAGCATCTTCAGCCATGTACTTGGATTCAAGAGAATCCCATAGTTCTTTTGTAGATTCGAAATTTTCATAGATATCAAAAAGAGAGTCAGACATACCATTGAGAATATGACCACGACATATGCAATCATCATTTTCCCACTTTGACCTTCTTCTTGTTGCCTCCAAAGGTTCATCTTCAACAGATTCTGGTAAGACTGGCATGGGTGTACTCAGAACATACACCACTTTCAGAGTGGTAAGGAGAAACTTCATCTTCTTCTGCCCTCTACGAAAATCTTGCCCTTCAAACTTGTTCAGTTTTTCAAACTTACTTGTCATTTCCTTCACAGAATCACCACTTGCCATGATCACAGAAATGCTTTAATCTTTATAAGAAAACCGGGATAAAATAGCCTTGGAAATTCTGAGAATTGTGGTTTCACTTTCAGATTAAAGTATTTGGGTGGCACTCCCAATCTTTAATCGGATAAAGACTCAGAGAGAGACAAGAAGAAAGAATGTTTGATGATATTTCGTATGTACCAGAAAATGAGACCAAAAACCAACTTTTAGATCCTTGTCTGAAAACTGTCATATGACAGTTTTAAACTGTCATAAAACTATAAAACCTGTCATAAAACGGATATATGGATAAGGGTCAAACCAATGGTCAATTATCTGAAAAATCAATTTTCTGATGCATTTTTAATATAGCAACATACCCTATATGGATAAGGGTCAAACCAATGGTCAATTATGTTTTAAAATGTGTTTAAAATCCTTCCAGGAAGGGGGCAGTTTGTCAATGATCACAGCCACAGAAATGGCTTCATCCATTTTCAGATTGTGTTGAGCAAACTGTCCAAAAATCCTTAACATTTCATGGAATTGTTCCATAACAGGCCTGGAGTCAATCATCTTGTAACCCATAAAGTTACTAACAAGAAACTTCTTACTAGAAGCATCTTCAGCCATGTACTTGGATTCAAGAGAATCCCATAGTTCTTTTGCGGATTCGAAATTTTGATAGATATCAAAAAGAGAGTCAGACATACCATTGAGAATATGACCACGACATATGTAATCATCATTTTCCCACTTTGATCTTCTTCTTGTTGCCTCCAAAGGTTCAACTTCAACAGATTCTGGTAAGACTGGCATGGGTGTACTCAGAACATACACCACTTTCAGAGTGGTAAGGAGAAACTTCATCTTCTTCTGCCATCTACGAAAATCTTGCCCTTCAAACTTGTTCAGTTTTTCAAACTTACTTGTCATTTCCTTCACAGAATCACCACTTGCCATGATCACAGAAATGGTTTAATCTTAATAAGAAAACCGGAATAAAATAGCCTTGGAAATTCTGAGAATTGTGGTTTCACTTTCAGATTAAAGTATTTGGGTGGCACTCCCAATCTTTAATCGGATAAAGACTCAGAGAGAGACAAGAACAAAGAATGTTTGATGATATTTCGTATGTACCAGAAAATGAGACCAAAAACCAACTTTTAGATCCTTGTCTGAAAACTGTCATATGACAGTTTTAAACTGTCATAAAACTATAAAACCTGTCATAAAACGGATATATGGATAAGGGTCAAACCAATGGTCAATTATCTGAAAAATCAATTTTCTGATGCATTTTTAATATAGCAACATACCCTATCTGGATAAGGGTCAAACCAATGGTCAATTATGTTTTAGATTGTGTTTAAAATCCTTCCAGGAAGGTGGCAGTTTGTCAATGATCACAGCCACAGAAATGGCTTTATCCATTTTCAGATTGTGTTGAGCAAACTGTCCCAAAATCCTTAACATTTCATGGAATGGTTCCATAACAGGCCTGAAGTCAATCATCTTGTAACCCATAAAGTTAATAACAAGAAACTTCTTACTAGAAGCATCTTCAGCCATGTACTTGGATTCAAGAGAATCCCATAGTTCTTTTGTAGATTCGAAATTTTCATAGATATCAAAAAGAGAGTCAGACATACCATTGAGAATATGACCACGACATATGCAATCATCATTTTCCCACTTTGATCTTCTTCTTGTTGCCTCCAAAGGTTCATCTTCAACAGATTCTGGTAAGACTGGCATGGGTGTACTCAGAACATACACCACTTTCAGAGTGGTAAGGAGAAACTTCATCTTCTTCTGCCATCTACGAAAATCTTGCCCTTCAAACTTGTTCAGTTTTTCAAACTTACTTGTCATTTCCTTCACAGAATCACCACTTGCCATGATCACAGAAATGCTTTAATCTTTATAAGAAAACCGGGATAAAATAGCCTTGGAAATTCTGAGAATTGTGGTTTCACTTTCAGATTAAAGTATTTGGCTGGCACTCCCAATCTTTAATCGGATAAAGACACAGAGAGAGACAAGAACAAAGAATGTTTGATGATATTTCGTATGTACCAGAAAATGAGACCAAAAACCAACTTTTAGATCCTTGTCTGAAAACTGTCGTATGACAGTTTTAAACTGTCATAAAACTATAAAAGCTGTCATAAAACGGATATATGGATAAGGGTCAAACCAATGGTCAATTATCTGAAAAATTAATTTTCTGATGCATTTTTAATATAGCAACATACCCTATATGGATAAGGGTCAAACCAATGGTCAATTATGTTTTAGATTGTGTTTAAAATCCTTCCAGGAAGGGGGGCAGTTTGTCAATGATCACAGCCACAGAAATGGCTTCATCCATTTTCATATTGTGTTGAGCAAACTGTCCCAAAATCCTTAACATTTCATGGAATGGTTCCATAACAGGCCTGAAGTCAATCATCTTGTAACCCATAAAGTTAATAACAAGAAACTTCTTACTAGAAGCATCTTCAGCCATGTACTTGGATTCAAGAGAATCCCATAGTTCTTTTGTAGATTCGAAATTTTGATAGATATCAAAAAGAGAGTCACACATGCCATTGAGAATATGACCACGACATATGTAATTATCATTTTCCCACTTTGATCTTCTTTTTGTTGCCTCCAAAGGTTCATCTTCAACAGATTCTGGTAAGACTGGCACGGGTGTACTCAGAACATACACCACTTTCAGAGTGGTAAGGAGAAACTTCATCTTCTTCTGCCATCTATGAAAATCTTGCCCTTCAAACTTGTTCAGTTTTTCAAACTTACTTGTCATTTCCTTCACAGAATCACCACTTGCCATGATCACAGAAATGCTTTAATCTTTATAAGAAAACCGGGATAAAATAGCCTTGGAAATTCTGAGAATTGTGGTTTAACTTTCAGATTAAAGTATTTGGGTGGCACTCCCAATCTTTAATCGGATAAAGACTCAGAGAGAGACAAGAACAAAGAATGTTTGATGATATTTCGTATGTACCAGAAAATGAGACCAAAACCCAACTTTTAGATCCTTGTCTGAAAACTGTCATATGACAGTTTTAAACTGTCATAAAACTATAAAACCTGTCATAAAACGGATATATGGATAAGGGTCAAACCAATGGTCAATTATCTGAAAAATCAATTTTCTGATGCATTTTTAGTATAGCAACATACCCTATATGGATAAGGGTCAAAACAATGGTCAATTATGTTTTAGATTGTGTTTAAATCCTTCCAGGAAGGTGGCAGTTTGTCAATGATCACAGCCACAGAAATGGCTTCATCCATTTTCAGATTGTGTTGAGCAAACTGTCCCAAAATCCTTAACATTTCATGGAATGGTTCCATAACAGGCCTGAAGTCAATCATCTTGTAACCCCTAAAGTTAATAACAAGAAACTTCTTACTAGAAGCATCTTCATCCATGTACTTGGATTCAAGAGAATCCCATAGTTCTTTTGTAGATTCGAAATTTTGATAGATATCAAAAAGAGAGTCAGACATACCATTGAGAATATGACCACGACATATGCAATCATCATTTTCCCACTTTGATCTTCTTCTTGTTGCCTCCGAAGGTTCATCTTCAACAGATTCTGGTAAGACTGGCATGGGTGTACTCAGAACATACACCACTTTCAGAGTGGTAAGGAGAAACTTCATCTTCTTCTGCCATCTACGAAAATCTTGCCCTTCAAACTTGTTCAGTTTTTCAAACTTACTTGTCATTTCCTTCACAGAATCACCACTTGCCATGATCACAGAAATGCTTTAATCTTTATAAGAAAACCGGGATAAAATAGCCTTGGAAATTCTGAGAATTGTGGTTTCACTTTCAGATTAAAGTATTTGGGTGGCACTCCCAATCTTTAATCGGATAAAGACTCAGAGAGAGACAAGAACAAAGAATGTTTGATGATATTTCGTATGTACCAGAAAATGAGACCAAAAACCAACTTTTAGATCCTTGTCTGAAAACTATCGTATGACAGTTTTAAACTGTCATAAAACTATAAAACCTGTCATAAAACGGATATATGGATAAGGGTCAAACCAATGGTTAATTATCTGAAAAATCAATTTTCTGATGCATTTTTAATATAGCAACATACCCTATATGGATAAGGGTCAAACCAATGGTCAATTATGTTTTAGATTGTGTTTAAAATCCTTCCAGGAAGGGGGGCAGTTTGTCAATGATCACAGCCACAGAAATGGCCTCATCCATTTTCATATTGTGTTGAGCAAACTGTCCCAAAATTCTTAACATTTCATGGAATGGTTCCATAACAGGCCTGAAGTCAATCATCTTGTAACCCATAAAGTTAATAACAAGAAACTTCTTACTAGAAGCATCTTCAGCCATGTACTTGGATTCAAGAGAATCCCATAGTTCTTTTGTAGATTCGAAATTTTCATAGATATCAAAAAGAGAGTCAGACATACCATTGAGAATATGACCACGACATATGTAATTATCATTTTCCCACTTTGATCTTCTTTTTGTTGCCTCCAAAGGTTCATCTTCAACAGATTCTGGTAAGACTGGCATGGGTGTACTCAGAACATACACCACTTTCAGAGTGGTAAGGAGAAACTTCATCTTCTTCTGCCATCTACGAAAATCTTGCCCTTCAAACTTGTTCAGTTTTTCAAACTTACTTGTCATTTCCTTCACAGAATCACCACTTGCCATGATCACAAAAATTCTTTAATCTTTATAAGAAAACCGGGATAAAATAGCCTTGGAAATTCTGAGAATTGTGGTTTCACTTTCAGATTAAAGTATTTGGGTGGCACTCCCAATCTTTAATCGGATAAACACTCAGAGAGAGACAAGAACAAAGAATGTTTGATGATATTTCGTATGTACCAGAAAATGAGACCAAAAACCAACTTTTAGATCCTTGTCTGAAAACTGTCACATGACAGTTTTAAACTGTCATAAAACTATAAAACCTGTCATAAAACGGATATATGGATAAGGGTTAAACCAATGGTCAATTATCTGAAAAATCAATTTTCTGATGCATTTTTAATATAGCAACATACCCTATATGGATAAGGATCAAACCAATGGTCAATTATGTTTTAGATTGTGTTTAAAATCCTTCCAGGAAGGGGGCAGTTTGTCAATGATCACAGCTACAGAAATGGCTTCATCCATTTTCAGATTGTGTTGAGCAAACTGTCCCAAAATCCTTAACATTTCATGGAATTGTTCCATAACAGGCCTGGAGTCAATCATCTTGTAACCCATAAAGTTACTAACAAGAAACTTCTTACTAGAAGCATTTTCAGCCATGTACTTGGATTCAAGAGAATCCCATAGTTCTTTTGCAGATTCGAAATTTTGATAGATATCAAAAAAAGAGTCAGACATACCATTGAGAATATGACCACGACATATGTAATCATCATTTTCCCACTTTGATCTTCTTCTTGTTGCCTCCAAAGGTTCAACTTCAACAGATTCTGGTAAGACTGGCATGGGTGTACTCAGAACATACACCACTTTCAGAGTGGTAAGGAGAAACTTCATCTTCTTCTGCCATCTACGAAAATCTTGCCCTTCAAACTTGTTCAGTTTTTCAAACTTACTTGTCATTTCCATCACAGAATCACCACTTGCCATGATCACAGAAATTCTTTAATCTTTATAAGAAAATCGGGATAAAATAGCCTTGGAAATTCTGAGAATTGTGGTTTCACTTTCAGATTAAAGTATTTGGGTGGCACTCCCAATCTTTAATCGGATAAACACTCAGAGAGAGACAAGAACAAAGAATGTTTGATGATATTTCGTATGTACCAGAAAATGAGACCAAAAACCAACTTTTAGATCCTTGTCTGAAAACTGTCACATGACAGTTTTCAACTGTCATAAAACTATAAAACCTGTCATAAAACGGATATATGGATAAGGGTTAAACCAATGGTCAATTATCTGAAAAATCAATTTTCTGATGCATTTTTAATATAGCAACATACCCTATATGGATAAGGATCAAACCAATGGTCAATTATGTTTTAGATTGTGTTTAAAATCCTTCCAGGAAGGGGGCAGTTTGTCAATGATCACAGCCACAGAAATGGCTTCATCCATTTTCATATTGTTCTGAGCAAACTGTCCCAAAATCCTTAACATTTCATGGAATGGTTCCATAACAGGCCTGAAGTCAATCATCTTGTAACCCATAAAGTTACTAACAAGAAACTTCTTACTAGAAGCATCTTCAGCCATGTACTTAGATTCAAGAGAATCCCATAGTTCTTTTGCAGATTCGAAATTTTGATAGATATCAAAAAGAGAGTCAGACATACCATTGAGAATATGACCACGACATATGTAATCATCATTTTCCCACTTTGATCTTCTTCTTGTTGCCTCCAAAGGTTCATCTTCAACAGATTCTGGTAAGACTGGCATGGGTGTACTCAGAACATACACCACTTTCAGAGTGGTAAGGAGAAACTTCATCTTCTTCTGCCATCTACGAAAATCTTGCCCTTCAAACTTGTTCAGTTTTTCAAACTTACTTGTCATTTCCTTCACAGAATCACCACTTGCCATGATCACAGAAATTCTTTAATCTTTATAAGAAAATCGGGATAAAATAGCCTTGGAAATTCTGAGAATTGTGGTTTCACTTTCAGATTAAAGTATTTGGGTGGCACTCCCAATCTTTAATCGGATAAACACTCAGAGAGAGACAAGAACAAAGAATGTTTGATGATATTTCGTATGTACCAGAAAATGAGACCAAAAACCAACTTTTAGATCCTTGTCTGAAAACTATCACATGACAGTTTTAAACTGTCATAAAACTATAAAACCTGTCATAAAACGGATATATGGATAAGGGTTAAACCAATGGTCAATTATCTGAAAAATCAATTTTCTGATGCATTTTTAATATAGCAACATACCCTATATGGATAAGGATCAAACCAATGGTCAATTATGTTTTAGATTGTGTTTAAAATCCTTCCAAGAAGGGGGCAGTTTGTCAATGATCACAGCCACAGAAATGGCTTCATCCATTTTCAGATTGTGTTGAGCAAACTGTCCCAAAATCCTTAACATTTCATGGAATTGTTCCATAACAGGCCTGGAGTCAATCATCTTGTAACCCATAAAGCTACTAACAAGAAACTTCTTACTAGAAGCATCTTCAGCCATGTACTTGGATTCTAGAGAATCCCATAGTTCTTTTGCAGATTCGAAATTTTGATACATATCAAAAAGAGAGTCAGACATACCATTGAGAATATGACCACGACATATGTAATCATCATTTTCCCACTTTGATCTTCTTCTTGTTTCCTCCAAAGGTTCAACTTCAACAGATTCTGGTAAGACTGGCATGGGTGTACTCAGAACATACACCACTTTCAGAGTGGTAAGGAGAAACTTCATCTTCTTCTGCCATCTACGAAAATCTTGCCCTTCAAACTTGTTCAGTTTTTCAAACTTACTTGTCATTTCCTTCACAGAATCACCACTTGCCATGATCACAGAAATGCTTTAATCTTTATAAGAAAACCGGGATAAAATAGCCTTGGAAATTCTGAGAATTGTGGTTTCACTTTCAGATTAAAGTATTTGGGTGGCACTCCCAATCTTTAATCGGATAAAGACTCAGAGAGAGACAAGAACAAAGAATGTTTGATGATATTTCGTATGTACCAGAAAATGAGACCAAAAACCAACTTTTAGATACTTGTCTGAAAACTGTCATATGACAGTTTTAAACTGTCATAAAACTATAAAACCTGTCATAAAACGGATATATGGATAAGGGTCAAACCAATGGTCAATTATCTGAAAAATCAATTTTCTGATGCATTTTTAATATAGCAACATACCCTATATGGATAAGGGTCAAACCAATGGTCAATTATGTTTTAGATTGTGTTTAAAATCCTTCCAGGAAGGGGGCAGTTTGTCAATGATCACAGCCACAGAAATGGCTTCATCCATTTTCAGATTGTGTTGAGCAAACTGTCCCAAAATCCTTAACATTCATGGAATGGTTCCATAACAGGCCTGAAGTCAATCATCTTGTAACCCATAAAGTTACTAACAAGAAACTTCTTACTATAAGCATCTTCAGCCATGTACTTGGATTCAAGAGAATCCCATAGTTCTTTTGCAGATTCGAAATTTTGATAGATATCAAAAACAAAGTCAGACATACCATTGAGAATATGACCACGACATATGTAATCATCATTTTCCCACTTTGATCTTCTTCTTGTTGCCTCCAAAGATTCATCTTCAACAGATTCTGGTAAGACTGGCATGGGTGTACTAAGAACATACACCACTTTCAGAGTGGTAAGGAGAAACTTCATCTTCTTGTGCCATCTACGAAAATCATGCCCTTCAAACTTGTTCAGTTTTTCAAACTTACTTGTCATTTCCTTCACAGAATCACCACTTGCCATGATCACAGAAATACTTTAATCTTTGTAAGAAAATCGGGATAAAATAGCCTTGGAAATTCTGAGAATTGTGGTTTCACTTTCAGATTAAAGTATTTGGGTGGCACTCCCAATCTTTAATCGGATAAAGACTCAGAGAGAGACAAGAACAAAGAATGTTTGATGATATTTCGTATGTACCAGAAAATGAGACCAAAAACCAACTTTTAGATCCTTGTCTGAAAACTATCATATGACAATTTTAAACTATCACAAAACTATAAAACCTGTCATAAAACAGATATATGGATAAGGGTCAAACCAATGGTCAATTATCTGAAAAATCAATTTTCTAATGCATTTTTAATATAGCAACATACCCTAAATGGATAAGGGTCAAACTAATGCTCAATTATGTTTTGGTTGTGTTTAAAATCCTTCCAGGAAGGGGGTAGTTTGTCAATGATCACAGCCACAGAAATGGCTTCATCCATTTTCAGATTGTGTTGAGCAAACTGTCCCAAAATCCTTAACATTTCATGGAATTGTTCCATAACAGGCCTGGAGTCAATCTTCTTGTAACCCATAAAGTTACTAACAAGAAACTTCTTACTAGAAGCATCTTCATCCATGTACTTGGATTCAAGAGAATTCCATAGTTCTTTTGCGGATTCGAAATTTTGATAGATATCAAAAAGAGAGTCAGACATACCATTGAGAATATGACCACGACATATGTAATCATCATTTTCCCACTTTGAACTTCTTCTTGTTGCCTCTAAAGGTTCATCTTCAACAGATTCTGGTAAGACTGGCATGGGTGTACTCAGAACATACACCAGTTTCACAGTGGTAAGGAGAAACTTCATCTTCTTCTGCCATCTACGAAAATCTTGCCCTTCAAACTTGTTCAGTTTTTCAAACTTACTTGTAATTTCCTTCACAGAATCACCACTTGCCATGATCACAGAAATACTTTAATCTTTGTAAGAAAATCGGGATAAAATAGCCTTGGAAATTCTGAGAATTGTGGTTTCACTTTCAGATTAAAGTATTTGGGTGGCACTCCCAATCTTTAATCGGATAAAGACTCAGAGAGAGACAAGAACAAAGAATGTTTGATGATATTTCGTATGTACCAGAAAATGAGACCAAAAACCAACTTTTAGATCCTTGTCTGAAAACTGTCATATGACAGTTTTAAACTGTCATAAAACTATAAAAACTATCATCAAACGGATATATGGATAAGGGTCAAACCAATGGTCAATTATCTGAAAAATCAATTTTCTGATGCGTTTTTAATATAGCAACATACCCTATATGGATTAGGGTCAAACCAATGGTCAATTATGTTTTAGATTGTGTTTAAAATCCTTCCAGGAAGGGGGCAGTTTGTCAATGATCACAGCCACAAAAATGGCTTCATCCATTTTCAGATTGTGTTGAGCAAACTGTCCCAAAATCCTTAACATTTCATGGAATTGTTCCATAACAGGCCTGGAGTCAATGTTCTTGTAACCCATAAAGTTACTAACAAGAAACTTCTTACTAGAAGCATCTTCAGCCATGTACTTGGATTCAAGAGAATCCCATAGTTCTTTTGCAGATTCGAAATTTTGATAGATATCAAAAACAAAGTCAGACATACCATTGAGAATATGACCGCGACATATGTAATCATCATTTTCCCACTTTGTTCTTCTTCTTGTTGCCTCCAAAGGTTCATCTTCAACAGATTCTGGTAATACTGGCATGGGTGTACTCAGAACATACACCACGTTCAGAGTGGTAAGGAGAAACTTCATCTTCTTCTGCCATCTACGAAAATCTTGCCCTTCAAACTTGTTCAGATTTTCAAACTTACTTGTCATTTCCTTCACTGAATCACCACTTGCCGTGATCACAGAAATACTTTAATCTTTGTAAGAATTGTGGTTTCACTTTCAGATTAAAGTATTTAGGTGGCACTCCCAATCTTTAATCGGATAAAGACTCAGAGAGAGACAAGAACAAAGAATGTTTGATGATATTTCGTATGTACCAGAAAATGAGACCAAAAACCAACTTTTAGATCCTTGTCTGAAAACTGTCATATGACAGTGTTAAACTGTCATAAAACTATAAAACCTGTCATAAAACGGATATATGGATAAGGGTCAAACCAATGGTCAATTATCTGAAAAATCAATTTTCTGATGCATTTTTAATATAGCAACATACCCTATATGGATAAGGGTCAAAGGAATGGTCAATTATGTTTTAGATTGTGTTTAAAATCCTTCCAGGAAGGGGGCAGTTTGTCAATGATCACAGCCACAGAAATGGCTTCATCCATTTTCATATTGTGTTGAGCAAACTGTCCCAAAATCCTTAACATTTCATGGAATTGTTCCATAACAGGCCTGGAGTCAATCATCTTGTAACCCATAAAGTTATTAACAAGAAACTTCTTACTAGAAGCATCTTCAGCCATGTACTTGGATTCAAGAGAATCCCATAGTTCTTTTGCAGATTCGAAGTTTTGATAGATATCAAAAAGAGAGTCGGACATACCATTGAGACTATGACCACGACATATGTAATCATCATTTTCCCACTTTGATCTTCTTCTTGTTGCCTCTAAAGGTTCATCTTCAACAGATTCTGGTAAGACTGGCATGGGTGTACTCAGAACATATACCACTTTCAGAGTGGTAAGGAGAAACTTCATCTTCTTCTGCCATCTACGAAAATCTTGCCCTTCAAACTTTTTCAGTTTTTCAAACTTACTTGTCATTTCCTTCATAGAATCACCACTTGCCATGATCACAGAAATACTTCAATCTTTGTAAGAAAATGGGGATAAAATAGCCTTTGAAATTCTGAGAATTGTGGTTTCACTTTCAGATTAAAGTATTTGGGTGGCACTCCCAATCTTTAATTGGATAAAGACTCAGAGAGAGACAAGAACAAAGAATGTTTGATGATATTTCGTATGTACCAGAAAATGAGACCAAAAACCAACTTTTAGATCCTTGTCTTAAAACTATCATATGACAATTTTAAACTATCACAAAACTATAAAACCTGTCATAAAACGGATATATGGATAAGGGTCAAACCAATGGTCAATTATCTGAAAAATGAATTTTCTAATGTATTTTTAATATAGCAACATACCCTATATGGATAAGGGTCAAACCAATGCTCAATTATGTTTTAGATTGTGTTTAAAATCCTTCCAGGAAGGGGGTACTTTGTCAATGATCACAGCCACAGAAATGGCTTCATCCATTTTCAGATTGTGTTGAGCAAACTGACTCAAAATCCTTAACATTTCATGGAATTGTTCCATAACAGGCCTGGAGTCAATCTTCTTGTAACCCATAAAGTTACTAACAAGAAACTTCTTACTAGAAGCATCTTCAGCCATGTACTTGGATTCAAGAGAATTCCATAGTTCTTTTGCAGATTCGAAATTTTGATAGATATCAAAAAGAGAGTCAGACATACCATTGAGAATATGACCACGACATATGTAATCATCATTTTCCCACTTTGATCTTCTTCTTGTTGCCTCCAAAGGTTCATCTTCAACAGATTCTGGTAATACTGGCATGGGTGTACTCAGAACATACACCACGTTCAGAGTGGTAAGGAGAAACTTCATCTTCTTCTGCCATCTACGAAAATCTTGCCCTTCAAACTTGTTCAGATTTTCAAACTTACTTGTCATTTCCTTCACTGAATCACCACTTGCCGTGATCACAGAAATACTTTAATCTTTGTAAGAATTGTGGTTTCACTTTCAGATTAAAGTATTTAGGTGGCACTCCCAATCTTTAATCGGATAAAGACTCAGAGAGAGACAAGAACAAAGAATGTTTGATGATATTTCGTATGTACCAGAAAATGAGACCAAAAACCAACTTTTAGATCCTTGTCTGAAAACTGTCATATGACAGTGTTAAACTGTCATAAAACTATAAAACCTGTCATAAAACGGATATATGGATAAGGGTCAAACCAATGGTCAATTATCTGAAAAATCAATTTTCTGATGCATTTTTAATATAGCAACATACCCTATATGGATAAGGGTCAAAGGAATGGTCAATTATGTTTTAGATTGTGTTTAAAATCCTTCCAGGAAGGGGGCAGTTTGTCAATGATCACAGCCACAGAAATGGCTTCATCCATTTTCATATTGTGTTGAGCAAACTGTCCCAAAATCCTTAACATTTCATGGAATTGTTCCATAACAGGCCTGGAGTCAATCATCTTGTAACCCATAAAGTTATTAACAAGAAACTTCTTACTAGAAGCATCTTCAGCCATGTACTTGGATTCAAGAGAATCCCATAGTTCTTTTGCAGATTCGAAGTTTTGATAGATATCAAAAAGAGAGTCGGACATACCATTGAGACTATGACCACGACATATGTAATCATCATTTTCCCACTTTGATCTTCTTCTTGTTGCCTCTAAAGGTTCATCTTCAACAGATTCTGGTAAGACTGGCATGGGTGTACTCAGAACATATACCACTTTCAGAGTGGTAAGGAGAAACTTCATCTTCTTCTGCCATCTACGAAAATCTTGCCCTTCAAACTTTTTCAGTTTTTCAAACTTACTTGTCATTTCCTTCATAGAATCACCACTTGCCATGATCACAGAAATACTTCAATCTTTGTAAGAAAATGGGGATAAAATAGCCTTTGAAATTCTGAGAATTGTGGTTTCACTTTCAGATTAAAGTATTTGGGTGGCACTCCCAATCTTTAATTGGATAAAGACTCAGAGAGAGACAAGAACAAAGAATGTTTGATGATATTTCGTATGTACCAGAAAATGAGACCAAAAACCAACTTTTAGATCCTTGTCTTAAAACTATCATATGACAATTTTAAACTATCACAAAACTATAAAACCTGTCATAAAACGGATATATGGATAAGGGTCAAACCAATGGTCAATTATCTGAAAAATGAATTTTCTAATGTATTTTTAATATAGCAACATACCCTATATGGATAAGGGTCAAACCAATGCTCAATTATGTTTTAGATTGTGTTTAAAATCCTTCCAGGAAGGGGGTACTTTGTCAATGATCACAGCCACAGAAATGGCTTCATCCATTTTCAGATTGTGTTGAGCAAACTGACTCAAAATCCTTAACATTTCATGGAATTGTTCCATAACAGGCCTGGAGTCAATCTTCTTGTAACCCATAAAGTTACTAACAAGAAACTTCTTACTAGAAGCATCTTCAGCCATGTACTTGGATTCAAGAGAATTCCATAGTTCTTTTGCAGATTCGAAATTTTGATAGATATCAAAAAGAGAGTCAGACATACCATTGAGAATATGACCACGACATATGTAATCATCATTTTCCCACTTTGATCTTCTTCTTGTTGCCTCCAAAGGTTCATCTTCAACAGATTCTGGTAATACTGGCATGGGTGTACTCAGAACATACACCACTTTCAGAGTGGTAAGGAGAATCTTCATCTTCTTCTTCCATCTACGAAAATCTTGCCCTTCAAACTTGTTCAGTTTTTCAAACTTACTTGTCATTTCCTTCACAGAATCACCACTTGCCATGATCACAGAAATACTTTAATATTTGTAAGAAAATCGGGATAAAATAGCCTTGGAAATTCTGAGAATTGTGGTTTCACTTTCAGATTAAAGTATTTGGGTGGCACTCCCAATCTTTAATCGGATAAAGACTCGGAGAGAGACAAGAACAAAGAATGTTTGATGATATTTCGTATGTACTAGAAAATGGGACCAAAAACCAACTTTTAGATCCTTGTCTGAAAACTGTCATATGACAGTTTTAAACTGTCATAAAACTATAAAAACTGTCATAAAACGGATATATGGATAAGGGTCAAACCAATGGTCATTTATCTGAAAAATCAATTTTCTGATGCATTTTTAATATAGCAACATACCCTATATGGATAAGGGTCAAACCAATGGTAAACTATATTTTAGATTGTGTTTAAAATCCGTCCAGGAAGGGGGCAGTTTGTCAATGATCAAAGCCACAGAAATGGCTTCATCCATTTTCAGATTGTGTTGAGCAAACCGTCCCAAAATCCTTAACATTTCATGGAATTGTTCCATAACAGGCCTGGAGTCAATCATCATGTAACCCATAAAGTTACTAAAGAGAAACTTCTTACTAGAAGCATCTTCAGCCATGTACTTGGATTCAAGAGAATCCCATAGTTATTTTGCAGATTCGAAATTTTGATAGATATGAAAAAGTGAGTCAGGCATACCATTGAGAATATGACCACGACATATGTAATCATCATTTTCCCACTTTGATCTTCTTCTTGTTGCCTCTAAAGGTTCATCTTCAACAGATTCTGGTAAGACTGGCATGGGTGTACTCAGAACATACACCACTTTCAGAGTGGTAAGGAGAAACTTCATCTTCTTCTGCCATCTACGAAAATCTTGCCCTTCAAACTTGTTCAGTTTTTCAAACTTACTTGTCATTTCCTTCACAGAATCACCACTTGCCATGATCACAGAAATACTTTAATCTTTCTAAGAAAATCGGGCTAAAATAGCCTTGGAAATTCTGAGAATTGTGGTTTCACTTTCAGATTAAAGTATTTGGGTGGCACTCCCAATCTTTAATCTGATAAAGACTCAGAGAGAGAGAGACAAGAACAAAGAATGTTTGATGGTATTTCGTATGTACCAGAAAATGAGACCAAAAACCAACTTCTAGATCCTTGTCTGAGAACTGTCATATGACAGTTTTAAACTGTCATAAAACTATAAAAACTGTCATAAAACGGATATATGGATAAGGGTCGAACCAATGGTCAATTATGTGAAAAATCAATTTTCTGATACATTTTTAATATAGCAACATACCCTATATGGATAAGGGTCAAACCAATGGTCAATTATGTTTTAGATTGTGTTTAAAATCCTTCCAGGAAGGAGGCAGTTTGTCAATGATCACAGCCACAGAAATGGCTTCATCCATTTTCAGATTGTGTTGAGCAAACCGTCCCAAAATCCTTAACATTTCTTGGAATTGTTCCATAACAGGCCTGGAGTCAATCATCTTGTAACCCATAAAGTTACTAACAAGAAACTTCTTACTAGAAGCATCTTCAGCCATGTACTTGGATTCAAGAGAATCCCATAGTTCTTTTGCAGATTCGAAATTTTGATAGATATCAAAAAGAGAGTCAGACATACCATTGAGAATATGACCACGACGTATGTAATCATCATTTTCCCACTTTGATCTTATTCTTGTTGCCTCCAAAGGTTCATCTTCAACAGATTCTGGTAAGACTGGCATGGGTGTACTCAGAACATACACCACTTTCAGAGTGGTAAGGAGAAACTTCATCTTCTTCTGCCATCTACGAAAATCTTGCCCTTCAAACTTGTTCAGTTTTTCAAACTTACTTGTCATTTCCTTCATAGAATCACCACTTGCCATGATCACAGAAATACTTTAATCTTTGTAAGAAAATCGGGATAAAATAGCCTTGGAAATTCTGAGAATTGTGGTTTCACTTTCAGATTAAAGTATTTGGGTGGCACTCTCAATGTTTTTTCGGATAAAGACTCAGAGAGAGACAAGAACAAAGAATGTTTGATGATATTTCGTATGTACCAGAAAATGAGACCAAAAACCAACTTTTAGATCCTTGTCTGAAAACTGTCATATGACAGTTTTAAACTGTCATAAAACTATAAAAACTGTCATAAAACGGATATATGGATAAGGGTCAAACCAATGGTCAATTATCTAAAAAATCAATTTTCTGATGCATTTTTAATATAGCAACATACCCTATATGGATAAGGGTCAAACCAATGATCAATTATGTTTTAGATTGTGTTTAAAATCCTTCCAGGAAGGGGATAGTTTGTCAATGATCACAGCCACAGAAATGGCTTCATCCATTTTCAGATTGTGTTGAGCAAACCGTCCCAAAATCCTTAACATTTCATGGAATTGTTCCATAACAGGCCTGGAGTCAATCATCTTGTAACCCATAAAGTTACTAACAAGAAACTTCTTACTAGAAGCATCTTCAGCCATGTACTTGGATTCAAGAGAATCCCATAGTTCTTTTGCAGATTCAAAATTTTGATAGATATCAAAAAGAGAGTCAGACATACCATTAAGAATATGACCACGACGTATGAAATCATCATTTTCCCACTTTGATCTTATTCTTGTTGCCTCCAAAGGTTCATCTTCATTAGATTCTGGTAAGACTGGCATGGGTGTACTCAGAACATACACCACTTTCAGAGTGGTAAGGAGAAACTTCATCTTCTTTTGGCATCTACGAAAATCTTGCCCTTCAAACTTGTTTAGTTTTTCAAACTTACTTGTCATTTCCTTCATAGAATCACCACTTGCCATGATCACAGAAATACTTTAATCTTTGTAAGAAAATCGGGATAAAATAGCCTTGGAAATTCTGAGAATTATGGTTTCACTTTCGGATTAAAGTATTTGGGTGGCACTCCCAATGTTTTTTAGGATAAAGACTCAGAGAGAGACAAGAACAAAGAATGTTTGATGATATTTCGTATGTACCAGAAAATGAGACCAAAAACCAACTTTTAGAACCTTGTCTGAAAACTGTCATATGACAGTTTTAAACTGTCATAAAACTATAAAAACTGTCATGAAACGGATATATGGATAAGGGTTAAACCAATGGTCAATTATCTAAAAAATCAATTTTCTGATGCATTTTTAATATAGCAACATACCCTATATGGATAAGGGTCAAACCAATGTTCAATTATGTTTTAGATTGTGTTTAAAATCCTTCCTGGAAGGGGGCAGTTTGTCAATGATCACAGCCACAGAAATGGCTTCATCCATTTTCAGATTGTGTTGAGCAAACCGTCCCAAAATCCTTAACATTTCTTGGAATTGTTCCATAACAGGCCTGGAGTCAATCATCTTGTAACCCATAAAGTTACTAACAAGAAACTTCTTACTAGAAGCATCTTCAGCCATGTACTTGGATTCAAGAGAATCCCATAGTTCTTTTGCAGATTCGAAATTTTGATAGATATCAAAAAGTGAGTCAGACATACCATTGAGAATATGACCACGACGTATGTAATCATCATTTTCCCACTTTGATCTTATTCTTCTTGCCTCCAAAGGTTCATCTTCAACAGATTCTGGTAAGACTGGCATGGGTGTACTCAGAACATACACCACTTTCAGAGTGGTAAGGAGAAACTTCATCTTCTTCTGCCATCTACGAAAATCTTGCCCTTCAAACTTGTTCAGTTTTTCAAACTTACTTGTCATTTCCTTCATAGAATCACCACTTGCCATGATCACAGAAATACTTTAATCTTTGTAAGAAAATCGGGATAAAATAGCCTTGGAAATTCTGAGAATTGTGGTTTCACTTTCAGATTAAAGTATTTGGGTGGCACTCCCAATCTTTAATCGGATAAGACTCACAGAGAGACAAGAACAAAGAATGTTTGATGATATTTCGTATGTACCAGAAAATGAGACCAAAAACCAACTTTTAGATCCTTGTCTGAAAACTGTCATATGACAGTTTTAAACTGTCATAAAACTATAAAAACTGTCATAAAACGGATATATGGATAAGGGTCAAACCAATGGTCAATTATCTAAAAAATCAATTTTCTGATGCATTTTTAATATAACAACATACCCTATATGGATAAGGGTCAAACCAATGATCAATTATGTTTTAGATTGTGTTTAAAATCCTTCCAGGAAGGGGGCAGTTTGTCAATGATCACAGCCACGGAAATGGCTTCATCCATTTTCAGATTGTGTTGAGCAAACCGTCCCAAAATCCTTAACATTTCTTGGAATTGTTCCATAACAGGCCTGGAGTCAATCATCTTGTAACCCATAAAGTTACTAACAAGAAACTTCTTACTAGAAGCATCTTCAGCCATGTACTTGGATTCAAGAGAATCCCATAGTTCTTTTGCAGATTCGAAATTTTGATAGATATCAAAAAGAGAGTCAGACATACCATTGAGAATATGACCACGACGTATGTAATCATCATTTTCCCACTTTGATCTTGTTCTTGTTGCCTCCAAAGGTTCATCTTCAACAGATTCTGGTAAGACTGGCATGGGTGTACTCAGAACATACACCACTTTCAGAGTGGTAAGGAGAAACTTCATCTTCTCCTGCCATCTACGAAAATCTTGCCCTTCAAACTTGTTCAGTTTTTCAAACTTACTTGTCATTTCCTTCATAGAATCACCACTTGCCATGATCACAGAAATACTTTAATCTTTGTAAGAAAATCGGGATAAAATAGCCTTGGAAATTCTGAGAATTGTGGTTTCACTTTCAGATTAAAGTATTTGGGTGGCACTCTCAATGTTTATTCGGATAAAGACTCGGAGAGAGAGATAAGAACAAAGAATGTTTGATGATATTTCGTATGTACCAGAAAATGAGACCAAAAACCAACTTTTAGATCCTTGTCTGAAAACTGTCATATGACAGTTTTAAACTGTCATAAAACTATAAAAACTGTCATGAAACGGATATATGGATAAGGGTCAAACCAATGGTCAATTATCTGAAAAATCAATTTTCTGATACATTTTTAATATAGCAACATACCCTATATGGATAAGGGTCAAACCAATGTTCAATTATGTTTTAGATTGTGTTTAAAATCCTTCCTGGAAGGGGGCAGTTTGTCAATGATCACAGCCACAGAAATGGCTTCATCCATTTTCAGATTGTGTTGAGCAAACCATCCCAAAATCCTTAACATTTCATGGAATTGTTCCATAACAGGCCTGGAGTCAATCATCTTGTCACCCATAAAGTTACTAACAAGAAACTTCTTACTAGAAGCATCTTCAGCCATGTACTTGGATTCAAGAGAATCCCATAGTTCTTTTGCAGATTCGAAATTTTGATAGATATCAAAAAGAGAGTCAGACATACCATTGAGAATATGACCACGAGGTATGTAATCATCATTTTCCCACTTTGATCTTATTCTTGTTAACTCCAAAGGTTCATCTTCAACAGATTCTGGTAGGACTGGCATGGGTGTACTCAGAACATACACCACTTTCAGAGTGGTAAGGAGAAACTTCATCTTCTTCTGCCATCAACGGAAATCTTGCCCTTCAAACTTGTTCAGTATTTCAAACTTACTTGTCATTTCCTTCATAGAATCACCACTTGCCATGATCACAAAAATACTTTAATCTTTATAAGAAAATCGGGATAAAATAGCCTTGGAAATACTGAGAATTGTGGTTTCACTTTCAGATTAAAGTATTTGGGTGGCACTCCCAATGTTTTTTCGGATAAAGACTCAGAGAGAGACAAGAACAAAGAATGTTTGATGATATTTCGTATGTACCAGAAAATGAGACCAAAAACCAACTTTTAGATCCTTGTCTGAAAACTGTCATATGACAGTTTTAAACTGTCATAAAACTATAAAAACTGTCATGAAACGGATATATGGATAAGGGTCAAACCAATGGTCAATTATCTGAAAAATCAATTTTCTGATGCATTTTTAATATAGCAACATACCCTATATGGATAAGGGTCAAACCAATGTTCAATTATGTTTTAGATTGTGTTTAAAATCCTTCCTGGAAGGGGGAAGTTTGTCAATGATCACAGCCACAGAAATGGCTTCATCCATTTTCAGATTGTGTTGAGCAAACCGTCCCAAAATCCTTCACATTTCATGGAATTGTTCCATAACAGGCCCGGAGTCAATCATCTTGTAACCCATAAAGTTACTAACAAGAAACTTCTTACTAGAAGCATCTTCAGCCATGTACTTGGATTCAAGAGAATCCCATAGTTCTTTTGCAGATTTGAAATTTTGATAGATATCAAAAAGAGAGTCAGACATACCATTGAGAATATGACCACGACATATGTAATCATCATTTTCCCACTTTGATCTTCTTCTTGTTGCTTCCAAAGGTTCATCTTAGCAGATTCTGGTAAGACTGGCATGGGTGTACTCAGAACATACACCACTTTCAGAGTGGTAAGGAGAAACTTCATCTTCTTCTGCCATCTATGAAAATCTTGCCCTTCAAACTTGTTCAGATTTTCAAACTTACTTGTCATTTCCTTCACAGAATCACCACTTGCCATGATCACAGAAATACTTTAATCGTTGTAAGAAAATCGGGATAAAATAGCCTTGGAAATTCTGAGAATTGTCGTTTCACTTTCAGATTAAAGTATTTGGGTGGCACTCCCAATGTTTTTTCGGATAAAGACTCAGAGAGAGACAAGAACAAAGAATGTTTGATAATATATCGTATGTACCAGAAAATGAGACCAAAAACCAACTTTTAGATCCTTGTCTGAAAACTGTCATATGACAGTTTTAAACTGTCATAAAACTATAAAAACTGTCATAAAACGGATATATGGATAAGGGTCAAACCAATGGTCAATTATCTAAAAATTCAATTTTCTGATGCATTTTTAATATAACAACATAACCTATATGGATAAGGGTCAAACCAATGATCAATTATGTTTTAGATTGTGTTTAAAATCCTTCCAGGAAGGGGGCAGTTTGTCAATGTTCACAGCCACAGAAATGGCTTCATCCATTTTCAGATTGTGTTGAGCAAACCGTCCCAAAATCCTTAACATTTCATGGAATTGTTCCATAACAGGCCTGGAGTCAATCATCTTGTAACCCATAAAGTTACTAACAAGAAACTTATTACTAGACGCATCTTCAGCCATGTACTTGGATTCAAGAGAATCCCATAGTTCTTTTGCAGATTCGAAATTTTGATAGATATCAAAAAGAGATTCAGACATACCATTGAGAATATGACTACGACGTATGTAATAATCATTTTCCCACTTTGATCTTATTCTTGTTGCCTCCAAAGGTTCATCTTCAACAGATTCTGGTAAGACTGGCATGGGTGTACTCAGAACATACACCACTTTCAGAGTGGTAAGGAGAAACTTCATCTTCTTCTGCCATCTACGAAAATCTTGCCCTTCAAACTTGTTCAGTTTTTCAAACTTACTTGTCATTTCCTTCACAGAATCACCACTTGCCATGATCACATAAATACTTTAATCTTTGTAAGAAAATCGGGATAAAATAGCCTTGGAAATTCTAAGAATTGTGGTTTTACTTTCAGATTAAAGTATTTGGGTGGCACTCCCAATGTTTTTTCGGATAAAGACTCAGAGAGAGACAAGAACAAAGAATGTTTGATGATATTTCGTATGTACCAGAAAATGAGACCAAAAACCAACTTTTAGATCCTTGTCTGAAAACTGTCAGATGACAGTTTTAAACTGTCGTAAAACTATAAAAACTGTCATAAAACGGATATACGGATAAGGGTCAAACCAATGGTCAATTATCTGAAAAATCAATTTTCTGATGCATTTTTAATATAGAAACATACCCTATATGGATAAGGGTCAAACCAATGTTCAATTATGTTTTAGATTGTGTTTAAAATCCTTCCTGGAAGGGGGCAGTTTGTCAATGATCACAGCCACAGAAATGGCTTCATCCATTTTCAGATTGTGTTGAGCAAACCGTCCCAAAATCCTTAACATTTCATGGAATTGTTCCATAACAGGCCTGGAGTCAATCATCTTGTAACCCATAAAGTTACTAACAAGAAACTTCTTACTAGAAGCATCTTCAGCCATGTACTTGGATTCAAGAGAATCCCATAGTTCTTTTGCATATTCGAAATTTTGATAGATATCAAAAAGAGAGTCAGACATGCCATTGAGAATATGACCACGACATATGTAATCATCATTTTCCCACTTTGATCTTCTTCTTGTTGCCTCCAAAGGTTCATCTTCAACAGATTCTGGTAAGACTGGCATGGGTGTACTCAGAACATACACCACTTTCAGAGTGGTAAGGAGAAACTTCAACTTCTTCTGCCATCTACGAAAATCTTGCCCTTCAAACTTGTTCAGTTTTTCAAACTTACTTGTCATTTCCTTCACAGAATCACCACTTGCCATGATCACGGAAATACTTTAATCTTTGTAAGAAAATCGGGATAAAATAGCCTTGGAAATTCTGAGAATTGTGGTTTCACTTTTAGATTAAAGTATTTGGGTGACACTCCCAATGTTTTTTCGGATAAAGACTCAGAGAGAGACAAGAACAAAGAATGTTTGATGATATTTCGTATGTACCAGAAAATGAGACCAAAAACCAACTTTTAGATCCTTGTCTGAAAACTGTCATATGACAGTTTTAAACTGTCATAAAACTATAAAAACTGTCATAAAACGGATATATGGATAAGGGTCAAACCAATGGTCAATTATCTAAAAAATCAATTTTCTGATGCATTTTTAATATAACAACATAACCTATATGGATAAGGGTCAAACCAATGATCAATTATGTTTTAGATTGTGTTTAAAATCCTTCCAGGAAGGGGGCAGTTTGTCAATGTTCACAGCCACAGAAATGGCTTCATCCATTTTCAGATTGTGTTGAGCAAACCGTCCCAAAATCCTTAACATTTCATGGAATTGTTCCATAACAGGCCTGGAGTCAATCATCTTGTAACCCATAAAGTTACTAACAAGAAACTTCTTACTAGACGCATCTTCAGCCATGTACTTGGATTCAAGAGAATCCCATAGTTCTTTTGCAGATTCGAAATTTTGATAGATATCAAAAAGAGAGTCAGACATACCATTGAGAATATGACTACGACGTATGTAATAATCATTTTCCCACTTTGATCTTATTCTTGTTGCCTCCAAAGGTTCATCTTCAACAGATTCTGGTAAGACTGGCATGGGTGTACTCAGAACATACACCACTTTCAGAGTGGTAAGGAGAAACTTCATCTTCTTCTGCCATCTACGAAAATCTTTCCCTTCAAACTTGTTCAGTTTTTCAAACTTACTTGTCATTTCCTTCACAGAATCACCACTTGCCATGATCACATAAATACTTTAATCTTTGTAAGAAAATCGGGATAAAATAGCCTTGGAAATTCTAAGAATTGTGGTTTTACTTTCAGATTAAAGTATTTGGGTGGCACTCCCAATGTTTTTTCGGATAAAGACTCAGAGAGAGACAAGAACAAAGAATGTTTGATGATATTTCGTATGTACCAGAAAATGAGACCAAAAACCAACTTTTAGATCCTTGTCTGAAAACTGTCAGATGACAGTTTTAAACTGTCGTAAAACTATAAAAACTGTCATAAAATGGATATACGGATAAGGGTCAAACCAATGGTCAATTATCTGAAAAATCAATTTTCTGATGCATTTTTAATATAGAAACATACCCTATATGGATAAGGGTCAAACCAATGTTCAATTATGTTTTAGATTGTGTTTAAAATCCTTCCTGGAAGGGGGCAGTTTGTCAATGATCACAGCCACATAAATGGCTTCATCCATTTTCAGATTGTGTTGAGCAAACCGTCCCAAAATCCTTAACATTTCATGGAATTGTTCCATAACAGGCCTGGAGTCAATCATCTTGTAACCCATAATGTTACTAACAAGAAACTTCTTACTAGAAGCATCTTCAGCCATGTACTTGGATTCAAGAGAATCCCATAGTTCTTTTGCATATTCGAAATTTTGATAGATATCAAAAAGAGAGTCAGACATGCCATTGAGAATATGACCACGACATATGTAATCATCATTTTCCCACTTTGATCTTCTTCTTGTTGCCTCCAAAGGTTCATCTTCAACAGATTCTGGTAAGACTGGCATGGGTGTACTCAGAACATACACCACTTTCAGAGTGGTAAGGAGAAACTTCAACTTCTTCTGCCATCTACGAAAATCTTGCCCTTCAAACTTGTTCAGTTTTTCAAACTTACTTGTCATTTCCTTCACAGAATCACCACTTGCCATGATCACAGAAATACTTTAATCTTTGTAAGAAAATCGGGATAAAATAGCCTTGGAAATTCTGAGAATTGTGGTTTCACTTTCAGATTAAAGTATTTGGGTGACACTCCCATTGTTTTTTCGGATAAAGACTCAGAGAGAGACAAGAACAAAGAATGTTTGATGATATTTCGTATGTACCAGAAAATGAGACCAAAAACCAACTTTTAGATCCTTGTCTGAAAACTGTCATATGACAGTTTTAAACTGTCATAAAACTATAAAAACTGTCATAAAACGGATATATGGATAAGGGTCAAACCAATGGTCAAATATCTAAAAAATCAATTTTCTGATGCATTTTTAATATACCAACATACCCTATATGGATAAGGGTCAAACCAATGATCAATTATGTTTTAGATTGTGTTTAAAATCCTTCCAGGAAGGGGGCAGATTGTCAATGATCACAGCCACAGAAATGGCTTCATCCTTTTTCAGATTGTGTTGAGCAAACCGTCCCAAAATCCTTAACATTTCATGGAATTGTTCCATAACAGGCCTGGAGTCAATCATCTTGTAACCCATAAAGTTACTAACAAGAAACTTCTTACTAGAAGCATCTTCAGCCATGTACTTAGATTCAAGAGAATCCCATAGTTCTTTTGCAGGTTCAAAATTTTGATAGATATCAAAAAGAGAGTCAGACATACCATTGAGAATATGACCACGACGTATGTAATCATCATTTTGCCACTTTGATCTTATTCTTGTTACCTCCAAAGGTTCATCTTCAACAGATTCTGGTAAGACTGGCATGGGTGTACTCAGAACATACACCACTTTCAGAGTGGTAAGGAGAAACTTCATCTTCTTCTGCCATCTACGAAAATCTTGCCCTTCAAACTTGTTCAGTTTTTCAAACTTACTTGTCATTTCCTTCATAGAATCACCACTTGCCATGATCACAGAAATACTTTAATCTTTGTAAGAAAATCGGGATAAAATAGCCTTGGAAATTCTGAGAATTGTGGTTTCACTTTCAGATTAAAGTATTTGGGTGGCACTCCCAATGTTTTTCGGATAAAGACTCAGAGAGAGACAAGAACAAAGAATGTTTGATGATATTTCGTATGTACCAGAAAATGAGACCAAAAACCAACTTTTAGATCCTTGTCTGAAAACTGTCATATGACAGTTTTAAACTGTCATAAAACTAGAAAAACTGTCATGAAACGGATATATGGATAAGGGTTAAACCAATGGTCAATTATCTGAAAAATCAATTTTATGATGTATTTTTAATATAGCAACATACCCTATATGGATAAGGGTCAAACCAAGGTTCAATTATGTTTTAGATTGTGTTTAAAATCCTTCCTGGAAGGGGGCAGTTTGTCAATGATCACAGCCACAGAAATGGCTTCATCCATTTTCAGATTGTGTTGAGCAAACCGTCCCAAAATCCTTAACATTTCATGGAATTGTTCCATAACAGGCCTGGAGTCAATCATCTTGTAACCCATAAAGTTACTAACATGAAACTTCTTCCTGGAAGCATCTTCAGCCATGTACTTGGATTCAAGAGAATCCCATAGTTCTTTTGCAGATTCGAAATTTTGATAGATATCAAAAAGAGAGTCAGACATACCATTGAGAATATGACCACGACGTATGTAATCATCATTTTCCCACTTTGATCTTATTCTTGTTGCCTCCAAAGGTTCATCTTCAACAGATTCTGGTAAGACTGGCATGGGTGTACTCAGAACATACACCACTTTTAGAGTGGTAAGGAGAAACTTCATCTTCTTCTGCCATCTACGAAAATCTTGCCCTTCAAACTTGTTCAGTTTTTCAAACTTACTTGTCATTTCCTTCATAGAATCACCACTTGCCATGATCACAGAAATACTTTAATCTTTGTAAGAAAATCGGGATAAAATAGCCTTGGAAATTCTGAGAATTGTGGTTTCACTTTCAGATTAAAGTATTTGGGTGGCACTCCCAATGTTTTTTCGGATAAAGACTCAGAGAGAGACAAGAACAAAGAATGTTTGATGATATTTCGTATGTACCAGAAAATGAGACCAAAAAACAACTTTTAGATCCTTGTCTGAAAACTGTCATATGACAGTTTTAAACTGTCATAAAACTATAAAAACTGTCATGAAACGGATATATGGATAAGGGTTAAACCAATGGTCAATTATCTGAAAAATCAATTTTATGATGCATTTTTAATATAGCAACATACCCTATATGGATAAGGGTCAAACCAATGTTCAATTATGTTTTAGATTGTGTTTAAAATCCTTCCTGGAAGGGGGCAGTTTGTCAATGATCACAGCCACAGAAATGGCTTCATCCATTTTCAGATTGTGTTGAGCAAACCGTCCCAAAATCCTTAACATTTCATGGAATTGTTCCATAACAGGCCTGGAGTCAATCATCTTGTAACCCATAAAGTTACTAACATGAAACTTCTTCCTGGAAGCATCTTCAGCCATGTACTTGGATTCAAGAGAATCCCATAGTTCTTTTGCAGATTCGAAATTTTGATAGATATCAAAAAGAGAGTCAGACATACCACTGAGAACATGACCACGACGTATGTAATCATCATTTTCCCACTTTGATCTTCTTCTTGTTGCCTCCAAAGGTTCATCGTCAACAGATTCTGGTAAGACTGGCATGGGTGTACTCAGAACATACACCACTTTCAGAGTGGTAAGGAGAAACTTCATCTTCTTCTGCCATCTATGAAAATCTTGCCCTTCAAACTTGTTCAGTTTTTCAAACTTACTTGTCATTTCCTTCACAGAATCACCACTTGCCATTATCACAGAAATACTTTAATCTTTGTAAGAAAATCGGGATAAAATAGCCTTGGAAATTCTGAGAATTGTGGTTTCACTTTTAGATTAAAGTATTTGGATGGCACTCCCAATGTTTTTTCGGATAAAGACTCAGAGAGAGACAAGAACAAAGAATGTTTGATGATATTTTGTATGTACTAGAAAATGAGACCAAAAACCAACTTTCAGATCCTTGTCTGAAAACTGTCATATGACAGTTTTAAACTGTCATAAAACTATAAAAACTGTCATAAAACAGATATATGGATAAGGGTCAAACCAATGGTCAATTATCTGAAAAATCAATTTTCTGATGCATTTTTAATATAGCAACATACCCTATATGGATAAGGGTCAAACCAATGTTCAATTATGTTTTAGATTGTGTTTAAAATCCTTCCTGGAAGGGGGCAGTTTGTCAATGATCACAGCCACAGAAATGGCTTCATCTATTTTCAGATTGTGTTGAGCAAACCGTCCCAAAATCCTTAACATTTCATGGAATTGTTCCATAACAGGCCTGGAGTCAATCATCTTGTAACCCATAAAGTTACTAACAAGAAACTTCTTACTAGAAGCATCTTCAGCCATGTACTTGGATTCAAGAGAATCCCATAGTTCTTTTGCAGATTCGAAATTTTGATAGATATCAAAAAGAGAGTCAGACATACCATTGAGAATATGACCACGACATATGTAATCATCATTTTCCCACTTTGATCTTCTTCTTGTTGCCTCCAAAGGTTCATCTTCAACAGATTCTGGTAAGACTGGCATGGGTGTACTTAGAACATACACCACTTTCAGAGTGGTAAGGAGAAACTTCATCTTCTTCTGCCATCTACGAAAATTTTGCCCTTCAAACTTGTTCAGTTTTTCAAACTTACTTGTCATTTCCTTCACAGAATCACCACTTGCCATAATCACGGAAATACTTTAATCTTTGTAAGAAAATCGGGATAAAATAGCCGTGGAAATTCTGAGAAATGTGGTTTCACTTTCAGATTAAAGTATTTGGGTGGCAGTCGCAATGTTTTCGGATACGACTCAGAGAGAGACAAGAACAAAGAATGTTTGATGATATTTCGTATGTACCAGAAAATGAGACCAAAAACCAACTTTTAGTTCCTTGTCTGAAAACTGTCATATAACAGTTTTAAACTGTCGTAAAACTATTAAAAGTGTCATAAAACGGATATATGGATAAGGGTCAAACCAATGGTCAATTATCTGAAAAATCAATTTTCTGATGCATTTTTAATATAGCAACATACCCTATATGGATAAGGGTCAAACCAATGTTCAATTATGTTTTAGATTGTGTTTAAAATCCTTCCAGGAAGGGGGCAGTTTGTCAATGATCACAGCCATAGAAATGACTTCCTCCATTTTCAGATTGTGTTGAGCAAACCGTCCCAAAATCCTTAACATTTCATGGAATTGTTCCATAACAGGCCTGGAGTCAATAATCTTGTAACCCATAAAGTTACTAACAAGAAACTTTTTACTAGAAGCATCTTCAGCCATGTACTTGGATTCAAGAGAATCCCATAGTTCTTTTGTAGATTCGAAATTTTGATAGATATCAAAAAGAGAGTCATACATACCATTGAGAATTTGACCACGACATATGTAATCATCATTTTCCCACTTTGATCTTCTTCTTTTTGCCTCCAAAGGTTCATCTTCAACAGATTCTGGTAAGACTGGCATGGGTGTACTCAGAACATATACCACTTTCAGAGTGGTAAGGAGAAACTTCATCTTCTTCTGCCATCTACGAAAATCTTGCCCTTCAAACTTGTTCAATTTTTCAAACTTACTTGTCATTTCCTTCACAGAATCACCACTTGCCATGATCACATAAATACTTTAATCTTTGTAAGAAAATCGGGATAAAATAGCCTTGGAAATTCTGAGAATTGTGGTTTCACTTTTAGATTAAAGTATTTGGGTGGCACTCCCAATGTTTTTTCGGATAAAGACTCAGAGAGAGACAAGAACAAAGAATGTTTGATGATATTTCGTATGTACCAGAAAATGAGACCAAAAACCAACTTTCAGATCCTTGTCTGAAAACTGTCATATGACAGTTTTAAACTGTCATAAAACTATAAAAACTGTCATAAAACAGATATATGGATAAGGGTCAAACCAATGGTCAATTATCTGAAAAATCAATTTTCTGATGCATTGTTAATATAGCAACATACCCTATATGGATAAGGGTCAAACCAATGTTCAATTATGTTTTACATTGTGTTTAAAATCCTTCCTGGAAGGGGGCAGTTTGTCAATGATCACAGCCACAGAAATGGCTTCATCCATTTTCAGATTGTGTTGAGCAAACCGTCCCAAAATCCTTAACATTTCATGGAATTGTTCCATAACAGGCCTGGAGTCAATCATCTTGTAACCCATAAAGTTACTAACAAGAAACTTCTTACTAGAAGCATCTTCAGCCATGTACTTGGATTCAAGAGAATCCCATAGTTCTTTTGCAGATTCGAAATTTTGATAGATATCAAAAAGAGAGTCAGACATACCATTGAGAATATGACCACGACATATGTAATAATCATTTTCCCACTTTGATCTTCTTCTTGTTGCCTCCAAAGGTTCATCTTCAAGAGATTCTGGTAAGACTGGCATGGGTGTACTAAGAACATACACCACTTTCAGAGTGGTAAGGAGAAACTTCATCTTCTTCTGCCATCTACGAAAATCTTGCCCTTCAAACTTGTTCAGTTTTTCAAAATTACTTGTCATTTCCTTCACAGAATCACCACTTGCCATGATCACGGAAATACTTTAATCTTTGTAAGAAAATCGGGATAAAATAGCCGTGGAAATTCTGAGAAATGTGGTTTCACTTTCAGATTAAAGTATTTGGGTGGCACTCCCAATGTTTTTTCGGATAAGACTCAGAGAGAGACAAGAACAGAGAATGTTTGATGATATTTCGTATGTACCAGAAAATGAGACCAAAAACCAACTTTTAGATCCTTGTCTGAAAACTGTCATATAACAGTTTTAAACTGTCGTAAAACTATAAAAACTGTCATAAAACGGATATATGGATAAGGGTCAAACCAATGGTCAATTATCTGAAAAATCAATTTTCTGATGCATTTTTAATATAGCAACATACCCTATATGGATAAGGGTCAAACCAATGTTCAATTATGTTTTAGATTGTGTTTAAAATCCTTCCAGGAAAGGGGCAGTTTGTCAATGATCACAGCCATAGAAATGGCTTCATCCATTTTCAGATTGTGTTGAGCAAACTGTCCCAAAATCCTTAACATTTCATGGAATTGTTCCATAACAGGCCTGGAGTCAATCATCTTGTAACCCATAAAGTTACTAACAAGAAACTTTTTACTAGAAGCATCTTCAGCCATGTACTTGGATTCAAGAGAATCCCATAGTTCTTTTGTAGATTCGAAATTTTGATAGATATCAAAAAGAGAGTCATACATACCATTGAGAATATGACCACGACATATGTAATCATCATTTTACCACTTTGATCTTCTTCTTGTTGCCTCCAAAGGTTCATCTTCAACAGATTCTGGTAAGACTGGCATGGGTGTACTCAGAACATACACCACTTTCAGAGTGGTAAGGAGAAACTTCATCTTCTTCTGCCATCTACGAAAATCTTGCCCTTCAAACTTGTTCAGTTTTTCAAACTTACTTGTCATTTCCTTCACAGAATCACCACTTGCCATGATCACATAAATACTTTAATCTTTGTAAGAAAATCGGGATAAAATAGCCTTGGAAATTCTGAGAATTGTGGTTTCACTTTCAGATTAAAGTATTTCGGTGGCACTCCCAATGTTTTTTCGGATAAAGACTCAGAGAGAGACAAGAACAAAGAATGTTTGATGATATTTCGTATGTACCAGAAAATGAGACCAAAAACCAACTTTTAGATCCTTGTCTGAAAACTGTCATATGACAGTTTTAAACTGTCATAAAACTATGAAAACTGTCATAAAACGGATATATGGATAAGGGTCAAACCAATGGTCAATTATCTGAAAAATCAATTTTTTGATGCATTTTTAATATAGCAACATACCCTATATGGATAAGGGTCAAACCAATGTTCAATTATGTTTTAGATTATGTTTAAAATCCTTCCAGGAAGGGGGCAGTTTGTCAATGATCACAGCCACAGAAATGGCTTCATCCATTTTCAGATTGTGTTGAGGAAACCGTCCCAAAATACTTAACATTTCATGGAATTGTTCCATAACAGGCCTGGAGTCAATCATCTTGTAACCCATAAAGTTACTAACAAGAAACTTCTTACTAGAAGCATCTTCAGCCATGTAATTGGATTCAAGAGAATCCCATAGTTCTTTTGCAGATTCGAAATTTTGATAGATATCAAAAAGAGAGTCAGACATACCATTGAGAATATGACCACGACATATGTAATAATCATTTTCCCACTTTGATCTTCTTCTTGTTGCCTCCAAAGGTTCATCTTCAACAGATTCTGGTAAGACTGGCATGGGTGTACTAAGAACATACACCACTTTCAGAGTGGTAAGGAGAAACTTCATCTTCTTCTGCCATCTACGAAAATCTTGCCCTTCAAACTTGTTCAGTTTTTCAAACTTACTTGTCATTTCCTTCACAGAATCACCACTTGCCATAATCACGGAAATACTTTAATCTTTGTAAGAAAATCGGGATAAAATAGCCGTGGAAATTCTGAGAAATGTGGTTTCACTTTCAGATTAAAGTATTTGGGTGGCACTCCCAATGTTTTTTCGGATAAGACTCAGAGAGAGACAAGAACAGAGAATGTTTGATGATATTTCGTATGTACCAGAAAATGAGACCAAAAACCAACTTTTAGATCCTTGTCTGAAAACTGTCATATAACAGTTTTAAACTGTCGTAAAACTATAAAAACTGTCATAAAACGGATATATGGATAAGGGTCAAACCAATGGTCAATTATCTGAAAAATCAATTTTCTGATGCATTTTTAATATAGCAACATACCCTATATGGATAAGGGTCAAACCAATGTTCAATTATGTTTTAGATTGTGTTTAAAATCCTTCCAGGAAAGGGGCAGTTTGTCAATGATCACAGCCATAGAAATGGCTTCATCCATTTTCAGATTGTGTTGAGCAAACTGTCCCAAAATCCTTAACATTTCATGGAATTGTTCCATAACAGGCCTAGAGTCAATCATCTTGTAACCCATAAAGTTACTAACAAGAAACTTTTTACTAGAAGCATCTTCAGCCATGTACTTGGATTCAAGAGAATCCCATAGTTCTTTTGTAGATTCGAAATTTTGATAGATATCAAAAAGAGAGTCATACATACCATTGAGAATATGACCACGACATATGTAATCATCATTTTCCCACTTTGATCTTCTTCTTGTTGCCTCCAAAGGTTCATCTTCAACAGATTCTGGTAAGACTGGCATGGGTGTACTCAGAACATACACCACTTTCAGAGTGGTAAGGACAAAACTTCATCTTCTTCTGCCATCTACGAAAATCTTGCCCTTCAAACTTGTTCAGTTTTTCAAACTTACTTGTCATTTCCTTCACAGAATCACCACTTGCCATGATCACATAAATACTTTAATCTTTGTAAGAAAATCGGGATAAAATAGCCTTGGAAATTCTGAGAATTGTGGTTTTACTTTCAGATTAAAGTATTTGGGTGGCACTCCCAATCTTTAATCGGATAAAGACTCAGAGAGAGACAAGAACAAAGAATGTTTGATGATATTTCGTATGTACCAGAAAATTATACCAAATACCAACTTTTAGATCCTTGTCTGAAAACTGTCATATGACAGTTTTTGTGACACCCAAATTTTTGCAAAAATTTTAAACTTTTAAACACGCATCTTAAATTAAATTAAAACAACTGAAATAGTCATAACATAATCCTTCAACTTAATAATCATATAAAATAAGTGCGGAAGTAATAATAATAATAATAATAAGGTCCCAACAAAAATAACTAGTAGCGATGTCCCGGTGCTCCATGTCAAGCCTTAGCCTCTTTAATCTTAACACCTGTAAAGTTATAAGGGAAAACGTAAGCACAAAGCTTAGTGAATTCAAACACAGACATTGTACTAACATTCATATTTACTAACCCTAATCCATTTTCCATTTATAATTATATGATAAGGGCAAAGAACGAATCAATACCTATAATACAAGAAGGACTTGTAGGTTTAAACCGCACCGGGAAGATCCCGTATCATTTGGCCCTAATCACCGCACCTCATGATGAGTATTACGTTGGTGATATTACCTACCCACCGCACCGGTAAATCCGTATCCTTTGGTGGTGTCCCCATATCCATAATTAGTTACATACAGTGCACATGTACGAATTAAAACAATGGTTATATAGCATGCCTTTATAATAAATTCAAATAATCACACACGAGCTAACTAGAAAACGCAAACATCAATACAACGGTGTGAGAGAACTCACCTTGAGTGAGTAGTAAGGATAGCTAACAATCAAATAATGCTACCAAGCTTGAGCAAACTTCAAAACCTCACCTAAGAAGGACTAAAGGTTAGAAAGGAGAAGTAATGAAGCTATGAGTTGAGAAAAGAGTAATCACAGCAAGGTCTCTAAAACAGACCTGCTGTTCAAAACGGATTTACTCCAAAATATAAAACAGAAACATAGCGTTAAGAAAATTTTATAGGAAAATATGATTATTCAGCATTCCAGAACTATAAATAACTCCTTCTAACTCCAAAAGATGAATTAAATATGAATTTTACAAAATGGTGTATCACTTCTGTCTCCAACAATACAGTCAAGTGATGTTGGCCAATTCTACCCAACTTGTGAGTAGAATTAGTCCAAACCAAAATTCGGAGAAGTAAAGGACATACAAATGAAAGTCTCAGAGTTGGAATTGAATGAAAATCATCTCCCAAACTCCAGATATAAAATTCACATTGTGGACAATCACAGCACTAGCAAAAGCTAGTGACTGCCCACTCATCTGGAGTGTGGATCCATTCTAACCAATTTATAATTGGAAATAACACCCCATCTGCTCCAGATCTTAAATTCATAATATAAGGAACATATAGAAACTTGGAATCACTCTGGATCCTTTTCCAAGTCTTAGAAATGATCTAAACAAAATGACATATCAGAACAGACCCGGATCAGACCTAACAGCAAAGATGCCATTCTTTCCCATAGATAAAGTCCTTATCAGTGAGGTTGGCATGCTTAAGAAAGTTAGCCAACTCAATTTTTGAACTTTTGGAACTGGTTTGGGGTTCGTTTGGGTTATAGAGCTCAAGATATGAATTTTACAAAATGACTACAGATCTGATGGAAAACAGAATCGTAGCCACCCGTGATTCCTTTTTGGCTTATCCATCCTTCTCCCTTTGAAACACATTTTAAGATGTGTTCATCATCCCAATTTAGTCCCCATGATCATGGTGGTACTAAAAAGGGTTAGGTATCATTAGGATTTCATTTTTCCACAAGATTGTAATAATAATCAACATGAAAATGAACGTAAAGCACATAAAATCACCATTCTCCCTTTTAGGGTTTCCATGATCTTTTGCCACATGTAATCCCCTAGATCCATCATTCACCATATATGGGGTGAAGATAGGATCTTGAGATGATGTATAACATACAATTACAAATCAAATAGGAAGGAGAAGAAGTGAAGATGAAATCATAAAACTAGAACAAGGTTATGAATCAAGTTGTAAGAAATGATAAGGACGTTCATACCAATACGAATCAAGGCTGGAAATGAACAAGAATTAAGCTCCAAACAACAGCCCCTTGGCTGCTCTTGATCCCAAAGAGAGAGAGGACGATTTGAGAGAGAGATGGAGGGTTTAGAGTGTTTTTCTTGTGTGTGTTCCAAATGACTCAATTAACATATTAAGTACTATTTACTAGATGGACTTGCAAATAGGCCCATAGCCCATGGACTTCAATAAAAGGAGTTTACAAGATGATCAAAAGAGTCCAATAAGATAAGAAAATCAGACATTGGTTAAATAAATTAACCCAAGGTTACAAGAATAATTAAATTAAAATAACTAAACGTACCGAGAAAAACCGGGGCGTTACAGTTTTAAACTGTCATAAAACTATAAAAACTGTCATAAAACGGATATATGGATAAGGGTCAAACCAATGGTCAATTATCTGAAAAATCAATTTTCTGATGCATTTTTAATATAGCAACATACCCTATATGGATAAGGGTCAAACCGATGTTCAATTATGTTTTAGATTGTGTTTAAAATCCTTCCAGGAAGGGGGCAGTTTGTCAATGATCACAGCCACAGAAATGGCTTCATCCATTTTCAGATTGTGTTGAGCAAACCGTCCCAAAATCCTTAACATTTCATGGAATTGTTCCATAACAGGCCTGGAGTCAATCATCTTGTAACCCATAAAGTTACTAACAAGAAACTTCTTACTGGAAGCATCTTCAGCCATGTACTTGGATTCAAGAGAATCCCATAGTTCTTTTGCAGATTCGAAATTTTGATAGATATCAAAAAGAGAGTCAGACATACCATTGAGAATATGACCACGACGTATGTAATCATCATTTTCCCACTTTGATCTTCTTCTTGTTGCCTCCAAAGGTTCATCTTCAACAGATTCTGGTAAGACTGGCATGGGTGTACTCAGAACATACACCACTTTCAGAGTGGTAAGGAGAAACTTCATCTTCTTCTGCCATCTACGAAAATCTTGCCCTTCAAACTTGGTCAGTTTTTCAAACTTACTTGTCATTTCCTTCACAGAATCACAACTTTCCATGATCACATAAATACTTTAATCTTTGTAAGAAAATCGGGATAAAATAGCCTTGGAAATTCTGAGAATTGTGGTTTTACTTTCAGATTAAAGTATTTGGGTGGCACTCCCAATGTTTTTTCGGATAAAGACTCAGAGAGAGACAAGAACAAAGAATGTTTGATGATATTTCGTATGTACCAGAAAATGAGACCAAAAACCAACTTTTAGATCCTTGTCTGAAAACTGTCATATAACAGGCCTGGAGTCAATCATCTTGTAACCCATAAAGTTACTAACAAGAAACTTCTTACTGGAAGCATCTTCAGCCATGTACTTGGATTCAAGAGAATCCCATAGTTCTTTTGCAGATTCGAAATTTTGATAGATATCAAAAAGAGAGTCAGACATACCATTGAGAATATGACCACGACGTATGTAATCATCATTTTCCCACTTTGATCTTCTTCTTGTTGCCTCCAAAGGTTCATCTTCAACAGATTCTGGTAAGACTGGCATGGGTGTACTCAAAACATACACCACTTTCAGAGTGGTAAGGAGAAACTTCATCTTCTTCTGCCATCTACGAAAATCTTGCCCTTCAAACTTGTTCAGTTTTTCAAACTTACTTGTCATTTCCTTCACAGAATCACAACTTGCCATGATCACATAAATACTTTAATCTTTGTAAGAAAATCGGGATAAAATAGCCTTGGAAATTCTGAGAATTGTGGTTTTACTTTCAGATTAAAGTATTTGGGTGGCACTCCCAATGTTTTTTCGGATAAAGACTCAGAGAGAGACAAGAAATAAGAATGTTTGATGATATTTCGTATGTACCAGAAAATGAGACCAAAAACCAACTTTTAGATCCTTGTCTGAAAACTGTCATATGACAGTTTTAAACTGTCATAAAACTATAAAAATTGTCATAAAACGGATATATGGATAAGGGTCAAACCAATGGTCAATTATCTGAAAAATCAATTTTCTGATGCATTTTTAATATAGCAACATACCCTATATGGATAAGGGTCAAACCAATGTTCAATTATGTTTTAGATTGTGTTTAAAATCCTTCCAGGAAGGGGGCAGTTTGTCAATGATCACAGCCACAGAAATGGATTCATCCATTTTCAGATTGTGTTGAGCAAACCGTCCCAAAATCCTTAACATTTCATGGAATTGTTCCATAACAGGCCTGGAGTCAATCATCTTGTAACCCATAAAGTTACTAACAAGAAACTTCTTACTAGAAGCATCTTCAGCCATGTACTTGGATTCAAGAGAATCCCATAGTTCTTTTGCAGATTCGAAATTTTGATAGATATCAAAAAGAGAGTCAGACATACCATTGAGAATATGACCACGACATATGTAATCATCATTTTCCCACTTTGATCTTCTTCTTGTTGCCTCCAAAGGTTCATCTTCAACAGATTCTGGTAAGACTAGCATGGGTGTACTCAAAACATACACCACTTTCAGAGTGGTAAGGAGAAACTTCATCTTCTTCTGCCATCTACGAAAATCTTGCCCTTTAAACTTGTTTAGTTTTTCAAACTTACTTGTCATTTCCGTCACAGAATCACAACTTGCCATGATCACATAAATACTTTAAACTTTGTAAGAAAATCAGGATAAAATAGCCTTGGAAATTCTGAGAATTGTGGTTTCACTTTCAGATTAAAGTATTTGGGTGGCACTCCCAATGTTTTTTCGGATAAAGACTCAGAGAGAGACAAGAACAAAGAATGTTTGATGATATTTCGTATGTACCAGAAAATGAGACCAAAAACCAACTTTTAGATCCTTGTCTGAAAACTGTCAGATGACAGTTTTAAACTGTCATAAAACTATAAAAACTGTCATAAAACGGATATATGGATAAGGGTCAAACCAATGGTCAATTATCTGAAAAATCAATTTTCTGATGCATTTTTAATATAGCAACATACCCTATATGGATAAGGGTCAAACCAATGTTCAATTATGTTTTAGATTGTGTTTAAAATCCTTCCAGGAAGGGGGCAGTTTGTCAATGATCACAGCCACAGAAATGGATTCATCCATTTTCAGATTGTGTTGAGCAAACCGTCCCAAAATCCTTAACATTTCATGGAATTGTTCCATAACAGGCCTGGAGTCAATCATCTTGTAACCCATAAAGTTACTAACAAGAAACTTCTTACTGGAAGCATCTTCAGCCATGTACTTGGATTCAAGAGAATCCCATAGTTCTTTTGCAGATTCGAAATTTTGATAGATATAAAAAAGAGAGTCAGACATACCATTGAGAATATGACCACGACATATGTAATCATCATTTTCCCACTTTGATCTTCTGCTTGTTGCCTCCAAAGGTTCATCTTCAACAGATTCTGGTAAGACTGGCATGGGTGTACTCAGAACATACACCACTTTCAGAGTGGTAAGGAGAAACTTCATCTTCTTCTGCCATCTACGAAAATCTTGCCCTTCAAACTTGTTCAGTTTTTCAAACTTACTTGTCATTTCCTTCACAGAATCACCACTTGCCATGATCACAGAAATACTTTAATCTTTGTAAGAAAATCGGGATAAAATACCCTTGGAAATTCTGAGAATTGTGGTTTCACTTTCAGATTAAAGTATTTAGGTGGCACTCCCAATGTTTTTTCGGATAAAGACTCAGAGAGAGACAAGAACAAAGAATATTTGATGATATTTCGTATGTACCAGAAAATGAGACCAAAAACCAACTTTTAGATCCTTGTCTGAAAACTGTCAGATGACAGTTTTAAACTGTCATAAAACTATAAAAACTGTCATAAAACGGATATATGGATAAGGGTCAAACCAATGGTCAATTATCTGAAAAATCAATTTTCTGATGCATTTTTAATATAGCAACATGCCCTATATGGATAAGGGTCAAACCAATGTTCAATTATGTTTTAGATTGTGTTTAAAATCCTTCCTGGAAGGGGGCAGTTTGTCAATGATCACAGCCACAGAAATGGCTTCATCCATTTTCAGATTGTGTTGAGCAAACCGTCCCAAAATCCTTAACATTTCATGGAATTGTTCCATAACAGGCCTGGAGTCAATCATCTTGTAACCCATAAAGTTACTAACAAGAAACTTCTTACTGGAAGCATCTTCAGCCATGTACTTGGATTCAAGATAATCCCATAGTTCTTTTGCAGATTCGTAATTTTGATAGATATCAAAAAGAGAGTCAGACATACCATTGAGAATATGACCACGACATATGTAATCATCATTTTCCCACTTTGATCTTCTTCTTGTTGCCTCCAAAGGTTCATCTTCAACAGATTCTGGTAAGACTGGCATGGGTGTACTCAGAACATACACCACTTTCAGAGTGGTAAGGAGAAACTTCATCTTCTTCTGCCATCTACGAAAATCTTGCCCTTCAAACTTGTTTAGTTTTTCAAACTTACTTGTCATTTCCTTCACAGAATCACCACTTGCCGTGATCACAGAAATACTTTAAACTTTGTAAGAAAATCGGGATAAAATATCCTTGGAAATTCTGAGAATTGTGGTTTCACTTTCAGATTAAAGTATTTGGGTGGCACTCCCAATGTTTTTTCGGATAAAGACTCAGAGAGAGACAAGAACAAAGAATGTTTGATGATATTTCGTATGTACCAGAAAATGAGACCAAAAACCAACTTTTAGATCCTTGTCTGAAAACTGTCATATGACTGCTTTAAACTGTCATAAAACTATAAAAACTGTCATAAAACGGATATATGGATAAGGGTCAAACCAATGGTCAATTATCTGAAAAATCAATTTTCTGATGCATTTTTAATATAGCAACATACCCTATATGGATAAGGGTCAAACCAATGTTCAATTATGTTTTAGATTGTGTTTAAAATCCTTCCAGGAAGGGGGCAGTTTGTCAATGATCACAGCCACAGAAATGGATTCATCCATTTTCAGATTGTGTTGAGCAAACCGTCCCAAAATCCTTAACATTTCATGGAATTGTTCCATAACAGGCCTGGAGTCAATCATCTTGTAACCCATAAAGTTACTAACAAGAAACTTCTTACTGGAAGCATCTTCAACCATGTACTTGGATTCAAGAGAATCCCATAGTTCTTTTGCAGATTCAAAATTTTGATAGATATAAAAAAGAGAGTCAGACATACCATTGAGAATATGACCACGACATATGTAATCATCATTTTCCCACTTTGATCTTCTGCTTGTTGCCTCCAAAGGTTCATCTTCAACAGATTCTGGTAAGACTGGCATGGGTGTACTCAGAACATACACCACTTTCAGAGTGGTAAGGAGAAACTTCATCTTCTTCTGCCATCTACGAAAATCTTGCCCTTCAAACTTGTTCAGTTTTTCAAACTTACTTGTCATTTCCTTCACAGAATCACCACTTGCCATGATCACAGAAATACTTTAATCTTTGTAAGAAAATCGGGATAAAATACCCTTGGAAATTCTGAGAATTGTGGTTTCACTTTCAGATTAAAGTATTTAGGTGGCACTCCCAATGTTTTTTCGGATAAAGACTCAGAGAGAGACAAGAACAAAGAATATTTGATGATATTTCGTATGTACCAGAAAATGAGACCAAAAACCAACTTTTAGATCCTTGTCTGAAAACTGTCAGATGACAGTTTTAAACTGTCATAAAACTATAAAAACTGTCATAAAACGGATATATGGATAAGGGTCAAACCAATGGTCAATTATCTGAAAAATCAATTTTCTGATGCATTTTTAATATAGCAACATGCCCTATATGGATAAGGGTCAAACCAATGTTCAATTATGTTTTAGATTGTGTTTAAAATCCTTCCTGGAAGGGGGCAGTTTGTCAATGATCACAGCCACAGAAATGGCTTCATCCATTTTCAGATTGTGTTGAGCAAACCGTCCCAAAATCCTTAACATTTCATGGAATTGTTCCATAACAGGCCTGGAGTCAATCATCTTGTAACCCATAAAGTTACTAACAAGAAACTTCTTACTGGAAGCATCTTCAGCCATGTACTTGGATTCAAGATAATCCCATAGTTCTTTTGCAGATTCGAAATTTTGATAGATATCAAAAAGAGAGTCAGACATACCATTGAGAATATGACCACGACATATGTAATCATCATTTTCCCACTTTGATCTTCTTCTTGTTGCCTCCAAAGGTTCATCTTCAACAGATTCTGGTAAGACTGGCATGGGTGTACTCAGAACATACACCACTTTCAGAGTGGTAAGGAGAAACTTCATCTTCTTCTGCCATCTACGAAAATCTTGCCCTTCAAACTTGTTTAGTTTTTCAAACTTACTTGTCATTTCCTTCACAGAATCACCACTTGCCGTGATCACAGAAATACTTTAAACTTTGTAAGAAAATCGGGATAAAATATCCTTGGAAATTCTGAGAATTGTGGTTTCACTTTCAGATTAAAGTATTTGGGTGGCACTCCCAATGTTTTTTCGGATAAAGACTCAGAGAGAGACAAGAACAAAGAATGTTTGATGATATTTCGTATGTACCAGAAAATGAGACCAAAAACCAACTTTTAGATCCTTGTCTGAAAACTGTCATATGACTGCTTTAAACTGTCATAAAACTATAAAAACTGTCATAAAACGGATATATGGATAAGGGTCAAACCAATGGTCAATTATCTGAAAAATCAATTTTCTGATGCATTTTTAATATAGCAACATACCCTATATGGATAAGGGTCAAACCAATGTTCAATTATGTTTTAGATTGTGTTTAAAATCCTTCCAGGAAGGGGGCAGTTTGTCAATGATCACAGCCACAGAAGTGGCTTCATCCATTTTCAGATTGTGTTGAGCAAACCGTCCCAAAATCCTTAACATTTCATGGAATTGTTCCATAACAGGCCTGGAGTCAATCATCTTGTAACCCATAAAGTTACTAACAAGAAACTTCTTACTAGAAGCATCTTCAGCCATGTACTTGGATTCAAGAGAATCCCCTAGTTCTTTTGCAGATTCGAAATTTTGATAGATATCAAAAAGAGAGTCAGACATACCATTGAGAATATGACCACGACATATGTAATCATCATTTTCCCACTTTGATCTTCTTCTTGTTGCCTCCAAAGGTTCATCTTCAACGGATTCTGGTAAGACTGGCATGGGTGTACTCAGAACATACACCACTTTCAGAGTGATAAGGAGAAACTTCATCTTCTTCTGCCATCTACGAAAATCTTGCCCTTCAAACTTGTTCAGTTTTTCAAACTTACTTGTCATTTCCTTCACAGAATCACCACTTGCCATAATCACGTAAATACTTTAATCTTTGTAAGAAAATCGGGATAAAATAGCCTTGGAAATTCTGAGAATTGTGGTTTCACTTTCAGATTAAAGTATTTGGGTGGCACTCCTAATGTTTTTTCGGATAAAGACTCAGAGAGAGACAAGAACAAAGAATGTTTGATGATATTTCGTATGTACCAGAAAATGAGACCAAAAACCAACTTTTAGATCCTTGTCTGAAAACTGTCATATGACTGCTTTAAACTGTCATAAAACTATAAAAACTGTCATAAAACGGATATATGGATAAGGGTCAAACCAATGGTCAATTATCTGAAAAATCAATTTTCTGATGCATTTTTAATATAGCAACATACCCTATATGGATAAGGGTCAAACCAATGTTCAATTATGTTTTAGATTGTGTTTAAAATCCTTCCAGGAAGGGGGCAGTTTGTCAATGATCACAGCCACAGAAGTGGCTTCATCCATTTTCAGATTGTGTTGAGCAAACCGTCCCAAAATCCTTAACATTTCATGGAATTGTTCCATAACAGGCCTGGAGTCAATCATCTTGTAACCCATAAAGTTACTAACAAGAAACTTCTTACTAGAAGCATCTTCAGCCATGTACTTGGATGCAAGAGAATCCCCTAGTTCTTTTGCAGATTCGAAATTTTGATAGATATCAAAAAGAGAGTCAGACATACCATTGAGAATATGACCACGACATATGTAATCATCATTTTCCCACTTTGATCTTCTTCTTGTTGCCTCCAAAGGTTCATCTTCAACAAATTCTGGTAAGACTGGCATGGGTGTACTCAGAACATACACCACTTTCAGAGTGATAAGGAGAAACTTCATCTTCTTCTGCCATCTACGAAAATCTTGCCCTTCAAACTTGTTCAGTTTTTCAAACTTACTTGTCATTTCCTTCACAGAATCACAACTTGCCATAATCACGTAAATACTTTAATCTTTGTAAGAAAATCGGGATAAAATAGCCTTGGAAATTCTGAGAAATGTGGTTTCACTTTCAGATTAAAGTACTTGGGTGGCACTCCTAATGTTTTTTCGGATAAGACTTAGAGAGAGACAAGAACAAAGAATGTTTGATGATATTTTGTATGTACCAGAAAATGAGACCAAAAACCAACTTTTAGATCCTTGTCTGAAAACTGTCATATAATAGTTTTAAACTGTCGTAAAACTATAAAAACTGTCATAAAACGGATATATGGATAAGGGTCAAACCAATGGTCAATAATCTGAAAAATCATTTTTCTGATGCATTTTTAATATAGCAACATACCCTATATGGATAAGGGTCAAACCAATGTTCAATTATGTTTTAGATTGTGTTTAAAATCCTTCCAGGAAGGGGGCAGTTTGTCAATGATCACAGCCACAGAAGTGGCTTCATCCATTTTCAGATTGTGTTGAGCAAACCGTCCCAAAATCCTTAACATTTCATGGAATTGTTCCATAACAGGCCTGGAGTCAATCATCTTGTAACCCATAAAGTTACTAACAAGAAACTTCTTACTAGAAGCATCTTCAGCCATGTACTTGGATTCAAGAGAATCCCCTAGTTCTTTTGCAGATTCGAAATTTTGATAGATATCAAAAAGAGAGTCAGACATACCATTGAGAATATGACCACGACATATGTAATCATCATTTTCCCACTTTGATCTTCTTCTTGTTGCCTCCAAAGGTTCATCTTCAACAGATTCTGGTAAGACTGGCATGGGTGTACTCAGAACATACACCACTTTCAGAGTGATAAGGAGAAACTTCATCTTCTTCTGCCATCTACGAAAATCTTGCCCTTCAAACTTGTTCAGTTTTTCAAACTTACTTGTCATTTCCTTCACAGAATCACCACTTGCCATAATCACGTAAATACTTTAATCTTTGTATGAAAATCGGGATAAAATAGCCTTGGAAATTCTGAGAATTGTGGTTTCACTTTCAGATTAAAGTATTTGGGTGGCACTCCTAATGTTTTTTCGGATAAAGACTCAGAGAGAGACAAGAACAAAGAATGTTTGATGATATTTCGTATGTACCAGAAAATGAGACCAAAAACCAACTTTTAGATCCTTGTCTGAAAACTGTCATATGACTGCTTTAAACTGTCATAAAACTATAAAAACTGTCATAAAACGGATATATGGATAAGGGTCAAACCAATGGTCAATTATCTGAAAAATCAATTTTCTGATGCATTTTTAATATAGCAACATACCCTATATGGATAAGGGTCAAACCAATGTTCAATTATGTTTTAGATTGTGTTTAAAATCCTTCCAGGAAGGGGGCAGTTTGTCAATGATCACAGCCACAGAAGTGGCTTCATCCATTTTCAGATTGTGTTGAGCAAACCGTCCCAAAATCCTTAACATTTCATGGAATTGTTCCATAACAGGCCTGGAGTCAATCATCTTGTAACCCATAAAGTTACTAACAAGAAACTTCTTACTAGAAGCATCTTCAGCCATGTACTTGGATTCAAGAGAATCCCCTAGTTCTTTTGCAGATTCGAAATTTTGATAGATATCAAAAAGAGAGTCAGACATACCATTGAGAATATGACCACGACATATGTAATCATCATTTTCCCACTTTGATCTTCTTCTTGTTGCCTCCAAAGGTTCATCTTCAACAAATTCTGGTAAGACTGGCATGGGTGTACTCAGAACATACACCACTTTCAGAGTGATAAGGAGAAACTTCATCTTCTTCTGCCATCTACGAAAATCTTGCCCTTCAAACTTGTTCAGTTTTTCAAACTTACTTGTCATTTCCTTCACAGAATCACCACTTGCCATAATCACGTAAATACTTTAATCTTTGTAAGAAAATCGGGATAAAATAGCCTTGGAAATTCTGAGAATTGTGGTTTCACTTTTAGATTAAAGTATTTGGGTGGCACTCCCAATGTTTTTTCGGATAAAGACTCAGAGAGAGACAAGAACAAAGAATGTTTGATGATATTTCGTATGTACCAGAAAATGAGACCAAAAACCAATTTTTAGTTCCTTGTCTGAAAACTGTCAGATGACAGTTTTAAACTGTCATAAAACTATAAAAACTGTCATAAAACGGATATATGGATAAGGGTCAAACCAATGGTCAATTATCTGAAAAATCATTTTTCTGATGCATTTTTAATATAGCAACATACCCTATATGGATAAGGGTCAAACCAATGTTCAATTATGTTTTAGATTGTGTTTAAAATCCTTCCAGGAAGGGGGCAGTTTGTCAATGATCACAACCACAGAAATGGATTCATCCATTTTCAGATTATGTTGAGCAAACCGTCCCAAAATCCTTAACATTTCATGGAATTGTTCCATAACAGGCCTGGAGTCAATCATCTTGTAACCCATAAAGTTACTAACAAGAAACTTCTTACTGGAAGCATCTTCAGCCATGTACTTGGATTCAAGAGAATCCCATAGTTCTTTTGCAGATTCGAAATTTTGATAGATATCAAAAAGAGAGTCAGACATACCATTGAGAATATGACCACGACATATGTAATCATCATTTTCCCACTTTGATCTTCTTCTTGTTGCCTCCAAAGGTTCATCTTCAACAGATTCTGGTAAGACTGGCATGGGTGTACTCAGAACATACACCACTTTCAGAGTGGTAAGGAGAAACTTCATCTTCTTCTGCCATCTACGAAAATCTTGCCCTTCAAACTTGTTCAGTTTTTCAAACTTACTTGTCATTTCCTTCACAGAATCACAACTTGCCATGATCACATAAATACTTTAATCTTTGTAAGAAAATCGGGATAAAATAGCCTTGGAAATTCTGAGAATTGTGGTTTTACTTTCAGATTAAAGTATTTTGGTGGCACTCCCAATGTTTTTTCGGATAAAGACTCAGAGAGAGACAAGAACAAAGAATGTTTGATGATATTTCGTATGTACCAGAAAATGAGACCAAAAACCAACTTTTAGATCCTTGTCTGAAAACTGTCAGATGAGAGTTTTAAACTGTCGTAAAACTATAAAAACTGTCATAAAATGGATATATGGATAAGGGTCAAACCAATGGTCAATTATCTGAAAAATCAATTTTCTGATGCATTTTTAATATGGAAACATACCCTATATGGATAAGGGTCAAACCAATGTTCAATTATATTTTAGATTGTGTTTAAAATCCTTCCAGGAAGGGGGCAGTTTGTTAATGATCACAGCCACAGAAATGGCTTCATCCATTTTCAGATTGTGTTGAGCAAACCGTCCCAAAATCCTTAACATTTCATGGAATTGTTCCATACCAGGCCTGAAGTCAATCATCTTGTAACCCATAAAGTTACTAACAAGAAACTTCTTACTAGAAGCATCTTCAGCCATGTACTTGGATTCAAGAGAATCCCATAGTTCTTTTGCAGATTCGAAATTTTGATAGATATCAAAAAGAGAGTCAGACATACCATTGAGAATATGACCACGACATATGTAATCATCATTTTCCCACTTTGATCTTCTTCTTGTTGCCTCCAAAGGTTCATCTTCAACAGATTCTGGTAAGACTGGCATGGGTGTAGGCTAATGAGACCTCGATCCCGAAGCCTTCAGAGTATCTTTTTGATAGGCGCCTCTATTTGTTTGGGGAATTCCCTTCTGATAGATCTCGCCCAGTCTCCCTCTCCTTCCCCCGCCGCCTTCCGAAAAAAATAATTTGAGCATTACCCGCTCTATCAGATAGGACGACCTACTCCTTAGTTGAACCAGACTTTGCCACTCACTTTTCCATGCAACGCATTCTTTTCGATCTTGTACCCGCGCATAGGCTACACAAGCGGTACACTGAACACCAACCCCCTGCTCCTACTTCGAATGATAGAACGATTCGAAAGGGGCATACATACGGCTTTGCTAGTTCTTCCGTTGTTGGTAGTTCCTCAGGTCGGGATGTTTATTTTTGAGAGAGTCAGTGTCTTTTTATCGAATCTGAGTTACCGGCTCTCATTTGAAAGACCGGAAGTCAGCCCGCTGATTCCATTCTGCTACTAGGGTTCCAAACCTTCCCCTTAGAGAACTAAGAACCTCTCCTATTGGAAGGAATCAGTACCACTCATTTTTCCGGGGTATGGAACAGCCTCGGGCAGGAAGGGGCTCGGTCCTTCTCCTTAGTTTCTAAACTAGCAGAATCGCAGGACATAAAAAGTGGGAAGTTTCTTGTTGGTTTTTCTTCCTCACTCTCGAATAGGTGAACTTGGTTCGTTCCTCAAGTAGAAGTCTTTGCTGCTGAAGCTGGTTTTATGAAGAATCCCGAACATACACCACTTTCAGAGTGGTAAGGAGAAACTTCATCTTCTTCTGCCATCTACGAAAATCTTGCCCTTCAAACTTGTTCAGTTTTTCAAACTTACTTGTCATTTCCTTCACAGAATCACTTGCCATGATCACAGAAATACTTTAATCTTTGTAAGAAAATCGGGATAAAATATCCCTGGAAATTCTGAGTAATGTGGTTTCACTTTCAGATTAAAGTATTTGGGTGGCACTCCCAATGTTTTTTCGGATAAGACTCAGAGAGAGACAAGAACAAAGAATGTTTGATGATATGTCGTATGTACCAGAAAATGAGACCAAAAACCAACTTTTAGATCCTTGTCTGAAAACTGTCATATGACAGTTTTAAACTGTCGTAAAACTATAAAAACTGTCATAAAATGGATATATGGATAAGGGGCAAACCAATGGTCAATTATCTGAAAAATCATTTTTCTGATGCATTTTTAATATAGCAACATACCCTATATGGATAAGGGTCAAACCAATGTTCAATTATGTTTTAGATTGTGTTTAAAATCCTTCCAGGAAGGGGGCAGTTTGTCAATGATCACAGCCACAGAAATGGATTCATCCATTTTCAGATTGTGTTGAGCAAACCGTCCCAAAATCCTTAACATTTCATGGAATTGTTCCATAACAGGCCTGGAGTCAATCATCTTGTAACCCATAAAGTTACTAACAAGAAACTTCTTACTGGAAGCATCTTCAGCCATGTACTTGGATTCAAGAGAATCCCATAGTTCTTTTGCAGATTTGAAATTTTGATAGATATCAAAAAGAGAGTCAGACATACCATTGAGAATATGACCACGACATATGTAATCATCATTTTCCCACTTTGATCTTCTTCTTGTTGCCTCCAAAGGTTCATCTTCAACAGATTCTGGTAAGACTGGCATGGGTGTACTCAGAACATACACCACTTTCAGAGTGGTAAGGAGAAACTTCATCTTCTTCTGCCATCTACGAAAATCTTGCCCTTCAAACTTGTTCAGTTTTTCAAACTTACTTGTCATTTCCTTCACAGAATCACCACTTGCCATGATCACATAAATACTTTAATCTTTGTAAGAAAATCGGGATAAAATAGCCTTGGAAATTCTGAGAATTGTGGTTTCACTTTCAGATTAAAGTATTTGGGTGGCACTCCCAATGTTTTTTCGGATAAAGACTCAGAGAGAGACAAGAACAAAGAATGTTTGATGATATTTCGTATGTACCAGAAAATGAGACCAAAAACCAACTTTTAGATCCCTGTCTGAAAACTGTCATATGACTGCTTTAAACTGTCATAAAACTATAAAAACTGTCATAAAACGCATATATGGATAAGGGTCAAACCAATGGTCAATTATCTGAAAAATCAATTTTCTGATGCATTTTTAATATAGCAACATACCCTATATGGATAAGGGTCAAACCAATGTTCAATTATGTTTTAGATTGTGTTTAAAATCCTTCCAGGAAGGGGGCAGTTTGTCAATGATCACAGCCACAGAAATGGATTCATCCATTTTCAGATTGTGTTGAGCAAACCGTCCAAAAATCCTTAACATTTCATGGAATTGTTCCATAACAGGCCTGGAGTCAATCATCTTGTAACCCATAAAGTTACTAACAAGAAACTTCTTACTGGAAGCATCTTCAGCCATGTACTTGGATTCAAGAGAATCCCATAGTTCTTTTGCAGATTCGAAATTTTGATAGATATCAAAAAGAGAGTCAGACATACCATTGAGAATATGACCACGACATATGTAATCATCATTTTCCCACTTTGATCTTCTTCTTGTTGCCTCCAAAGGTTCATCTTCAACAGATTCTGGTAAGACTGGCATGGGTGTACTCAGAACATACACCACTTTCAGAGTGGTAAGGAGAAACTTCATCTTCTTCTGCCATCTACGAAAATCTTGCCCTTCAAACTTGTTCAGTTTTTCAAACTTACTTGTCATTTCCTTCACAGAATCACAACTTGCCATGATCACATAAATACTTTAATCTTTGTAAGAAAATCGGGGTAAAATAGCCTTGGAAATTCTGAGAATTGTGGTTTTACTTTCAGATTAAAGTATTTGGGTGGCACTCCCAATGTTTTTTCGGATAAAGACTCAGAGAGAGACAAGAACAAAGAATGTTTGATGATATTTCGTATGTACCAGAAAATGAGACCAAAAACCAACTTTTAGATCCTTGTCTGAAAACTGTCAGATGACAGTTTTAAACTGTCGTAAAACTATAAAAACTATCATAAAACGGATATATGGATAAGGGTCAAACCAATGGTCAATTATCTGAAAAATCAATTTTCTGATGCATTTTTAATATAGAAACATACCCTATATGGATAAGGGTCAAACCAATGTTCAATTATGTTTTAGATTGTGTTTAAAAACCTTCCTGGAAGGGGGCAGTTTGTCAATGATCACAGCCACAGAAATGGATTCATCCATTTTCAGATTGTGTTGAGCAAACCGTCCCAAAATCCTTAATATTTCATGGAATTGTTCCATAACAGGCCTGGAGTCAATCATCTTGTAACCCATAAAGTTACTAACAAGAAACTTTTTACTAGAAGCATCTTCAGCCATGTACTTGGATTCAAGAGAATCCCATAGTTCTTTTGCAGATTCGAAATTTTGATAGATATCAAAAAGAGAGTCAGACATACCATTGAGAATATGACCACGACATATGTAATCATCATTTTCCCACTTTGATCTTCTTCTTGTTGCCTCCAAAGGTTCATCTTCAACAGATTCTGGTAAGACTGGCATGGGTGTACTCAGAACATACACCACTTTCAGAGTGGTAAGGAGAAACTTCATCTTCTTCTGCCATCTACGAAAATCTTGCCCTTCAAACTTGTTCAGTTTTTCAAACTTACTTGTCATTTCCTTCACAGAATCACAACTTGCCATGATCACATAAATACTTTAATCTTTGTAAGAAAATCGGGGTAAAATAGCCTTGGAAATTCTGAGAATTGTGGTTTTACTTTCAGATTAAAGTATTTGGGTGGCACTCCCAATGTTTTTTCGGATAAAGACTCAGAGAGAGACAAGAACAAAGAATGTTTGATGATATTTCGTATGTACCAGAAAATGAGACCAAAAACCAACTTTTAGATCCTTGTCTGAAAACTGTCAGATGACAGTTTTAAACTGTCGTAAAACTATAAAAACTGTCATAAAACGGATATATGGATAAGGGTCAAACCAATGGTCAATTATCTGAAAAATCAATTTTCTGATGCATTTTTAATATAGAAACATACCCTATATGGATAAGGGTCAAACCAATGTTCAATTATGTTTTAGATTGTGTTTAAAAACCTTCCTGGAAGGGGGCAGTTTGTCAATGATCACAGCCACAGAAATGGATTCATCCATTTTCAGATTGTGTTGAGCAAACCGTCCCAAAATCCTTAATATTTCATGGAATTGTTCCATAACAGGCCTGGAGTCAATCATCTTGTAACCCATAAAGTTACTAACAAGAAACTTTTTACTAGAAGCATCTTCAGCCATGTACTTGGATTCAAGAGAATCCCATAGTTCTTTTGCAGATTCGAAATTTTGATAGATATCAAAAAGAGAGTCATACATACCATTGAGAATATGACCACGACATATGTAATCATCATTTTCCCACTTTGATCTTCTTCTTGTTGCCTCCAAAGGTTCATCTTCAACAGATTCTGGTAAGACTGGCATGGGTGTACTCAGAACATACACCACTTTCAGAGTGGTATGGAGAAACTTCATCTTCTTCTGCCATCTACGAAAATCTTGCCCTTCAAACTTGTTCAGTTTTTCAAACTTACTTGTCATTTCCTTCACAGAATCACCACTTGCCATGATCACAGAAATACTTTAATCTTTGTAAGAAAATCGGGATAAAATAGTCTTGGAAATTCTGAGAATTGTGGTTTCACTTTCAGATTAAAGTATTTGGGTGGCACTCCCAATCTTTAATCGGATAAAGACTCAGAGAGAGACAAGAACAAAGAATGTTTGATGATATTTCGTATGTACCAGAAAATGATACCAAATACCAACTTTTAGATCCTTGTCTGAAAACAGTCATATGACAGTTTTAAACTGTCATAAAACTATAAAAACTGTCATAAAACGGATATATGGATAAGGGTCAAACCAATGGTCAATTATCTGAAAAATCAATTTTTTGATGCATTTTTAATATAGCAACATACCCTATATGGATAAGGGTCAAACCAATGTTCAATTATGTTTTAGATTGTGTTTAAAATCCTTCCAGGAAGGGGGCAGTTTGTTAATGATCACAGCCACAGAAATGGCTTCATCCGTTTTCAGATTGTGTTGAGCAAACCGTCCCAAAATCCTTAACATTTCATGGAATTGTTCCATAACAGGCCTGGAGTCAATCATCTTGTAACCCATAAAGTTACTAACAAGAAACTTCTTACTGGAAGCATCTTCAGCCATGTACTTGGATTCAAGAGAATCCCATAGTTCTTTTGTAGATTCGAAATTTTGATAGATATCAAAAATAGAGTCAGACATACCATTGAGAATATGACCACGACATATGTAATCATCATTTTCCCACTTTGATCTTCTTCTTGTTGCCTCCAAAGGTTCATCTTCAACAGATTCTGGTAAGACTGGCATGGGTGTACTCAGAACATACACCACTTTCAGAGTGGTAAGGAGAAACTTCATCTTCTTCTGCCATCTACGAAAATCTTGCCCTTCAAACTTGTTTAGTTTTTCAAACTTACTTGTCATTTCCTTCACAGAATCACCACTTGCCGTGATCACATAAATACTTTAAACTTTGTAAGAAAATCGGGATAAAATAGCCTTGGAAATTCTGAGAATTGTGGTTTCATTTTCAGATTAAAGTATTTGGGTGGCACTCCCAATGTTTTTTCGGATAAAGACTCAGAGAGAGACAAGAACAAAGAATGTTTGATGATATTTCGTATGTACCAGAAAATGAGACCAAAAACCAACTTTTAGATCCCTGTCTGAAAACTGTCATATGACTGCTTTAAACTGTCATAAAACTATAAAAATTGTCATAAAACGGATATATGGATAAGGGTCAAACCAATGGTCAATTAACTGAAAAATCATTTTTCTGATGCATTTTTAATATAGCAACATACCCTATATGGATAAGGGTCAAACCAATGTTCAATTATGTTTTAGATTGTGTTTAAAATCCTTCCAGGAAGGGGGCAGTTTGTCAATGATCACAGCCACATAAATGGATTCATCCATTTTCAGATTGTGTTGAGCAAACCGTCCAAAAATCCTTAACATTTCATGGAATTGTTCCATAACAGGCCTGGAGTCAATCGTCTTGTAACCCATAAAGTTACTAACAAGAAACTTCTTACTGGAAGCATCTTCAGCGATGTACTTGGATTCAAGAGAATCCCATAGTTCTTTTGCAGATTCGAAATTTTGATAGATAACAAAAAGAGAGTCAGACATACCATTGAGAATATGACCACGACATATGTAATCATCATTTTCCCACTTTGATCTTCTTCTTGTTGCCTCCAAAGGTTCATCTTCAACAGATTCTGGTAAGACTGGCATGGGTGTACTCAGAACATACACCACTTTCAGAGTGGTAAGGAGAAACTTCATCTTCTTCTGCCATCTACGAAAATCTTGCCCTTCAAACTTGTTTAGTTTTTCAAACTTACTTCTCATTTCCTTCACAGAATCACCACTTGCCATGATCACATAAATACTTTAAACTTTGTAAGAAAATCGGGATAAAATAGCCTTGGAAATTCTGAGAATTGTGGTTTCACTTTCAGATTAAAGTATTTGGGTGGCACTCCCAATGTTTTTTCGGATAAAGACTCAGAGAGAGACAAGAACAAAGAATGTTTGATGATATTTCGTATGTACCAGAAAATGAGACCAAAAACCAACTTTTAGATCCCTGTCTGAAAACTGTCATATGACTGCTTTAAACTGTCATAAAACTATAAAAACTGTCATAAAACGGATATATGGATAAGGGTCAAACCAATGGTCAATTATCTGAAAAATCATTTTTCTGATGCATTTTTAATATAGCAACATACCCTATATGGATAAGGGTCAAACCAATGTTCAATTATGTTTTAGATTGTGTTTAAAATCCTTCCAGGAAGGGGGCAGTTTGTCAATGATCACAGCCACAGAAATGGCTTCATCCATTTTCAGATTGTGTTGAGCAAACCGTCCCAAAATCCTTAACATTTCATAGAATTGTTCCATACCAGGCCTGAAGTCAATCATCTTATAACCCATAAAGTTACTAACAAGAAACTTCTTACTAGAAGCATCTTCAGCCATGTACTTGGATTCAAGAGAATCCCATAGTTCTTTTGCAGATTCGAAATTTTGATAGATATCAAAAAGAGAGTCAGACATACCATTGAGAATATGACCACGACATATGTAATCATCATTTTCCCACTTTGATCTTCTTCTTGTTGCCTCCAAAGGTTCATCTTCAACAGATTCTGGTAAGACTGGCATGGGTGTACTCAGAACATACACCACTTTCAGAGTGGTAAGGACAAACTTCATCTTCTTTTGCCATCTACGAAAATCTTGCCCTTCAAACTTGTTCAGTTTTTCAAACTTACTTGTCATTTCCTTCACAGAATCACCACTTGCCATGATCACAGAAATACTTTAATCTTTGTAAGAAAATCGGGATAAAATATCCCTAGAAATTCTGAGTAATGTGGTTTCACTTTCAGATTAAAGTATTTGGGTGGCACTCCCAATGTTTTTTCGGATAAGACTCAGAGAGAGACAAGAACAAAGAATGTTTGATGATATGTCGTATGTACCAGAAAATGAGACCAAAAACCAACTTTTAGATCCTTGTCTGAAAACTGTCATATGACAGTTTTAAACTGTCGTAAAACTATAAAAACTGTCATAAAATGGATATATGGATAAGGGTCAAACCAATGGTCAATTATCTGAAAAATCAATTTTCTGATGCATTTTTGATATAGCAACATACCCTATATGGATAAGGGTCAAACCAATGGTCAATTATGTTTTAGATTGTGTTTAAAATCATTCCAGGAAGGGGGTAGTTTGTCAATGATCAAAGCCACAGAAATGGCTTCATCCATTTTCAGTGTGTTGAGCAAACCGTCCCAAAATCCTTAACATTTCATGGAATTGTTCCATAACAGGCCTGGAGTCAATCATCTTGTAACCCATAAAGTTACTAACAAGAAACTTCTTACTAGAAGCATCTTCAGCCATGTACTTGGATTCAAGAGAATCCCATAGTTCTTTTGCAGATTCGAAATTTTGATAGATATCAAAAAGAGAGTCAAACATACCATTGAGAATATGACCACGACATATCTAATAATCATTTTCCCACTTTGATCTTCTTCTTGTTGCCTCCAAAGGTTCATCTTCAATAGATTCTGGTAAGACTGGCATGGGTATACTCAGAACATACACCACTTTCAGAGTGGTAAGGTGAAACTTCATCTTCTTCTGCCATCTACGAAAATATTGCCCTTCAAACTTGTTCAGTTTTTCAAACTTACTTGTCAATTCCTTCACAGAATCACCACTTGCCATGATCACAGAAATACTTTAATCTTTGTAAGAAAATCGGGATAAAATAGCCTTGGAAATTCTGAGAATTGTGGTTTCACTTTCAGATTAAAGTATTTGGGTGGCACTCCCAATCTTTAATCGGATAAGACTCAGAGAGAGACAAGAACAAAGAATGTTTGATGATATTTCGTATGTACCAGAAAATGAGACCAAAAACCAAGTTTTACATCCTTTTCTGAAAACTGTCATATGACAGTTTTAAACTGTCATAAAACTATAAAAACTGTCATAAAACGGATATATGGATAAGGGTCAAACCAATGGTCAATTATCTGAAAAATCAATTTTCTGATGCATTTTTAATATAGCAACATACCCTATATGGATAAGGGTCAAACCAATGGTCAATTATGTTTTAGATTGTGTTTAAAATCTTTCCAGGAAGGGGGCAGTTTGTCAATGATCACAGCCACAGAAATGGCTTCATCCATTTTCAGATTGTGTTGAGCAAACTGTCCCAAAATCCTTAACATTTCATGGAATTGTTCCATAACAGGCCTGGAGTCAATCATCTTGTAACCCATAAAGTTACTGACAAGAAACTTCTTACTAGAAGAATCTTCAGCCATGTACTTGGATTCAAGAGAATCCCATAGTTTTTTTGCAGATTCGAAATTTTGATAGATATCAAAAAGAGAGTCAGACATACCATTGAGAATATGACCACGACTTATGTAATCATCATTTTCCCACTTTGATCTTCTTCTTGTTGCCTCCAAAGGTTCATCTTCAACAGATTCTTGTAAGACTGGAATGGGTGTACTCAGAACATACACCAATTTCAGAGTGGTAAGGAGAAGCTTCATCTTCTTCTGCCATCTACAAAATCTTGCCCTTCAAACTTGTTCAGTTTTTCAAACTTACTTGTCATTTCCTTCACAGAATCACCACTTGCCATGATCACAATATACTTTAATCTTCGTAAGAAAATCGGGATAAAATAGCCTTGTAAATTCTGAGAATTGTGGTTTCACTTTCAGATTAAAGTATTTGGGTGGCACTCCCAATCTTTGATCAGATAAGACTCAGAGAGAGACAAAAACAAAGAATGTTTGATGATATTTCGTATGTACCAGAAAATGAGACCAAAACCAACTTTTAAATCCTTGTCTGAAAACTGTCATATGACAGTTTTAAACTGTCATAAAACTATAAAAAACTGTCATAAAACAGATATATGGATAAGGGTCAAACCAATGGTCAATTATCTGAAAAATCAATTTTCTGATGCATTTTTAATATAGCAACATACCCTATATGGATAAGGGTCAAACCAATGGTCAATTATGTTTTAGATTGTGTCTAAAATCCTTCCAGGAAGGGGGAAGTTTGTCAATGATCACAGCCACAGAAATGGCTTCATCCATTTTCAGATTGTGTTGAGCAAACTGTCCCAAAATCCTTAACATTTCATGGAATTGTTCCATAACAGACCTAGAGTCAATCATCTTGTAACCCATAAAGTTACTAACAAGAAACTTCTTACTAGAAGCATCTTCAGCCATGTACTTGGATTCAAGAGAATCCCATAGTTCTTTTGTAGTTTCGAAATTTTGATAGATATCAAAAAGAGAGTCAGACATACCATTGAGAATATGACCACGACATATGTAATCATCATTTTCCCACTTTGATCTTCTTCTTGTTTTCTCCAAAGGTTCATCTTCAATAGATTCTGGTAAGACTGGCATGGGTGTACTCAGAACATACACCACTTTCAGAGTGGTAAGGAAAAACTTCATCTTCTTCTGCCATCTACGAAAATCTTTCCCTTCAAACTTGTTCAGTTTTTCAAACTTACTTGTCATTTCCTTCACAAAATCACCACTTGCCATGATCACGGAATTACTTTAATCTTTGTAAGAAAATCGGGATAAAATAGCCTTGGAAATTCTGAGAAATGTGGTTTCACTTTCAGATTAAAGTATTTTGGTGGCACTCCCAATGTTTTTTCGGATAAGACTCAGAGAGAGACAAGAACAAAGAATGTTTGATGATATGTCGTGTCTACCAGAAAATGAGACCAAAAACCAACTTTTAGATCCTTGTCTGAAAACTGTCATATGACAGTTTTAAACTATCGTAAAACTATAAAAACTGTCATAAAACGGATATATGGATAAGGGTCAAACCAATGGTCAATTATCTGAAAAATCAATTTTCTGATGCATTTTTAATATAGCAACATACCCTATATGGATAAGGGTCAAACCAATGGTCAATTATGTTTTAGATTGTGTTTAAAATCCTTCCAGGAAGGGGGCAGTTTGTCAATGATCACAGCCACAGAAATGGCTTCATCCATTTTCAGATTGTGTTGAGCAAACTGTCCCAAAATCCTTAACATTTCATGGAATTGTTCCATAACAGGCCTGGAGTCAATCATCTTGTAACCCATAAAGTTACTAACAAGAAACTTCTTACTAGAAGCATCTTCAGCCATGTACTTGGATTCAAGAGAATCCCATAGTTCTTTTGTAGATTCGAAATTTTGATAGATATCAAAAAGAGAGTCAGACATACCATTGAGAATATGACCACGACATATCTAATCATCATTTTCCCACTTTGATCTTCTTCTTGTTGCCTCCAAAGGTTCATCTTCAATAGATTCTGGTAAGACTGGCATTGGTATACTCAGAACATACACCACTTTCAGAGTGGTAAGAAGAAACTTCATCTTCTTCTGCCATCTACGAAAATCTTGCCCTTCAAACTTGTTCAGTTTTTCAAACTTACTTGTCAATTCCTTCACAGAATCACCACTTGCCATGATCACAGAAATACTTTAATCTTTGTAAGAAAATCGGGATAAAATAGCCTTGGAAATTCTGAGAATTGTGGTTTCACTTTCAGATTAAAGTATTTGGGTGGCACTCCCAATCTTTAATCGGATAAGACTCAGAGAGAGACAAGAACAAAGAATGTTTGATGATATTTCGTATGTACCAGAAAATGAGACCAAAAACCAAGTTTTACATCCTTTTCTGAAAACTGTCATATGACAGTTTTAAACTGTCATAAAACTATAAAAACTGTCATAAAACGGATATATGGATAAGGGTCAAACCAATGGTCAATTATCTGAAAAATCAATTTTCTGATGCATTTTTAATATAGCAACATACCCTATATGGATAAGGGTCAAACCAATGGTCAATTATGTTTTAGATTGTGTTTAAAATCTTTCCAGGAAGGGGGCAGTTTGTCAATGATCACAGCCACAGAAATGGCTTCATCCATTTTCAGATTGTGTTGAGCAAACTGTCCCAAAATCCTTAACATTTCATGGAATTGTTCCATAACAGGCCTGGAGTCAATCATCTTGTAACCCATAAAGTTACTGACAAGAAACTTCTTACTAGAAGAATCTTCAGCCATGTACTTGGATTCAAGAGAATCCCATAGTTTTTTTGCAGATTCGAAATTTTGATAGATATCAAAAAGAGAGTCAGACATACCATTGAGAATATGACCACGACTTATGTAATCATCATTTTCCCACTTTGATCTTCTTCTTGTTGCCTCCAAAGGTTCATCTTCAACAGATTCTTGTAAGACTGGAATGGGTGTACTCAGAACATACACCAATTTCAGAGTGGTAAGGAGAAGCTTCATCTTCTTCTGCCATCTACAAAATCTTGCCCTTCAAACTTGTTCAGTTTTTCAAACTTACTTGTCATTTCCTTCACAGAATCACCACTTGCCATGATCACAATATACTTTAATCTTCGTAAGAAAATCGGGATAAAATAGCCTTGTAAATTCTGAGAATTGTGGTTTCACTTTCAGATTAAAGTATTTGGGTGGCACTCCCAATCTTTGATCAGATAAGACTCAGAGAGAGACAAAAACAAAGAATGTTTGATGATATTTCGTATGTACCAGAAAATGAGACCAAAACCAACTTTTAAATCCTTGTCTGAAAACTGTCATATGACAGTTTTAAACTGTCATAAAACTATAAAAAACTGTCATAAAACAGATATATGGATAAGGGTCAAACCAATGGTCAATTATCTGAAAAATCAATTTTCTGATGCATTTTTAATATAGCAACATACCCTATATGGATAAGGGTCAAACCAATGGTCAATTATGTTTTAGATTGTGTCTAAAATCCTTCCAGGAAGGGGGAAGTTTGTCAATGATCACAGCCACAGAAATGGCTTCATCCATTTTCAGATTGTGTTGAGCAAACTGTCCCAAAATCCTTAACATTTCATGGAATTGTTCCATAACAGACCTAGAGTCAATCATCTTGTAACCCATAAAGTTACTAACAAGAAACTTCTTACTAGAAGCATCTTCAGCCATGTACTTGGATTCAAGAGAATCCCATAGTTCTTTTGTAGTTTCGAAATTTTGATAGATATCAAAAAGAGAGTCAGACATACCATTGAGAATATGACCACGACATATGTAATCATCATTTTCCCACTTTGATCTTCTTCTTGTTTTCTCCAAAGGTTCATCTTCAATAGATTCTGGTAAGACTGGCATGGGTGTACTCAGAACATACACCACTTTCAGAGTGGTAAGGAAAAACTTCATCTTCTTCTGCCATCTACGAAAATCTTTCCCTTCAAACTTGTTCAGTTTTTCAAACTTACTTGTCATTTCCTTCACAAAATCACCACTTGCCATGATCACGGAATTACTTTAATCTTTGTAAGAAAATCGGGATAAAATAGCCTTGGAAATTCTGAGAAATGTGGTTTCACTTTCAGATTAAAGTATTTTGGTGGCACTCCCAATGTTTTTTCGGATAAGACTCAGAGAGAGACAAGAACAAAGAATGTTTGATGATATGTCGTGTCTACCAGAAAATGAGACCAAAAACCAACTTTTAGATCCTTGTCTGAAAACTGTCATATGACAGTTTTAAACTATCGTAAAACTATAAAAACTGTCATAAAACGGATATATGGATAAGGGTCAAACCAATGGTCAATTATCTGAAAAATCAATTTTCTGATGCATTTTTAATATAGCAACATACCCTATATGGATAAGGGTCAAACCAATGGTCAATTATGTTTTAGATTGTGTTTAAAATCCTTCCAGGAAGGGGGCAGTTTGTCAATGATCACAGCCACAGAAATGGCTTCATCCATTTTCAGATTGTGTTGAGCAAACTGTCCCAAAATCCTTAACATTTCATGGAATTGTTCCATAACAGGCCTGGAGTCAATCATCTTGTAACCCATAAAGTTACTAACAAGAAACTTCTTACTAGAAGCATCTTCAGCCATGTACTTGGATTCAAGAGAATCCCATAGTTCTTTTGTAGATTCGAAATTTTGATAGATATCAAAAAGAGAGTCAGACATACCATTGAGAATATGACCACGACATATCTAATCATCATTTTCCCACTTTGATCTTCTTCTTGTTGCCTCTAAAGGTTCATCTTCAATAGATTCTGGTAAGACTGGCATTGGTATACTCAGAACATACACCACTTTCAGAGTGGTAAGAAGAAACTTCATCTTCTTCTGCCATCTACGAAAATCTTGCCCTTCAAACTTGTTCAGTTTTTCAAACTTACTTGTCATTTCCTTCACAGAATCACCACTTTCCATGATCACAGAAATACTTTAATCTTTGTAAGAAAATCGGGATAAAATAGCCTTGGAAATTCTGAGAATTGTGGTTTCACTTTCAGATTAAAGTATTTGGGTGGCACTCCCAATCTTTAATCGGATAAGACTCAGAGAGAGACAAGAACAAAGAATGTTTGATGATATTTCGTATGTACCAGAAAATGAGACCAAAAACCAACTTTTACATCCTTTTCTGAAAACTGTCATATGACAGTTTTAAATTGTCATAAAACTATAAAAACTGTCATAAAACGGATATATGGATAAGGGTCAAACCAATGGTCAATTATCTGAAAAATCAATTTTCTGATGCATTTTTAATATAGCAACATACCCTACATGGATAAGGGTCAAACCAATGGTCAATTATGTTTTAGATTGTGTTTAAAATCTTTCAAGGAAGGGGGCAGTTTGTCAATGATCACAGCCACAGAAATGGCTTCATCCATTTTCAGATTGTGTTGAGCAAACTGTCCCAAAATCCTTAACATTTCATGGAATTGTTCCATAACAGGCCTGGAGTCAATCATCTTGTAACCCATAAAGTTACTGACAAGAAACTTCTTACTAGAAGCATCTTCAGCCATGTACTTGGATTCAAGAGAATCCCATAGTTCTTTTGTAGTTTCGAAATTTTGATAGATATCAAAAAGAGAGTCAGACATACCATTGAGAATATGACCACGACATATGTAATCATCATTTTCCCACTTTGATCTTCTTCTTGTTTTCTCCAAAGGTTCATCTTCAATAGATTCTGGTAAGACTGGCATGGGTGTACTCAGAACATACACCACTTTCAGAGTGGTAAGGAAAAACTTCATCTTCTTCTGCCATCTACGAAAATCTTTCCCTTCAAACTTGTTCAGTTTTTCAAACTTACTTGTCATTTCCTTCACAAAATCACCACTTGCCATGATCACGGAAATACTTTAATCTTTGTAAGAAAATCGGGATAAAATAGCCTTGGAAATTCTGAGAAATGTGGTTTCACTTTCAGATTAAAGTATTTTGGTGGCACTCCCAATGTTTTTTCGGATAAGACTCAAAGAGAGACAAGAACAAAGAATGTTTGATGATATGTCGTGTCTACCAGAAAATGAGACCAAAAACCAACTTTTAGATCCTTGTCTGAAAACTGTCATATGACAGTTTTAAACTATCGTAAAACTATAAAAACTGTCATAAAACGGATATATGGATAAGGGTCAAACCAATGGTCAATTATCTGAAAAATCAATTTTCTGATGCATTTTTAATATAGCAACATACCCTATATGGATAAGGGTCAAACCAATGGTCAATTATGTTTTAGATTGTGTTTAAAATCCTTCCAGGAAGGGGGCAGTTTGTCAATGATCACAGCCACAGAAATGGCTTCATCCATTTTCAGATTGTGTTGAGCAAACTGTCCCAAAATCCTTAACATTTCATGGAATTGTTCCATAACAGGCCTGGAGTCAATCATCTTGTAACCCATAAAGTTACTAACAAGAAACTTCTTACTAGAAGCATCTTCAGCCATGTACTTGGATTCAAGAGAATCCCATAGTTCTTTTGTAGTTTCGAAATTTTGATAGATATCAAAAAGAGAGTCAGACATACCATTGAGAATATGACCACGACATATGTAATCATCATTTTCCCACTTTGATCTTCTTCTTGTTGCCTCTAAAGGTTCATGGCTAATAGATTCTGGTAAGACTGGCATGGGTGTACTCAGAACATACACCACTTTCAGAGTGGTAAGGAAAAACTTCATCTTCTTCTGCCATCTACGAAAATCTTTCCCTTCAAACTTGTTCAGTTTTTCAAACTTACTTGTCATTTCCTTCACAAAATCACCACTTGCCATGATCACGGAAATACTTTAATCTTTGTAAGAAAATCGGGATAAAATAGCCTTGGAAATTCTGAGAAATGTGGTTTCACTTTCAGATTAAAGTATTTTGGTGGCACTCCCAATGTTTTTTCGGATAAGACTCAGAGAGAGACAAGAACAAAGAATGTTTGATGATATGTCGTGTCTACCAGAAAATGAGACCAAAAACCAACTTTTAGATCCTTGTCTGAAAACTGTCATATGACAGTTTTAAACTATCGTAAAACTATAAAAACTGTCATAAAACGGATATATGGATAAGGGTCAAACCAATGGTCAATTATCTTAAAAATCAATTTTCTGATGCATTTTTAATATAGCAACATACCCTATATGGATAAGGGTCAAACCAATGGTCAATTATGTTTTAGATTGTGTTTAAAATCCTTCCAGGAAGGGGGCAGTTTGTCAATGATCACAGCCACAGAAATGGCTTCATCCATTTTCAGATTGTGTTGAGCAAACTGTCCCAAAATCCTTAACATTTCATGGAATTGTTCCATAACAGGCCTGGAGTCAATCATCTTGTAACCCATAAAGTTACTAACAAGAAACTTCTTACTAGAAGCATCTTCAGCCATGTACTTAGATTCAAGAGAATCCCATAGTTCTTTTGCAGATTCGAAATTTTGATAGATATCAAAAAGAGAGTCAGACATACCATTGAGAATATGACCACGACATATCTAATCATCATTTTCCCACTTTGATCTTCTTCTTGTTGCCTCTAAAGTTTCATCTTAAATAGATTCTGGTAAGACTGGCATTGGTATACTCAGAACATACACCACTTTCAGAGTGGTAAGAAGAAACTTCATCTTCTTCTGCCATCTACGAAAATCTTGCCCTTCAAACTTGTTCAGTTTTTCAAACTTACTTGTCATTTCCTTCACAGAATCACCACTTTCCATGATCACAGAAATACTTTAATCTTTGTAAGAAAATCGGGATAAAATAGCCTTGGAAATTCTGAGAATTGTGGTTTCACTTTCAGATTAAAGTATTTGGGTGGCACTCCCAATCTTTAATCGGATAAGACTCAGAGAGAGACAAGAACAAAGAATGTTTGATGATATTTCGTATGTACCAGAAAATGAGACCAAAAACCAACTTTTAGATCCTTGTCTGAAAACTGTCATATGACAGTTTTAAACTGTCATAAAACTATAAAAACTGTCATAAAATGGATATATGGATAAGGGTCAAACCAATGGTCAATTATCTGAAAAATCAATTTTCTGATGCATTTTTGATATAGCAACATACCCTATATGGATAAGGGTCAAACCAATGGTCAATTATGTTTTAGATTGTGTTTAAAATCATTCCAGGAAGGGGGTAGTTTGTCAATGATCAAAGCCACAGAAATGGCTTCATCCATTTTCAGTGTGTTGAGCAAACCGTCCCAAAATCCTTAACATTTCATGGAATTGTTCCATAACAGGCCTGGAGTCAATCATCTTGTAACCCATAAAGTTACTAACAAGAAACTTCTTACTAGAAGCATCTTCAGCCATGTACTTGGATTCAAGAGAATCCCATAGTTCTTTTGCAGATTCGAAATTTTGATAGATATCAAAAAGAGAGTCAAACATACCATTGAGAATATGACCACGACATATCTAATAATCATTTTCCCACTTTGATCTTCTTCTTGTTGCCTCCAAAGGTTCATCTTCAATAGATTCTGGTAAGACTGGCATGGGTATACTCAGAACATACACCACTTTCAGAGTGGTAAGGAGAAACTTCATCTTCTTCTGCCATCTACGAAAATATTGCCCTTCAAACTTGTTCAGTTTTTCAAACTTACTTGTCAATTCCTTCACAGAATCACCACTTGCCATGATCACAGAAATACTTTAATCTTTGTAAGAAAATCGGGATAAAATAGCCTTGGAAATTCTGAGAATTGTGGTTTCACTTTCAGATTAAAGTATTTGGGTGGCACTCCCAATCTTTAATCGGATAAGACTCAGAGAGAGACAAGAACAAAGAATGTTTGATGATATTTCGTATGTACCAGAAAATGAGACCAAAAACCAAGTTTTACATCCTTTTCTGAAAACTGTCATATGACAGTTTTAAACTGTCATAAAACTATAAAAACTGTCATAAAACGGATATATGGATAAGGGTCAAACCAATGGTCAATTATCTGAAAAATCAATTTTCTGATGCATTTTTAATATAGCAACATACCCTATATGGATAAGGGTCAAACCAATGGTCAATTATGTTTTAGATTGTGTTTAAAATTTTTCCAGGAAGGGGGCAGTTTGTCAATGATCACAGCCACAGAAATGGCTTCATCCATTTTCAGATTGTGTTGAGCAAACTGTCCCAAAATCCTTAACATTTCATGGAATTGTTCCATAACAGGCCTGGAGTCAATCATCTTGTAACCCATAAAGTTACTGACAAGAAACTTCTTACTAGAAGAATCTTCAGCCATGTACTTGGATTCAAGAGAATCCCATAGTTCTTTTGCAGATTCGAAATTTTGATAGATATCAAAAAGAGAGTCAGACATACCATTGAGAATATGACCACGACTTATGTAATCATCATTTTCCCACTTTGATCTTCTTCTTGTTGCCTCCAAAGGTTCATCTTCAACAGATTCTTGTAAGACTGGAATGGGTGTACTCAGAACATACACCAATTTCAGAGTGGGAAGGAGAAGCTTCATCTTCTTCTGCCATCTACAAAATCTTGCCCTTCAAACTTGTTCAGTTTTTCAAACTTACTTGTCATTTCCTTCACAGAATCACCACTTGCCATGATCACAATATACTTTAATCTTCGTAAGAAAATCGGGATAAAATAGCCTTGTAAATTCTGAGAATTGTGGTTTCACTTTCAGATTAAAGTATTTGGGTGGCACTCCCAATCTTTGATCAGATAAGACTCAGAGAGAGACAAAAACAAAGAATGTTTGATGATATTTCGTATGTACCAGAAAATGAGACCAAAACCAACTTTTAAATCCTTGTCTGAAAACTGTCATATGACAGTTTTAAACTGTCATAAAACTATAAAAAACTGTCATAAAACAGATATATGGATAAGGGTCAAACCAATGGTCAATTATCTGAAAAATCAATTTTCTGATGCATTTTTAATATAGCAACATACCCTATATGGATAAGGGTCAAACCAATGGTCAATTATGTTTTAGATTGTGTCTAAAATCCTTCCAGGAAGGGGGAAGTTTGTCAATGATCACAGCCACAGAAATGGCTTCATCCATTTTCAGATTGTGTTGAGCAAACTGTCCCAAAATCCTTAACATTTCATGGAATTGTTCCATAACAGACCTAGAGTCAATCATCTTGTAACCCATAAAGTTACTAACAAGAAACTTCTTACTAGAAGCATCTTCAGCCATGTACTTGGATTCAAGAGAATCCCATAGTTCTTTTGCAGATTCGAAATTTTGATAGATATCAAAAAGAGAGTCAGACATACCATTGAGAATATGACCACGACATATCTAATCATCATTTTCCCACTTTGATCTTCTTCTTGTTGCCTCTAAAGGTTCATCTTCAATAGATTCTGGTAAGACTGGCATTGGTATACTCAGAACATACACCACTTTCAGAGTGGTAAGAAGAAACTTCATCTTCTTCTGCCATCTACGAAAATCTTGCCCTTCAAACTTGTTCAGTTTTTCAAACTTACTTGTCATTTCCTTCACAGAATCACCACTTTCCATGATCACAGAAATACTTTAATCTTTGTAAGAAAATCGGGATAAAATAGCCTTGGAAATTCTGAGAATTGTGGTTTCACTTTCAGATTAAAGTATTTGGGTGGCACTCCCAATCTTTAATCGGATAAGACTCAGAGAGAGACAAGAACAAAGAATGTTTGATGATATTTCGTATGTACCAGAAAATGAGACCAAAAACCAACTTTTACATCCTTTTCTGAAAACTGTCATATGACAGTTTTAAATTGTCATAAAACTATAAAAACTGTCATAAAACGGATATATGGATAAGGGTCAAACCAATGGTCAATTATCTGAAAAATCAATTTTCTGATGCATTTTTAATATAGCAACATACCCTATATGGATAAGGGTCAAACCAATGGTCAATTATGTTTTAGATTGTGTTTAAAATCTTTCAAGGAAGGGGGCAGTTTGTCAATGATCACAGCCACAGAAATGGCTTCATCCATTTTCAGATTGTGTTGAGCAAACTGTCCCAAAATCCTTAACATTTCATGGAATTGTTCCATAACAGGCCTGGAGTCAATCATCTTGTAACCCATAAAGTTACTGACAATAAACTTCTTACTAGAAGAATCTTCAGCCATGTACTTGGATTCAAGAGAATCCCATAGTTCTTTTGCAGATTCGAAATTTTGATAGATATCAAAAAGAGAGTCAGACATACCATTCAGAATATGACCACGACTTATGTAATCATCATTTTCCCACTTTGATCTTCTTCTTGTTGCCTCCAAAGGTTCATCTTCAACAGATTCTTGTAAGACTGGAATGGGTGTACTCAGAACATACACCAATTTCAGAGTGGTAAGGAGAAACTTCATCTTCTTCTGCCATCTACAAAATCTTGCCCTTCAAACTTGTTCAGTTTTTCAAACTTACTTGTCATTTCCTTCACAGAATCACCACTTTCCATGATCACAATATACTTTAATCTTCGTAAGAAAAATCGGGATAAAATAGCCTTGTAAATTCTGAGAATTGTGGTTTCACTTTCAGATTAAAGTATTTGGGTGGCACTCCCAATCTTTGATCGGATAAGACTCAGAGAGAGACAAGAACAAAGAATGTTTGATGATATTTCGTATGTACCAGAAAATGAGACCAAAACCAACTTTTAAATCCTTGTCTGAAAACTGTCATATGACAGTTTTAAACTGTCATAAAACTATAAAAAACTGTCATAAAACGGATATATGGATAAGGGTCAAAGCAATGGTCAATTATCTGAAAAATCAATTTTCTGATGCATTTTTAATATAGCAACATACCCTATATGGATAAGGGTCAAACCAATGGTCAATTATGTTTTAGATTGTGTCTAAAATCCTTCCAGGAAGGGGGAAGTTTGTCAATGATCACAGCCACAGAAATGGCTTCATCCATTTTCAGATTATGTTGAGCAAACTGTCCCAAAATCCTTAACATTTCATGGAATTGTTCCATAATAGACCTAGAGTCAATCATCTTGTAACCCATAAAGTTACTAACAAGAAACTTCTTACTAGAAGCATCTTCAGCCATGTACTTGGATTCAAGAGAATCCCATAGTTCTTTTGTAGATTCGAAATTTTGATAGATATCAAAAAGAGAGTCAGACATACCATTGAGAATATGACCACGACATATGTAATCATCATTTTCCCACTTTGATCTTCTTCTTGTTGCCTCCAAAGGTTCATCTTCAACAGATTCTGGTAAGACTGGCATGGGTGTACTCAGAACATACACCACTTTCAGAGTGGTAAGGAGAAACTTCATCTTCTTCTGCCATCTACGAAAATCTTGCCCTTCAAACTTGTTCAATTTTTCAAACTTACTTGTCATTTCCTTCACAGAATCATCACTTGCCATGATCACGGAAATACTTTAATCTTTGTAAGAAAATCGGGATAAAATAGCCTTGGAAATTCTGAGAAATGTGGTTTCACTTTCAGATTAAAGTATTTGGGTGGCACTCCCAATGTTTTTTCGGATAAGACTCAGAGAGAGACAAGAACAAAGAATGTTTGATGATATGTCGTGTCTACCAGAAAATGAGACCAAAAACCAACTTTTAGATCCTTGTCTGAAAACTGTCATATGACAGTTTTAAACTGTCGTAAAACTATAAAAACTGTCATAAAACGGATATATGGATAAGGGTCAAACCAATGGTCAATTATCTGAAAAATCAATTTTCTGATGCATTTTTAATATAGCAACATATCCTATATGGATAAGGGTCAAACCAATGGCCAATTATGTTTTAGATTGTGTTTAAAATCCTTCCAGGAAGGGGGAAGTTTGTCAATGATCACAGCCACAGAAATGGCTTCATCCATTTTCAGATTATGTTGAGCAAACTGTCCCAAAATCCTTAACATTTCATGGAATTGTTCCATAACAGACCTGGAGTCAATCATCTTGTAACCCATAAAGTTACTAACAAGAAACTTCTTACTAGAAGCATCTTCAGCCATGTACTTGGATTCAAGAGAATCCCATAGTTCTTTTGTAGATTCGAAATTTTGATAGATATCAAAAAGAGAGTCAGACATACCATTGAGAATATGACCACGACATATGTAATCATCATTTTCCCACTTTGATCTTCTTCTTGTTGCCTCCAAAGGTTCATCTTCAACAGATTCTGGTAAGACTGGCATGGGTGTACTCAGAACATACACCACTTTCAGAGTGGTAAGGAGAAACTTCATCTTCTTCTGCCATCTACGAAAATCTTGCCCTTCAAACTTGTTCAGTTTTTCAAACTTACTTGTCATTTCCTTCACAGAATCATCACTTGCCATGATCACGGAAATACTTTAATCTTCGTAAGAAAATCGGGATAAAATAGCCTTGGAAATTCTGAGAAATGTGGTTTCACTTTCAGATTAAAGTATTTGGGTGGCACTCCCAATGTTTTTTCGGATAAGACTCAGAGAGAGACAAGAACAAAGAATGTTTGATGATATGTCGTGTCTACCAGAAAATGAGACCAAAAACCAACTTTTAGATCCTTGTCTGAAAACTGTCATATGACAGTTTTAAACTGTCGTAAAACTATAAAAACTGTCATAAAACGGATATATGGATAAGGGTCAAACCAATGGTCAATTATCTGAAAAATCAATTTTCTGATGCATTTTTAATATAGCAACATATCCTATATGGATAAGGGTCAAACCAATGGCCAATTATGTTTTAGATTGTGTTTAAAATCCTTCCAGGAAGGGGGAAGTTTGTCAATGATCAAAGCCACAGAAATGGCTTCATCCATTTTCAGATTGTGTTGAGCAAACTGTCCCAAAATCCTTAACATTTCATGGAATTGTTCCATAACAGACCTGGAGTCAATCATCTTGTAACCCATAAAGTTACTAACAAGAAACTTCTTACTAGAAGCATCTTCTGCCATGTACTTGGATTCAAGAGAATCCCATAGTTCTTTTGCAGATTCGAAATTTTGATAGATATCAAAAAGAGAGTCAGACATACCATTGAGAATATGACCACGACATATGTAATCATCATTTTCCCACTTTGATCTTCTTCTTGTTGCCTCCAAAGGTTCATCTTCAATAGATTCTGATAAGACTGGCATGGGTGTACTCAGAACATACACCACTTTCAGAGTGGTAAGGAGAAACTTCATCTTCTTCTGCCATCTACGAAAATCTTGCCCTTCAAACTTGTTCAGTTTTTCAAACTTACTTGTCATTTCCTTCACAGAATCACCACTTGCCATGATCACAATATACTTTAATCTTCGTAAGAAAATCGGGATAAAATAGCCTTGTAAATTCTGAGAATTGTGGTTTCACTTTCAGATTAAAGTATTTGGGTGGCACTCCCAATCTTTGATCGGATAAGACTCAGAGAGAGACAAGAAAAAAGAATGTTTGATGATATTTCGTATGTACCAAAAAATGAGACCAAAAACCAACTTTTAGATCCTTGTCTGAAAACTGTTATAAAACTATTAAAACTGTCATAAAACAGATATATGGATAAGGGTCAAACCAATGGTCAATTATCTGAAAATCAATTTTCTGATGCATTTTTAATATAGAAACATACCCCATATGGATAAGGGTCAAACCAATGGTCAATTATGTTTTAGATTGTGTTTAAAATCCTTCCAGGAAGGGGGCAGTTTGTCAATGATCACATCCACAGAAATGGCTTCATCCATTTTCAGATTGTGTTGAGCAAACTGTCCCAAAATCCTTAACATTTCATGGAATTGTTCCAAAACAGGCCTGGAGTCAATTATCTTGTAACCCATAAAGTTACTAACAAGAAACTTCTTACTAGAAGCATCTTCAGCCATGTACTTGGATTCAAGAGAATCCCATAGTTCTTTTGCAGATTCGAAATTTTGATAGATATCAAAAAGAGAGTCAGACATACCATTGAGAATATGACCACAACATATGTAATCATCATTTTCCCACTTTGATCTTCTTCTTGTTGCCTCCAAAGGTTCACCTTCAACAGATTCTGGTAAGACTGGCATGGGTGTACTCAGAATATACACCACTTTCAAAGTGGTAAGGAGAAACTTCATCTTCTTCTGCCATCTACAAAAATCATGCTCTTCAAACTTGTTCAGTTTTTCAAACTTACTTGTCATTTCCTTCACAGAATCACCACTTGCCATGATCACAGAAATAATTTAATCATTGTAAGAAAATCGGGATAAAATAGCCTTGGAAATTCTGAGAATTGTGGTTTCACTTTCAGATTAAAGTATTTGGGTGTCACTCCAAATCTTTAATCGGATAAGACTCAGAGAGAGACAAGAACAAAGAATGTTTGATGATATTTCGTATGTACCAGAAAATGAGACCAAAAACCAACTTTTAGATGCTTGTCTGAAAACTGTCATATGACAGTTTTAAACTGTCATAAAACTATAAAAACTGTCATAAAACGGATATATGGATAAGGGTCAAACCAATGGTCAATTATCTGAAAAATCAACTTTCTGATACATTTTTACGATAGCAATATACCCTATATGGATAAGGGTCAAACCAATGGTTAATTATGTTTTAGATTGTGTTTAAAATCCTTCCAGGAAAGGGGGAGTTTGTCAATGATCACAGCCACAGAAATGGCTTCATCCATTTTCAAATTGTGTTGAGCAAACTGTCCCAAAATCCTTAACATTTCATGGAATTGTTCCATAACAGGACTGGAGTCAATCATCTTGTAACCCATAAAGTTACTAACAAGAAACTTCTTACTAGAAGCATTTTCAGCCGTGTACTTGGATTCAGGAGAATCTCATAGTTCTTTTGCAGATTCGAAATTTTGATAGATATCAAAAAGGGAGTCAGACATACCATTGAGAGTATGACCACGACATATGTAATAATCATTTTCCCACTTTGATCTTCTTCTTGTTGCCTCCAAAGGTTCATCTTCAACAGATTCTGGTAAGACTGGCATGGGTGTACTCAGAACATACACCACTTTCAGAGTGGTAAGGAGAAACTTCATCTTCTTCTGCCATCTACGAAAATCTTTCCTTTCAAACTTGTTTAGTTTTTCAAACTTACTTGTCATTTCCTTCACAGAATCACCACTTGCCTTGATCACAGAAATACTTTAATCTTTGTATGAAAATCGGGATAAAATAGCCTTGGAATTTCTGAGAATTGTGGTTTCATTTTCAGATTAACGTATTTGGGTGACACTCCCAATCTTTAATCGGATAAGACTCAGAGAGAGACAAGAACAAAGAATGTTTGATGATATTTCGTATGTACCAGAAAATGAGACCAAAAACCAACTTTTAGATCCTTGTCTGAAAACTGTCATATGACAGTTTTAAACTGTCATAAAACTATAAAAACTGTCATAAAACGGATATATGGATAAGGGTCAAACCAATGGTCAATTATCTGAAAAATCAATTTTCTGATGCATTTTTAATATAGAAACATACCCTATATGGTTAAGGGTCAAACCAATGGTCAATTATGTTTTAGATTGTGTTTAAAATCCTTCCAGGAAGGGGGCAGTTTGTCAATGATTACAGCCACAGAAATGGCTTCATCCATTTTCAGATTGTGTTGAGAAAACTATCCCAAAATCCTTAACATTTCATGGAATTGTTCCATAACAGGCCTGGAGTCAATCATCTTGTAACCCATAAAGTTACTAACAAGAAACTTCTTACTAGAAGCATTTTCAGCCATGTACTTGGATTCAAGAGAATCTCATAGTTCTTTTGCAGATTCGAAATTTTGATAGATATCAAAAAGGGAGTCAGACATACCATTGAGAGTATGACCACGACATATGTAATAATCATTTTCCCACTTTGATCTTCTTCTTGTTGCCTCCAAAGGTTCATCTTCAACAGATTCTGGTAAGACTGACATGGGTGTACTCAGAACATACACCACTTTCAGAGTGGTAAGGAGAAACTTCATCTTCTTCTGCCATCTACAAAAATCTTGCCCTTCAAACTTGTTCAGTTTTTCGAACTTACTTGTCATTTCCTTCATAGAATCACCACTTACCATTATCACATAAATACTTTAATCTTTGTAAGAAAATCGGGATAAAATAGCCTTGGAAATTCTGAGAATTGTGGTTTCACTTTCAGATTAAAGTATTTGGGTGGCACTCGCAATCTTTAATCGGATAAGACTCAGAGAGAGACAAGAACAAAGAATGTTTGATGATATTTCGTATGTACCAGAAAATGGGACCAAAAACCAACTTTTAGACCCTTGTCTGAAAACTGTCATATGACAGTTTTAAACTGTCATAAAACTATAAAAACTGTCATAAAACGGATATATGGATAAGGGTCAAACCAATGCTCAATTATCTGAAAAATCAATTTACTGATGCATTTTTAATATAGCAATATACCCTATATGGATAAGGGTCAAACCAATGGTCAATTATGTTTTAGATTGTGTTTAAAATCCTTCCAGGAAGGGGGCAGTTTATCAATGATCACAGCCACAGAAATGGCTTCATCCATTTTCAGATTGTGTTGAGCAAACTGTCCCAAAATCCTTCACATTTCATGGAATTGTTCCATAACAGGCCTGGAGTCAATCATCTTGTAACCCATAAAGTTACTAACAAGAAACTTCTTACTAGAAGCATTTTCAGCCATGTACTTGGATTCAAGAGAATCCCATAGTTCTTTTGCAGATTCGAAATTTTGATAGATTACAAAAAGAGAGTCTGGCATACCATTGAGAATATGACCACGACATATGTAATCATCATTTTCCCACTTTGATCTTCTTCTTGTTGCCTCCAAAGGTTCATCTTCAACAGATTCTGGTAAGACTGGCATGGGTGTACTCAGAACATACACCACTTTCAGAGTGGTAAGGAGAAACTTCATCTTCTTCTGCCATCTACGAAAATCTTGCCCTTCAAACTTGTTTAGTTTTTCAAACTTACTTGTCATTTCCTTCACAGAATCACCACTTGCCTTGATCACAGAAATACTTTAATCTTTGTAAGAAAATCGGGATAAAATAGCCTTGGAAATTCTGAGAATTTTGGTTTCACTTTCAGATTAAAGTATTTGAGTGGCACTCCCAATCTTTAATCGGATAAGACTCAGAGAGAGACAAGAACAAAGAATGTTTGATGATATTTCGTATGTACCAGAAAATGAGACCAAAAACCAACTTTTAAATCCTTGTCTGAAAACTGTCATATGACAGTTTTAAACTGTTATAAAACTATAAAAACTATCATAAAACGGATATATGGATAAGGGTCAAACCAATGGTCAATTATCTGAAAAATCAATTTTCTGATGCATTTTTAGTATTGAAACATACCCTATATGGATAAGGGTCAAACCAATGGTCAATTATGTTTTAGATTGTATTTAAAATCCTTTGAGGAAGGGGGTAGTTTGTCACATTACACGATGCTTCAGAAGCCATTTGTCACATTTCCTTGTTTCATGCACTTGCTCTGTTCCAAAGAAATTGGATTGTAAATCGTCTTCTGTTCTCAATTTTTATTCATTCTCTTGCCACAGCCAGCTCATTATCTGTAATCTCTGGTATTTCACTCAGATCCTACTAACTAAAATTCAATGAAAAGATTCCACCATTTTAATACACTTTTAACTGTAAAAAAATAAATAAAAGTGAGTAAAGATATTGATGATATAAGATTAAAAGAACAAATGAGTTTTTCAATCTCAGGAAAACTAAAATACACTAAAAACACAAAGCGGAAATCTAAAATAAGAATCTTTCCTAATTTACCCATGCTATCTCTAAACTAAAAAAAACAAACTAAAGTCAATGCTATTGAGTCATTGAGATCATACAATGTTATCAATATCTTTCCTAATTTACCCCTGTTGTTTCAAAACCAAAAAAAATTACCAAAGTTTGTGTTTTTTCAGTTTCAATATGTAAAGTGATATGGAAAATGAATCATATAATCATAAATATAGATCGATTAAAAAAAACTATGTCTGATAGCAACAAATAACAATGGAAAATTATATACTACTTCCCTAGTTGATGCCTCAAAATATCCAACATAATCAAATGTTCAAAATTCAATAGAAAAGTATACCTCCTTAATAACATAAACAAACCATAAAAATTCAGATTGGAACTCTTGAAATTCATACATAAAACCATAGAACTTATACCTGAAGCATACTACAAAAATCATGCCTATAGCAACTCCTAATTTTGAACTGAAAAAATTAAGCACATATTCCAACTCTTACAGTCTTACTCCTGAATCAAACCCCAAGAAATTAAAAATTAAACATCCTGAACCAAACTACTATAATCAAACAAACAAATATGATATCAAAGATGCATATTTCAAACAAAACTGATATATTCCGAACAAATTGCGAATCAGAAATAGAAGAATAGAACCGATAATTACCTCTTTAGCTGATGGCTTTGAAGTTTGAACCGACGAACGCCAAGTATACAACTTCAACGATCGAACTCCAATAGAAATAGTGATAAAATACTAAAATAGAAGAATTTATAATTAGGAATCAGAAAAATAAGAAATACAAAGAACGACAAAGTTTATTCAAACCCTAACTCATAAATATCGCCAAATCACTAATCAGATATAGGAGAAAGAGAAATCAAAAAGTAGAAATTGGATTTAGAGAAGAAGTCGACTCCTCGATCTTCAACAAAGTTCATTTTTTAGGCGTCGATCGACAATCAGCTAATCAAAAATGCCGATTACATCTCCAACGTCGATTCGATTGCACGCTTTTTACCTTGCCTCCAGCCTAGCGTCGGAGAACAGAAATCAAAAGTTGGGCTAAATCTTTTAGACCAAACTGCTATATACATAGTTAACACATGACTAAATGATGCCCCCTCAGATCTGATGCTCTAGGCCTCGGCCCATCTCGCGCATGTATTGGGTCGACCCTGGTTGCCGCTAATATACAACCATAATCGAAATTATGTTTAAATAACCTAATAAATGAAAATTATTTTTTGTCAAATGTCATGTTTTTATTGAATTTGATATATGTCATTTTCTCATATTTTTTGAATTATTTTTTTTTCTATTTGTTACTTTCTTAAATTTAAAATCAATATTTTAATGATGTTTTATGTATGTAAGATAGATCATTCTATTAAATTTCACGATAAATGTTCTATAACCGTTTCTTTTCTTCATGTTTCAAATCTTTTACAATATATTGAATTACTTACTTTATTTATTATATTACTAGGTGTGAGACTCGTATATTACATGAGTTGATTAAAAAAAATCATATATTAAGATATAAATATAAGTATATTTTTTAAAGAAGTTTTTAAATATCAAAGTGTAACATTAAGTATTTTTAAAAGTAAAATTTAAAAATAAATACAAACAAAATGATTCATAAATAAATAATTCAATTTATACTATAAAACAAACTACGGAGAAATAATTATATTTAGTCCATATAACCTTTTTTTTTAGTTTTATCAATGAAAAAACAATAAAATTTGATTAGTTTTCTTATATAAGACTATTTTGGCCTAAAATGACAATGAACTTGAAAGAAACATATCAATTGTTACATATGTACATTGAAGGAAACATATAAAAATTTGAAAATACAATAAAACAAATTAATGACACATTAATTACTTTCCATAACCTAAAAATTAGAATTGTTAATTACAAAAATCTAATATTACCACAAAATATGACAAGTAAAAATTAATTTTTAAGAATTAACTACAAAATTATATGTGTCAAAATGAATGAAAATGTAACAAATGGTAGAAATGATTTTTATTTATTAGAGATTTGTATTTATGTAAAACTTTTATTTTAAAATTATCTAATGCTTACAACTTTATATTAAAATTTTTATTTTTAATAAACATATTTAATATACGGATCTCACACGTACATATTATGTCATATTATGTTTGACGTCTAATGTTTTTTTTCTAATATTTTAATGTTAACACGACCAAAATAGTTATAACTTGGACCCCTTCGTACTCACATTTGTACAGCAACTGAACAAAGGTGCCCAACTTGGCATTTCAAAAGTGGTTATCAATATTACCAAGTTCACAGTGGAGCCAAAAGAACCTATGAAGGACACGTGAAAGCTATAAAATATTTATACCTTTATTTTATGGGAGATATTTCTTTATTTACTATACATTAATTGATTTTATAAATTCCACACAAAACTAATCTTAAAACAAAAATCCTAAAATTTTACATTAATTTACGAAAAAGTCTCAAACTAAAATTTGTTTACGAAAAAACATGAATTACCGGTAAAAATGACGATTTGACCTTTTTTTTCCGGTTTACCGGTTTCATTATTTACCTGTTTCATTAAAGTATCATTACTTTACCCTAATTTACGAATAATTCTCAAACTAAAATTTAGTGATGATTTAGCTTTTTTTTCCATGTAACATATATTTCATTGGTTTCATTGCTGATTTAGATACGTAGTCATGAAATTAGTTGATAAGATGAATACGATGAGTTATATAATACTACATTTACTGTAAATTTGATATTCATCTCATCGGCTCATTTATGACTATGTATCTACGTCAGCAATGAAACCAATAAAATGTGTGTTTCCAAGAAAAAAAAAAGTCCGGAAATGAGCTGATGTCTGATGATATGGATATATTGGGTTACATAAGATTAGATAGACAATTTGAAATTTCTTATAAACGTAAAAAAATAACGTAATTGTTGCTAGTTTATGTAATTATTGCATTCTTCGTTGGATGTATTTTATATTCCAAAAAAATATACAATATATCAAGATATCAAGTTTTATGGTAAACATAGAATTATATATGTCACAACTAGCATTTTTGGCTAGGAAATTCCGTCCTCAGGTAAGTAAGGACTATTGTGAGACTTGTGCTAACACATTTAAGTGTGCAATATGAGTTCCTAATGAGCCATGAAGTGTTAGAATGAAATCTCTCCAAGTATATCGAATCTATCCCAAATCTCTCCAAGTATGTGAAATCTCTCCCAATTCTCTCCAAGTATGTGAAATCTCTCCCAAATCTCTCCAAGTATGTGAAATCTCTCCCAAATCTCTCCCATGTGTGAAATCTCTCCAAATATGTGAAATCTCTCCAAGTATGTGAAATCTCTCCCAAATCTCTCTAAGTATGTGAAATCTGTCCCAAATCTCTCCAAGTATGTGGAATCTCTCCCAAATCTCTCTAAGCACCTTCCTTAGTTGAAATCAGCTCAAAACCGGAAGAGGAAACCCAAAAGGACCCTCTTGGTCCGGAACCCTCTTGGTCCTGAACCTCTTGGCCGGAACCCTCCTGGTCTGGAACCTCTTAGTCCGGAATGTCTTCTAAGGAAGCCAAGAGGAAGCTCATCTCGGAAGCCTCTCATCCGGATAGGTTCGCAGCTCCGGAAATTCTTACCCCACTTCGGTTCGGAAGCACCTGGTCTGTCCGGACCGCTGACCCGCTCCTGACTTCGGAATCCGAGAAAAGCCTTCCGGAAGTTCCTGTTTGCTTCGGAACTTCACTGTTTGCTCTGGAAACCCGCCTTGTTCTCTCTTCGGACCCTCGCAAGTAGGAAGCTCCCCTCCGGAATTTGGGATATAGCTCCGGAATGCTAAGAGGAGCTTCAGAATTCATGCTGTGGCTTCGGATTTCACTCCTTCACTCCGGATTTTTGCCATTTTCGGACCATTTCATCATTTTAAGGTATTTTGACGCCAGAAATCACACCAAACTCGTATTGTTCCTATCCTAAACCCCTTAAACCCCTATTTTATGCCAAAATTAATTATTTTAAGCATATTCTTCATAAAAATAAATGGTTGGGATTTAGGAAAACCTTATCCTAAATCAAGAAAAGGACAAAGGGATTGACTTTGTGATTTGATGAAACTCCTCATTTCCCATGCAAATCACAGTATCCCATGCTTTACCCACCAAATATCCATGCATGGACCACCAGATCCCCATGCACCAAAGATTCCCTTCCTTTTCTTATACTCCAAAGCAACGACAGTAAAGGAGTTTAGACTCCACTTTCTCTCTCACTTTTCCCATTTCCCTCAAAACTCATCTTCAAGACAAGAACAATGATCTTGCTGGAAAGGAAAATATTCTTAATTTCTCCCTGGAGTTGAAAGGTAAATTCCTCCACTCACCTAATATTCTATTATATTTCAAGATGAATCCATATTATTTTATTCATAATAATATGTGATGATCATCCTTAGGAAAGCATCCCTCCCAGGGAAGTTCCTCATCTCAGCAAGAGTTTAAGCTTGAGATCTTCACTCCATAACTCCAAACAACTCCTCAATCAACTCAAGGTGAGCTTCATACCCCACCTTTTTCAATGTTTTAATGTTTTTGGGGGAGATTACAAGTCAAATCTTGCCTAAATTCTTAAATGATTGCATATATACATATGTTCGTATGTGTGTGTGAAATATTATTAAATTAATATTTTAGTAATATACCCATGAACGTAGGAATTCTCAATTTCATAAAGAACAGAGGATACTTTGTACAAAAGAGCCTCCCAACTATTGGGTGTGTCCAACTTAACCCCTTTATCTAAGCTTTCATGTCTAGAGATAAAAGTCATAAAAAGGGATCTTGATATGTGGACACCAATTTTAGAAATTTTCGAAAATGGAAACTTTGTGACTATTTGCAAACTATCAGGAAGTATTTTATAAATATTGGATATAAAAGTTTGCGTCAAGAAAATATACAAATAGAGCCTTTATGACAGAAACATTTGCATGTCATAAGCTGCTGTCATAAAACCTCCAAGAACATAATTAATGTTCTATATGTCATAAAACAGAAAATGCGTGTCATAACCGGTAGTTATAAATTTATACAAATTATAACTTGACACTTTTTCTCTTGACTAAAATGACTTATTTTTCAATGAACGAAAAGGAACGAACACGAGCTCCTAGTTAACGAGCACAATCAACGATACAGAACGAGAACGATATTTCTATTCAATAAGTATGAATTTCATTATTTATCTAACAAATAATGGATCTCTAACGATTGCTCAAAAGGTTGTTAATATTCTAGTCAGAAAAATCTCAAAAGTACCTAAATATAAAAATATTAGTGTACGACTAAGTCCTGTAAGGAGTTATAGCCAGAGTCTCCTGGAGGGAGAGCAGGAATTTGTGTATAGATCTATACAGGGTTGACACCCCGCACCTTCGCTGTTCGCTACAGCTAGACAGGCCAGTCTAGGGTGACAAATGTCTTTTCCAAACCGAGGGCGCCTGAGAAACACCAAAACAGGCACTCCGTCAGATTAGTATGGTTATAACGACTCACTAGAATATGTTATATTAGCTACAAATTTATGGAAGGAAAACCTCATAAATAAATTTTGGCACGTTGTGTTGACTGTCCTACACGTGATAGGTGATGGTCCGCATTTGTTGTGTTGACTGTTCTTCTTCATCGCGTACAATGTCCACAATAGCCATGTCGATTCTTTCTCCTAACAAGTATAGAGTCGTAATACTGCTATTTTTACAAATTAAAAATCGTAGGACTCTATGGAAAACGTTTGTAAACGGTTTTGATAACGATAAACTAACCCACACATATACATAGTTGGAAACTAGAACTTACGATTATTTTATAGCAGAAAATATAGGATTTTCTGGGGAAAACGATTTTTCTACGATTTCGATAACGATAAACTAGAACGCACACACTCAATTTTACTCGATAAGAGGAACAAGATTTTCAACCATATTTCCTTTTTGAAAATAAGGGATTTTTCTTAAAACGGTTAAGTATTACTATTCAAAGGAACTATTCTCGTACACAGCTCGCTTTTACAAGTTACACTACTTTTCAAAATCACTCCTTATAAGGATGAACAAAAATAATGACATACACACACATATATCCATGATTTTCAAGGCAAGACTTCAAACGAATTCATAGAAAATATCGGATTTTCTGAAAGTACAATGAGAACGATTCTAAACAAGTGTAAACGATTTTATACAAAAATGCTTATGAACTCACCAACTTTTTAGTTGACACTTTTCAAAACGACTTGTATTCTCAGGGATCTAGTAAGCAGGTAACAAGGGACGCGGATGCAAGATTTTTAGCTGTAGCTTGGATTTTTCTGCTTATGTCTCTTTTGTGTAACTCGAAGAACAAATACAATATGTAAACAATGTAAGTTTGTTATCTCAATGTATGATGTTTGGATTGCTCTGTTTCATTTATATTCAATTGTTATGATACTGCACAATGAAGTCACCCGGACGTTTCCGTCGTCTGGTCCGGGGGTGTGACAATATAACCCAACATATCCATCCCATTAGCTCATTTAATGACTAGGCGTCCATGTCAGTAATGAAACCGGTAAAATGTATGCTACATGAAGAAAATGGCCAAATCATCATTATATTTTAGTTTGTGACTTATTCGTAAATTAGTATAAAATAATGGGACTTTAATTAAACATGTAAGTAAAGCAACTAGTAAACCGGGAAAATGAGGTCAATTCGTCATTTTTACTAGTAATTCATGCTTTTTTGTAAACAAATTTGGTCTTTGTTGTTTGCAAAAAACCGTGGATATGGTCCAAAAAATTTCCGAGTTGCATGGAAGGTCTAAAATCAAAAAAAAATCGTGGTATTGGTTCCAAATTTAAGAAATTCTTGAGGTTTTGGTCTATATACTACTTGAAATGACCATTTTGTCATTTTATTTTATTTTTTATATTTTTTATATCTGGTTAAATGCCTTTTCAATTTAAAAATTAATAAATAAAAAAGTGGGGCCCATCCAGCCCACCCCCACATGTACCTACCCCTTATCTTTGTTCATCTCTTGCCTACCCTGTTCTAACCTCTCAACTGTAATTCATAATGTAGAATGTATCTCATTCCTCATCTCTCTTCACCAATGATTGCATCTCTTCCATCTTCACGACCGACCTAAATCTTCTTCCTCCTCCCTCTCCACCAGCCAGATGCGTCATCAGATTGCCCATTATGACCTAACGATTTCACAGTTAGTATGTGTTAAAATGGATAGATCAAGCAATGCTTCAATCATGGCCGACCATCAAGATGAAAATCAGATCAGCCATGGCCGACCAGCAAGACAAAAATATGTTATGCCAAGGCTGCCACCCTCTACCCTATGTAAATTGTTGTTCTTATACGGAATTTAAAAGTCGATTTGAGTAAGTAGATACGTAATAACTCACAATTAAACCCCCAAAATCATTTGCAGCAGTTTTTAGATCGTAATCATTGTTGAATTTAAAGAGAGAAACCATGTGCGAAAGTTAAAACTCTTTATCATATAGGATGTATAGTAGACAGAGTTATGGTGGAGAAAAACGGAGAGTCAACAACACCACCACAACAACAACCACGACGAGTTCCACCAATGATTTCGCTTCCCTAAAAAACTTTGTTCGAAACCCTATTCACTGGTGGACCTGAACCAGGGTTCAACTTTGGACCGATGACCCTTATCTCGAATTTCTTCTCCGGTCATAATTAATCATCATCGTTTTTTACAACATTCATGGATCGAGATTTGAAGGTGTGTGAGTTTTTCATCATCGATTTCTGGGTTTTACTTTATTGAGTTTTCAACCTAGGTTTTAAAGGTTTCTTTTCTCAGATCCCCAATAAACAGAACGATTTCACCCTTCAGATTCATAAAGTGTATGTGTGATGTATGTATGCTTTTGAGTTGCAGGTGCATTATGTGTGGTTGTTTTAAATTTTCAGTGTGCATATTTATATATGAAGTGTGTACGTGGTTTTATTACAGAGGAAGAATATTAGTATGTGATGAAGAAGATGATTGATGAGAGAGAAAGAGGGGGGGGGGGTTTACCGGTAGGGTGGGATGGGATTTTCTTTTGTATTTTCTGATACTAAAATGATTAAAAAATGTAAAAAAGAAATAGTAAGGGTAAAATAGTCCTTTCAATTTATCTGGGACCAATTTCATGGAAAATTCTTGAATTTGGACTTTCCATGCAAGTTGAAAACTTTTTGGACCATATCCACAGTTGTTTGAATATCACAAGGACCAAATTTGTAATTTTGTCTAAGTTCTATGAGTTAAATAACTTGGTGGGTGTTGCCTCCAAATGCTAGTTCATCTTTGGCTTTGTCAATGATTCAAAAGTAAGAATACTTAGTGTTATAATCATCGATATCTGATAATTAGTGAAAATATATGTTAGGGTTTCTGTATATTCCATCTTTTTATATAGGTGTAAAAGTTACAATAAGGACCCTATAATATACAATGAATAAAATAATAACAATGCAATTTAACACTCCCCCTCGTTTTGAGCGGGAGGTTCTCGTATGCTTAAACTGTTCCGAAAATCTAGAAACAATTGTGTAGGAAGTCTCTTTGTAAAAATATTAGCAAACTGATGAGCAGATAGAACATGCAAAACGCGAACCTGACCAATGGCAACACATTCCCTAAAAAATGTAAGTCTATTTCCACATGTTTGGTTCTTTGGTGTCGAATTGGATTAGAAGCCAAATACATGACACTGACATAATCACAGAAGACGGTCGTGGCACGAGTAAGCGTACATGATAACTCACGAAGGAGGTTATGAAGCCAAGAAGCTTCAACAACAACGTTGGATACCCCCTATACGCGGCTTCGACACTAGACCAAGAGACAATGTGTTGGCATTTGGATGACCAGGAAACGAGGTTGTTGCCAAGGTAGACAAAAAAACTAGAGGTGAACCGGCATGTTTAAGGACAACCAGCCTAGTCAGCATTACTATAAAATACCAAACGATCGACATGAGGTGGACGAATATAAAGACCATGTGTAATAGTACCCTGAAGATAACAAAGAATGTGCTTGACTTTTAGAAAATGGGGTTCACAAGGATCGTGCATGAAGAGACAGATTTGTTGAACCGCATAAGAAATATATATATGACTGAAAGTCATATACTAAAGAGCACCAACGAGACTTCAGTATAAGGTAGGGTCAACCATAGGCTTTCCAAGAGCAGAAAGCTTGGCCTTAGAGTCCGTAGGAGTGCTACAAGGATTACAGGTGGTCATGTCAGCACAAGAAAGAATCTCACGAATGAACACATTCTGAGAGAGAAACAAACCCTATGACGACCGAGTGGCAACAATGCCAAGAAAGAAGGAAATATGTCCCAAATCAAACATGGGAAACTCAGAAGACAAATGAGAAATAACTTGTGTAACTAACTTTGAGGCGGAGGCAGTAAGGATGATATTGTCGACGTAGAGAAGAAGATATGCAACATCATTATCATGGTGATACGTGAATAAAGAAGTATCAGAGTGGTTGCTTCCAAACCTCATAGAGATGATATTATTAAGATTATAGATCCTTAAACCTATGCAGGGTCCCAGATCTTAAAGGAGTCACAGGATACCGAAACATACATCAGGATCTTGACCGTCACCGTTATTATTTTTTCCTAAAAAAATTAACGGATATATTTCTTATTTATTCTTCATGTGTGCAGAATTACTCAACAAAGGACTCATCAACTCTGAAGAATCGTTTCAATCAAGCTTAAGACCCGAAAATACCAAGTCAAGGCAACATGCAAATACATGTTCAACAAGATCCTGGGAATATCAAACGTTTAGTTATTCGACCTGGGCTATATATAAACTTGTAAAAATCGCACAACAAACACAACTTAGAATCACTGAATCATTTGTACTCGTACTCTCAAACTTACTTATGTAACTTTCTCTTCGATTAATAAAATCAAACAAGGCAGATGATCACTATCACTTCCCAAGGTTTTATGTCGACAATCCTATCAAGGATCAAGGGCTTTCATTGTAAATCACTTGTGTCGTTTTGATCTCAATTCCATATACAAATTAGTCACAACACCACAGCCTCTCATAAAGTTTGGTTAATATATCTTAGATCGATTTTCGACCAAAATAGATATAGACATCAAAACATTGATACCAAGCACAAGGAGCTTGTTTTAGACCATATAAGGCCTTGCGAAGACAACAAACATGATGAGGATATTGAGGGTGTTTATAGCCATAGGTTGTTTCATGCACACCTTCTCAGTGAGATTACCATGGAGACACACATTTTTAACATCAAGTTTATTGATGGGTCAATTGCGGGAGACAGCAATGTTGAGAACAATATGGATGGTGGCGGGCTTGACCACAAGGCTAAAGGTATCGTCAAATTCCAAGCCTGGTTGTTGAGAGAAGCCTTGAGAGACAAGACAACTTTTATACCGATTAAGGTTGCCTTTTGAGTTAAACGTGTATCTAAATAACCATCAACAACCAATAATGTTGCCATTAGACGGAGGAGATACGAGATCCCATGTATGATTAGATTGAAGAGCTGCCATTTCTGAATCCATGACAAATTTTAAATTCGGATCACAAAGAGCTTGAGAAGTAGAACAAGGAATCAAAGAGATATAAGATGCATATAGGTTAAGAATTTGACGTGGTTTCAGAGAACCAGTACGAGAACGAGTGATCATATGATGTCCATAAGTGCTAAACGAAGGAGTATGGGATTGGACGGGGGAAGGGACCATGGAGGAGAAGACGGGGAAGAGTGAGCAAAGGATGAAGATACCGAGGGAGAGGAGGTATCCATCAGAGGGAAGGGGAAGAAGGAGTGATATTAGGGACAACCGAAGGAGGGTTGTCACCAGACACAAGCAAGTCATAATCAGATGTGGAAGAAGAGGGTTGAAAATCATTATAAGGTAAATGATCTTCATCAACAATGACATGATGAGAAATGATAATGTGTTGAGTGATTAGTTCAAGATAATGATATCCTTTGTGATCAGGAGAAGGACATGTTGGATTAGGGTGTCTAAGGTCTTAACTAAATTAGTATGATTGGTTGAATAATAGTAAAGTCCTTTTTGGGTTGCCCTAATAACTAGGAAATGGCCTGGATTGATAATAAGAGATAGATGAATAATTTTTTAATATACTAATGGATTAATATATTAATTAAAAATAAAAGTAATTAATTAAGAATTAATCATAGTTAATTTATTTAATTGTATGGATTAATTGTAATTAGTTATTGAGTTTAAGGGTTAGAATGCAATTGTTCAATAGTTGAACAAGGAAGCATTCTAGAACCTCCCCGAGGGGGGACGGTTCTGGCGCTCTCTTGGGAGAGTTCTGAAAGCTCCATTGGTTGATAATGATTAGGAATATTTTATTAATATCTTGAATTCAAATCAAGATTTCCTACAACTATAAATAGGGACCTCCATAAGACTAAAAAATCTACATGATCATAAGGAATTTTCAAAATCCCTCTCTCCCCTATCTTATTTAGATCTTGGGGTTTGGGTGTGACTTATTAGGGGCTTCCACATTATTGGGGCTAGCATTCCTGTAACATCCCAAAAATCACGATAAAAATTTTCATTTTTTCAATTTAAGTAAAATCATTATTTCCAATAAAAAAAACCTAAGTCATAAACCAAGTATCAAATACAAATATCCCATAATCAAAGTATCATAAATTCTCCAAAACATATCACCGATGGATGTGTACGATCACGCCTTCACCTTGCCCCGATCATCAGAAGTACCTAAAACATAACACATAAACTGTAAGCCAAATCTTAGTGATTTCCCATAAAATACCCCAGATAACGGAACATATACAAACATGCATGTTGGTTTCACAGTCTTCAGACTGGATTACCCTCAGGTCCATAGTCATCGGGCTGGATTACCCCCGACGCACAGTCATCGACATGTATTGCCTCGACCTAATCAGTCATCGAACTGGAATGCCCCGGTCTATTGGCTTGTGTACATAGCAGTAAATCCTCAACCCATATCGTACCATGTCGAGATATGTAACAGATAATCATACAAATCAACACAGATTGATATAACATAGTAACATCCCATATGCTAGGATACATAACATAGTGGGTCGGCATTGGTGCCTTCAACCCACGAGGATAGTGAGTAAAACTCACCTCAATGACAGAATGATAGCAGAATCGAATGCTTCTCCAACTAATGGCTCTATGGGTCACATATACAACACCCAGGGACCAAGCCTCAATCTACTACTCAAAATATCTCAAATGACCTAAAGTCAAACTTGGTTAAAGTCAACGGTCAAAGCCAAAGACAACTCCAGCTGGTCGCTACGTCGTGGCCACGGGGCTGCTAAATGACAAAGCAAACGGGTTGCAACCCAGTTGCCACGTTGTGGCACCCTCAAGCCACGCCATGGGGACTGGTATGGATAGCTTAATCCATTAAGTCATTTTCCCACGACTTCAGGAGCTCCAAAGCTCAGATCTGGTCCTTTCCATGATTTGGATGGATAAAGTTTCCAACTTTATCTATTAAAACATCCAATAAGACAAGATTTCAAACCCTCGATACTTAAGGATCGCTAGAAGCATTAAGACATCCATTAAGCACCATATCCTTAGAGTTTCTCCTCCAAAGTTCCCAGAAGATTTATGGACATGCATGTCCCTTCCAACAAGCCTTAAAAATCACAGCTTTATGGACATGCATGTCTCTTCCATTTTAGGTCGAAATCATGGAAATAAAGGCTTAAAATTGAGCATGGGACCAAAAACTACCTAGATCTTCAGATCTGGAACATATGACATAGGAATGATCCCACAGATCCATAAAGTTGCCAACTTTATGAGATCCAACCTTTAAAGAAACCAGGAAATCAAAAATCTTAGCCCTCTAGGGTCTTTCGAAATCTCCTTGGCTCTTTTCCTTTTTTGAAAATCGCTAACGTTTTAGTAGGGTTTTTTCTAGTTTTCTTATTTGTTATTTTAATTGCCTTAAAATTTGAACAACTAAAACTAGAAAACCTAATCCTGATTTTTGAAAGTTAGGAAGGATTAGGATTAAATAGAATTAATTAATTAATGGTTTAATTAAAGATAATTATCAATTCCTGAATGATTTAATTAATTTAATTAATTGGTTAATTAAAATTTAAATATTAAATCAAGATGGTTTAAAATATTAATTAATGAATTGTTAATCAAGATAATTAAATTTAAACCTTATATTTTCAAAAGGTTTTAAAATACACCCTATACATATATAATCTTATTAATAGTATATGCATAACTAAAAGTCAGTTGAATCAATAATAGGCCTCATTCACGAAGCCACACTATAAGAGAGGTATAAGGAAACGACCTATAAAATGACTGTTAAATGGGTGTCCTTTTCACCCACCGCTTCTTTGTGTGGTTGAGGGTCTTTAGCCGAATGGTTTTGATAGGACATAATCATATTAAAATTATAATATACAAGTACTAGAACCTTCCAAAATCCCTCTCTAGTTACTTAGGATAAAAATGTGAAATTGTATGCTAATCCATGAAAACACACATTGGTTCTTTGTAAGTCGTTAGTGGAGCATGTGTGGTTAACCAACATACTAATTGGGGACTACGAAGTGGAAAAATGGCACATAATAAAATTTATGGTTGTTGATGGAGTGTGTGTGGTTAACCGCACATCAATGTGAGATCATAAACGACCCCTAGCATGTCACACATCTTTACATGGTTATTCAAATCTTGTTTGTGATCCTCAGCATCCCAGTCACAAATCGAAGAGCATTATCTGAGATTAAACATGCCATGGAGAGGTTAAATGAATCTCAAAAGATCTAGGAGTGTCATAATAGATTGAAATTGGTAAAGCGCATTACCTACCTTAAATAAATTCGTGATTAGATTACGACATCCCTGTTCTTAATTTTGAATTGTATTTTATGGTCCTAGCCTTGAATATTAACTTGGGTTAAAATATTTAAGGATAATCAACTAAATAAAATCTTATCTCCTATTTTTGATGTCTGGAAATGGTGATCTTCCTCTTCCTCCTCCTCCTCCAAACCCACACACTTGAAACTCCCATCTCTTGTCGATCCTCTCAAAGGACAAGCTCACTGATCCCAATTATAAGGACTGGATGAGAAATTCGAAGATGACCTTGAGATACAAGAAAAAAGAGTATGTTCATGAGAATCCAAATAGACAAAGAGACTACTACTCCTGAGGAACTCGTTGATTATAATTTGCACGTTGATGATGTCACCAAGGTCACTTGCATAATGATTGCAACCATGGCACTTGACCTTCAAAATTCCTATGATGACTATTGTCCATACGAGATGAACCAAGCTCTTGCTCAAATGTTCCATAAGAAAGCAAGGCAAGAGTGTTATGAAGTCGTGGATGATCTTATGGCATGGAAATTAAAAGAAGGGAAATTTATATGTGCTCATGTGCAGAAAATGCAAAAGACATGTAGAGAGGCTAGAGAAGCTCAATGTGGACTTCGACAAGGAGCTTTTCGTTGACATAGTGCTCAACTCCTTGCCCAATAGTTATGATTAGTTCATCCTGACTGATCATTTAAACAATATTGAGACCACTTTGATTGAGCTTCATAACCTATTGCAAACTGTTGAATCTAGAATGAACAGTTCTGTAAGTGCCCCAGTTATGGTTATTCAACAAGGAAATGGCAAGAAGAGAAAGGCATATTCCCAATCCAAGTGGAAAGGGAAAGCCCATACTGGAGAGTCTTGTGGGTCAAAGGGAAAGGTTAACTTTGATGTTCCACCTGTACATGATCCAAAAGAAGCCACTATGCTTTCATTGTGGCCAGAAGGGGCATTGGAAGAGAAGTTGCCTAAAGTACCTGCAAGAAGTGAGAGAGGCTAAGGGCAAGGTATCTGGCTCTTCATCTGGTATGTACTCTATTGTAATCAATAACACTTATGTTTCAATCTCTTAGATCCTTGATACAGGATGTGATTTCCATATTTGTTCTGATATGCAGGGACTAAGGGAAAGTGAAGAAGTCGAGTATAGAAAGCTTAACTTGATCACGGGGAATAAGAAAAAGTCAGTTGTTACTAGGATTGGGACTTATGAGCTAATGTTTGATAATAGTGTTTGGGTTGATTTATACAATTAATGTAATTCTCAAAAATGACAAAAAACATAATTTCATTTCATGCTTTATTTTGGACAAGGATATCACTATGGTTTTGATAATGACAATGGAGCAATTTTACTTTATAAAAATGTTGCATTTATTTTCAAAACTTTTCCTTGTAATGGTGTATACGAAACTGTTATATGTGTGAATGAACTTGTCAATTGTGTTAATAGTATTGATTCTTCCAATAGTTTGGACAAGGCCTGCTTATTGCATTGTCGTCTTGGGCATAAAAATAAGAAACATGTTGCCCAACTTCAAAAGGATGGAATGTTGGAATTTTTAACCTAAAATTATATGATAAATGTGATTCTTGTCTTTTATGCAAGATGAATAAGTCACCTTTTAATGGTACTTGTGAAAGAGGTGAAGGATTGTTAGACCTAATACATATAGATGTGTGTAGGCCTTTAAGATCTGCCACAAGAGATGCAAATCACTACTACGTGACATTTACTAGTGATTATAGTAGATATGGGTATATCTATTTAATCAAGCATAAATCAGAAATTTTTGAAAAGTTCAAAGAGTGTAAGCACAAAGTACAAAATCATTTGGGCAAGAAGATAAAGATGATCCGATCAGATAGAAGTGGAGAATATCTTAGTATGAAGTCCAATGACCATCTTAAGGAATGTTAATTTTTTTCACAATTTTTGCCTCCTAGGACACCACAACTTTATTGGATTAGGTGTCTAAGCCAATAACTAAATTAATATAATCTTGAATTATTAGCAAAGTCCTTTTGGGTTGCCCTCAAACCTAGTAATTGACTGGAATGCTTTTTGGAGAGAGGGACTGATTTATTAATTTATTATATGGTTAATAAATTAATTAGAGATCAAAATAAATAATTTATTAGTATACTATGAGAATAATATATTAGTTAGATATAGTATTGTTTAATTAAAATTAATCAGAAATAAATTAGAATTAATTTTGGGATTAATTAAAAGTGGAAGGACTAAAGTTGACAAAGTTTAAGAGTTGAACAGTAACTAATTATAGAACCTCTCATAGGGGGGGGGTCTAGAGAAGTTGTAGAGGGATTCTAGAGCTTTTCTTAGGGTCTAAGGGAACTTGAATGCCTTGGGGGGGGGGGGGGGGGAAGCAAAAGGATTAGCGTTATCTAAAAGGAAACTACATTATCCTTAGCCTCCCTATAACCTACAGAAACCCCCTTGGGTTATAATTTTTGAAATTCACCTCATTCCAAAGAGAATTTTGAAAATTCCCTTCCTCCTCTTCTCTCCTCTTTAGCCTCCAATTTGCTAGGGTTTGGATGTGAGCCATTAGAGACATGAGACTTATGGTGCTTGCTTTCTGAAGACCAACAAGGAAGGATTACTATTTTATTTTCTATAATAAACTAAGGTATGTATTTTCTAATAACCCTTTAGTAATTTTCGAAAAATAGCAATGTATTTCTAGGGTTCTTGATATTCAATGGTTGTTTGCAAATCATAGTGAGAACATAGATCCTTTAGGTGCATGTGAACTTAGGGTTTATGTTTTTCCACCAAAAATAGATTTTTTGTAACATATAAAACTCGTCAGTGGTATCAGAGCCATTGTTCTCATTGATCTTGCACAAAGTTGAATAGATCAAAATTAGGGTTTATAGAAACTAAACCCTAAGGAGGTATTTTCGAAAATTCCATAGGGTTCTTGAAACCCTAGCCTCCACCCTATATTTTTGAAATTTAAAAGGCTTTTAAAAACCCTAGCCCCTTTGCCTAATTTTTGAAAATTTAAGGATCCCTTCCAGGGCTTGCCTTGTTTCCTTATTTGTTATTTTAAGAGCCTTAAAATTTGAACAATTAAAACCTGGTAAATCCTAGCCTATTTTCGAAAATCAGAAGGCTTTGGATTAGGATTTAATTTGAATTATTTTATTAATTGGCTAATAGTAAATAATTATTTAATTCATAAATGATTTAATTAAATTAATTGGTTAATTAAAAGATATAGACAAATCTTAACTGGTTTGATATTAATTAATTTAAAGATTTAATTCAGATAATAAATATTTAAACGTTGTATTTTTGAAAAGTTTTTAAGATACACCTTATATATATATATATATATATATATATATATATATATATATATATATATATATACTATTAAAGGTTTAATATATTATATGTATAAGAAAAGTCAGTCAATTCGCTAGTACGCCTCATTCACGAACCATGCTATAAAGAGGGTATAAGGAAGCAGCCTATAAAATGGCTGTTGAATGGGTGTCCACTCTCACCCACCACTCTCCTATTTGGTGGAGGGTCGTTAGCCGAACGGATTTGATAGGTCATAATATCATTAATAAGTATAATGATATAAAGTAACTAAACTATTTTTTAAAATCTCACTCTTAGTTGCTTTAAGAAAAATGTGAAAAGTATGCTTATCCATGAAAACACACATCATGCTTTATATGTCGTTAGTGGACCGTGTGTGGTTAACCGGCACACTAATAGGGACTATAAAGAGATATGATGAACATCTTGAAAATTATCATTTTTGATGAAGCGTGTATGGTTAACCGACACATCAATGTGAGATGATAAATGACATCAAGGTTTTCAAGCGGGTTTGCATGGTTATTCACATCTCGTTTGTGATCCTCGGCATCCCAGTCAAAAAAGTGAGAGTATAATCCGAGATTAAACATGCCATTGATAAGAGTCAATGAATCTCAAAAGATCTAGGAGTTTCATAAGATTGGAATTGGTAAAAGCCTTACCTACCTAAAATAGATTTGAATTTGATTACGACATCCCTCTTCAAAGTTCGAATCGAAAATATGGATCCTAGCCTTAATTTAAATTTATGGGCCAATAATTAAGGATTAAAATCAACTAACTTGAATTCCGCTTTTCTCCTAATTTTAAAATATCTTATGAAGATAGAAATGGTCTCCCGCATTCTTAAGGAAATAGTTTTCCTTAATCTTCTAGAGATGGTCTTCCAATTTCAAATCAAGGTGAAATTGTTTTCCCTTCCTTAGGAAATTATGGAACTAGACATCATCTTTCTTCTTCCTCCTCCTCCTTCTCATGTGACTCTCCTAACGTCACGTTTTCCTCAAGTTGAAAGATACGAGACTACTCAATCCTTATTGACATATAAACGTAAAGATGGAAACTTTGTGTGCATACATGTTCTAAAAAGAAATCGTACGTTGACAAGTTGGATAGAATGGGTGTTGTTTCCCAAGGGTGCAAGCCATTGAATAGGTTCTTCTCTCGTATCCAAATTCATATGATTAGTTCATTGAGAAATTTTATATGAAGAGTATCGACGTGACCCTAATTGATCTTACCCAAATGTTGATTGTTGTTGAAGCAGAAATGCTTAAGATCATATCTAAAGCAGAGATGCTTATTGGTCTAATTCCAAGGTTTCCATTACATTGACAATGGTGAAAATGGTGGTCCAGAAAAGATTTCTCTTCCCAATGGAAAGGGGACGTCCAAGATTAAACTGTTTGATCGAATGGTAAAGAGAAATGCTAGTTCTGGGATTGTTTCATGTATTGACCACAAACAGCCCATTTTTTTCTGCTGCCAATTAAAGGAGCATTGGAAATGAAGCTAGCCAAAATCCATAAAGGATCTTAGTGATATTAAAGTCAAGTCATGTGACTCTACTTCAGTTACATCCATTATCTGAATCCATTGTTTTATAAGTTACTATTCATAGACTCTTAATACATGATGTGATGATCACATATTGATGGTATTAAAGGAGCTAAGAGAAAGAATAAAGCTTGAGTAAGCTGAGCTAAATCTGATCATGAGAAATGGACTTTAGTCACATGGTTCGAAGATCATAATTTGGAGCTACTACTAAGGAGTTGGGATAATTTAATAGATTGCTATTACTCTTCGGAGATGTTTAGAAATATAGTTTTCCTTTTATGCGTTGTAAAGACAAGTTCCAAATTTCGTTTATTTTCAATAAAGTGAAATTTTGGTTTATCTGGTTGCCTTATTTATATTTCCTTGCAATGGCATTTATGAAAGTATTGGTTACGTTTCTAATATTAGTAATATTAATTGGGGATTTGATTCTTATTATATCGCTTGTGGTATTATCATAACTGACCTAGTAAAAAGAAATCTCATCACCAATTGGACAAATACCTGGTGTTGTACAAGTCATATTGTATAGTTTATGAGAATCTTGTTCATTGGAAAATTATGACCAATTCATTGATCACATGTTTATGTGAGTCAAGTAAAGGACTAATGGATCTAGTACATGTTGATATAGACTATTCATATCCATCACAAAGGACAATAACTCTATTCGTCATGATTTAATGATGTTTAAGTAAATTTGGTTGTGTTTATAAGATTAAACATAATTCTGATACTTTAAAAAAGAAAAGCAGAATGAATATGAAGAATCTAATAGGCAGAAAGATAAAAGATTCTCCAAACTGAGAAGAAAGGAGTGTAATGCTCGGTTCAGGTGCACATTTTATTAAGTTAAAATTTTAATTATGTCCCCTCTCACTAGATGGGATTTGTTGTCACGTCGTGAAGAATTAAATGAACGCGCGAGCCATTTTGAGGCTCACGACATGAGCAATGGATAGCTCACGATGTGAGAATTGTCTGTGTGAAAAACCCTAGTTTTGAGGGTTTTACTCCATATTTAAAGGAAGTGAGGGCTATGGTTAGCCTACCCTTAACCTCCATCACCTACTTACCATGCCTTTTGAAACCCTAGCATCCATTTTTGGTCTTTGAGCTCATTTGTGGTGTTTCTAGCCAAGATAAAGAAGAGGAAGAGCATCTAGTTCATCATTTCTGCATTCAAGTCTCACCATCATCCATTTTGACACATTCTGGACCTGTTGTGAGTTTCAAGTTCATTTCTTTATGAGTCCATAAGCTTAGATCTAGGTTTTTGTGCTTATTTGTCTATATTCAAGTTGATGTAGTGATTGGAATCCATAAAGTTCCCAACTTAATGGATCTCTAGGGTCCCTTGAGTGTTATAGTTGCTAAATATGTAGTTTTGTGGAGTTTTATGACTCTTGCATGAGATTTGATTTCATATTTCCCCATTTGTGCCCTAGTTGGTGTTGGGACATGTATTAGACATGCATGTCCAAAAAGCCCCGATTTTTATGATATTCTAGAGTGAATAAGACTATATGGAAGGTTTGGTTGCATGTCCTAAAGGATCAAGAGTTTTGTTAAGAACTTATGATCTGAGCATCTTCACGAGATGGGGGTTTGGGGTGTCACGATGTGAGGATGGCGATCCTTTACTATTTTGGACTCTTTAGGATCACAATGTGGCCATTGAAGGGGCCATGACGTGACCCCTGATTGTGAGACTTTTGGGTTCGACTAGACTTTGACCTTGACTAGGATTCGACCAAGTTTAACCTAGGAGTATTTTGGGTATTTTAATTTGTATTTGAGATTGGTCATTATTTGATGAATAGATTACCGTTGAGCTGCTATTCGGAGCTGTTTTCTGTTCAACGATCTTGCTCAGAATGAGAGGTGAGTTTTCCTCACTACACTTATGGGGTCGAATGCACCAAGGCCGGCCCATTGGATTGGATATACTGTCATGTGATAGTATGTCGTTATGTAGTAGTGATATGTTAGATCTGAGTCCTAGTATATAGGATGTGAGTATGCAGTAGTGATCTGTAGATCTATCTGATAGTCTATTGGCTGGTTACATGTTTATCTATTATATGTGCATATATTTTGATTTGTGTTTGAGGATTTACTGCTATGTGGGTGAGCCAACAGACTGGGTGCATTCCAACCCGATGGTTGATTGGGCCCGACGGTATCCCATCCTGAGGATGATTGGACGTGGAGGTTGACTGGGCCTGGGGTATTCCAACCCGATGGTTGATTGGACCCGACATACTTGTTTGTATATGTTATATGTTTGTGTGGTGGTACTTTGGGGGAACTCACTAAGCTTTGGCTTACAGTTTTAGTTTATGGTTTCAGGTACTTCTGACTATCGCGGGAAGGCGAAGGCATGACCGTACACATCCTCCTGTTTGATGACATTATGATTTTGGGATACTCTGATATTCTATAAACATTTTGGAAACATTGGTTTTGTAAGCATTTTTATAACTATGGTTTGTTTTTTGAAAGTTTTAAATTGTTGTGATTTTTGGGATGTTGCAAGTTGATATCAGAGCCCTGGTTTGAGAGAATTAGATAAGCATTCGTGTGAATCCAGATTCAAACTAAGGATATGTAAAAGTTTTTCAAAACAATTATTTTCAAAAGAAATCAAGGAAAGATGCGATGTGTACGATCATCCAGAGCAAGAAAGTGACCCCAAGTTACCACACTGTTATTTGATATTATGTTTATGTTAGAAAAACATGCTAGTTGTAGGATAGGGATCTTCAGGAATTGCATGATAGAAGACCTGATATATGATGCCTTATTTCCTATAGAGTTTCTTGCTGATTGTTATATAACTCTTTCGGGTGTGAACTAACTACTAATTGCATACGTTAAGTCATATGTTACAAAGGTTAAATCATTTTAGGGTAAAGGATTTGGTCCTACTACACAAGTCTTGTATGAATCCAACCGTTATAGGGTTGAATCTTTTAATCTAAGACTATTTAAGTTATGTTGCATGTGATTGTATTCATGCAGTAGTTAACTGGAACCAATAGGGTTGTTTGGCAGTTGAAGACAGGGTGAGGTAGGGATCCTAGGATAGCCTATGGAGTGTGTAGTACTCATGATTTGCTTTTTAGCAAGTGTTGGGAGTATCATTATGAATGAGCACGTGTGTGAGCGGTTGGCATGAGGAGGAATGTGTTAGCCATTCTCGAGAGAGTGAGGATAGGATGTATGCGTATCCTAGTAATTGTATTGAGTTGGATGGTTGTGATGATCTTTGAGACAAATACGGGTAGGTGTGGAAGGTAGTATGGACATGTACTACTGAAAGCACAAGACCCGTACGCGTAGCAAGGAAGTCACAACCCCGAGAGGTAGTCTCGTTGTGTGGTTGTAGTAATGTGTATTGTGGCATTTCTGATGTTTTTGGTTCGTTTTTAGTATGGAGTTCGTGAGGGTATCTGGTTTGGGATCTGGAGCTGATGGCCAAGATAAGCCAGGGTGGACTGTTGATCAGATACGGGAGATGATTACCGTTGAGGTTTCACAGATATTGCAGGAAGAATTGTCGGGTATCGTGGATCGGATCACTGTCAGGCTAATTGCCAAGCTCGAGGAGCGAACTGTAGCTTTGCAGCCTGTGAGAGGGACTGTTGAGATGACTACTAGGCGAAATCTTGATGTGGGGACACGACTCAGAAAGAGAATGAGGGATCTTTTAGTGATGGATGAAGAGTTTGAGGCTGCTGACATGGGTACTGGAAGTCAAGGGAGCTATGATATCTGCGAGAAGTGTTGGGGAACCCATGGGTTTGCTTTTCACAAGTTCAAATGCTATAAGTGTTGAGAGAGAGGGCATGTCCTTCGCGACTGCAAGAAGGATCAGATGTGTTTCCACTGTCACCAGCTGGGTCATCTCAAACCCAATTGTCCTACATGGTTAGCAGAGGGAGTGCAAGCCCAAATGTCCACCATCCGACAGGAGGTCAAGGTTGAAACGCAAGAAAACATAGGTATGAAATTTTGATCCTTGGTTTAATTTTGAATAGATAGTCATTCGTGTAGTAGCTTCATAGAACTATTATGCTAGCATCTTTAGGCCGTAATGGGTCAGGGTTGTGTCTTGCGAACCTTTGGGGCGCCTTATCTAATTGATCTGATCCCTATCCCAATGGGGGATGTATGCATGATAGTAGGTATGGATTGGTTGAGAAAGTTTGGTGCTATGGTAGACTGCGAGGGCCAGCAAGTAGTAGTTTGAACCCCAAGTGAGGGAGAACTGGTTATCTATGGAAAGGGTACCAGGGTTTTGTTCGGCAGCCAGGGCTCGACAGTAAGTTCAGTATGGATGTGCGGGTTATCTTGCCTACGTGGTTGATACTTAGGTAGGGGAGCATACTTCGGTTTCAGACATGCTAGTTGTTAGGGAGTTTGATGATATGTTTCCATAGGAGTTGTCAGTTTGCCTCCCGAGAGGCAGATTGAGTTCAAGATTGACCTAGTGCCAGATGTGGCTCTGATTGCCATGGCACCGTACCGCTTGGAACCACCCGAGATGCATGAGTTGTCCTCTCAGCTTTAGGAGCTGTTAGGCAAGCAGTTCATCAGACCGAGCAGTTCACCATGGGGAATGTCAATACTGTTCGTCAAGAGGAAGGATGGTTCACACCGGATGTGCGTTAATCATCGGGAGTTGAACAAGTTGACGGTGAAGAACCGTTATTCCCTTCCACGAATTGATGATCTCTTTGGTCAGTTGTGGGGTGCATCTTGGTTCTCCAAGATCGACTTGAGGTTGGGGTATCATCAGGTGAAGGTGAGAGAGGAGGACGTGGAGAAGACCGCGTTCCGGACTTGTTATGGGCATTACTAGTTCGCGGTGATGCCATTTGGGCTCACCAATGCGCCTGCAGTATTTATGGACTTGATGAATCAGGTATGCAGGTCGATGTTCGATCAATCAGTTATTGTGTTCATTAATGATATCTTGGTGTATTCAAATACCAGAGAGCAGCACGAGAAGCATCTTTGAGAGCTTTTGGGAGTATTGAGGCAGGACTGGCTGTATGCCAAGTTCTAGAAGTGTGAGTTTTGGTTACGAGAGGTCCAGTTCCTGGGATAGCTCGTTAACCAAAACGTGATTTTGGTCGATCTGGCCAAGATCGAGGTCGTGATGCAGTGGGAGATTCTGAAATTTCCCTCAGAGATCAGGAGTTTCTTGGGTTTGGTCGGATATTATCCAAGATTTATCCAGGATTTCTCCAAGATTGTTGTACCCCTCACTCATCTGACGAGGAAGGGAGTGGATTTCCGGTGGGGCCCTGAGCAGCAGACTGCATTTGAGACACTACGATAGAGGTTATGTGAGGCCCCAATATTGATCCTTCTGGAGGGTGTCAAGGATTTCATTGTATTTTGTGATGCATCCATCACTAGGTTGAGGGAAATGGTGTTTGCCCTCAAGATTTGGTGACATTATCTATATGGGGTCCGTTATATCGTTTATACGGATCACAAGAGTTTGCGATATCTTATGGACCAGCCGAACCTGAACATGAGGCAGCGCAGGTGGCTGGACGTGGTCAAGGATTATAACTGCGAGATCTTTTACCATCCGGGTAAAGCGAATGTGGTAGCGGATGCATTGATCCGAAAGTCGGTTGGATATTCAGTTGGGGAGATGTGTATAAGGATATCTATTAATTCTCCACTTTTGGATTTGATTAGAGGGGTACAGGCAGAGGAATTTAGGAAGGATAAATGGAAGTAGGATAGAATCAGGGGCGGGATCGACAGGTTTGTCACCGATAGTCGGGGATTGTTGACCCGGTGTGGTCGGGTTTGGGTTCCAGTTTCTGGTGGGATCAAGCAGATAGTGTTGGAGGAGGCTCATAAGTCTCGTTTTTCTATACACTCGGGAGCCACCAAGATGTATCGGGATTTGAGATTAAGTTACTGTTGTCCATGTATGAAGAGGGAGATAGCCTGATATGTTGAGAGGTACCTAACGTGTAGGATGGTCAAGGCCGAGCATCAGAGGCCTCATGGAAAGCTGCAGCCTTTAGAGGTTCCCATGTGGAAGTGGGAACAAATCACCATGGATTTTATCACCAAGTTACAAAAGACTGCCAAGGGTTTTCATGTTATATGGGTCATCATGGATCGACTGACCAAGAGTGCCCACTTTTTGACCATGTGGGAGAGCTCTTTGGCCGAAAAGTTTTCCGATGTGTATGTTTGGAATATTGTTGCTCGTCATGGGGTTCCACTCTCCATTGTTTCATACCGATATGTTCGATTCACTTCCCAATTCACGCAGAAGTTCCATGAGAAACTGGGCACAAGGCTACATTTCAGCACTGCTTATCACCCGCAAACTGACGGTTAGAGTGAGCGGACCATCCAGACACTTGAGAATATGTTGTGGGATTTTGTAGTATATTTTGGTGGGAGTTGGGATTCCTACCTACCTCTTGCGGAGTTTTCCTACAACAACAACTATCACTCTAACATTTGTGCCCCACCTTTTGAGCTCCTGTATGGTCGGAGGTGTCGTACCCTCGTTTGTTAGGAGGAGGTTGGTCACAAAGTCATGGGAAGGACTGAGGTAGTACTTAATACCATGGAGATTATTCAATAGATCAGGCAGAGATTGCAGACAGCTCAGAGTTGACAGAAGAGTTATACCGACCGGCATCGATCAGAGTTGGAATTTCTGGTCGACAATATGGTCCTACTGAAGGTCTCGCCCTGTAATGGTGTGATACGCTTCAGGAAGAGGGGGAAATCGGGCCCCCGGTATATTGGACCGTTCCGAGTGATCGCCAAAGTAGGTAGGGTGGCCTACCGGTTGGACTTGTCGAGTTATCTCAACCAGATCCACAACACGTTCATTGTTTCCCAGTTGCAGAAGTGCGTGTTGGACGATGAGGAAGTGGTCCGCTTGGATGATATTTAGGTCGATGAGTGCCTGAATTATATTGAGATGTCTGGAGCGATAGTGTAAACGAAGATGAAGATTATGTGCAACAAGGAGATACTTTTAGTAAAGGTTCAGTGGAAACATCGGAAAGGCTCCGAGTGGACCTGGGAGCCGGAGGCGGAGATGCAAGAGCATTGCCCAGAGTTGTTCACGACAATGGACTTCACGGACGAAGTTTGATTCAACTGGGGGAGAATTGTAACGCTCGGTTCAGGTGCACATTTTATTAAGTTAAAATTTTAATATTGTCCCCTCTAACGACGTGGGATTTCTTGTCACGTCGTGAGGAATTAAATGAGCGTGCAATCCATTTTGAGGCTCACGAGGTGAGCAATGGATAGCTCACGACGTGAGAATTGTCTGTGTGGAAAACCCTAGTTTTGAGGGTTTCACTCCGTATTTAAAGGATGTGAGGGCTAGGGTTAGCCCACCCTCAGCCTCCATCACCTGTTTACCTTGCCTTTTGAAACCCTAAAATCCATTTTTGGTCTTTGAATTCATTTGTGGTGTTTTTAGCCAAGAAGAAGAAGAGGAAGAGCATCTAGTCCATCATTGTTGCATTCAAGTCTCACCATCATCAATTTTGACACCTTATGGACCTGTTGTGAGTTTCAAGTTCATTGCTTTATGAGTCCATAAACTTAGATCTAGGTTTTTGTGCTTATTTCTCTATATTCAAGTTGATGTAGTGATTGGAATCTATATATTTCTCAACTTTATGGATCTCCAGGGTCCCTTGAGTGTTATAGTTGCTAGATCTGTAGTTTGGTGGAGTTTTATGACTCTTGCATGAGATTTGATGTCATATTTCCCCATTTGTGCCCTAGTTGGTGTTGGGACATGTATTGGACATGCATATCCAAAAAGTCCTGAATTTTATGATGTTCTGGAGTGAATAAGACTATATGGAAGTTTCGGTTGCTTGTCCTAAAGGATCAAGAGTTTCATTAAGAACTTCTGATCTAAGCATCTTTACGACGTGAGGGTTTGGGGTTTCACGACGTGAGGATGGCGATCCTAAACTATTTTGGACTCTTTCGGATCACGACGCGACCATTGAAGGGGTCACGACGTGACCCCTGACTGTGAGATTTTTGGGTTCGGCTTGACTTTGACCTTGACCGGGATTTAACCTAGGGATATTTTGGGTATTTTGAGCTGTATTTGAGACTGGTCAATATTTGATGAATAGATTATCGTTGAGCTTCTTTTCGGAGATATGTTTCGCTCAGAGATCTTGCTCAGACTAATATGTGAGTTTTCCTCAATGTACTTATGGATCGAAGGCACCAATCCGACCCATTGGATTAGACATCATGTTCTGCGATAGTATGTCGTTATGCAGCAGTGATCAGTTAGATCTGAGTCCTTGTATATAGGATGTGAGTATGCAGTAGTGATCTGTAGATCTATCTGATAGTCTGTTGGCTGGTTATATATTTATCTGTTATATGTGCATATATTTTGATTTGTGGTTGAGGCCTTACCGCTATGTGCATGAGCCAACAGACCGGGGGAATTCCAAATCGATGGTTGATTGGGCCTAAAGGGTATTCCATCCTGAGGACGACTGGACCCGTTGTATATTGGCATTCCAACCTGGGGTATTCCATCCCGAGGATGACTACACCCAGAGGTTGACAGGGCCTGGGGTATTCCAACCCGATGGTTGTTTGGAGCCGACATTCTTGTTTTTGTATGTTATTTGTTTGTGTGGTGGTACTCTGGGGGAACTCACTAAGCTTTGGCTTAGAGTTCTAATTTATGGTTTCAGGTACTTCTGACGATCGCGGTAAGGAGAAGGCGTGACCGAAAACATCCTCCTGTCTGATAATATTATGATTTTGGGATACTATGATATTCGATAAACATTTTGGAAACATTGGTTTTGTAAACATTTTTATAACTAAGGGTTATTTTTTGAAAGTTTTAATGTAACGCCCGGGTTTCGGGGTTAGCATTATCAGATGATGTAATAGTCTAGGTCAACTATTGTAACTCTTTTTGAAGTAATAAAGATGAAATATTTGAGTATTATGTGAATTATGTGCATTTATGTGCTTATTACTTATTTATAAATGTATAATAACTAAAGAATACAAATAAGCGTCAAAATTAAAGTGTGAGATAAGCCCGATATCTCTACATAAAGTTGTAGTGGTCGAAACAAGGATTCCGAGGATATAAAGAATGCCAAAATCCGAGTTATAACGAATACGTTATGACCCGTCGAAGTTTCGCGACGGAACCGACACGACACCGGGAAGCGTAAATAGTGAATTTACGATAGAATGACTTTTAGCCTTAGTGATCTAAATGAAAGTCGTAGAATATGTTAAACCGAGAGCGTCCATAAAAAGAACGCACAAATATGACTTCGTATGAGGAAGTTATGATTTTTCGAAGTTTCGGCTTAGCGGTGTACAGCCCGAAGTTCGAGTATTAGATCAAGCGGTTTTTAGCCGACACAACCTAAACGAGAATCGAAGATCTTGTTATTAGTAGAGTAACGATAAAAAGACAGACAAAAACGGACATCGGATGAAGAAGTTATGAGATTTTAAAGGACCAATCCTATCCCGCCTGTTAAAAATATAACTTTTAAAATAAATTCAAAATTAGCCGATGGAGTGTAAACGAAAGTTATAGAGTACGTTCCCGCCTACGTGTGGATATAAAGAACGTCGAAAACGGAGCTCGTATGAGGAAGATACGAATTTTTGAAGTTAGAGCTCGAATTTGCGAAGCTGGTGATGACGTGGCCGAATCTCGGCCGTCCGATGATAATCAAGGCTCGCTTCGGATGAGTGACACGCCACCCCTCGCTACGCCCCACGTCCGAGGCCAAGTACGCCCAGCGTACTTCGGTTCTTATCCACTTCCGAGACTGGCACATGCGAGACAGCTGGATGCGAGTTGGCATCCTTATCCGAGCATTACGCCCAGTGTAACCGAGGGCTACGCCCAGCGTAGTCTGAGGTTTAGCTACTATAAATAGAGGGCCGAGGCTGCCATTCTCTTCACCCTAAAATACACTCTCTCTCTAACTTCTTTCTCTCTCTAAAGGTTCCTAAACCCCTCCTAAGCCTAGGTAAGCCCCCTAGCACCCGAAGGAAGCCCCAAGGCTCCCGGAGTCCCGAGAAAAAGGGTCTTTCGGTTCGGAAACGCTGCTCCAAGCGAAGCCCGGTTTTCTTTAAAATCCGCTGTAAGTGAGCTACGCCTATGAAATAATATAGTTTTAAAACAATTATAGTAATGTTATTAGGTCCTTAAAATAATTATTTGGGCTATTATTATGAGTTATATAGAGTGTTGTTTAACGCTTATATAATAATAATAATAGCTAGACTATTAATTAGTCGTGGTTAATGTTAGACTAAACCCTAGTGGTATTGATACTAGGTTTTGTCAAGGGAAAACTTATTTTGAGATAACGAAGCGCTGTCCGAGTTCCGAGTCACCACCTTAACAAGTGAGTGCATAGTCACTTTCATCTTACACATAGATATGAAGTATTTAATATAAATTACGTGCTATGTGTGCATATTGTCTGAATCCCTGTTGTCTATGCTGATGAAAGATTTTTATACATGTTTTAAATGATTTAAACTGTATATGTATTTTATATCTATAAAAATGTTGGGGAAAAACATTGGTAGATGTAATAGACGATGTGTGATAAAATGATGAGAGGCCTCGATGTTGTTGTTGTTGATTCTGTCATCTAGCAGAGTATGGATGACGACCACGGACTCTTCTAGACAGTCCAGTGGAACGCTAGCAGGCTCGCAACCTGGAGGTGTTTGTGAACGATGTGTTCACCGGTGTACTCCATCCCCCTCATGGTTGCCTTTAGGACATTTATTGCTGAGGAACCCCTTAGCAGTAGTGTCCATCCCGATGATGATCCTTAGGCTAGGTCCCTTATGATAGGTGTTTAGGGACGTAAAGTGAGGATAACGGGAACGGGTAATCGGGTTATTGTTGGTTAATGAAATTAATAAACTTATTTATTGTGGGTTGAAAACCCTATGTGCTCACCAGGCTCCCAAGCCTGGCCCACTCAGTTTCTTGTATTACAGGTAGTGGTGCACGAGCATAGATATGATGTTTGGGATGAGAGATTACAGATATAGGGATGTAGATATGAATAAATGTAGTAAGACTTATATTGTACTGTTTATGCTTTTGATCTGTATCGAACATGACATCCCGAGGTTTTTAATGAAATACATTTCTACGGAAATGCTTTGATAAATCTTTATCATATTTTATTTTGGGAAAAAATTCCGCAACACTTTTATTTAAAATGTTACTCTGATTTTTAAACAAAGTATAAACAAAATCGGTCTTTTCTGGCCGTGAAAATGGGGATGCCACAGTTGGTATCAGAGCATTAGTTTAAGCGAACTAGGAATTTGTAGGATTTCTAGACTTAAACTTAAAATACTAAGCGATGATTGTGAGATGTGAGCGCTAGATAGTTAGGAAAGTATGCCTAATATGCTTTATGTGCAAAATGATTGATGCCTTATATGATGTTACTTGTTCGGATCTATGGTCTGTTGCCGACCGGATCTGGAAACCTTATGTGTTCAGGATTCTAAACGTATGACTACGATATTAGAACTAGCATGTAAACGTTTCGGAGAGATAAGGATGATTTAAACTTCTATCCTAAATAAAGATCTAAATTCACCTTATTCGGTGTATAGATCAAGATGGCAAGAACCCGCAGTGGAGCTGGGAATGCGAACGGGAATAAGAATCAACCCCCAATGATCCAGCAAATACTTGTTGTAGTAGAAGTTGCACCCGAGCCAATCACCATGGCTGGAGTACAACCATGATTCGGGCTATGTTAGCGGGACAAACGGAAGAAATGAGGCAGATGTTGAATAAGGACGAACCTACCATGCCCGTTGAGCAACCCGAGCTGAGTCCCGAGCAATCGGAGGAAGGGAACTATAGCCGCCATGTGAGTCAAGTTGGGACTCAAGGAGAATGAAGTAATGACCTGGAGAAGGGAAACGACAAGGATAGGTGGATGTATAAGAATTTATTGGGTGCCAAGCCACCAAGTCTCTCAGGTAGCCCAAATCCTGTTGAGATTATGGATTGGATCTCCGAAATGGAGATGGTGTTCGAGAGATGCAGCTGTAGTGAGAAGCAGAAGACCGTCTTCGCAGTAAGACAACTGAAAACTGGAGTCTTGAGCTGGTGGAAGATATTGGCGGATACAATGCCACGAGGAGAAGCCCTAAAGATGTCATGGGAGGAGTTCTTGGAACAACTAAAGGCGCGGTACTGTTCAGAAATAGATTTGATTGATCTGAACAATGAGTTATAAAACCTGAAGAAGGGGAGAATGAGCGTTGACGACTACGCTACGGCATTCACGGAGAAGATGAAGTTGTTTCCATACCTAGTGCCAACCGAATTCTCCAAAATTGAGAAGTTCGCAAATGGACTGCCAACCGACTTTGGCCCGACAGTCAAGATGGCAACCACTATGAAATCAGTTGTTCGAGCAGCTAAGAATGTGGAGACCCAGCAAAAGGAAAGGGGTCTGGAGAGGGCCGAGGTTGGTGAGAAAAGGAAATTCGATGAATCTTCAAGGTCCAACAAGAAAAGTAAATTCTCGAAGGGAGGAGGAGCCGAAGCAAAGTGGTGTGACAAGTGCAAGAAGAAGCACTCCGGAAAATGCGACGGAGAAGTCACCTGCTTTAAGTGTGGAAAGACCGGGCACTATGCCAATGAATGCACCCTCACCAAGAATGTCTATTATGGGTGTGGCGAGGAAGGGTACATTTCGAGGGACTGCCCGAAGAAGAAGGAGGCGGGAAGACCCAACATTCAACCGAAGCCGAAGGCTAGAGCCTTCCAGATGACGCTCGAGGCTACAAAGGAGGCTGCAGACGTCGCTTCAGGTACCTTTCTTGTAAATGGTTTGCCTGCCAATATACTGTTTGATTCCGGAGCAAACTACTCCTTTGTGTCACATAAGTTTGGTGGGAAACTAGCATTGCGCGTAGAAAAACTTGATAATGCCCTGATTGTAGAAGTTGCCAGTGGCAAATTCGTACCTGTTAGTGATCGTATTAGGAACATCGTCATCGACCTAAACGGAAACGAATTCCACGAAGAGCTATTACCCATAGAGTTGAACGGTTTCGATATCGTTTTGGGTATGGATTGGCTTAGCGCCAATGATGATGAGAATCAATGCCGAAAGAAGATAGTAAGGGTAAACCCACCCGAAAAAGAGTCATTTATGGTGTACGGGGACAAACGCCGAGTACATTCTGGAATCATCTCCCTGATGAAAGCCATAAAATGTTTGTCCAAGGGATGTGCATCATACTTGGCATTCGTAATCGATGCTAAGAAGGAAAAGAAAGAGGTGCAGAATATACCGGTTGTGTGTAATTATCCAGAAGTCTTTCCCAAAGATCTTCCCGGATTACCACCTGATAGACAAGTGGAATTTCGAATAGACTTGTTACCAAGTACAACACCGATATCAAAGGCACCTTACCGATTAGCACCGACGGATATGAAGGAGCTCATGACGCAACTTCAGGAGCTGTTGGACAACGGTTTCATTCGACCTAGTTCATCACCCTGGGGAGCTCCGGTGCTATTCGTAAAGAAGAAAGACGGAAGCATGCGAATGTGCATAGACTACAGAGACCTGAACAAGGCAACGGTAAAGAATAAGTACCCTTTGCCAAGGATTGATGACCTATTCGATCAGCTACAAGGTTCGAGTAATTTCTCAAAGATCGATCTTAGGTCACGGTATCATCAGCTGAAAGTGAGAGATCAGGATATTGAGAAGACTACATTCAGAACGAGATATGGACACTACGAGTTCTTGGTTATGTCGTTTGGACTAACCAATGCTCCAGCAGCATTCATGGATTTGATGAACAGGGTTTGTAAACAATTCCTCGATAAATTCGTGATAGTGTTCATCGACGACATTCTGATCTACTCGAAAAGCCAGGAGGAGCATGGAAAGCATCTTCGAGAGGTGTTGGAGGTATTGAAGAAGGAGAAGTTGTATGCAAAGTTCTCCAAGTGTGATTTTTGGATCCGAGAAGTCCAATTCTTGGGTCATGTGGTTAACCAGGATGGAATAATGGTTGACCCAGCAAAAAACGAGGCTGTAATGAAGTGGGAACGTCCAAAGAGTCCCACGGAGATTCGAAGCTTTCTAGGATTAGCCGGATATTACCGAAGATTTATCCAAGGCTTTTCTTCGATAGCTGCTCCATTGACAGCGTTGAGCCACAAAGGAGCTACATATTCATGGAGTGAGAAACACGATGAGGCATTCGAGAAGCTAAAGAAGAAGTTATGTGAAGCACCGATTCTTTCTCTACCTGATGGAGTCGAAGACTTCGCAGTCTATAGTGACGCATCTGGAGTCGGGTTGGGTTGTGTTCTGACCCAAAGAGAAAAGGTGATAGCATATGCCTCTCGACAATTGAAAGAACACGAAAAGAACTACCCCACTCATGATCTGGAGTTGGCAGTGGTAGTATTCACCTTAAAGATATGGAGGCATTACCTCTATGGCACGAAATGCAAGCTTTTCACTGATCATAAGAGTCTCCAGTATCTCTTTAATCAGAAAGAATTGAACATGAGGCAACGACGCTGGCTAGAATTACTCAAGGACTACGACGGTGAGATACTTTACCACCCCGGTAAAGCAAATGTTGTTGCTGATGCTCTCAGTCGGAAAGTCAATCTTGAAAGGAAAAGGCCAAGAGCGTTGAGAATTGAAGTTGTCTCGACAATTATGGAAAGTATCAAGAAAGCTCAAGCAGAAGCTTTAGAAAAGAATGACCGAAAGGAAGAACGTTTGGGAAAGACGTTGGTATTCGGTACAAACCGTCAAGGACTGAAGGTATTCCAAGATCGGATTTGGGTACCTAAGACAGGAGGAGTAAGAGAACTTCTGATGGAAAAAGCGGACAAGACCATGTACTCAATTCATCCCGGTAGCACTAAAATGTATAGGGACCTAAAACCCTACTACTGGTGGCCGACGATGAAGATCGATGTTGCAAAGTATGTGGCCGAGTGTGTGACATGTGCAAGAGTTAAGGCACAACATCAGAAACCGTATGGGAGTTTAGAACGTTTACCTGTACCCATGGGTAAATGGGAATACATCACCATGTATTTTGTGACTAAACTGCCCAGGACGAAGAACGGACATGACATGATTTGGGTGGTCATGGATCGTTTCACTAAGAGTGCACACTTCATAGCAGCCAACGAAAGGTGGTCTATGGATAAGCTTGCAAATGCTTGTGTGAAGGAAATTGTGAGACTTCACGGAATTCCTCTAACGATTGTATCCGATCGTGATAGTCGTTTCACATCAAGGTTATGGAAAAGTCTACAATAGGAATTGGGTACAAAGTTGTGTTTGAGTACAGCTTACCATCCGCAGACTGATGGTCAGAGCGAAAGAACGATTCAGACACTGGAAGATATGCTGAGAGCATGTACCCTCGAGTTCCAAGGGAACTGGGACGAGCACTTACCTCTAGTAGAATTTTCCTACAACAATAGTTTCCACTCGAGCATCAAGATGGCACCTTTTCAAGCTTTGTACGGACAGAAGTGTCGTACGCCATCTTGTTGGCTTGAGGCTGGAGAAAAGCAGTTTATGGGCCCCGAGATAGTCCATGAGACTGCTGAGAAGCTGAAGGTGATTAGGGAAAGAATGTTAGCAGCTCAGGATCGTCAGAAGAGCTATGCTGACAAGAAAAGACGACCAATGACCTTCGAAGTTGGGGATTCGGTTTTGCTTAAATTCTCACCATGGAAGGGACTTATAAGATTCGGAAAATGAGGAAAGTTGAGTCCAAGGTTTATTGGACCGTTCAAAGTTCTTCAGAAGATTGGGAACCAAGCTTACAAGCTGGAATTGCCCGAAGAACTCGATGGTATTCATAACACCTTCCATGTGTGTTATCTGAGGAAATTCACGGGAGAAGTTCCCGACATAATTCCAATCTCAGAGTTAAGGATGGATGAGAATAACAGGTTGATCGAAGAGCCCGAGGCAATTGTTGACCGTAAGACTAAGAAGTTACGAAGCAAGATGGTCGACCTAGTGCTAGTCCGATGGAAACATTCGAATGGGCCGAATCTCACTTGGGAAACAGAAAGTGACATGGTGAGTCGCTACCCACCTCTGTTTGCTGATGCATGATTCTAGGACGGAATCATCCTAAGGGGGAGAGAATTATAACGCCCGGGTTTCGGGGCTAAGCATTATCAGATGATGTAATAGTCTAGGTCAACTATTGTAACTCTTTTTGAAGTAATAAAGATGAAATATTTGAGTATTATGTGAATTATGTGCATTATGTGCTTATTACTTATTTATAAATGTATAATAAATAAAGAATAAAAATAAGCGTCAAAATTAAAGTGTGATATAAGCCCGATATCTCTACATAAAGTTGTAGTGGTCGAAACAAGGATTCCGGGGATATAAAGAACGTCAAAATCCGAGTTATAACGAAGAAGTTATGACTCGTCGAAGTTTCGCGACGAAACCGACACGACACCGGGAAGCGTAAATAGTGAATTTACGATAGAACGACTTTTAGCCTTAGCGATCTAAACAAAAGTCGTAGAATATGTTAAACCGAGAGCGTCCATAAAAAGAACGCCCAAATCTGACTTCGTATGAGGAAGTTATGATTTTTCGAAGTTTCGGCTTAGTAGTGTACAGCCCGAAGTTCGAGTATTAGATCGAGCGGTTTTTCACCGAGACGACCTAAACTAGAATCGAAGATTTCGTTATTAGTAGCGTAACGATAAAAAGACAGACAAAAACGGACATCGGATGAAGAAGTTATGAGATTTTAACGGACCAATCCTGTCCCGGCTTGTTAAAAATATAACTTTTAAAATAAAGTCAAAATTAGCCGATGAAGTCTAAACGAAAGTTGTAGAGTACGTTCCCGCCTACGCGTGGATATAAAGAACGTCGAAAATGGAGCTCGTATGAGGAAGATACGAATTTTTGAAGTTAGAGCTCGAATTTGTGAAGCTGTTGATGACGTGGCCGAATCTCGGCCGTCCGATGATAATCAAGGCTCGCTTCGGATGAGTGACACGCCACCCCTCGCTACGCCCCACGTCCAAGGCCAAGTACGCCCCGCATACTTCGGTTCTTATCCACTTTCGAGACTGGCACATGCAAGACAGCTGGATGCGATCTGGCATCCTTATCCGAGCATTACGCCCAGCGTAACCGAGGGCAACGCCCAACGTAGTCCGAGGTTTAGCTACTATAAATAGAGGGCCGAGGCTGCCATTCTCTTCACCCCAAAATCTACTCTCTCTCTAACTTCTTTCTCTCTCTAAAGGTTCCTAAACCCCTCCTAAGCCTAGGTAAGCCCCCTAGCACCCGAAGGAAGCCCCGAGGCTCCCGGAGTCCCGAGAAAAAGGGTCTTTCGGTTCGGAAACGCTGCTCCAAGCGAAGCCCGGTTTTCTTTAAAATCCGCTGTAAGTGAGCTACGCCTATGAAATTTTTAATATAGCTTTTAAATAATTATAGTAATGTTATTAGGTCCTTAAAATAATTATTTGGGCTATTATTATGAGTTATATAGAGTGTTGTTTAACGCTTATATAATAATAATAATAATAATAGCTAGACCATTAATTAGTTGCAGTTAACGTTAGACTAAACCCTACTGGTATTGATACTAGGTTTTGTCAAGGGAAAACTTATTTTGAGATAACGAAGCGTTGTCCGAGTTCCGAGTCACCACCTTAACAAGTGAGTGCATAGCCACTTTCATCTTACACATAGATATGAAGTATTTAATATAAATTACCTGCTATGTGTGCATATTGTCTGAATACCTGTTGTCTATGCTGATGAAAGATTTTTATACATGTTTTAAATGATTTAAACTGTATATGTATTTTATATCTATAAAAATGTTAGGGAAAAACATGGGTAGATGTAATAGACGATGTGTGATAAAATGATGAGAGGCCTCGATGTTGTTGTTGTTGATTCTGTCATCTAGCAGAGTATGGATGACGACCACGGACTCTTCTAGACAGTCCAGTGGAACGCTAGCAGGCTCGCAACCTGGAGGTGTTTGTGAACGATGTGTTCACCGGTGTACTCCATCCCCCTCATGGTTGCCTTTAGGACATTTATTGCTGAGGAACCCCTTAGCAGTAGTGTCCATCCCGATGATGATCCTTAGGCTAGGTCCCTTATGATAGGTGTTTAGGGACGTAAAGTGAGGATAACGGGAACGGGTAATCGGGTTATTGTTGGTTGATGAAATTAATAAACTTATTTATTGTGGGTTTAAAACCCTATGTGCTCACCAGGCTCCCAAGCCTGGCCCACTCAGTTTCTTGTATTACAGGTAGTGGTGCACGAGCATAGATATGATGTTTGGGATGAGAGATTACAGATATAGGGATGTAGATATGAATAAATGTAGTAAGACTTATATTGTACTGTTTATGCTTTTGATCTGTATCGAACATGACATCCCGAGGTTTTTAATGAAATACATTTCTACGGAAATGCTTTGATAAATCTTTATCATATTTTATTTTGGGAAAAAATTCCGTAACACTTTTATTTAAAATGTTACTCTGATTTTTAAACAAAGCATAAACAAAATCGGTCTTTTCTGGCCGTGAAAATGGGGATGTCACATTTAAATTGTTGCGATTTTTGGGATGTTACAAGGAGAATGCTTTAGTATCATGTTTTATGATAATCTTAGTGATTGTGGATTTATATCACAATTAATCCTCGAAAAATATTTCAGTGCAATTATATGACTAAGACGAGTGTAACACCATTTTTCAAATCGTTTCTAAATTCGGGGCCGCGACCCAGAGATCAGTTATCATATGGATATGGTTCATGGGGAAGGAGAGATTTAGACCCATTTTGGTGTGGCTAATGTATATTAGGTGTTCCGAAAGTTCGGTTTGTGTTTTGGAGCCCAAGGGTATAACCATAAAGTGACAGTACGGGCCTTTTATGAATTTTGGAATTAATTTTGAAACGTTTTAAGGCAAGAGATAGTTGCTAGAAGTGTAGAGCTTCTCATTACCTTTCCATGGATATAAGGATCGTCTAAATCGGACATAAAACAAAGAAGTTATGGCCTTCGGAAGTTTGGTGGTTTTAGGGCTAAGCCTAGTACGTTGGGCGTATATAGAAGTACGTTGGGCGTAGGCGGATCGCGGGTGCTCTTTGGAGAACGCTGGGCATACCAGGAGTACGCATGGAGTACTCCAGTCAGGTGCAAACCCTAATTTAGGGTCTTGGACCCTATTTAATGGCCTTAACTCAACTCCAAACCCTCTTACCTTCAGCGTCCATCCCATTGAACCCTAAATATGAAACCATATCCCCCATTGAGTGATTATTGAGTTCTGGGGGTGGTTTTATGTGTTTTGGTTCTCATTGAAGAAGAAGGAACTTCTTGAAGGAGAGTTAGATTGCTTGGAGCTTGTAGATCTAGGCTTGGTTTTCCTTTCTACATCTTCTGGAGGTATAAAGTCTCAATCTTGATGGCTTCTTTGTATAGATCTAGTTTTGGGTGGTATTTGATTATGTTTTCGTCCCATGGTTGTGGTTCTTAAGAGTAGAAGTTACTACAGAACCTTTGAGCCTGATATTTGGTCTTTGTTGAGGTTATTAAGTCATAAAGCTTGGATCTTGTGACGTGTTATCCCTTCATGCAAGTATTGGCGACCGTTTATGAAGATTAGGAAGCTTAGATTATGCTTTGGACTTCATTAATCCATGCAAAGTCATAAAGTCAGGAACTTTATGACTTAAGACACCTCTTAAGGGTCGAATATGTGTTTGGACATTCTTGTGTTAAACATTAAGAGCTTAATGGTGAGTTTTGGCCCTCTGATGAGTACGTTGGGCGTACGTAGAAGTACGCTCAGCGTAATGCATGGATCAAGCTTCACTACTTGTGCATTGCGCATCAGTGAGCAGTACACAGGGCCTACGAGTTTAGTATGCGGGGCGTACTCCCGAGATGCTCATTTTTGGCCATTTGGGATTTTGGCTATGAGATGTTGGACCAGTTATGGGAAGGGTAAAATGGTCTTTTACCCTTTAGGAAGATAGAATATAGATTGTGCCTTAGGACTCTCTATTTTGGGCTTAGACCATTAGTGGGCCTAGTTTGGGCTTGGGCCATTATTGGGCCGCATGATTTATGGGCTTGACCTTAAGAATGTAACTTGGGTTGGTATTGATTGTGTTCAGTGTGACGAGTCATTATGCAGCAGACTTGGGTGTGAGATTTGCTATCTTTCGATTAGGGTGACTTTTCTCACTATGCCCGTGGGTCGAAGGCACCAATGTCGACCCACTAAATTGCGTATGTAGGACGCTAACTGTTTTCGTGACTCTTGCATGTTTGTATGATCCTGTTTGGTAATATATATATATATATATATATATATATATATATATATATATACATATATATATATATATATATATATATATATATATATATATATATATATATATGTGTGTGTGTGTGTGTGTATGTGTGCTGACCAGCTGGGTCTTGCTTGTTGTTACTGTGATATGTGTTACTGTGTATTGAGACTTCGGGTAGTCTCCAGGGTTGCGAATAACCCACCGAACATGTTGTTTGCCCACTGAGACTTCGGGTAGTCTCCAGGGTTGTTGATAACCCATCGGGTGTGTTGTTTGCCCACTGAGACTTCAGGTAGTCTCTAGGGTTGCTGATAACCCATCGTTGTCTATTTAAGTTGTGTTGTGTATGGTATTTTGGGGAGCTCACTAAGCTTTGTGCTTACGATTTGTGGTTTACATGTTTTAGGTTTTCTTATATGAAAGGAGGGGCACGGATCGATTGCATCGCATCAATGGGGGACTTGTACACATGACAACTTTTAATGATACTCTGATAAATGTTTTAAGATATTGTAATTGTTATTTGAATAAACACTTAAAGTGTTAATTGAAAATTTTGGAGTGAAATTTCGGGCGTTACAAGTTGGTATCAGATCCTTGGTTTGAGGGATTCATGTATACTCTTGGGTGTGCTTGAACTGAAACTGGGGAGTTGGTAGAATTTTCTAAAAGAAAATGATTTTCAAAGAAAGTTTTTAAAATAAAAAAAGTGTGATGCGTGCAATCAGCTGAGCTCAAGTAAGTATTTCCTAAAATATCCATACATATTTTATGATTAATGTTTGATATGAGTATATGAGAATTGCATGCTCGATTAGGGATAATAAGATGCTCAATGCTGCATGATAGGATGCCTAATTAGGAAAGATGCCTTATGCCTTTTGTGTGAGCTGGTAGTGATAAATGCTAGTGATTAGTGATCTTCATGAGTTTCTGAGGTAGGACTGCCTATTTATGTGATGCTTTTAGATTTAGATGCTCGAATACTGCTTGCTTTTTGCTTTATAGGACTCATATTGATGTAAGATAGCTATCACATGAATATGTTAGTTACATGCAATGAGGGTTAAATAATTTTAGAGTGGTTGAATTGGCCTTATTGCGCATCTCTCGTTTGAGTCTAACCGTTGTAGGGTTGGGTCTTTTAGTCGAAGGATTATTTAAGCTTTGTTGCATGTAGTTATATTCGTGAAGTAGTTAACTAACATTAGTAGAGGTCCTTCCGCAGCTGATGGCAGTGTGAGGTGGTAATCCTAGGAGATCCTAGGAAGCGCCTTAGTGCAAGTGGTGCGTTGTTTAGCAGATTTTGGAGGGTATCATAATGAGGGAGTGCCTTAGACGGTTTAGGATGATTCTGAGGAAAGTACAGATATGTGTGGAAGGCAGTACTGGGCCCGTACTACTGGAAGCATAGGATCTGTACTCGAATCAAGGAAAGTCCCGAAAATTCTAAAGATTTGGTTGAGGGTAGGAACATACTTTGGCACCATGAATCCGTTGCGACATTTTGGGTATTATCAGCTTTTCGGTTATGGTTGTCTGGGAAGAAGACGGGTCTGGTGATTTCTTGGGGCTTAATGGCCATGTCAGTTGGGGTTGAACGGTGCAGACCTATATGAGTAGTTGATTTCGAGGTCTTGAGGACCCTACTTGAGGTAGTGTCAGTCTGAGTCGTGAGACTCAATGAGGGAGCGGTTGGGATGAGCGGCTTGAGTATTGCAGTCTTGAGATTGAGTGATCGGCCGATGGATTATGATGTCATTTTCTATGAAGAGGATTCTGTTCTTCCAGATCAGAGGACGACCCAGTATGGGGAAACTGGATGGTTGCGGTATCCGCGAAAAAGGTGGAAATGCACGAGAGGATTCTTGTGGTTTGATTGCCTTGAGAAAATTTCATGTGTGGAAAGAGAGTCATTTTCATGGAGATTGTACAAGATGAGGAACAGGGGTATGCTTTGCTTGAGTTCAGTTAGAGTGTGTTCTGCCAGGTTGTTCCAGGTGATCAGGATAAGTGAATCAGGAGTTACAACTTTCATTATCTATGTTATATCTCGACTATGAGGATGATGCCTCACATTTTTATGATTGTGTCTCGCGATGGAGTGAAGGTAAGAGATTTAGAAGCGAAGTGTGTGGTAGTCCAATTGTTCGTAGATGAGGAATCGGTGCTAGGAATGAGCTATCAGAGTTTTACGTGTGCATTTGCATTGGATTCTTGATGATAGAGGCGGTTATGACTGGGAAGTTTTCGAGGTTTCCATCTGAGATTCAGAATGTTTTTGAGTTGATGGGTATTTATTTGGGAGATTATCTTGCGTTGTTTTATACATTCCAAGAGTCAGGTATGGTATGTATCTGGTTGATTCGGTTTGAAGTGTGGTTTGTCTGCAACATGAGTTGGTGATAGTTCGAACCCAAGTGGAGGAGAAATGGGCATGCTACTTGAAAGATCATCGGTCTGTTTGAGTTCATGGTTCTAGAGGAATGGGTTGCAAGGATCGGCAGTTCGGATATACGAGACTTTGGTTCGATTCGAGGGTGCAGATCAAGTTGCCTCAGATGTATGTGCTCGGGAATACATGAGTTGTCTTTGCAAAATGAAGATATTGGTCAAGGAGCTCGTTGTAGCCAGTGGTCCCTTTCAGGGATGTCGATGAACTGGTCAAGAGGTGGTTAACTGTGTCGGGTCGAGTGTCGGTTGTTAAAGAATTCGTCAACTCAGGGTATAGATCGTTGCTATCGTTGTTCTGTCAATCAACTTCATAATGTGGTATGTGTGGTTATGCATGGGTTAGTTCAGTAGAATATTGGATTGTTGGGTTGTTACCAGTGCATCCTCTATCGTTGAATGTTCCTGCTATCGTCAATGGGTGGGGATGATTCGAAGGTTTTGATTTGTATAATTGGAGGTCAATGAACGTGACAACCAATCATCATGTTCTGTTTACGTTATATCATGGGTTCTGGGTACGTTTCCTTGAATTGTTGGATTGTGGAATTATGGTCTATAGCAGACTCGGGTTTGTTTTGGTGGTAGGTTGAACATTGAAATGATTATCTATCTGTTCCAATTGTGGGTCATTTGGGTTCCTTGTCATCAGTTGAAAATGTAGAAGGATGTGGAATTGTATCAAGGGAAGGTACCTTGGATACGAAATTTGTTGTCGAGAGTAGTAAAGTGCTTCATCTGATTTGGGGTGTGAGCACCCGATATCGTTTAATCATGGGATATTAGTCCAGTAAGCTCAGTATGGTGGTGATTAGGAAGGAAGGTTGTGGGATAGATAGGTAATCCAGTGATTATGAAGTTATCGGAATGTAGATGAATCCAAGTGAGGGATGGTCACTTGGGGCTATCGGGGACAATTCCAAGTGCGAGAAACTTTAGAATTTGTGCCCATGTTAGATTTTTGGATCGGTATATCTAGAGGGGGCACCAGGGTTCCTTGAGGTTGGGAAGAATCCAAGATAGGGCAGGATTATGAGTGTGAAGGAAACTACCGTTTTGCCGGAGGGGCCTTGAACGACTAATCGGGTGGTGCAGATACGATATTGTTTGAGTAAGGCTTAATTGGGAAGGCCAGTCAACATGGTATCTTCCTAAGTCAACTAGAGAGTCAGTTCTGGTTGCGAGAGGGTTCAAGGTTAAGCAAGGAGTAGTGTTCTTTGGTCAGTGATAAGCATCAGAGAAAATGATATGGATTCATGGCTAGGTTTAGGTCGAGGTTTGTGTTAGGACCTCTCTGCATGTTCTTGTCTGATGAAAGCCTTAGGGTCTGAAGCACGATCCGAACACCTGATAGAGTCCGGTAGGCGGGGCTTTGACTCATAATGTTTTTGGTTAATGTGCGGTTGTGGGATTGATGTAAGACTACAGAGTAGTTGTAGCATTCACCAAGTTAGTGTGTGGTTGTGGAAGTGATGTAATACTTCGAAGAAGCCATAGCATTGACCAGGTTAGTGTGTGGTGGTAGGAGTAATGCAAGATTGCAGAGCAACCGTAGCATTCACTAGGATAGGATGCAGTTGTGAAAGTGTTATAAGACTGTAGAGCAGCCGTAGCATTGACTAAGTTGGTAAGCAGTTGTAATAGTGATGGAAGTCTATGACTTGGCTCGTGGAATTCTCTAGGATGATTTAGATCATCACATGTTTGGGTGAAGGGTTATGAGTAGGCCTCAATATCTGTAACACTTGGGAATCGTAGGCGGGGTTGGGGCGAAATGTGATGTGAGAACTTGGTTCGGTTTGTATCCATCACTAGGGTTAAGCGGACTTGGTGATCGTTCGAGCATTAGTTGGTTGAGTTGTCCTCCATTGGGAGTGAATAACTGATGGAGTCGGGTTGGCGGATAGACCAGGACCACCTGTACCTCTTCAGTTTTTTAGTATGGAGCTGATTTTGTTTTCGATGAGGATTTTCGTACCGGTAAGTGGTCAGGGCGTATATGTTTTGGGTATCTGTAAATTTGTTCAGGGCGGATAGGTTTGGGCGGTTCGGGTTATGAAGTTGAGTCATTGTGGGAATGGTTTGGAATGGTTCTTTCTTCCTGGGAGTCAGACATTGATCAGGGTTTTCAGTTTCAGACGTAGTGGTTGGACACTCTTGGGATTAGATCTAAGTTGAGGTTCATTCTTCATTAGGGCTTGTGATTTCTGCTATTATAGGTTCGACAGTAGTAAGAGTGGGTGGTTATCGGAGTGACGTGACTTTCCCAGTCATCTTCGTGATTCATGGCGTTCAGTCATGATCGTTTGGTTTGGCAGAGGAGATTGTAAGGAATGATTTCGAGGACGTAATCTAACTTAAGTAGGGGAGAGTTGTAACACCCTGTTTCGAATCGTTTCCAAATTCGGGGCCATGACCTGGAGATCAGTTATTATAAGGCTATGGGCCTTGGTAAAGGAGATATTTAGACCGCTTTCGGTGTGGTTAATGTAGATTAGGTGATCCGAGAGTTCAGTTTGTGTTTTGGAGCCCAAGGGTATAACCGTAAAGTAATAGTTCGATCCTTTTATGAATTTTGGATTTAAGTTTGAAAATTTTTAAGGAAAGAGTGAGTTGATAGAAGTATATAGCTTCCCATTAACTTTCTAGGGATATAAGGATCGTTGAAATTGGACTTAAAACAAAGAAATTATGGCCTTCGGAAGTTTGTTGGTTTTAGGGCTAAACCTACTATGCTGGGTGTACATAAGAGTATGTTGGGCGTACTACGCAGGAGGATCACTGGTGCTCTTTGGAGTACGCAGGGCGTACTCCAGTCAGGTGCAAACCCTAATTTAGGGTCTTGGACCCTATTTAATGGCCTTAACTCAACTCCAAACCCTCTTACCTCCAGCCTCCATCCCATTGAACCCTAAATATGAAACACTGACCCCCATTAGAGTGATTCTTGAGTTCTTGGTGTGGTTTCATGTGTTTTGGTGCTCATTGAAGAAGAAGAAGCTTATTGAAGGAGAGTTGGATTGCTTGGAGCTTGTAGATCCAGGCTTGGTTTTCCTTTCTACATCTTCTAGAGGTATAACGTCTCAATCTTGATGGCTTCTTTGTATAGATCTAGTTTTGGGAGGTATTTTATTATGTTTTGGTCCCATGGTTGTGGTTCTTGTGAGTATAAGTTACTCTAGAACCTTTGAGCCTCATATTTGGTCCTTGTTGAGGTTATTAAATCATAATGTTTGGATCTTGTGGAGTTGTATCCCATCATGCAAGTATTGGTGACCTTTTATGAAGATTAGATTATGGTTTGGAGTTTATTAAGCCATGCAAAGTCATAAAGTCAGGAACTTTATAACTTAAGATACCTCTTAAGGGTCAGATCTGTGTTAGGACGTTCTTATCTTAACCATTAAGAGCCTAACGGTGAGTTTTGGCCCTCTGACGAGTAAGTTGGTCGTATGTACAAGTATGCTCAACGTAATGCATGGATCAGGCTTCGTGACTTGTGCATTACACATCAGTGAGCAGTATGTGGGGCGTACGAGTTCAGTATGCGGGGCGTACTCCCGAGATGCTCATTTTAGGCCTTTTGGGATTTGGACTATGAGATGTTGGACCAGTTATGGGAAGGGTAAAATGGTATTTTACCCTTTAGGAAGACAAAATATAGATTAGGCCTTAGGACTCTCTATTTTGGGCTTGGGCCATTAGCGGGCCTAGTTTGGGCTTGGACCATTATTAAGCTGCATGATTTATGGGCTTGACCTTAAGAATGTAACTTGGGTTAGTATTTACTGTGTTCAGTGTGAGCAGTTGTTGTGCAGCAGACTTGTGTGCGAGATTTGCTATCTTCCAATTGAGGTGAGTCTTCTCACGGTGCTCGTGGGTCGATTGCACTAATGTCGAACCACTAAATTGTGCATGTAGGATGCTAGCTATCTTCGTGACTCTTGCATGTTTGTATGATCCTGTGTGGTAATATATATATATATATATATATATATATATATATATATATATATACTTTTAACGAGAATTAATGTCCTATCCTCCCCCTTCGACTAACAACCCTCCACCAGTCAAGGAAGCGGTGGGTGAGAGTGGACACCCATTAAACCGCCATTTTATAGGCAATAACCTTATAACGCCCTTATAGACCGGCTTCGTGAATGAGGCCTACTAATGGTCAGACTGACTTGTCTTATATATATATATATATATATATATATATATATATATATATATATATATATATATATATATATATATATATATATATATATGTATATATATTATTAAACTTATAATATTATAATAGTATAAGGGTTGAATTTTAAACTTTTAAAATTCTAAGGTTTGGAATTAAATGTTTCATTAGTGAGACTTTACAAATTCCAAAACTTGAGGGCAAGTTTTGTAACTCTTCAAAACTGTTGGTATCCATAACTTATGAAAACTTATGAGTTTTAATGTTCATGAATGAGACTCTTCATATTTCTTGAGGACAAGTTACAAAACTCACTTCAAGAACAACTTAGATCAATTTTAGCCAACAAGATTATCATATAATTTCACTATTGATCTAATCTAACTCATAGCAAGGCAATTCATAACAAATAATAGAAATAATTATCTTATTATCTTAAAATTTGACAATTGTCCTTTAATTGGATGTGGATCATCATTACCAAATCAGAAAATACATTTTTTATGATTACAAAACAGTTTGTGGTAATGATCCTAGTCCAATTCTGGACAAGAACTCGAATTTCTGCAAACATAAGCCTCTACTCGACAAGTACATGAACTGGACACGTCGAGTTGCCCTTTTACTGAGTGGACTCGTCGAGTCAGCCAGTGGACTCGGCGAGTTCATCAGTCAGAGGCCAGAAAATCGATTTTTTAGCTTTGAAAATTAATAAGCATCAAATATAACAGAAAACAATCCTAGGCTCTGATACCACTGGTGGGTTTTAAGCACTATAACACTCTTATGGTGTACATGCAACCCTAGATGCTTTGGATATTTGTTTTCTGTAATTATACATGCATTTTTCAATTTTACAAAGCATACAACCTAACTAGCATACAATAGATGATATACAATACAAAACTCATAATTAAATGAATACCTCTTGATGTAGTTGTAGTTCTTGGCCTTAGAAAGATTTAGCACCTCAAGTGTGATGCCTCTAATGTGTCACAAACACCAAATACAAGAGGATACTTGAGAGAATAGGCTAGTTAGCACAAAATCGATTATCACTCTCTTAGAATGAATGGGGCAACCGATTTTGGCGCTAGGGATTTGCTTTTATAGTGTTTCAAAGGCTAGGGTTCATCCATGAAAACCCTAACGCACCATGAGCCTTCATATTGTTGGATAAGGTGTCTAAGTCCATAACTTTATCGGGTGAAGGCAACCCAAAAGGACCATGCTACTATCGGGTCAAGTACATCCCAGTTATAGTTATGGGTTTAGACACCTAATCCAACAGTCTCCCACTTGGATAAGCCTAATAACTATAACTGCCAATGTAACTTCAGGATCCGATTAGAAATCGTAGCTTGCAAAAGCTGTTGTCGAACTCTGACCTAGTCAGTGACGCGTCCTTTAGATAAGGGATCATATACTCCTCTGTTCTTCAAGATATCATGCGGACAAATACATGGAACATATTCATACTTATTGTCCTGCAGTTTGTTTCCCGATTTCTGATTTGTCTGACATAGAACATAATTGAACACATAAATTTAGTTGTGACTGGGCCCGACACATATGTCAAAACAAAATCATCGAGGGGCCCAAGATATCGCTTTTAATCGTCTTAGGACAAAAGGAACAGATAAACTTCAACATTATATGCTTGTACTAACTACTCGTTAAATCATGCACAATGATATGTTTTATAACATCAAGTTACTGATGCGTTTTCGTATCATCAATGCACAACCAACTCATAGTCAACAACTCATATATCTTGGTTTGAAGAATATATGATATTATCGTCTCACAATCACTCGTGATAAATTCCATGAAGTGATTCAGGCGAGTGTGGGTTTAATCCAATACTCAAATCTTATTTCAGGAGCACTCATGAACGTTGTAGCATACTTTTGCTATGTCTAATGCCTTAGACAATCTACAAGCCAATTCATGACAGTCTAACCTCATAACCTACTTCTAAAGTATGATCGACTGTGGATAGTTTGAATAATCTTATTATTCTGGAAGTCAAAACATGCAAAAGTGAAACAATAGTAAATAATTGACACAAGACAGTAGCTTTACTTATAAATAGAACTCCTTTTATTCAATCATCAAATGTCAAATACAGTTTAGTTATTACAAGTTTCTAAATATTTATCTAATCACTAACACTAATATCGTCCGTTAGCCCAATGCCCCTTCAATGCTGCAAGTGCCTAACCATACTCAGTCCCTTCGTAAGGGGATCCGATGGGTTGTCCTCTGACGATATCCTCTTCATAACGGGGTATCCTTTTTCTACTTGATGTCTTATGAAGTGGTACTTTCTGTCGATATGCCTGGATCTACCATGATCTCTCGATTCCTTGGTTAAGGCAACCCCCCTTCATGATCGCAGAAAATCTCCACAGGCTCCTTTATGGATGGTACAACTCCAAGGTCTCTGATGAAGTTTTTCAACCATATCGCCTCTTTCGATGCTTTGCTCGCGGCTATGTACTCTGATTCACACGTTCAATCAGCTATGGTCACCTGCTTGGGACTTTTTCATGTTACTGCTCCTCCATTTAGGGTAAACACCCAGTCCAACTCAGAGCGCAAATTATCTCTCTCGGTCTGAAAACCGGCGTCACAATACCCTATCACTCTCAAGTCATCACTCCCACCGAGGGTAAGCACCCAATCCTTAGTCCTCCGCAGGTACTTAAGAATGTTCTTTACTGTAGTCTAGTGAGCTTTACCAGGATTCCCTTGATATCTACTGACCATGCTCAAAGAAAAGGCCACATCAGGGCGAGTACAAGTCATAGCATACATGATCGAGCCAACCGTAGAAGCATATGGTACTCGATTCATCTCTGCTATCTCAACCTCTATACTCGGACTCTGAGTCTTACTCAGTTTGGTATTGCTTTGGATAGGTAAGACACCTTTCTTGGAGTTCTCCATGCAGAAATGCTTCAACACCTTGTCCAAGTAGGTACTTTAACTAAGTCTTATTAGTCTTTTACTCCTGTTTCTCATTATCCTTATCCCTAGAATATAGGCAGCCTCTCCAAGGTCCTTCATAGTGAAACACTTCCCAAGCCAGGACTTCACTTCCTGCAAGGTTGGGATGTCGTTTCCTATGAGTAGTATGTCATCCACATACAACACCAAAATGCTTACTATACTCCCACTAGCTTTGACATATACACAGGACTCATCCTTGCTTCTCGAAAATCCAAACTCTTTGACTTTCTCATCGAAACAAAGATTCCATCTGCGAGATGCTTGTTTCAATCCATAGATGGATTTCTCAAGCTTACACCCTCTATTAGGGTACTTTGCACTGACAAAACCCTCTGGCTGATACATGTAAACATCTTCAGCCAACTTTCCATTAAGGAAAGCAGTTTTGACATCCATTTGCCATATTTCATAGTCATGAAATGCAGCTATGGCTAACATAACCCTTATAGATTTAATCTTCGCTACTGGTGAGAAGGTATCATCATAGTGAACTCCCTGAGTTTGAGTAAAGCCCATCGCAACCAGTCCCACCTTATATGTGTGTACTTTCCCATCCACGTCGGTCTTCTTCTAGAAGATCCACTTGCACCCGACTGTCTTGCGACCTGGTACATTGTCAACCAAGTTCCAAACGTGATTGTCATACATGGACTGAATCTCGATATCCATTGCCTCTTTCCATTTAGCAGACTCGGGACCTGCCATGGCTTCCTTGTAGTTAGATGGTTTATCCAAATTTACCAGTGTGTTATCATTGATAAACGTATCACCTTCAGTAGTAATATGAAAGCCATAAAACTCAGGTGCTATCCTAACTCGAGAGGAACGTCGAAGAGGTAATAACTCGCCAATAGGTTCAATAGGAGTTTCCTCCTCGGGTTGAGTGCCAGTGTTTGAGGTTCCTTCATCACTCAACTCTTGAAGCTCTTCAAGGTCAATTTTCCTCCCATTGTCCTCTTGGCATATGATTTCTCTCTCTCGGAATACTCCTCTCCTCGCAACGAAGACATCATTGTCACTCGGTCTGTAGAAAATATATCCAAAGGATTTCTGTGCGTAGCCGATGAAAATACATCGCTCACTACGAGGTTCGAGTTTGTCGTGAGTATCTCGTCTTACGAAAGCCTCGCAACCCCAAACCTTGATGTGATCTAACGAGGGAACCTTCCATGTCCACATCTCATGAAGTGTTTTGGCAACCTTCTTAGTAGGGACTAGATTAAGGATATGGGCGGCAGTCTCTAAGGCATACCACCAGAATGAGATAGGTAATGAAGCTCGACTCATCATGGAACGAACCATATCCAACAAGGTTCGATTGCACCTCTCAGTCACACCATTCAACTGCGGTGTACTAGGTGGCGTCAACCGTGAAACAATTCCACATTCTTTAAGATAGTCGTGGAACTCGATACTAAGATACTCTCCTCCTCGATCGGATCGCAACATGTTTATCTTCCCGCCCAATTGATTCTCCACTACTTGTTTAAACTCTTTGAACTTTTCAAGAGTTTCTGACTTATTCTTGATTAAGTAAATATACCCATATCTACTATAATCATCAGTAAAAGTCACATAGAAGCGGTTAGCATCCCTTGTGGCGGTTCTGAAGGGTCCACACACATCTGTGTGTATGAGATCCAACAAACCTTCACCCCTCTCACAAGTACCAGTGAAGGGTGACTTGGTCATCTTTCCAAGCAAAAAATATTCGCAAGTGTCATCCAATTTCAAGTCGAATGACTCCAAGACTCCATCCTTTTGGAGTTCGGCTATGCACTTCTTGTTGACATGTCCAAGACGATAATTCCAGAAGCATGCCTTGTCCAAAACATTGGACGAATCAATATTCAACACATTATTTCCTAGGTTATCTACAATCATCACAGTTTCATATATACCATTACAAGGTAATGCTTCAAAATAAAATACATCATTATAATAAGCATTAATACCACCACTTTCATTATTAAAAGGAAAGGGAAAACCTTGTTTATACAAACGGTGAAAGGAAATAATATTTCTCGTCATATCTGACGAGTAACAACAATTATTCAAATCTAAATTTAACCCACTACTAAGCAATAAAGAGTAAACTCAAATCTTGGTCACAGAAGACACTTTCCTATTCCCCATGATTAAGTTTATCTTCTCGTGCTCCACATCCCTACTTCCTTTTAGTCCCTGCATATCAGAACAAATATGAATACCAAAACCTGTATCAAGGACCCAAGTATTAGCATGCGATGAGTTATTAGACAGAATACTGTAAATACCTGTGAAGGTGGGCTTTATCTTCCCATCCTTAATGTCCTACACGTATTTGGGGCAACTTCGTTTCCAGTGCCCTTTTTCATGACAATAGAAGCACTCTTCATCCTTTCGATTGGTAGATGGATTACTAGAACCAGCTTTGGTCCCACTGGAAGAGGATCCATTAAGAGACTTTCCCTTGCGGCTCTTAGAAGGAGCCTTCCTCTTCTTCCCTTTCCCATGTCCAATTTCTAGAACAGGGGCAGTAGAAGTAGGAGTAGGTACAACCGACTTGCCTTTCAAGTTCCTTTCTGCAACTCTTAGAAGGCCTTGCAGCTTACTAAGAGTAACCTCCTCCTTGATCATATGATAAGTCATACGGAACTGATCATAACAACAAGGTGACAAATGTAGGATGATGTCAATGGCCAACTCTTCATCAATGTTCACATTCAACTTCAGCAAGTGGTCCATATATCTTTGCATCTTTTGCAAGTGGGTCGTGATAGACTCTCCATCCTTCATTTTGGTTGTGATCATGGAGGCAATGATCTCATACTTTTCCTACTGAGCACTTTGATGGTATCTTTCCATCAAATCTTGGTGCATTTCGAAGGGCCAGAAGTCCTGATAGGACTTTTGAAGCTCAGCAGTCATGGTAGCGATCATAATGCATGACACCTTTGCCGCGTCCCTCTCATGAACCCTATATTCCTCGATTTGTTCGGGAGTAGCAGTTTGTTCATCAATATCCTTTAGCTCTTTATCGAGAACATATTCTTTGTCCTCCTAGCGAAGGGCCATACGAATGTTTCTTATCCAATCGTTAAAGTTTGACCCATCGAAGATAGTTCTCCCAACCAAATTCATGAGGGAGAATGAGCTAGAAGGGTTGGAGCCTGAAACATTGTTTGGAATAGACATCTGAAAAGAAAAAAGAACAAAGTTTAGATTAGATGAGAATCCTTAATATAACACCCAAATGAAATATTAAGGCTAGGACCCAACACAATATTTTACGATTCGGAAGAGGGATGTCGTAATCCAATTGTAAAATATTTGAAGGTAGGTAAATGACGATTTACCAATTCCCACCATGAAAAACGAAATTGATTATTAAGTTTTAATTGGATTGAAATTCCTAGATTCTTTTAAGATTCATTGAACTTTTCAATGGCATGTTTAAATCTCGATTGCGCCCTTCAAGTTTGTGACTGGGTTGCCGAGGATCACAAACAAGGTGTGAATAACCATGCAAATGTGCTTGGTACTCTTAATGTTACAAATCACCTAATCAATGTGCCGGTTAACCACACACGCTCCATTGATCTATTATTAACATCAAGCTACCCTTTTCCACCCTTGTTAGTCCCAGATTAGTGTGCCGATTAACCACACACGCTCCACTAACTACTTAACAAGGTGCAAAGTGCAATTTCATGGAATAGCACCATTTTCACATTTTTCCTAAAGTAACTAAGATTGAGAATTTAATAAAAGTTTAGTTACTTTATAATTATCATTATACTTTTAACGAGAATTAATGTCCTATCCTACCCGTTCGGCTAACGACCCTCCACCAGTCAAGGAAGCGGTGGGTGAGAGTGGGCACCTATTAAACCGCCATTTTATATGCAGTAACCTTATACCCCCTTATAGACCGGCTTCGTGAATGAGGCCTACTAACGGTAAGACTGACTTGTCTTATATATATATATATATATATATATATATATATATATATATATATATATATATATATATATATATATATATATATATATATATATATATATATATATATATATATATATATATATATATATATATATATATATATATATATATATATATATATATAAGCGGTGGGTGAGAGTGGGCACCTATTAAACCGCCATTTTATATGCAGTAACCTTATACCCCCTTATAGACCGGCTTCGTGAATGAGGCCTACTAACGGTAAGACTGACTTGTCTTATATATATATATATATATATATATATATATATATATATATATATATATATATATATATAGTATTAAACTTATAATATTATAATAGTATAAGGGTTGAATTTTGAACTTTTAAAATTCTAAGGTTTGGAATTAAATGTTTCATTAGTGAGACTTTACAAATTCCAAAACTTGAGGGAAAGTTTTGTAACTCTTCAAAACTTGTGGTTTCCATAACTTATGAAAACTTATGAGTTTTAATGTTCATGAATGAGACTCTTCATATAACTTGAGGACAAGTTACAAAACTCACTTCAAGAACAACTTAGATCAATGTTAGACAACAAGATTATCATATAATTTCACTATTGATCTAATCTAACTCATAGCAAGGCAATTCATATCAAATAATACAAATAATTATCTTATTATCTTAAAATTTGACAATTGTCCTTTAATTGGATGAGGATCATCATTACCAAATCAGAAAATACATTTTTTATGATTACAAAACAGTTTGTGGTAATGATCCTAGTCCAATTCTGGTCAAGAACTCGAATTTCTGCAAACATAAGCCTCTACTCGACGAGTACATGAAATGGAGTCGTCGAGTTGCCCTTTTACTGAGTGGACTCGTCGAATCAGCCAGTGGACTCGGCGAGTTCATCAGTCAGAGGCCAGAAAATCGTTTTTTTCAGCTTTGAAAATTAACAAGCATCAAATATAACAGAAAACAATTCTAGGCTCTGATACCACTGGTGGGTTTTAAGCACTATAACACTCATATGGTGCACATGCAACCCTAGATGCTTTGGATCTATGTTTTCTCTAATTATACATGCATTTTTCAATTTTCTAAAGCATACATCCTAACTAGAAGACAATAGAGGATATACAATACAAAACTCATAGTTAGATGAATACGTCTTGATGTAGTTGTAGTTCTTGGCCTTAGAAAGCTTTAGCATCTCAAGTGTGATGCCTCTAATGTGTCACAAACACCAAATGCAAGAGGAGACTTGAGAGAATAGGATAGTTAGCACAAAATCGATTATCACTCTCTTAGAATGAATGGGGTAACCGAGTTTGGCTCTAGGGGTTTGCTTTTATAGTGTTGCAAAGGCTAGGTTTTCATCCATGAAAACCCTAACGCACCATGACCCTTCATATTACTTAGGCTCCATGGGTTAAACCTCCATGGACTATCCGTGGACTATCATATTAGTTTAGCCCATACTAATTAACCATGGATCTTTGGCCCACACTATAAGTATCATTGATTTACTTAATCAGTCCCCGTATATTTAATTAGTCTCTTTTGATCACTAAAATTAATTCCAAATTAATTTTTGATCAATACTAATTAAATAATATGATTTCTCAATTAATATATTATACTTATAATATATTAATAAATCACAAATAACCTTATTCTCAAAAGTCCATCCTATCAAATTGCATTGGTGAAGGCAACCCAAAAGGATCATGCTACTATCAGGTCAAGTACATCCGAGTTATAGTTATGGGCTTAGACACCTAATCCAACAGCTTTCTGCTTACGATTTGTGGTTTACATGCTTCAGGTTTTCTTATATTAAAGGAGGGGCACGACTCGATTGCATCGCATCAATGAGGGACTTGTGCACATGACAACTTTTAATGATACTCTGATAAATGTTTTAAGATATTGTAGTTGTGATTTGAATAAACACTTAAAGGTTTAAGTGAAAATTTTGAGTTGAAAATTGGGGCGTTACAACGAGGAATCGGATATTGTTCGAATTAGTTCGATCAAGAGATGAGTCATACTTCATTCAAAACCAAGTTGTAGAGTCATTCTCTAGTAACTACAAATCGTATCTTGAAACTCATTTCAAACTAAGAAGGCTGAAAACACCTTGAAATATGTGAAGTAAACTGTTTTCTTACTCTAGCACATATAGATTTGGAGTTGTGATGTTTTTGTTAATCGAGAAACAAAGGATAAACTGAGACCTATACTATGAAGTGTTTTTTTGTCAGGAATCCACACGAGCTTTTGAATATTTGTTTTAGCTTGTCAAGGAGTGTTCCTTGGGAAAAAAACTCATATGTCAATAAGTTAGTGGGAGTTGTATTGATCTTGAAACTTTCAAGAGTCAACTGATAATAAACCTTTGAGTTATCACTAGCACGCGATCTGAGGTTGATAGACTATCCTGTTTGGTTCACACATTATTATTTATTTTCACTTCTAGTTGAGTCGGCAATGCTTATGAGTTCTATGTTTTTTTATTTAATTACAAAAGCAAAAGCACGTTGGTCGGTGAAAGTACATTGATCAATATGGGTGAGCTGCTAACAACATGGAAGCATTGGTAGGCCCTTGTGCTACTAGAGGGCAAGAAATTTAGAATAGCGAAGTTCAGTCCATGAAAGAAAGATAAATTTGAATTTGGTTTTGTCCTAAACCTTATCTTATGATTGTAGGTTGCAAATGATAGATTCACATGGATAGGAACGCATGCACCACAAAATCTAGGTGGCAATGTTTTCGCTCTAATTTATAAGAACTAAATACTTTCGCTGATAGATTATAAGATCTGTTAAAGATCAATATGGATATTGGTTGTGTTAATTGCATTCTCAAATTCACAATATGATTAAGACATCGCTCTTCATATTTTAAATTGTGAGGAATGGCAAGGAATTGTTTGGACTTTCGAGAGATATATATATCAGTCTTGAAGGGTTTAAACACACACATATGTTATCTAATTAAGGTGTATAAGCTTAAGAAATATAGTTGGAGACTTATCGAAGTATCGCGTTACAAAAATATGTACTTTAGTAAGAAAGTCAAGGGTATTGATTTCTAAAAGTCCAGTTGCTTTCCGAGTACATGTTTAAGCTAGTGGGAGAGGGCACTCGTTCTTTTTTTTTCGAATCTAAAGGTTTATATTATATAGTTTAATAGAACTTAGTCATAAACATATATGAATATCATGTTGAAATGGTTCAACATAGGAAATTCAATATATTATAGTAAGAGATTAAACACATATCAAATCCTTATGTGAGACATAATGAATCGAGTCCCATATGCTTCGGATATAGGATCGATTACATATGTTATAATATTCATTTATTCTAATTTTTCAAATGCACGGAGCATTGTGAGAAAAAAAGGACTAGAATTTTGTGTGACTAAAGTTGTTAAACTATTGTCAATAATATTCTAAGGTTATACCAAAAGATTGGTTGCTTGTGGACAATGAGAAGTATGATATTAATTTGGATGGACCATAGTGACATGATTATGGATTGAGATGGTTCTTAATCAGAATTGATGGTCATATGGAAATATGGAAATGTTTCCATAATGGGAGATACTTGAAAAGGACTACATGTGAGTTGGATACTTTAATGCAAGAGAAGTGTTCAAGGAGTGTACCTTGAATTAGAACCTTCATTACCATGGAAGTGTTTCTAGTAAAAAAGTTCTAATGGTATATTCTGTAATATCAAAGACTCGGTCTTTGAGACTTTGGAATCTTGATATCACAGGAGATTAATGAATTTTAAGTCCAGTTGGAATAATGTCCAGTTGATATGTTCACAAAGGAAGGACCATAGAGAGGCATAATATGCATGTTCATAACATAGCATGACTGATGTTTAGTTCAAGTGGTTAGTTGATTACTCGAAAGATTATACAGTGAATAAAGTCGTAATTACTATGGTGATTAAATAATATAGATTTATTTATTTTCAATAGGTTTGAGACCATATTTAATTAGTTTATTATTCTGTTTCACTTTGCATGTTTTACTTTCTGAATAATTTGATTGTTAGAAGCTCCACAGTCGTTCATACTTTAGGAAGTAAGTAGTGAATGAAGATTGTCATGAACTGGATTGTAGATTGTCTAAGGAGTTTGTACATAGAAATTGTGTTACTACAACTTTCATGAGTACTTAGAAAATGGAGATTTTGAGTATCGGATAAACCCACACTCATAGAATTACTTCATATATTCTATCACGAGTAATTCTGAGATGATAATATCTTATATTCTTGAAATGGAGATATTTGAGTTGTAATTTACAAGTCGGTTGTGCATTGGTGTTACGTAAACGCATAAGTAACATGATGTTATAAAACATAGTGTCATGCATGATTTGGTGAGTAAAAGATACAAGCATATGAGTCGAAATTTATTCGTTCCTTTTGCCCTAATGGGAAAAGCAATATCGTTAGGCCCCTCGATGATTTGATGTTGACATATGAAGTGCTTGGCCGAGCCCGAACTGAATTGATATGTTCAATTAGAAGTCTGAATTCAGTCGTCATAATTCGGGAAATCGAGAAACAGAATTTTAAACAATGAGATTGATTTCAATCCATGTATCATGTCCATATGATATCTAGAAGAACGGAGGAATATTTGATCACTTATCTGAAGGATAAATATCTCATCGGATCAGAGTTAGGCAGTTGCTTTCGAAAGCACCATTTTTTATTTAATTTAGAAGTTATACCAGTAATTTAGTTTTAGACTTATTCAAGTGGGAGACTGTTGGATTAGGTGTCTAAGCCAATAACTAAATTAGTATAATCTTGAATTATTAGCAAAGTTCTTTTCGGTTGCCCTCAAACCTAGTAATTGACTGTAATGCTTTTTTGAGAGAGAGACTGATTTATTAATTTATTATATGGTTAATAAATTAATTAGAGATCAAAATAAATAATTTATTAATATATGAGAATAATATATTAATTAGAAATAGTATTGTTTAATTAAAATTAATCGTAAATTAATTGAAATTAATTTTGGGATTAATTGGATTAATTAAAAGTGATAATGTTCAAGAGTTGAAAATTGTCCAATTCTATAACCTCCCATAGGGAGATGGTTCTAGAGAAGTTCTAGAGGGATTATAGATATTTTCTTGGGCTCTAAGGGAACTTGGATGCCTTGGGGGGGGGAGTAAAAGGATTAGGGTTATCTAAAAGGAAACTGCCTTATACTTAGCCTCCATATCACCTATATAAACCCTCTTGGGTTATGATTTTCAAAATTTACCTCATTCCAAAGAGAATTTTAGAATTTTCCTTCCTCCTCTTCTCTCCTATTTAGCCTTTTTAGCCTCCAATTTGCTAGGGTTTGGGTGTGAGCCATTAGAGGCACGAGACTTCTGGTGCTTGCTTTCTAAAGACCAACAAGGAAGGATTACTAGTTTATTTTCTATAATAAACTAAGGTATGTATTTTCTAATAACCCTTTAGTAATTTTCAAAAAATAACAATGTAGTTCTAGGGTTCTTGATATTCAATAGTTGGTTGCAAATAATAGTGATAACATAGATCCTTTAGGTGCATATGAACTTAGGATTTATGTTTTTCCGCCAAAAATAGATTTTTTGTAACATATAAAACCCATCAAACTTAATGATGTAACTGAGAGATGAAATGAAAACTTGTTGGACATGGTTTGTTCCATGATGAGTTGAGCTTCGCTTCCTATATCAGTTTGGGGGTATGCCTTAGATACAACCGCCCATATCCTCAATCTTATTCCTACTAAGAAGGTTGCCAAAACACTTCATGAGATGTGGACATGGAAACCTCCCTCGCTCACACATATCAAGGTTTGGGGTTGTGAGGTATTCGTTACGAAGGGAACTCAAGACAAACTGGAACCTAGAGTCGAGAAGTGTATTTTCATTGGTTACCCAAAAAAGTCATTTGGAAACTTGTTCTATAGACCGAGTGAGAACATGGACTTTGTAGCTCGAATGGGAGTCTTTCGTGAGGGGGAGCTCATATCCAAAGGAGACCGTGGGAGTAAAATTGATCTTGAAGAGCTTAAAGAGTCACCCAATGAAGGAACCTTGGACGATACTAGCTCTCAACCGAAAGTTTAGCCTATTAAGCCCATTGACAATTTGTTACCTCTTCTTCGATCCAATAGAGTTAGCGCAACGCCTAAGTTTTATGGTTTTCATATAATGCTAGATGGGGATATGTTTATCAATGATGAGACGCTGGTAAATTTGGATGAGCCGGCTAACTACAAAGAAGGGATAGCAGTCCCTGAATCCTCTAAATGGAATGAGGGAATGGATCACGAGATCCAATCCATGTATGGTAACCAAGTATTGACTTTCGTTGATCAGAAAACTGGTCAAAAGATATTAGGGTGTAAATGGATCTTCAAGAAGAAGACTGACATGGATGGTAATGTACATACCTTTGGGGCAAGATTGGTTGCAAAAGGCTTTACTCAAACTCAAGAGATTGACTATGATGAGACCTTTTCACCACTTGCCTATATTAAATCAATAAGGGTAATGCTTTCCATAGTTGCTTATCATGATTATGAAGTATGGGAAATAGATATTAAGGCTGATTTCCTTAACGAGAAACTGATTGAGGATATATACATGGCTCAGCCAGAAGGTTTTGAACATGTTAAATTCCATAATAAGGTTTGCAAGCTTGAGAAGTCTATCTACGTACTGAAACAAGCATCTCGTAGCTGGAATATTTGCTTCCATGAAAAGGTCAAGGAGTTTGGATTTTCTAGAAGTGAGGATGAGTCATGTGTGTATGTCAAATCTAGTGGGAGTGTAGTTACCTTCCTAGTACTATATGTGGATTAGATACTCCTTATAGGAAACAAAATTACAACTTTGAAAAAGGTGAAATCTTGGATTGGAAATTGTTTCGCTATGAAGGATCTAGGAGAGGCCACATACATACTTGGAATAAGAATTTATGGAGACAGGCAAAGGCATTTGCTTGGGCTTAGCCAAAGTACATATTTTGATAAAATATTGAAACGGTTCAATATGGAGAATTCCAAGAAAGGGGATTTCCCATGCATCATACTATTAAATTGAGTAAGATTCAATGTCCCATTAGTGATAAGGAAATAGATATGATGAGTCGAATCCTATATGCTTCTGCTATAGGATCGATCATGTATGTTATGACATGTACTCGACCTAATGTAGCTTTTACTCTGAGCATGGTTAACGGATATCAAGGAAATCTTGGCATGGATTATTTAATACTAGTGAAGAATATACATAAGTATTTGCGGAAGACTGAGGAAGGTTATAGTGACGCTACTTTTCAAAACAGATCGAGCTAATAGTTATTCATAATCTGGTTGGGTGTTTCTTTTAAACGGTGGAGCAGTTACATGGAAAAGTTCCAAGTGACAGACAGTGGCTGTTTCTACTTGTGAATCAGAGTACATCACATCAAGCGAGGCAACGAAGGAAGCGACATGATTGATACACTTTATTGGAGATCTTGGAGTTGTTCCTTCAATCCAAGAGCCAATGGACATTTTATGTGACACTGAAGGTGCGGTTTCTTTGAACAAAGAGCTAAAGGATCATGGTATATCAACGCGCATCTACTAGAGATACCATTACATCCGAAATCGAGTAGACTAAAGAAAAATCATGGTGAAACGAGTATCATCGGAGGATAATCCTATTGATCCTCTCACAAAGGGATTAAGCAAGATCAATCACTTCGAGCATGATAGGAGCATTTGGCTAAGAATTGATATTAGGTTTTAGTAGTAGTTGATATTTTGAAACAATGTAACATTAATAAATTGTAATTGAATGGTGATTAATTAATAGGGATTTATTTATGTTCAAAGTGTGTGGTACCATATGTCAATTAATTTATTCTTGTGTTTCACTTTGCGTGTTTTACTTCCTGATTATTATTTTATTCGAAATGCCAGGATTTGGTATTGATTGAATTCATGGATTTTAATCGCGAGTAATTATAGCAAAATAATGTCTTCTATTTTTGAAACGGAGATATATATGTCATAGTTTGCGAATCTATTGTGCATTGGTTTACTCGAACATATCTATAACTGGATGTCATAAAGTGTAGATCCATGCATGATATGACAAGTAAAATGTATGATTATATAGTCAAAGTTTATTTGTTCCTTTTTCCTATTAATGGAAAAGCGATATCTTTGGGTCCCTCGATCATTTAATGTTGACATTATAAGTGTTGGGCCCAGTCGGGACTAACATTGATGTGTTTAATTTGTAGTCTAATGACATCATCACAAATCGAGAAACAGAATCTTGGACCATGAGATTGATTCTAACTCATGTCTCGTCTCTATATGATATCAGAAATAACAGAGGAACAGTTGATCACTTGTCTTAAGGCTAAAGTCTAATTTAATCAAAATTTGGCAGTGGTTTAGAATGCACTCTCTACTAGTTGGTCGGAGAAATATACTTGAAATTCTAGTTGATGACTTATACAAGTAGATGACTAATGTATTAGGGTGTATGTGGTCTTAAATAAATTGGTATGAATGGTTAAATAATAGTAAAGTCCTTTTTGGGTTGCCCTCATAATCAGGAAATGGCATGGATTGATAATAAGAGAGAGATAAATAATTTGTTAATATTATTGGATTAATATATTTATTAGAAAATAGAAGTAACTAATTAAAAATTAATTAGAGTTAATTTATTTAATTTTATTGATTAATTGAAATTAAATATTGAGTCTAAGGGTTAGAATGCAATTGTTTAATAGTTGAACAAGGAAGCATTTGAGAACGTCCTTAGGGGGGGGGGGGGGGTTTCAGGAAGCTCCTTTCGTTGATAAGGAAACTGATAAGGCTTAGGAATATTTTATTAATATCTTGAATTCAAATTAGGGTTTCGTACAATTATAAATGGGGACCTCGATAAGATTCAAAAACCTACACAATCATAAGGAATTTTGAAAATCCCTCTCTCCTTTCTCTTATTTCGATCCTACGATTCTCCTAGGGTTTGGGTGTAATTCATTAGAGGCTTCCACATTATTAGGGCTAGCATTCCAAGGGTTCTACAAAGTACATTGTTATTTTCGAAAATAACAATAAGATTTGGTTCTCTTAACCCTTTTGATTTTTAAACTTTACCTAGGTTATTTAGTAGTTTCAAAGTATGTTGCTATTATGAGAAAAGTCATAGAATTTTCTAGGACTGCATGTGCCCATAAGTTATATATGTGAAATTTGACAAGTACATTGAAGTAATCTAGAAAACCCATCAAGGCCACGGTAGAAACACGTGGAAGAGCGAGGTGCAAGTTTGTGAGAGGTAGTGGAGGATGTATTTGGGTAGCAGAGGCACCAAAAAACATGCAAATACTCATACGTTTGAAAGAAACCAAACAAGATTTCAAAGGGTGTTTTGAAAGAAAGGGTGGAGGTTGGAAGAAGATTAAGGATGTGAACTGTGGTAAGAAGATCTTCGACCCAAAATTTGATAGGTAAGGAAGCTTGGAATAAGGAACAAGCTGTGTAAACGATATTATGAATGGTACAAATTATGCATTCAACTTTTCCATTTTTTCGAGAAGTGTAAGGGTAAGAAAAGCAAACTCATATACCATTAGTTTGAAAAATCCAAAGAAGGGATTGATTATTAAATTCACAACCATTATCACATTGAAAATCCTTCATGTCGGTTTTGAATTGATTTTTTTACATAAGCACGGAAATTACAAAAAAAAAGTATGCACGTCAAACTTTGTATGTAAAGGAAAAACCCACACAAAAATGAGGGAAATCTTCCAAAAAAAAGAACATAATATTTTAAACCACTAATACTAGGAGCTGGGAGGTCAATAAATCTGAATTAATCAAATCAAACACACTATATGTTTTAGAAGTAGACAATTTAAACGAAAGACGACAATGTTTCCCAATTTGGCAGCATGACATGTGCTAAGTTTATTTGAACTACTTGAAATAAATTTGCAAGAATGTAAAAAAGAAAGAACAGATAAGTCAGGGTGACCAAGATGACGATGCCACGTAAGAAGAGACATGGCAACAAGAGAGACATCGGTAAAGGAGGAAGCACGAGAAAAGTGAGAGGGTAAAGATCTCCAACATTGTAGCATTGTTAAAGAAGAGTGTTCATTTCAAGATCCTAAAAAGGGAAAGCAAAAGGGTCAAACGATACAGAAACATAATTTTCAATAGTGAACTAGCGAACAGAAACAAGATTTTTAATCATATGAGGAGAGACAAGGACATCATTTAAAAAAATTATTATCGAGCAAGGAGTATTTGGTGTGACCAATGTGACTAACTGGTGGAACTGCACCATTACTGTAACGACCCAGATTTTCTATACAAATAACTAAGGGAATTAACAGAGTTTTTCTCACAAATGCGGAATTCTATAAAAATTAAAACACTTTACATCTCAGGGTTAATCATGGGTGTACAATAAAACCCTACATACAAATTGAAACAGCAAGGAAATTAAATCTATTCTTCTATTCTAAGTCCTTGTGCTCCTATCTTCTCATGTACCACGGCCGCTACATGGACCTGCAAAACATGAAAATATCTACTACATTAGACCACAGGTCTAGTGATTTATGTTCTAATATGTTTTCATGTTAATCTAACTCTTCTTCTTTATATTTCCATCTTTACATACTCTATCTTTTCTTCTTTACTTCTTTTTCATACTCTACAATATAATATATTCTGCTAATAGAATACACTGGTATTCTTTCTAATTCATCTATCTCTTTTATCTTTTTCTCATCTTTACTTTTTACTCTTGCTCTACTCTACCTCATCTAACTCATACTTTATCTTTTAATCTTCTTCTCTATGCATACTCTTTCTTAGCCTCTTCTCAAGCTCATCTCATACTATATACATACTCTATCTTCTCTTTCTTTATCTCTCTCATACTCTTCTTTCTATATCTCTTTTCTTGTCTATCTTATCTCACACTCTGTCTGATCTTCTCATACTCTATTCATGCTCTTCTTATATTCGAACTCTCCTCTTCACACATCTCTTACTCTTAGCATGCATGTCTTATTATCTACTTACTTTCCATCTCTCTATTCTTAAATCTAATGCCTCAACATTCTATTCTCATCTAGACCCAACGGTCCCATTTCATACTATATTCTCATATATATTCTAAGGGAAACAACATCCCATTATCATTACTAGGAACACTCATCCAAACTTACTCCTCTATCTTATGATTCCTCATGGATCCTTAATCGTTATTCTTCTCTTGAATCACTCGTGGATTCCTTACCCTTAATCTCTCATGGATTATATCCAAGTTCTTAAATGATCTCTCTCTCTCTCTCTATCTTTATCTCTTTATTCCACTCATGGAACATTTCCTCTAGCTTTTTTAACCATACCCATTCTCATTCCCACATGAATCATTTATCTACATCCCCTAAGGGACACATACTCTTATTCGCGTAGGAATCATACTCTCTATTCAAGGAGGAATCATACTCTTTATTCCCAAATGAATCATCATTCTACTCTTCTCATAATCTTCCTATACACATATCCCAGGGACATTCTATATCTTTATCTCATCAAGAGATCTTATCTACTCATCTAGTACTTAACTCATTAAGTACTAAATCTCTATCTTATTTTATTATCTCATAGGTATTCTTCACAATACTATCATTATCTACACATACACACATACTTTTACAAAGGATTACAATATATATATATATATATATATATATATATATATATATATATATATATATATATATATATAATCCTATTCTTTCTTCATTTGTATCTTGTAGGAATTACTCATAATATCCTCGACATCTTCTTATACATCTATACATACTCTATTTATACCTACATGCTCAGTTACATTAGTTTAAATGTACAACCTCATACATGCTCTAAATATATATGTACATGCGCTGATACATTATTTCAAATGTAAATTCAAAAACATGATGGGTTTTGAGCCTCTTAAACATCAACAACTGGGCAGCGGAAACATAAAAAATTCAAATCAATGACAAAAAACTAGATATATCTAACACAACTAATCTATAAGACTTTGATAGGACACAGAAAGTAGGAAAATCATACCTTTGATTTCTTTGTTGGTTTCTTCTTTTGACGAGCCAGTTGAATGGCCTATAGAACCCAACGTAGAGTTGCGCTTCTATAATCGCACCAAATAAGCAAAAAAAAACAGATACAAGTAATTCTCGAGCTATGAACTTTAAACAGAATCGATATCTTGATTATGTTCATCGACCACAGCATGGAGAACACCTTTCCATAGCGTGGGAACTGCACTACTGGAATCTTTAGGGTTTTTGAGGACTCCAAACTATGTATAGGGAGGTAATTTGAAAGCCTATAGATAATTAACAAACTTAATTGTAATTATCTTTGGAACTCAAATCATTCTGAAATATTCTATATTCCTTTATTTACTATTAAAATCTCTATTTTCAAGTACTCATCATGTAACACCAGTCAAAATTAGGTCAAATATAATTCCCATAAATATAACAAACACATATTATAATCAATTTACTTTAATCTTTAATGAAATTTTCATTCAACACTACAAGTCTATACGATTCCAAATATATATATATATATATATATATATATATATATATATATATATATATATATATATATATATATATATATATATATATATATATATATATATATATATATATATATATATATATATATATATATATATATATAACGTCTAAATCTGACTTCGCATGAAGAAGTTATGATAATTTCTATCACTATAGACTTAGAATTAGCTATTGGAGTCTAAAAGAAAGTCATAGTAATCGGAAATTCCTACGTGTGGATATACAAAACGTCAACAACGGAGCTCGTATGCAAAAGTTATGACCTTCCGAAGATGTAGTTGTCTGAGGGAATGACACGTGGCAGAAAACCTAGCCGCCATAGCTCACGATGTGAGCATGTTTTCTCACGACGTGAGGACGCTCCAGGACACTAATCGAGGCTAGAAAACACCTGGTAAGGCTACGGGATGACTCATGAAACCTCACGACGTGAGCTTAGCATTCTCACGACGTGAGAGGGCCCAAAACAGCCTATAAATAGCCATCGAGGCTCATTCAATCATTACACCATTTTCGTTCATTCTCTCTCATTTTCCGAACTCTATTTCCCTTCCCGGGCCTAATAACGACGAGCCTCTGAACTTTTTCAGTTATATTCTATAGATCACGCTACTTGGGTGAGTTTCACAGCCCCACTTTTTAATGTTTTTGGGGGAAAACGCATGCTAAATATTATATAAAAGTTCATATTAAGTTTATATGATAGTATGTTCGTATCAACATAGATAGTCATATTAACCGGAATATAGTTGTTTTGCATGATATATACCTAGAATATATCTGATATTTTGAAGTCATACAACTATCTTAAACTTGTTAGCATGTTGTTATTATAGATTTTACTAATATAGACCCGGAGTTATATTCGGGAGTTCTATATATATATATATATATATATATATATATATATATATATATATATATATATATATATATATATATATATATATATATATATATATATATATATATATATATTATGTGCGATATAGTTCCGGATTTATACTCAGAAGTTCTATATACTAATTCTTAAGCATGTTGTTATTATTGGTTTTATGTTAATATAAAACTTGGTTTTACTTCATGTTATAGTTGTTGTACTGTCTAAGTATTATAAATATTAGGAGTAATGTTTAAAGCATAGTCTAGTAACTTAGGGTTTTAGACACGAATATGCTTTCGCTATTAGAACTATAGGAGGTCGAAAAAGTCTACATGAGCTATTTTATTCATCAACTAAGATTGGAAATCTTAGTGGAAATCATCTTACTGTAACCGTTAATCCCATGTGAGCGAGGAAGTTGTGTGTATAGATTTATGCGGGTTAACACCCCACTCGTGATTGCTAGCTACAACCCAATGTTTTACGGGTGACGAACTTACCCATTTTTCCAACGAGGAAGTTGTGTATAAATCTATGCGGGTTGACATCCCCACTCGTGATTGCTAGCTACAACCCAACGTTTTTCGGGTGACAAACTTTCCCAATTTATTCTACTCTGACATCGATGAAGCGTGCGGAAATATAGTATCAAGGTGTGACACTTGTAGCACCATTCAGAGGTAGTGGCGTCGTATTAGAAGCGGTTACGGACTCATGGTAGCACAATTTTAGAAGCATTATACTTTGTCGATATACAAGTATGAATGTTAAGTATAAGTTTCCCAAACACTTATACTCTAGGTAAAAGGAAATTGTAGGTATACTACTTGTTCATTAAGTAGACAATTATACCTAGCATACACACTCGTATAGAATTGAAATAAGATTTATAAGTAGCGGTTTTAGTCGTATAGAATTGAAATAAGATTTATATGTAGCGGTTTTACTCGTATAGAATTGAAATAAGATTTATACGTAGCGGTTTTACTCGTATAGAATTGAAATAAGATTTATACGTAGCGGTTTTACTCGTATAGAATTGAAATAAGATTTATACATAGCGGTTTTTATTCGTATAGAATTGAAATAAGATTTATACGTAGCAACCTTCGTTTGTATGGGATTACAAACACTTGTATTCATGGTATATGAAACTTATAGGTATATCACTTATTTGGTAAGTAAACTATTATACCTAGGATATATACTATATGTTAGAGATAAGTATAAGTTTGAAAGAAATTTTAAAACTAAGTTTTATACTTTTCGAACTTGGAAAAATACTATTTTCTCAGAGTCAAAACTTGTGGACTAACCAACTTTATGTTGACTTGTTTTCAAAATGCATGTGTTTTTAGGAACTTGTTAAGCTGAATGTTTCTTGAACAGGAGAAGTTTTACTATTATATTTTCTGTTTGTATGGAACATATATTTGCTAAGACGTGTGCGATAGTTTAGACACTACGTGATAAATACTAGGAAACAAGAATAACATAACTTTCTATCATCAATAAAGGTATGTAGTTATAAAACTCTTTTATACTGTTCAATATATGTTATATAACTGTGATACAAGGAATGACGTTACACCGCCCAGTGTTTCCGCCACTGGTTAGGCGTGTGACACATCAGTATTGGTTGTAGCACTATATTATGTTCATCCTTATGAACAATCTACCAACACTATGACAATCTTAATTCACTACTGTCTCCCAAGAGTATGACTGCTTGTGGAAGTTTTTGTTGGGTTTTTTATTCAAAAATTGTTTCATAAACATAAACAATGCAATAGAAGATTTAAGATTTGAACAAACATAAAACTAGTTTTATTCCCACCAAAATATCATTTTGCAAGACATAGGAAGAATAAAACAACCATAGAAAGAAAGTGTTACAACCCTTGAAGACTTTGGTTCCTTTTGGGAATTAGGTTGTCGATGAAGATGGAATTAAGCTCTAAGTTAAGCTCTCTGTAAGTATCCACCAAAGCAAGAGTAAAACCTTAAAAACATGCTAGTATACACTTGTAATTAGTTGTTCATAAGCCTTAGCAATATATATATATATATATATATATATATATATATATATATATATATATATATATATATATATATATATATATATATATAATATTTTCTAAGGTGAAGCAACAATGAAACTTTTTCTAACATCAGGATGCAAGAGAATGGAAGAGAAGAGAGGACTTGAACTTACTAAAAATGGCAGCCCCATAGAGAGAAAAGTGCTCTCGGTTTTAGGCTCCAAAGAAAGAACAAAAGTGAGGCTTGCAAGAACTAGTTTCTAATGCCTTCATACCTTAGTTTTTATGCAAGACAAAAGCTAATAAAGCATATTACATAAAGCGAGTCAAACCATGGGTCATGAGGACAAGCATGCATGTAGAATAAACTAATCAAAATGCCATGCATGCCTTGTCACCTCCCATTTTCGGCCTCATGGTTAATGGATGGAACCAAAGGATGTTCCATTCTCTTATGACTAGTTTATATATATATATATATATATATATATATATATATATATATATATATATATATATATATATATATATATATCAACTTTATATAAAAGGCTATCATTTATATAAAGTGTTTCTCATATTCATATATATATATATATATATATAATATAAAACTACCTTTATATATAAATAAACTCTAACTAGTTTATTAAGATATAATTATATATAACTTATAAATAACCATACTTTATGATATATTTTATAAGTTGTTATTTCTCCAATGAATATTATTTCCACAAATAATAAATTCCCAATTAGTAAAATATTATTTCCATGAAATAATAATTTTCTAATTAAATACAAGTGTTGATATATTTATTAATAATCAAATATACTAATAAATAATCAATTGATGGTAACTTGTTATAAGGTGTGACCCTATAGGATCATAAGTTATTAGTAATATCATTTTATAATGACTCTTGGGCATAGAAGATCTTTCAATCTCCCACTTGCACAAGACTCATCATAGATTGATATAGATAGTGGTGGGCGTCTAGCACCATTTCACTGCCCCCAATAACATATAACGAAGAATTTCATTCATCAACATCCAATTCCCAAAAGCTCAAAGCTTCAATTGATGTATTATGGTAAGTTTATCAATTATCCCTTTATTACAGACATCATTTTGAACATGAGACTTAGATCGCAATCAATCTTATTTGGAGTTCAACTTTGGGTAACACGCGTTAGATGTTTAACTCTCAACACATAAGAGGAACAATTCCCATGTTGACTACATAAGCCTCTTGCATAGTTCACACCATACCTGAAAATGGTTTTATAACTACCCGGTTAAGGATCAGCATTTCACCATATCAAAGCACAACATTCCCTATACTTAAGTCCCACTATGTATCTCAGGTGTTAAGGATACAAAGATAGTACCTTTAATCAAGTATCACTCATAACTGTGATCTATGAGTTGACCTTGATGCGGGTCTGTTCAATACTAGTTCTTTAACAAGTACATATGAAACTTGGTTACAACCACTTGCCTACTTTCATCTGGTGAGAGTCAACCAATCCAATTCATATTAGTCTTACTTCACAACTACTCCCATAATCATGACCGACTATAAACTTTTAGAATAATAAGATTATTCATGGGTTAAACATGTTATTATAGAACACAACAAGTATTGATCCAATGATCATATCCCAATATATCATAAACAATATAATAGTTGTTGTCTTAATGTTCCAATATCCAAATACTAAATTCAAATCAAATCCCATTTCTAGAATAATGAAGTCACATAGCTGAAGCGTGACTATTCATACTTAGCTTAAAAGAAAGGACTTTATTATGCGAATACAATCATCTCCATATTTGACTTTACTCTAAGTATAGTCAAATATGTTGGAGAATATGATTGGTGCTCTGATGTGACATAGAGTTTCTTAGCTTGATTAAGCACACTATATTACTCACAAAATATTTCTAGGTTATCCTTGAATGGAAGGATTCAACCTACGTTTTCAATGATCTAGTTCATCCAATCATATTGATTTCAACTTCTGAAAAGTAGTGTATTCTTATTTAGTAGATTTTGCTATTATGTTTTGCTTGGACCTCATTCCAATTAAACTTACTCTTCATTCCACAATGAAGTCATAATCCAAATATAATTCATAATTATCTATATTTGTTTAGAAATCATAATCATATGTAGCTCTTTACATGAAGATTTTTATTCTAAACTAATTATCTCATATACATTCTCTTAGTTCTTCTTAAATACTCTTAGAATGTTCTCATAGTCATCCAGTGACTTAACCATGCATTCAATTTGTATCTCATGATATGACATAAATGATGGATTCATTTGCCAAGCAAATAGAATATAAATCATTTTATCTAGCTCAAACCTATGTGCTAGGTCCTTTTGAGACAAACTCAAAATGGTGTCATGTGACAATGTCAAGAATCCTCCAAAAGAATATTATATATTGACCTATTTCAAGATATTATTAATTCATGCAAAAGAATTTAAAACTTTTAACATTCATCTTTATCTATCTCTATAGATTATACATTCCAAGAATGTATCTTGTAATTCCTATGTCTTTCATTTTATAAACACTTTCTGAGTCAAGGTGAAACGACCTTGCATAGTCAGAATGTAATTTCGAATGATTAAGTATGTATCATTCATACAAGATTAGGAATATCACTATCCTCCCACTAGTTCTTAATAAACACAAATTTCATCTTCATTTTGATATAAAAGTCCACCTTGTTATTTATATATTAAAATGATGTTTCCAACCTTGAGATGTTTGCTTTATATTCACAAGTGGATCTCAAGCATTACACATTTTGTTAGGATAAAATGGATTAAGAAAAACCTCAAGGCTAAGCTATATAGATATCTCCTTGTAGATGTCTATTAAGAAAAACGTTTTTTCTTGAAATCTATCTGTCATATCTCATATTAGGAATATGTAGTTAGCATAAACAATATCCTTGTTGATCTAATCATAGTTACTTGTGAAAAGTTTTGATCATATTCAATGTCATGAGAATGATAAGGACCATGGTCAATGACATGAGTATGTGAAAATCCTTATATAACAAACATTACTATATATATATATATATATATATATATATATATATATATATATATATATATATATATATATATATGTATGTATATATATATATATATATATATATATATATCCATGTATGTATTCTTTCTAGAAGAATCTCTTACTCCCTCTAGCCTTGCTATAGAGAGGAAGATTAATCAAGCCCATACTTGATTATTAAACATGGATTACATCTCGATATTCGTGACTCTAAGTCATTTTTCAGATTCAAGATATGATATAACATTTTGGTAGTTGATGGTTTAACTAGAAACCATCATGAACTCATCAATGAGAGATTCCACGTTTCTCAAGTCATAGATGATTTCTACTATTATTGTGAACAATTTATGTTTATGAATAGCTATTATTCATGTTTAACAATTTCTTGTTAAAACTAGTGCCAACTATTGTTACATCAGGCTATGGTTCTTGAACTACTTCAACTTCAATGTGCCTCCCACTTGCTTTATCATTATATGCTTGCTTTCTGCTAACTCATCTTTCAGGGAAATAAAGGAACTTATTCTTGGAGGGTTTGTATATAATAATCTAAATTCCCTTTTAGAATATTCTACAATTATGTAATTAGTTGGTGTTTGTATTCTAGATACAATTAATAGCGATTGAAGTATAATCCCAAAAAGATTAAAGGAGGATTTTTCTACCGATTAGAAAGTAAACTATATCAAGTAAAGTTTAATTCACCATTTATCATCATGAAGGCTTTAAATTGTATTATTGGGTTGTATCTTGTGCATAATCATAGACACTCATTAGAAAGGAAGTCATACACCAAAGTGTATAGTTCCTTAATAATTATTTTCTCTACACTTTAGTGAAAATATCATTAGGAATCTCTTATATATAAATAAGATTCACATATTTCAAATAAACTACATTATTTGCCTTCAAAGATCCCTTTTCTTGAAGTTGGGATATGGGTATTTCATTTATGTAATAAAGATAACAATGTCATAGATAAGTTTGATTTAAAACAAGTTTAAGTTAAAAGTGCCTTTTTATATGGAACTTAATTTTATTCATTAAAACATTGATATTTACTTTATAATTCTATTAAGAGATCTAGTCTCATAAATAGAAGTTAATCATTTCAGAATATGAATATTATCGTTATGAAAAACGATCAAGTAAATAATCAAACATTTAAATAACTGAGACATATATTTAGACATGCTAAATTCAAAACATACATTGTTACTAAACAAATATTGTTATTCAATACAAGTATATTATGTTCCAAGCATAAATCATAAACAAAACTTCGAGAGTGTAGTTCCAACTTGCTTGTGCTCAGCTAGTTACTCTCCTGTAAATATCTGCAATCAAGTTACAAATATTAGATTAACATTTAAGTACCAAGTACTTGAGTGCTATACGAAAAGTATGAGTTCTATCCAGTAGATACCTGAAGTACTAGTCTCTTCCAGACTTTCTTTCTAGATAAGAGGAGTAGTTCCTCTACCAGTGTCCAATTTCTTCACAAAAGAAACAATATCCATCTATGTGGGCCTTATTGGATTTCTTGGGCTTAAAGGTGTTTTAGTCCATAAAACATGGGCCTCTTAGATCACACAAGGTGACTCTTTTAGCCATTCACTATTCCAACAAAATATCTCTATATTTATTGGAATATTGCTTAACCTGTTATATTATCATATATATATATATATATATATATATATATATATATATATATATATATATATATATATATATATATATAAATTATCCAAAACTTCCTAGAAGTCATGAGTAATTGTTCTTAGTATGATGTTAGAAGCATCTTGAGCATCACTGTGATGCATTTACTAGGTATCATATTCAGGTTTATTGCTCAAAGCAATTTGTTTAGGACTAGGACCTTTAAGTGTACACAATTTCACATCTCTCACGAGATTGTTTCTTAGGACATGAACCCATTCATTGAAATTGTATTTATTGAATGTTATTGTTTCATTAAATCATTTAAAAAAAATGGCAATTCATAGTTACGAGAGTGGATTATATATCTACAAAATTTTAACAAAATTCATTTAGTATTTTCAATATTTAATCTTTAGTAATTAATACCCTTTTAGTTTCTAAAAACATTAATTATCAAAGTCTAGGATCCAAGTTGCAAAAAAAATAAATGGTTAGGTATCCTTTATCCCCTTCATCCGAATTCAACCCGGTAGATATCGATTATCAATTATATATTACCATATAATTCCTAGATTTATGGGATCGCTAATAACTGTGACAACCCGAAATTTCTATTCACTACAACCATTCAATTCAATAGAAGTCAGAACTGTTTCTGCTAATTTTCAAGCTTTTTGGAATAAGTTTGAGTGTTTTAAAGTTAGTACTTCAGGAGATATCAGGAGAGAGGATGCCCTAGGGTTTATTGTGCAACAATAAAGTCCCAAAACAACAAGAGTTTGGAGTTTACGGCCTAAACAAAGGTGTTTACGGCCGTAAACCCTAAAAGGGGGTATAAATATGACACTTAGTCATGATTTACCACTTTTCACATTTTCAAGATCCAAAACCCATTTCTCTCTCAAGTATCATCCGACTTTTCTTCAAGATCTTCAACTTTGTAAGTGTTTCTAGCCCTAAAAAGTTGATATCCTACTTAATCTAGTGATCTTACATGATTCCATCCGTGAAATCATTCCAAAAGTGTAGATCTTCAAGTTTCACCAAGAACACCAAGAACACACACTAGTGTTCTTGGACTTTTAGCACCTTTTCAAGCTTCTACCTAATAAGTACTCTTACCCTAGTGTATTATAAGACTTGTTACACTTCTAATCATCAAGAAAACACCCAAGAAACACAAGATCAAAGGTGTTTACGGTCCAAGATGTTCTTGGACCGTAAACCCTAAAAAGGGTGCCAAAGTGTGCCCTAGTCCCTTACCAAGCCTTGGAAACTAGCTTAGACCCTTCCTTGATGTGCTTAGTACTTGAAAACATCAAAAGACCATAAACCATTTGGGTTTACGGCCGTAAACCCAAAGACAAATGGTCCAAGGACCGTAAACTCCACAAAGGAGTGAAATGGTGCCCTAATCACTTCCTAAGGCTTAAACATGAAGTAGGAATGCTTCTTATGACCTTTAGAGCTTCAAAACACAAAATGGTAGATGTACCATGAGTTTACGGCCGTACATTCATGAGTTTACGACCGTAAACTCAATGAGTTATGGTCACAAAACCGTAAACTCCAAGGGAGTTTACCCTTCAACCCTAAACTCAATAGCAATGTCCTACAACACTTACATGCAATCCTTAGCACTTATAACACTTAAATAAGGTGTTTTACATGTACTAGGATGTCTTAACTTTGTTAATTAGTTGTTTAAAGACTAATTGGATACATATATGTGTTATTATATGTTAACTAGGATCATTGTGTGTGTACAAGTCTTCACTTGACACCTAGCATCCAATACATTCCGTTCATCCAAACCACTCACTACAGGTGAGTTCATACCCCTTAATTAACCTTTTAATTGTTTTTAAATGCTTTTATGGGGGGGAATACAAGTTGAACAATTATAGTTATTATATCAATCACATGTAATTAATAACTACCAAACAAGTGGATTTCTTACTTTTCAAACTGTGTTACCAAACTGTTTTACAAACTCTTTTATATACCAAATGTTTTTATCAAACTCTTGTACATGTCAAATACTGTTACTTAAACTCTTTTAAACTTATATTTTGTTAAATGTGTATCTATATAGATATAGTTATATAAGTAGGATTGAAAGGACTTAGGACTGATAGCTCACCTTACTTCCTGTTCCTTATTTGGTTGTGGACTTAGGGTATCAGGGTTATTTGTCCGAAGGTCGTTTGAATCCTAGTTATATATTATGTATATGTATATAGATATAAAAGGTTACTTCTTTCATTCAGTTCAATACCTTTGGGTAGTAAAGGTATACACAAACAGGTTCATACATACAAACAACATTACTAGTAAGTTATAATAGGTATAGTTTAGGGAGATACTAATACTATTACTAGATCAATGAAACATACAATGAGTCAGTTCATACATGAGTCATAATACATAGTGATGAGAAACAAACGTAATACATAGTGATGAGAAACAAACATAATACATAGTGATGAGAATCAAACAATACATTACAGAGAGAACATACATACAGGCTAGACAGAGGAAGAACACACAATACAGCTAGCACATACATTACATATACATTACTTCAGTTATGTGAGCCATGTAACGGGGCATGGCACTACCTGCCATGACCGTTTTTGTATCTAGAATCTCCTTAAGTGGGGAGCGTGTGATTTTGTGTATAGATCTATACTGGATTGACTATCCTACACCTTGTTGCTCGCTACAGTGGGACTTGCAAGTCTACGGGTGCCAAACGTCATTTCTTACGACGTCTTACATCGTCGTTTTTCTATGAGTCGGTAGCAGGGTACAGGCCGATCACATGGTACTTTAAATAACAATTGGTTTAAGGTAGTTAGTACAGTAGTAGTTACTTAATACAACACTACAGTACTATTTCATTTTCCCATTACATTCACTTTGTGAACATTCACACAATGAACAGTAATGTAAAAACTATATTTTTGGTTAATGGTAGTCAGATTTGGGAAAATACATACTCTTATAAGAGACACACACACACAGACACTAGATGCCTTGGTAGAAGGCTACTTTTAGTAGGAAACATAGGGTTTTCTAGGAGAATTCAAACTTTTACAAACTTATACAAACATCTTACAAACATCTTATAAACATCTTACCAACATCTTACAAACATCTTACAAATGCTTTCATACAAATACAGACACTAATATACATATGATCTCACCAGCTTTAAAGCTGATAAACTCTTTCAAAATAACTTGTATTCTCAGGTCACCAGTAGACAGGTACCGGTGCCAGGTTTTGAGAAGATGGAGCTCGTTCAAGACTCATCTTTTATTTTGATGTATATTTTTGGTGTCTATATAACTTGACAGAACACACTTGTATGAAATTATATTATTAATGCAATGGATGATGTTGTTGCTTGTTTACTACTTTGCATTGTCGTGATACTGAACATGACGTCCTCCACCCCCGAACGTTTCCGCCGTTCCGGTTTTGGGGTGTGACAGATTGGTATCAGAGCATTGTTTATAGTGAATTGAGTATATCAACCCATAAAAGATATACAGACTATAAATACAACGGGATTAAAATACTCTGACCAAGAGTTTATACTTTTAAATAATAAAATATTTAATTAAGTATACGTGCCTACATTCATACTAAAATCAGTGTCACTAGGACAGAACAAAAGTATTACGATTGTTGGACAGCACAAGTAGACTTAGAGACATATAGTCAAAGCTGGGAAGATATAGCCTGATCAACTATGTTATCCGAGGGTTGTCTAGCATGTGCCTAAGTGTGGTTGTGAGGTTGCAACAAGTCTAAAAACTTACCAACACTACTACAATGAGAACAGTAGAACAGAACATAAACTTAAAATACTATATGAGTATTTTGTGTTACTTTAATTACTTATCTGAGAACTAAAGGTCTTTATTAGTATATCAATAGTTGCTGAGTGGATACGCTAAGGTTATATGTATCTAGGATATCATAGACTTAGAATCGGTGATCTTTGCTTTACTTCATGTTCCTTGTTTGGTTGTGGGCTTAGAGTTAGGGTCACTTATTTGAAGGTCTATCCTGTCTTGGTTACATATGACTTGTATGCACTACGCAAATGTTGAAGTAACTGATAAAGATCATCTTATAATTATCTAATTAGTGCGTCTATTTAGTTATTTCTTTATCTCTTTTCTCGCATAGATATCATGGCTGGATTCCATATCCCCGGAGACCCGTACTATCCCAACCACGGCAATGCAGGATGGCTTGGAGAAGAGCCAGAAGATGATCACCCAATCCCATTGGATGATGACGAAGCTGAAGGCTTTTCTGAGGATTCTGACTCAGAGCTAGAAGTCAACAACCTACCCCCAGCTGCTCAGGACCCAAACCTGAATCCTCGTCCTGCATTTCAAGGACCCACACCTCTGTGGGCCACAAACTTGAATAGATGGAGTCAGGAACAGGGTCAACCCATTCCCTATAATGGAGACAGAAACTTCTACAACCTCACCGAGGGAGGTTCAGCTGACAGGGTCCTACCCATCATGGTTCGAAGGATTTCTCGGAACACTGAGCAAGGCCGAGCGGCTATTGACCGAGTAGTGGAGATTGACGCCAACTCTGGCGTTAACACAGTCCGCATTCGCCAGCTTGAGTCTGCTCATGAAAGGACTCAGGTCCGCAATGCAGTTCTGCAGAGGGAACTTGCTGAAACCCAAGCTGAAGTCAGGGAACTTCGAGCTCAGCAAGTAAGATCTGAAAGGCGTATGATGGACATAGAACGTCTTCTGTCGGATTCAAGAACTCACTCTAGTAGTTCTCATCGACTTCTCTTTTGGATATAACCTAGTTAGTGTAAAAACTCTAGTCTGATTTCCTATCTTTGTAAATCTTAGACCCGTTAGGTCTTGATTAGGTAGTAGTCTGTCAAAATTTTCCCATCTTGGTTGATGTAAGACCTACTTCTAGGTCATTTTTCCCGAACTCATTACATCTGTAATTCCAGTATTGTTGACAGATATCTAATCTCATGGAAATTATTATCAAATGCTATCATCTGTTAGTTCTAAATCTACATTCAATCGTGCTATTCAATTGTGTTGTTGGGCTATGGAGAGTTAGTCCATGGGTCATTTTCATCAATTGTCCTATTAAATTCTTATCAATATCTTCATCTTTGTAAACTTATAGTTGAAAGATGCCTCCACGTCGGTCGACAAGACGCGATCCTCCCGCACCAACACCACCTGCTCCCCAAATTGATACGGCAGCTCTTAATGCTGTTGTAGCTGCGGCTGTGGCTACAACCATGGCGCAATATCATTCTTTGGGTTCCACTGGAGGAGGAACTCCTGTTCAATCTACTCAGGGTGAAGTTCCTGTGCGCTTGAGAGAGTGCTCCTACAAGGACTTCACTAACTGCAAGCCCAAGTCCTTTAGAGGGACTGGCGGAGTCATTGCCCTCTCGCAATGGTTCGAGAAAACCGAATCGGTTTTCGAAATCTGCTCCTGTCCAGAGGGGAGCAAGGTCAAGTTCGCCGCTTGCACCTTTGAAGACAAGGCCCTGACATGGTGGAATAGCCATGTCAAGTCACTATCTCTAATAGTGGCTAATGCTATGGGCTGGGAAGCTCTGAGAGAGCTGATGATCTAGGAGTACTGCTCGAGGGGCGAAATCCAAAAGCTGGAGGAGGAACTGTGGAGCCTAACCATGAAGGGCTCCGACATAGTCTCTTATACAGCCAGGTTCTGTGAACTGGTGGCCCTCTGTCCCAACATGGTTCATACAGAGGGGAAGAACATAGAAAGATATATATGGGGCTGATGCCACCATTCCAGGGAAATGTTTTGGCTTCAAACCCCATTACATTTGATAGTGCCAAGCGATTGGCACAGCGGCTTATAGACCATGGGGTTCGTACCCCGGCCGCAACAACAACCCAGGCCATCTCAGAACCCGCCAGAACCGCTGATTCCAAGCGGAAGTTTTGGGATGACAAAAAGAAGAATAAGGCTGCTAAAAAGCAGCAGATCGTGGCAGTACATGCTGCGATAAAACCTGCCATTGCTGCTGCTCCGAAAAAGCAGTACGCTGGAAGTTTGCCCAAGTGCAACAAGTACAACTTCCACCACGCAGGAGCCTGCCGGGAAATGCAGTGTTTGAACTGCAACAGGAAGGGGCACACTGCCCGTTTCTGCAAAGCTCCAGCGAGGCCAATAACCCAAGTCCCCGGCGCAGGAGTGGGCCAAGCTTGCTACGGTTGTGGCGAGGTGGGCCACTACAAAAGGAACTGCCCGAAGGCAGGGAATGTCGGTGGAGTGGGAAGCGTTCTGGCCATAGGCCACGAGGAAGCGATTGCCGACCACACAGTGGTCACGGGTACGTTTCTCCTCGATAACTCTTATGCATGCATACTGTTTGATAGTGGAGTGGAGAGGAGTTTCGTGAACCAAAAATTTGCTCATTTACTTAAGAAAAAATCACAAGCACTTAAAGAACCGTTCACTGTAGAAATGGCTAACGGAAAGACAGAGAGCACTAGCAGTATATTCATAGGGTGTACCCTAACACTAGATAGCCATTCATTTTCGATCGACCTCATGCCGGTCTCAATTAAAAGTTTCGACGTCATTATCGGCATGGATTGGTTGAGTCTTCATCGTGCTGACATCATGTGTTATGAAAAGCCTGTCCGCCTTAATCTGTCGTCTGGCGAAACTCTAGTAGTATATGGCGACAAACCCGGCACGAACCTTCATATCATCTCGAGCATTCAAGCTCAGAAATTCTTGCGAAAGGAATGTCGTGCATTCCTTGCTCATGTGGTCGATGTGAGCCAAGAAACGAAAGACATTCAGAACATTCCAGTACTACGTGACTTTCCCGACATTTTTCCAGAAGAACTCCCAGGATTACCTCCGCAACGTCAAGTCGAGTTCAGAATCGACTTAGTTCCAGGGGCTACTCCCGTAGCCAAATTGCCCTATCGTCTAGCACCTGCAGAGATGCAAGAACTGTCCTGTCAACTTAACGAACTGCTCAGCAAGGGCTTTATAAGACCAAGCTTCTCACCCTGGGGAGCTCCAGTCTTGTTCGTCAAGAAGAAAGACGGATCTTTTCGTATGTGCATTGACTACAGGGAGCTCAACAAACTGACCGTCAAAAATCGTTATCCTTTGCCTCGTATCGACGATTTATTTGACCAACTTCAGGGGGCGAACTTCTTTTCAAAAATCGACTTAAGATCCGGATATCACCAACTACGAGTGCTAGGGGAGGATGTTCCGAAGACAGCCTTCCGAACTCGTTATGGGCACTACGAATTCGTAGTGATGCTGTTCGGATTAACAAACGCGCCTGCTGTATTCATGGACTTAATGAATAGGGTGTGTCGTCCTTACTTGGATCAGTTCGTCATCGTCTTCATCGATGACATACTTATCTACTCTCGTAGTAAGGAGGAACATAGTCAACATCTTCGACAGATCTTAGAAACACTACGTTCGGAGAAGCTCTATGCGAAGTTCTCGAAATGCAAATTTTGGATCCGAAGAGTCGAATTCTTAGGACACGTGGTTAGCGAAGAGGGAATACACGTGGACCCATCCAAAATCAAAGCCATTGAGAGCTGGTCAGCACCGAAGACGCCTACATAAATTCGTCAATTTCTAGGTCTCGCTAGCTACTATCGCGGGTTCATTCAGAACTTCTCCCGCATTGCGAAACCTCTTACAACACTGACCCAGAAGGGCGTGGCCTTTGACTGGGAAGAGAAGCAGGAGAGAGCATTCCAAACGCTCAAAAGAGCCTTGTGCACCGCACCAATACTATCCCTCCCCAAAGGGATAGAAGACTTTGTTGTCTATTGCGATGCGTCAAATCAAGGACTCGGATGTGTTCTGATGCAGTGAGGTAAGGTCATCGCCTATGCCTCGAGACAGCTGAAGACACATGAGGTCAACTACACTACCCACGATCTTGAACTAGGAGCAGTTGTGTTTGCTCTGAAGATCTGGAGACACTACCTGTACGGTACAAAAAGCACTATCTTTACAGACCACAAAAGCCTACAACATATATTCGACCAGAAGGAATTCAACATGAGACAACGACGGTGGGTCGAGCTACTCAGTGATTACGAATGCAAAATTCGTTATTATCCGAGTAAAGCCAATGTAATAGCTGACGCCCTAAGTCGGAAAGAATATTCTGGTCGTAGAGTCAAATCATTGACTATGACTATCCATTCGCACTTGTCCACACAAATTAAGGAGGCTCAGCTCAACGCTTTGAAACCTGAAAATGTGGCGGGTGAATCCCTGAGAGGGATGGTTAAGAACTTGGAGGTTAAGGGTGGCGGAGCTTATTACCTCACGGATCGAATCTGGACACCGAAACACGGTGGTTTCAGAGACTTGGTCATGAACGAGGCGCACAACACTCGTTATTCCGTCCACCCAGGTTCAGATAAGATGAATCTGGATCTTAAAAAGTTATATTGGTGGCCTAACATGAAAGCAGAGATTGCTACCTTCGTAAGTAAATGCCTTACTTGCGCAAAGGTTAAGGTCGAATACCAGAAACCCTCCGGTCTTCTACAACAACCGGAGGTACCGGAATGGAAGTGGGAGCAGATCACTATGGATTTCATAACCAAGTTGCCCAAGACAACGGGTGGACTTGATACCATATGGGTCATCGTCGATAGATTGACCAAGTCCGCACACTTCCTGTCTATCAAGGAATCAGACAAGATGGAGAAGCTTACGAGAACTTACATTAGGGAGATTGTACGACTGCACGGTGTTCCCATATCCATTATCTCGGACAGAGATAGTAGGTTCACTTCGAGGTTCTGGCAGTCGCTACAAAGTTCCTTAGGAACTAGGCTGGACATGAGTACACCTACCATCCACAGACCGACGGACAAAGTGAGAGGACTATCCAAACCTTAGAAGATATGTTGCGAGCCTGTGTGATCGACTTTGGGAAAGCATGGGATACTCATTTACCCCTTGTCGAATTTTCCTACAACAACAGTTATCACACGAGCATAAAGGCTGCTCCATTCGAGGCCCTCTATGGCCGAAAGTGCAGATCCCCTCTGTGCTGGGCTGAGGTGGGAGATACCCAGTTGGCTAAAGGACTAGTTCCTGAAAGCACTCTCACGGGTCCGGAGATCATTCGGGAAACGACAGAGAAGATCGTTCAGATTCGTGAAAGATTGAAAGCCTCTAGAGACCGACAGAAAAGCTACGTTGATAAACGAAGGAAACCGTTGGAATTCCAGGTGGGCGACCGTGTTCTATTGAAGGTCTCACCCTGGAAAGGCTTGATACGCTTCGGAAAGCGTGGAAAGCTAAATCCAAGGTACATAGGGCCTTTTGAGATTCTTGCCAGAATCGGCCCTGTAGCTTACAAACTTAACTTACCACGCGAACTCAGTAACGTACATTCTACTTTCCACGTATCGACTTGAAAAAGTGTCTGTCCGACGAGACTCTTGTAATCCCACTCGACGAGATCGAGATCAACGAGAGCCTCAACTTCATGGAAGAACCAGTAGAGATCATAGACCGGGAGGTCAAGCAAACGAAACAAAGTCGTATCCCTATAGTGAAGGTTCGCTGGAACGCCAAGCGAGGACCTGAATTCACTTGGGAGCAAGAGGATCAGATGAAACTGAAATATCCTCATCTTTTTACTTAGTTATTTGTAACTACTTATTTGATTAAACTCTAATTTCGGGACGAAATTCCTTCTAACGGGGGGATGATGTGACAACCCGAAATTTCTATTCTGTACAACCATTCAATTCAATAGAAGTCAGAACTGTTTCTGCTAATTTTCAAGCTTTTTGGAATAAGTTTGAGTGTTTTAAAGTTAGTACTTTAGGAGATATCAGGAGAGAGGATGTCTTAGGGTTTATTGTGCAACAATAAAGTCCCAAAACTCCAAGAGTTTGGAGTTTACGGCCTAAACAAAGGTGTTTACGGCCGTAAACCCTAAAAGGGGGTATAAATATGACACTTAGTCATTATTTACCACTTTTCACATTTTCAAGATCCAAAACCCATTTCTCTCTCAAGTATCATCCGACTTTTCTTCAAGATCTTCAACTTTGTAAGTGTTTCTAGCCCTAAAAGGTTGATATCCTACTTAATCTAGTGATCTTACATGATTCCATCCGTGAAATCATTCCAAAAGTGTAGATCTTCAAGTTTCACCAAGAATACCAAGAACACACACTAGTGTTCTTGGACTTTTAGCACCTTTTCAAGCTTCTACCTAGTAAGTACTCTTACCCTAGTGTATTATAAGACTTGTTACACTTCTAATCATCAAGAAAACACCCAAGAAACACAAGATCAAAGGTGTTTACGGTCCAAGATGTTCTTGGACCGTAAACCCTAAAAAGGGTGCCAAAGTGTGCCCTAGTCCCTTACCAAGCCTTGGAAACTAGCTTAGACCCTTCCTTGATGTGCTTAGTACTTGAAAACATCAAAAGACCATAAACCATTTGGGTTTACGGCCGTAAACCCAAAGACAAATGGTCCAAGGACCGTAAACTCCACAAAGGAGTGAAATGGTGCCCTAATCACTTCCTAAGGTTTAAACATGAAGTAGGAATGCTTCTTATGACCTTTAGAGCTTCAAAACACAAAATGGTAGATGTACCATGAGTTTACGGCCGTAAACGCATGAGTTTACGACCGTAAACTCAATGAGTTATGGTCACAAAACCGTAAACTCCAAGGGAGTTTACCCTTGAACCCTAAACTCAATAGCAATGTCCTACAACACTTACATGCAATCCTTAGCACTTATAACACTTAAATAAGGTGTTTTACATGTCCTAGGATGTCTTAACTTTGTTAATTAGTTGTTTAAAGACTAATTGGATACATATATGTGTTATTATATGTTAACTAGGATCATTGTGTGTGTACAAGTCTTCACTTGACACCTAGCATCCTATACATTCCGTTCATCCAAACCACTCACTACAGGTGAGTTCATACCCCTTAATTAACCTTTTAATTCTTTTTAAATGCTTTTATGGGGAGGAATACAAGTTGAACAATTATAGTTATTATATCAATCACATGTGATTAATAACTACCAAACAAGTGGATTTCTTACTTTTCAAACTGTGTTACCAAACTGTTTTACTTCAAACTGTTTTACAAACTCTTTTATATACCAAATGCTTTTATCAAACTCTTGTACATGTCAAATACTGTTACTTAAACTCTTTTAAACTTATATTCTGTTAAATGTGTATCTATATAGATATAGTTATATAAGTAGGATTGAAAGGACTTAGGACTGATAGCTCACCTTACTTCCTGTTCCTTGTTTGGTTGTGGACTTAGGGTATCAGGGTTATTTGTCCGAAGGTCGTTTGAATCCTAGTTATATATTATGTATATGTATATAGATATAAAAGGTTACTTCTTTCATTCAGTTCAATACCTTTGGGTAGCAAAGGTATACACAAACAGGTTCATACATACAAACAACATTACTAGTAAGCTATAATAGGTATAGTTTAGGGAGATACTAATACTATTACTAGATCAATGAAACATACAATGAGTCAGTTCATACATGAGTCATAATACATAGTGATGAGAAACAAACGTAATACATAGTGATGAGAAACAAACATAATACATAGTGATGAGAAACAAACATAATACATAGTGATGAGAAACAAACATAATACATAGTGATGAGAATCAAACAATACATTACAGAGAGAACATACATACAGGCTAGACAGAGGAAGAACACACAATACAGCTAGCACATACATTACATATACATTACTTCAGTTATGTGAGCCATGTAACGGGGCATGGCACTACCTGCCATGACCGTTTTTGTATCTAGAATCTCCTTAAGTGGGGAGCGTATGAGTTTGTGTATAGATCTATACTGGATTGACTATCCTACACCTTGCTGCTCGCTACAGTGGGACTTGCAAGTCTACGGGTGCCAAACGTCATTTCTTACGACGTCTTACATCGTCGTTTTTCTATGAGTCGGTAGCAGGGTACAGGCCGATCACATGGTACTTTAAATAACAATTGGTTTAAGGTAGTTAGTACAGCAGTAGTTACTTAATTCAATACTAGTGTACTATTTCATTTTCCCATTACATTCACTTTGTGAACATTCACACAATGAACAGTAATGTAAAAACTATATTTTTGGTTAATGGTAGTCAGATTTGGGAAAATACATACTCTTACAAGAGACACACACACAGACACTAGATGCCTTGGTAGAAGGCTACTTTTAGTAGGAAACATAGGGTTTTCTAGGAGAATTCAAACTTTTACAAACTTATACAAACATCTTACAAACATCTTACAAACATCTTACCAACATCTTACAAACATCTTACAAATGCTTTCATACAAATACAAACACTAATATACTTATGATCTCACCAGCTTTAAAGCTGATAAACTCTTTCAAAATAACTTGTATTCTCAGGTCACCAGTAGACAGGTACCGGTGCCAGGTTTTGAGAAGATGGAGCTCGTTCAAGACTCATCTTTTATTTTGATGTATATTTTTGGTGTCTATATAACTTGACAGAACACACTTGTATGAAATTATATTATTAATGCAATGGATGATGTTGTTGCTTGTTTACTACTTTGCATTGTTGTGATACTGAACATGACGTCCTCCACCCCCGAACGTTTCCGCCGTTCCGGTTTTGGGGTGTGACAATAACAAATTTAATTAGACATGTTTGATCCCATCTATGCCTCGGAACTCTCTTGCTTAGGTATCATTTATCACAAGAGATTTCCGATCAAATCATCCAATTTGAAAAACTTGTGTAATCGGCCTATAAGTTGGTTATAGAAATCGCGAAAAACACTCTGGCCATCAAAAGATAACACTAAGCGGCTAGGTATCATTTATCTCACTAGTACATACAAGAGACATGCGAGTGTTCTTTAAGAAAATGATTGCATAGATTTGAGGTTTGTAAGGGGCATTTGATGTTTTTTTTATATAATTCAAGTTTAAAAAACATATTATATCATGGTTATTGCATGCATTCAATAAACCATGGTATACTTTAAAAAATCTCATTTCGTGTAAAATCATATTTTTAACAATATTCTATATATAAAACCCGATTTTATATAATTGACGCGATCAAAATTTTAAATTAATAACTAGTATTAAATTATGTCGTTTGAGCGCTTTATAACATTTTGACACCTTTTAATAAAACTTTCTTTTATAAGATAAGGTTTGGAATTTGATAAGTATATAAATCTCAATTTTAAACTTATATAATTTTAATCCCGAAATTTTACCAGTTACTAGTTTTTATGATAAAGCTTGTTTTATTTTTAAAACCATTTTTAGTATCTTATGTTAAAAGGTAAAATTCATTAAAACCAAACTCCTTGTGATGTTTATTTATGTTCAAAATACTATTTATCATTTGAAAGCTAGTTTATCAACCATAACATAATAATAACATAAATATAAAACAACACAAACATGCATAACAATTATAACATGTGTGCATAAACCAAGCCATAAACTAGTAATAATTTTGTGAGCCATCACAAAATTATCAAGTCCATTCCTAAAGGGACATAAGAGACCTTTATCGTGTAAAGTCTTCATGTGCTCCCACTTGCTTCAACATCTTGTAGCAAGTTTATAAAAATAATTTTATAAAGTTTGAGAAACTTTAATAAAATCAAGTTTATAAACTTTTGATCTTCAAAATGGTCACCGTCTTCATTCTTGTTACATTTTTATAAGAATAAACTATTTCTAAAACTAATCTATTACTTACAAACACTAACAAAAGAAAACTATATATTTAATTATTACATACCATATTAATAAATAAATAATTACAACCATTTTTAAATAAGTCAACACATGCAACAACACAAAGGTCCATGGCTAGTTTATGCACATCATATATATATATATATATATATATATATATATATATATATATATATATATATATATATATATACACTCAAAAACATATAAAACAACTCTTTGTTTTTCTAAGACAACTTTTATGACCAAAAAAATGCATGTAAACTTTTAGTCAAAAATAACAATTATAAACATTTTAAAGTTGTCATAGAAAATATGTATCGATTTTTCTTGCAAAAAGAAAACCATCCATGTTTTCCAAAAACAAAGATTTCATCAACTAAACAAATAATCTAACTAATCTTGCAAAAATGGCTTTGATACCAATTGTTGGGTTTTTTATTCAAAAATTGTTTCATAAACATAAACAATGCAACGGAAGACTTAAGATTTGAACAAAAATAAAACTAGTTTTATTCCCACCAAAATATCATTTTGCAAGACATAGAAAGATTAAAAAAACCATAGAAAGAAAGTGCTACAACCTTTGAAGACTTTGGTTCCTTTTGGGAATTAGGAAGTAGATGAAGATGACATTAACCTCTAAGTTAAACTCTCTAGAAGTATCCACCAAAGCAAGATCAGAACCATCAAAACATGCTAGTATACACTTGTAATTAGTTGTTCATAAGCCTTAGAAATATATACCAAATATATGCTCTAAGGTGGAGAAACTAAGGGACTTTGTATAGCATCAAAATGCAAGAGAATGGAGGAGAAGAGAGGGCTTGAACTTCCGAAAAATGGCAGCCCCATAGAGAGAAAAGTGCTCTCGGTTTTAGGCTCCAAAGAAGAACAAAAGTGAGGCTTGCAAGAACTAGTTTCTAATGCCTTCATACCTTAGCTTTTATGCAAGACTGAAGCAAATAAAGCACCTTACATAAAGCAAGTCAAAGCATGAGTCATGAGGATAAGCATGCATGTAGAATAAACTAATCAAAAGGTCATGCATGCATTGTCTCCTCCCATTTTCGGCCTCAAGGTTAATGGATGGAACCAAAGGATGTTCCATTCTATTATGACTACTTTATAAATGTGTGTGTGTGTGTATATATATATATATATATATATATATATATATATATAACTACCTTTATATATCAACTCTAACTAGTTTATTAAGATATAATTATATATAACTTATAAATAATCATACTTTATGATATATTTTATTTGTTGTTATTTCTCCAATAAATATTATTTCCACAAATAATAAATTCCCAATTAGTAAAATATTATTTCCATGAAATAATAATTTTCCAATTAAATACAAGTGTTGATATATTTATTAATAATCAAATATACTAATAAATAATCAATTGATGATAACTTGCTATAAGGTGTGACCCTATAGGATCATATGTTATTAGCAATATCATTCTATAATGACTCTTTGGCATACAAGATCTTTCATTTTGAATAATAAAATTATTATGGAAGTGGTTCTAAACATGAAAATATAGGAACAGAGATAATATGAATAAACATAGCAATTTATTAATTAATAATCACTAAATCAAAATATCCAATATGTTTCATATGATCAAACTACAAATTGTGTAATCAAACCAATTCACTAGCTAAACGAATTCTAATAAACCTAGTATGAGCAACATGCTTAATATGTGACAATGGTTTAATGAGATGATCAGCTGGATAATCTTCTGATGGAACTCTACTCACAATGATGTCTTCATCTTCAACTAGTTTCCTGATGTAGTGGAACAATTTCTAAATATGCCTTGTGCATTTGTGGTCTCGAGGTTCTTTAGCCATAGCAACTATTCCCTCGTTATTACAGAAGATCTCAACTCATTCGGTTATGATAGGAACGACACCAAAATCATTGATGAACTTCTTGAGCCACACTTCTTCTTTGTACGCTTCATTAGCTATAATATACTCTGAATCTATAGTTGATTCAGTTATAGTCTCCTGCTTGGAACTTCTCCAAGTCACCTCTCCTCCGTTTAACATGAATACATAACTAGATTGTGATCTGAAATTATCCCTATCAGTTTCAAAACTTGCATCTACATATCCTTTGACACTCAATTCTTCCTTACCACCATCAACCAAAAACATATCTTTAGTCCCCCTAAGATACTTCAGAATGTTCTTGACTACGGTCCAATCACTTTCGCCTGGACTGGCTTGATAGCGACTCGACATACTAATGACTTATCGGACGCCTGGCCTTGTACATATCATGGCGTACATGATCGAACCTATATTCGAGGAATATGTGACTCGACTCATTCTATCCATTTCTTCAGTAGTATTGGGACATTGGGGTTTACTCAAAACCATGCCACGTTGCATACGTACAAATCCCTTTGTAGATTCTTTCATATTGAATTTCTTCAAGATTTTATCTAAGTATGTATTTTGGAAAATTCCTATTAGTCACCTAGATCTATCCCTATAGATCTTGATACCCAATATGTAGGCAGTTTCTTCCAAGTCTTTCTTGGCGAAACTTTTCCCAAGCCATGCTTTTACACTATTCAGTGTTGGGATGTCATTTCCTATTAAAAAAATATCATCGACATATAAGACAAGGAATACAACTACCCTTCTGTGACATCCCCATTTTCACGGCCAGAAAAGACTGATTTTGTTTATGCTTGTTTAAAAATCAGAGTAACATTTTAAATAAAAGTGTTGCGGAATTTGTCCCAAAACAAAATATGATAAAGATTTATCAAAAGCATTTCCAAATAAATGTATTTCATTAAAAGACTCGGGATGTCATGTTCGATACAGATCAAAATCATAAACAGTACAACATAAGCCTTACTACATTATTTCGTATTTGCAGGCCTATAATCCCTTATCTCTCATCCAAACATCTATGCTCATGCGCCACTACCTGTAATACAAGAAACTGAGTGGGTCAGGCTTGGGAGCCTGGTGAGCACATAGGGTTTTCAACCCACAATAAATAAGTTTATTAACTTTATCGAACCAAACAAACCCGATTACCCGTTCCCGTTATCCTCACTTTACGTCCGTAAAACATCTAACTCAAGGGACCTAGTCTAAGGACTTTCATCGGGGCGACAACACATGCTTTGGGAATTCCTCAGCAATTCATGTCAAATAAGGTAACCATGTGGGGGATGGAGTACTGTTGGTAAACACACAGTTAAAATAAACACACCGTTCAAATAAACACCTACAGGTTGCGAGCCTGCTAGCGTTCCACTGGACTGTCTAGAATAGTCCGTGGTCGTCATCTATACTCCGCTAGATGACTGGATCATCAATAACATCTATAACGAGGCCTCTCATTATTTTATTTTGTCACACAGCAACTATTACATCTACCCATGTTTTACCCAACACATTTTGTAGATATAAAATACATATACAGTTTAAATCATTTAAAACGAGTATAAAATCGTTCATCCAACATAGATAGTAAGTATACAGATAATATGCATACGTAGCACGTAATTTATATAAAATACTTCATATCTATGTGTAAGATGAAAGTAACTATGCACTCACTTGATAAGACGATAATCGGCCAGCACTTCGTTTCTTAAAACGATCGTTTCCAATAAAACTGGGGGCTTTAATGAAAAACCGGGTCCTGCGAGGTTGGAGCTTCAAAACCGAAAAGATAAATTTTTCCAAGTCTTCGGGCACTTCGGGACGTGTTTCGGATGTTGAAAATGATACAGGGGCTTCGGGGAAAGTCAAAATGATAAAAATATTGTTTAAGGGGTGAAAAGTGGCAATTTTCCAAATCTAGCCGGGAGATCTCGCAACCCCCTATTTATAGGGTGCGAGACCGAAGTTCAGTGGCTAAGAAGACTCCACGCGGCAGTTGCGAGGGTCGGAGGTGGCTCAGATGCGAAGGCGCGTCGGAAGCTTGTAGGCGAGACGTGGCTCGCTTCGGACACCTCCACGGATGCGACACGCGCCTGATTTCGGTTGGACCTCCCTTCGGTCGTATCAGCAGCTGACACGAGCCAGACATGCGTCGGTCTCGGACTGGACCACGCTTCGGACTCTTCATCAGCATCGGACATGGGTCAGCAGGCGAGGCGAGGGTGACGTGGCCGAACACCAGCCATGCGAAATTCCTCGGATTTCGGACTTTTCTTGATTTTTTTTGTGCCCCGAACTTCTAAAATCCATAACTTTCACATACGGGCTCCGTTTTCGACGTTCTTTATATGCACGCGTAGGTACAATTACGATCTACAACTTTTGTTTAGACTTCGTCGGCTAGTTTTGATTTTAATTTTTATATTATTATTTTTAACAGACCGGGACAGGAAATCCGTTAAAAATTCATAACTTCTTCATCTGACGTCCGTTTTCGTCTGTCTTTTTACCGTTGTACTACTATTTACGAGACCTTCGATTCTCATTTAGGTTGTGTCGGATAAAAATCACTCGATCTAAAATTCGAGTTTTTAGCTGTCTACTGCTAAACTGAAACTTAGAAAAATCATAACTTCCTCATACGAAGTCAGATTTGGGCGTTCTTTTTATACACACTCTCAGTTTAACGAACACCACGACTTTCGTTTAGATTACTAAGGCTAAAAAGTATTTTATCAAAAACTCACTTTTTACGACATTCGGCACCGTGCCGGTTTTGTCGCGAAACTTCGACAGGTCATAACTTCTTCGTTATAACTCGGATTTTGGTATTCTTTATATATCCGTAATCCTTGTCACGCCTACTACAAGTTTCTTAATAGATATCGGCTTTATCTAATATTTATTTTCGACGCTCATTTTTATTCTTAATTAATTAAATCCTAGTAATTAAGCATAAAACACATAATACACATAATATTCACATAATTCCTTTTCATTTCTTCAAAATGAGTTACAAAGGTTAACCTAGACTATAACGTCAATATTAATGCATAGCCTAGAAACACGGGCATTACACCTTCCGCTAGATCTTGTTGGATTAAGTGTCTAATCTCATAACTATAATTGGTATGTACTTGACCCGATAGTAGCATGGTCCTTTTGGTTGCCTTCACCATAGCAACTTGAAATGATGAATTATGAGAAAGAGGTTGATAAATGATTTATTAATATATTATAAGAATAATATATTAATTGAGAAATCATATTATTTAATTTGTATTGATCAGAAATTAATTTGGAATTAATTTTGTGATTAAAAGAGACTGATTAAAAGAACGGGGACTGATTATGTAAATCATTAATAGTTGTAGTTTGGGCTAATGGATCCTATTGGTATAGGATGGACGAAAATCTATGGGAAGCCCATAGATTTTTCGTCCAAGGCTTGCCATAAGGAAGTCCATATGTTGCTTAGGGCCTAAGCAAGGGAATTAGGGTTTCCAGTTGAAACCCTAGTAGCAGCTCAACTATATAAGGAACCCCAAGGCTCCTAAAATCGGCACCTATTCCCTAGAAGAAACTCTGGCCAATTTTGTGAAGCGTCCATCCACTCTCTCTCTCTCTCTCTCTCTCTCTCTCTCTCTCTCTCTCTCTCTCTCTCTCTCTCTTGTTCATCCATTGCTTGTGGTGTTTGTGACTCCATTAGAGGTGCGGAAATTGAGGCACTACGCTCTTGAAGGTCAAGATCAAAGAAAGGTATTCTTCTAACCTTAGTTTGTTTATCATATTCAAAAATTGTATGCTAGAATAGGCTTCTTGATTTGGATAATTGAATTGCATGTATAACTTGAGAAAAACCTAGATCCAAAGCAATTAGGGTTGCATGTGCACCAAAGGAATGTTGTAATGCCCATAAACCAACAGTGGTATCAGAGCATGAAGTGTTTTTCTGTTATATCTGATGCTATTGTGTTTTGCCAAAGCTGGAACGAAATCGATTTTGGCCTTCTGACTGATGAACTCGACGAGTCCTAAGATGGACTCAACGAGTTGGACCTGCTCGACGAGTCCATGCTCTGACTCGACGAGTTGGTTCGTCTGTTGGCATATTTTTCGAATTTCAAGCCTAAATTAGATAAGGGTCATTACCTTAAATTGTTTTAACTGTTAAAATTCGAATTTTATGTTATGGCAATGATTATCCTCATCTAATTGAAAGATAATTGTCAAATTTTAAGATAATTATGAGATTTTGTGATAAATTAATTATTTGTAAAATTTGATTTGAATTGTCTTACCAAGAAAAATTGGATTAGGTCAAATTTTTTGATAAGGATAAATTACATGATAAATTTAAATTGTTTTAAAATTTTGATCTAGAAATTTTTGAAAAGTTTCATAACTTGCCCTCAAGTTTTGGAATTTAAAATTTGATTAAAAGTTTTAATTTTGAAAGGTTAAATTCTAAACCCTAGTGTTTTAAAAGTCTAAAATACAACCTTATACTATTATAATATTAAAAGTTTAATTTATATATATATGTATAAGATGAGTCAGTTTTACCGTTAGTAGGCATCATTCACGAAGCTGGTCTATAAGGGGTGTTTAAGGAAGCGGCCTCTAAATTGACTGTCATTGGGTATCCACTCTTACCCACCGCACTCTTGACTAGTGGAGGGTCGTTACCCGAACGGGTAGGATAGGACATTAATTCCTCATTAATAAGTATAATGAACATTATAAAGTAACTAAATGTTTTTACAAATTCCCAATCTTAGTTACTTTAGGAAAAATGTGAAAATGATGCTATTCCATGAAATTGCACTTCGCACCTTGCCAAGTCGTTAGTGGAGCGTGTGTGGTTAATCGGCACACTAACTTGGACTAACAAGGGTGGCAAAGGCTAACTTGAGAATTATCATAGATCAATGGAGCGTGTGTGGTTAACCAGCACATTGATTAGGTGGTAAATGTCCCCGAGAGTGTCAAGCTAATTTGCATGGTTATTCACACCTTGTTTGTGATCCTCGGTATCCCAATCACAAACTTGAAGGACATAATCGAGATTAAACATGCCATTGAAAAGTTCAATGAATCTCAAAAGAATCTAGGAATTTCATTTCATTTAAAACCTAATTCTTCATTTCGTTTTTTGTGGTGGAATTGGTAAATCATCATTTACCTACCTTCAAATAATTTGCAATTGGATTACGGCATCCCTTTTCCTAATTATGAATTATTGTGTTGGGTCCTAGCCTTAATATTTCATTTGGGTGCTATACTAAGGATTCCTTATCTAATCAAAACTTTGTTCTTTTTCTTTTCAGATGTCTGGCTCAAACAATGCTTCTGGATCAAACTCCAACTCCTCCAGCTCCTTTTCTCTTATGAACATTTGTGGGAGGGTCACCTTCGATGGGTCCAATTTCAATGATTGGATTCGCAACATTCGCATGGCCCTTCGATACGAGGAAAAAGAATACGTCCTCGACGAAAATCTCAAAGAGATAGATGAAACCAAAGATATTGAAGAAGAAATGGTTGAGTATAGGGCTCACGAGAGAGACGCGACAAAGGTGTCGTGTATAATGGTAGCCACTATGACTCCTGAGCTCCAGCGGTTCTACGAGGACTACTGGACTTACGAGATGTGCCAAGACTTGATGGAAAAGTACCATCAAAATGCACGTCAAGAAAGGTACAAGATTCTCGCCTCGTTGATAACAACCAAGATGAAAGATGGAGAGTCCATCACGAGCCACTTGTAAAGAATGCAAAGGTATGTGGATCGTTTGCTTAAGTTGAATGTCAGCTTTGACGAAGAGTTGGCAATTGATATCATTCTCCACTCTTTACCTTCTTGTTATGACATGTTCAAGATGACTTATCATCTAAACAAGGAGGAAGTCACCTTGAGCAAACTTCAAGGTTTGTTGAGAACTGTTGAAAGTGGATTGAAAGGCAAAGGTGTCGCATCCACTCCTACTGTTGCTGCCCCAGTCCTGGCTATTGGACATGGGAAGGGGAAAAAGAGGAAAGCTCCCTCTAAGAATCACAAGGGAAAGTCTCATGATGGATCTTCTTCGAGTGGGTCCAAAGGAAAAGGTGGTTCTACTACTCCTTCATCTGATCCAAAAGAAGCATAGTGCTTCTACTGTCACGAAAATAGGCATTGGAAACGAAGCTGCCCGAAATAGTTGTTGGACATCAAGGATGGGAAGATAAAGCCCTCCTTCGCAGGTATATATACTATTCAATCTAATAACTCATCACATGCTAGTTCTTGGGTCCTTGATACAGGATGTGGTTTTCACATTTGTTCTGATTTGCAGGGGCTAAGAAGAAGTATGGATGTGGAGCATGGGAAGATAAACCTGATAATGGGAAATAGGAAATCGTCGTCTGTCACCAAGATCGGGATTTATTCTTTAGTGCATAGTAGTGGGTTAGGATTAGAGTTGAATGATTGTTGCTACTTATCTGAAATGACGAGGAATATTATTTCTTTTCATGGTTTGTACGGAAAAGGTTTTAGATTTTCATTTAATGGTACTTTATATTTTGAATGATTAATGCTTTCTATAATGGTACTTTATATTTTGAAGCATTTCCTTGTAATGGTGTATATGAAATTATGATGGTTGTAGACAACTTAGGAAATAATGTATTGAATATTGATTCGTCCAATGGTTTGGACAAGGCATGCTTGTGGCATTGTCGTCTTGGACATGTTAACAAGAAGCGCATAGCCCAACTCCAAAAGGATGGAGTCTTGGAGTCATTTGACCTTAGGTCCGATGACACGTGCGAGTCCTGTTTACTTGGAAAGATGACTAAATCACCTTTCACTGGTACTTGTGAAAGAGGTGAGGGTTTGTTAGATCTCATACACACAGATGTGTGTGGGCCCTTCAGATCCACCACAAGGGATGCTAATAGCAGATATAGATATATCTACTTAATCAAGCACAAGTCGGAAACCTTTGAAAAGTTCAAAGAGTATAAGCAAGAAGTGGAGAATCAATTGGGAAGGAAGATAAAGATGCTCAGATCCGATAGGGGTGGTGAGTATCTTAGTATCGAGTTCCATGACTATCTTAAGGAATGTGGAATTGTTTCACAATTGACGCCACCTAGGACACCACAACTTAATAGTGTAGCAGAGAGACGCAATCGAACCTTGTTGGACATGGTTCGTTCCATGATGAGTCGCGCTTCGTTACCTATCTCATTCTGGGGGTATCCCTTAGAGACTGCCACCCATATCCTTAATCTAGTCCCAACTAAGAAGGTTGCCAAAACACCTCACGATATGTGGAACAGGAAGGTTCCCTCGTTGGCACATATCAAGGTTTGGGGTTACGAGGCTTTCGTATGACAAGAGACTCATGAAAATCTCGAACCTCGTAGTGAGCGATGTATTTTCATCAGCTATCCGCATAAATCTTTTGGATATCTCTTCTACAGACCTAGTAACAACGTGGTCTTCGTAGCAAGGAGAGGGGTTTTCCGCGAGAGAGAACTCATATGCCAAGAGGACAGTGGGAGGTAAATTGATCTTGAAGAGCTTCAAGATTCAAGTGATGAAGGAACCTCAAACACTAGCGCTCAACCTGAGGAAGAGATTCATGTTGAACCGGTTGACGAGTCCTTACCTCTAAGACGTTCCAGTAGAGTTAGTGTTCCACCTGTGTTGTATGGTTTCCATATAACTGCTGAGGGTGATATGTTTATTAGTGATAGTACACTGATAAATTTGGATGAACCTAACAACTACAAAGAAGCCATGGCAGGCCCAGAGTCTGACAAGTGGAAGGAGGCAATGGACACCGAGATTCAGTGCATGTATGACAATCAATTTTGGAACTAGGTTGACAATGTACCAGGTCATAAGACGGTCGGGTGCAATTGGATCTTCAAGAAAAAGACCGACATGGATGGGAAAGGGCATACGTTCAAGGCACGACTGGTTGCGAAGGGTTTTACTCAAACTCCAGGGGTTGACTATGATGATACCTTCTCACCAGTGGCCAAGATCAAGTCTATAAGGGTTATGCTGGCCATATTTGTGTTTCATGATTATGAAATATGGCAGATGGACGTCAAAACCGCTTTCCTTAACGGGAAACTGGCTGAAGATTTTACATGTGTCAGCCAGAGGGTTTTGTAGATGCGAAGTACCCAAATAGAGTATGCAAGCTTGAAAAATCCATTCATGGATTAAAGCAAGCGTCTCGCAGATGGAATCTTTGTTTCGATGAGAAAGTCAAAGAGTTTGGTTTTTCGAGAAGCGAGGATGAGTCATGTGTTTATGTCAAGGCTAGTGGTAATATAGTTAGCTTTCTAGTTTTGTATGTCGATGACATACTACTCATAGGAAACGACATCCCGACCTTGCAGGAAGTTAAGACCTGGCTTGGGAAGTGTTTCGTTATGAAGGATCTAGGGGAAGCTGCTTATATTCTGGGGATAAGGATTTTGATAAATAGAAGTAGGAGACTAATAGGACTTAGTTAAAGTACTTACTTGGACAAGGTGCTGAAATGTTTTAGCATGGAGAATTCCAAGAAAGGGGAACTGCCAATCCAAAGCAATACCAAGCTGAATAAGACTCAGAGTCCGAATACCGATGTCGAGATAATGGAAATGAGTCGAGTGTCATATGCTTCCGCCGTTGGCTCGATCATGTACGCTATGACATGTACTCGCCCTGATGTGGCATTGCGTTGAGCATGGTTAGCCGATATCTAGGGAACCCGGGTAGAGCTCATAAGACAGTTGTTAAGAACATTCTTAAGTACCTGCGAAGGACTAAGGACTGGGTCCTTACACTTGGTGGGAGTGATGACTTAAGAGCGACAGGGTATAGTGACGCCAGCTTTTAGACCGATAGAGATAAATTTCGCTCTCAGTCAGGTTGGGTATTTACCCTAAATGGAGGAGCAATTACTTGGAAAAGTTCTAAGCTGGAGACCGTGGCTGATTCAACGTGCGAATAAGATTACATAGCAGCAAGCAAAGCATCAAAGGAGGCAATATGGTTGAAGAACTTCATTGGAGACCTTGGAGTTGTACCAGCCATAAAGGAGCCTATAGAAATTTTCTATGATAACGAAGGAGCGGTTGCCTTAACCAAGTAGCCAAGGGATCATGGTAGATCCAGACATATCGACAGAAAATACCACTTCATTAGACATCGGGTAAAATAGGGACTCCTCGTAGTCAAGAGGGTATCGTCATAGGATAACCCAGCAGATCCCCTCACAAAGGGTCTGAGCAGGGTTAAACACTTACAACATGCGAGGAGCATTGATCTGAAGGTCGATATTAGTTTTAGTGATTAGATAGATGTTTAGAAACTTGTAATAGATAAATGTATTTGACATTTGATGATTAAGTAATGGAGATTATTTTTGAGTAAAGTTTACTATCTTGTGTCGATTGTTTACTATCTTTTCAATTTTGCATGTTTTACTTCTAGAGTAATTAGATTATTCAAATTCTCCACAGTCGATCATACTTTGGGAGTAAGTTATGAGGATAGACTGTCATGAATTGATTGTAGAGTGTCTAAGTGTTTAGACATAGCAAAGGCTTGTTGCAACGTTCATGAGTACTTTTGAAATAAGATTTGAGTATTGGATTAAACCCACGCTCATGTGAATCACTTCATGAAATTTATCACGAGTGATTGTGAGACGATAATATCGTATAGTCTTTAAACCGAGATATATAATTTGTTGTTTACAAGTTGGTTGTGCATTGATAATGCGTAAACGCATCAGTAACTTGGTGTTATAAAATGTGTTGTTGTGTATGATTTAACAAGTAAATAGTACAAGCATATAAGTTAAAGTTTATCTGTTCCTTTTATCCTAAGAGGGTAAAAGCGATATCCTGGGCCCCTTAATGATTTTGTGTTGACTTATGTGTCTGGCCCGGTCAGGACTGAATTGATGTGTTTAATTAAGTTCTATGTCAGACAAATCTGAAGTCGGGAAACAAACAGTTGGACATTGAGAATGATTATGTTCCATGTCTTTGTCTACACGATATCTTCCAGAACGGAGGATTGTATGATCCCTTATCTAAAGGACGCGTCATTGACTAGGTCAGAGTAAGACAGCGGCTTTTGAGAGCTACGATTGCTAATCGTATTTTGAAGTCGTACTTGCAGTTATAGTTATTAGACTTATCTAAGTGGGAGACTGTTGGATTAGGTGTCTAAGCCCATAACTATAATTGGTATGTACTTGACCCGATAGTAGCATGGTCCTTTTGGGTTGCCTTCACCATAGCAACTTGGCAGGATGAATTGTGAGAAAGAGGTTGATAAATGATGTATTAATATATTATAAGAATAATATTTCAATTGAGAAATCATATTATTTAATTAGTATTGATCATAAATTAATTTGGAATTAATTTAGTGATCAAAAGAGACTGATTAGAAGAACGAGGACTCATTATGTAATTCAGTAATAATTGTAGTTTGGGCTAATGGATCCTATTGGTATAGGATGGAAGAAAATCTATGGGAAGCCCATAGATTTTTCGTCCAAGGCTTGCCATAAGGGGGTCCATATGTTGCTTAGGGCCTAAGCAAGGGATATTAGGGTTTCCAGTTGGAAAAACCCTAGCAGCTCAGCTATATAAGGAACCCCTAAGTTACAGTTTTCAGCTATGCATTCTTAGAGAACCCTTTGGCCGAAAATTGTGAAGCTCCACAACCTTTCTCCTTCTTCCTCATTGCTAGTGGTGTTTGTGACTCCATTAGAGGTGCAACAATTGAGGCACTAAGCTCTTGAAGGTCAAGATCAAGCAATCAACAAGAAAGGTATTCTTCTAACTCTTGTTTATTCATTGAATCCGAAAAATATGTATGCTAGATTAGGGTTTTGCTTTGGAAAATTATTATGCATGTATAACTTGAGAAAAACCTAGATCCAAAGCAATTAGGATTGCATGTACACCATAGGAATGTTGTAATGCTCAAAACCGATTAGGCTAATCCTTATTTGATAGTCTTTAAGTGTTATTGGGATTAATGAGGGATCTAGCTATTTGTTATCAGATTTCCTTAGTTGTTAATCAGTTATAGCATTATAGGTCGTTTCATGTTTAGCACGCCTACTCGGTGGTTGGATCGTTGATAGTTTTATGGGTAGTTGTTCAAGTGAGTTTTCTCACTATACCATATATTATAGTATGTATCCTCTGTATGTTAGGATGTTGTTATGATGTGGTGTGTTGTTAGGCAAGTATACCAGCTTTGTGCTGAAGGATAAGATATTCAGGAGGATCGGCTTTATACTGAAGACCAAATGGGCGGACCAGCTTTACGTTGAAGGCCAAAGGGGCGCACCAGCTTTACGTTGAAGGTCGAAGGGGCGGACTAGCTTTATGTTGAAGGTCATTATGTGTATGCATTATATGTGTATTGTTTATGTCATATATTTGGGAACTCACTGATCTTTGGTTTACAATTGTTCATTAACTGTTTTGCAGATACTTCATCGAATCAGGAAAAGGGCAAGGCTTAGCTATACATGAACATCTGCACCATGTTTTGAGATTTCCACATGTTTTATTTTATACTCTGATTTGAATAGTTAAAGTTTTGATTATCAGACAATGGTTTTCCTTATAAATGAATTAATGTTTGAATGAAGAATTACCTTTTAAAAATAAAAATTTTGGTTTGAAAAACAGAACATTACAGCGATACAACTCCTTACACAAGTGACCGGAGTAAAGTCTTAACAGTAAGAAAACACATATGGTTTGAATAAACCATGTTTTAGGAATGTTAGTTGTGATGAGTTGCAGTCATCAATAAGATATGTTATGTAATTGAAGAAAACATGACATTAATGGTTAAAATAGGTATGCAAAAAGCCAAAAATGCAACAATAACTAAAAAACAACAAAATAACAACAAACCAAAGACTGAACCATTTGAAAACCAACGATTTGATTTTTGGATTTTAGAAAAGTTGGTTTTTCGGTTCAATTTGGTTTCTTACATATAATAATCGAAAAAAATAAATGAACCGAAATACCGAAAACTATGTCATTTTGTGTATATAGTAATTGATTAAGTATGTTAAATTTTAAAAAAGTTCTCATGAATTACCATATTATATATATATATATATATATATATATATATATATATATATATATATATATATATATATATATATATATAAGGTATAGGGTATTCTGAGAACACCATATAAAATGAGAATGTGAGAACACCTATGAGCCAATCATTTACAAGTGCATCATCGACTACTTAACAAATCAATTAGGGGAATTTTTGGTTTATATACATATGTTATTAATATCATATGAAAAGGTATATCCATGTATTCTTGGAAATTATATTTTCTCTTTCTCTTATTAGGTCAAAGAGGTTGAATTTTTATAGATGGAACGGGATATAGTATGCATTGAGAGAGATAAATAGAGTGATACATAGGAAGATTCCCACACATTAGTTGTACGCCAGAAATACATTGCCTTCTCTGCTTACCGACACCCCCTGCCATAGTTTTCCTATTCGCTCACTCACAATGCCTGCTTTCTATGGTTTGTGGTATCATGGTTGTAGATATGGATGTGTATGTGTGTGTGTGTGTGTGTGTGTGTGTGTGTGTGTGTGTGTGTGTGTATATATATATATATATATATATATATATATATATATATATATATATATATTTATGTATGTGTGTATATATGTGTGTGTGTATATGTATGTGTATGTGTGTGTGTGTATATATATATATACACACACACACACATACACATACATATACACACACATACACATATATACACACATACATAAATACACACATACATAAATACATATATATATATATATATATATTATATGTATGTATGTATGTATTTATGTATGTGTGTATTTATGTATGTGTGTATATATGTGTGTGTGTATATGTATGTGTATGTATATATATATATATATATATATATATATATAGTTTTGATCACTAACTTTTTTAGGATCACTTTTTCAACAATCTTATCTAATATCTAAAATAAATAAATAAAAATATATAAATTTATCATTTTTTTAACCTTTTTCCATATTAAAATTTGAAAAAGATCTGTAACATGTGCATCACATGCACATTATTTGGAAAAAACGTTTTTAGAGCTTATTTTCTATAAAAAAAAAATAACTAAAAATATGTAAATTAATCATTTTTTAACCTCTACCCATACTTATATTTGATTTTTTTCATATAATGTAAAATGTGCACCATATGCACATAAGTAGAAAAACATTTGTTTTGAATTTTTTTTTTTTCTAAAAAATCATCTTCTATAAGATAAAAGTTTTATTTTAATGCAAATGTATAGCGATTGTCAAAAGTGAATTCTTGGTTATACATTAATCCACATCTAATAAAAATTCATAACTCACATTTGTTGAGTTCATTCAAATAATAAAAGTAAATCAGTTGCGCAAACATGGATCAACAAGTGTGTAGATCACATCCCATTCCTATGACATTTTTCTTGGTAATATTTGCAATGAATGGCGTAAGGGGAGCATATGCAATGTCTTTTGATGGTGAACCTCCACAAATACAAGTCGAACAAACCCATAAAGTATCTATGTATCACATGCTAGTATTTCTTTTGCATTGTCAACATCCCCCATCTCCATAAGATTGACAAAAGTGACACTAAGGGTTACTTCAATGGTCCATCTTTGATGATTCATTGTACTCATCACACATTCTCAACCCCTAAATTCCCCATCCTTAAACAATAAAGTAATATCGTTGTCAAGATAATATAACTGAATAAGATAATAGGACTTTGATGAGACAATGCGGGCCAATAGGTGTCAAACAAGTCGATCGAATACGTCCTTATATCATAGAGACATCTAGAAACCGTAATAATCCTTGAAAAGGACTTGTGGAAAAATGATTTGACATCCCAAATTTGAAGAAAATAGCAACCTAATTTTTTTTTACGAAGTACATGAAATACTTAAATTACAAGCATTAAGAACCAACAAATATCTAATATCACATTGAAAAATTTAATAGTCAATAAGCTAGAATTACATTTATTCTAATTACATCCGATGTAACCAACAACTTCATCATTTATAATATTAAATCATTATATTTCCGTATATGTTGCTATCTTAGATTACGTACTTGGAAGTAATGAATATCAATATCATCTCGTACAATCTAACCGACACCTACACCATATCCTAGCAAAACTTGCATCTAAACCTTGAACGCATGCCACACATGAAAGGTTATATTGAACGAGTTTATGAGAGTTTTAATATTAATATATAATTATGTTGTCAATGACTTTCACCTAGCTGGGAAGAGAGACATTGGTTTTATACTCATATGGTTGAAGGTTGAGAGTTTGACTCCCACAAACCCTCTTTAAAATTGATAAAAATGTTTTATTTTCTCTTGTGGTGAATTTCTTTTTGGAATCTCTGTCAAGTCGTCTCTATGTGTGTGTGTGTTTTCAATATAAAACCAATATTAACAACGAACCAATCATGAGCGTCGAAAATCATAATGATCAATGGTCAAACGAATGGTTGTAGATTTGTGCATTGGAGGCACATGCATCAGATTATTCCAAAAAACCCGTCTCCTTTTTTCGTTTAAATTTTTTTATAGCATGTTTTTTATCGAAAAAGAAAACGAATATACAAAAATTCATAATTTTTTATCATCTTTCCATAGACATCCATGTGTTTTTAGTCGTCGATCACTTTAAATTCTGACGTTTTGGATTGATTCATTGGTTCATTGATTAACAATGGTTTTCTATTGAACTTTTTCATATATATATATATATATATATATATATATATATATATATATACACACACACAAACACACACACACTAGAAGTGTGTGTGCAAATAGGCGGCGATAAATAGTTCTTTTGATAAATATTTTTCTTATAAGGAAATAAGTATTAGATTTTATTATTAGTTATTATGTAATAAAAACATTTACCACATTTAAATAAAATATTTATGTTTAGACTTATATTATATTGTCTTTTTACATTATTGATGTAAATTAATTAGTAATGGTGTCTAGTTTAAAAAAAATAAATTAATTTATATACATGAATTCAGTATTTCAAAATTGTCATTGCTCAAACTTGAATTTCTTAATAACCTTTATTTATTCACGTCTTCAAATTTTTGGCAAATATTAATGATTTATTTATTCTTAATTGATTTGTACAAAAAACATTTGTAACTAATACCTCTTAAAATTCAAGATATATATATATATATATATATATATATATATATATATATATATATATATATATATCAAAAAATTATATATATAAATGTATAACAAGTACAAAGGATGAGTGATGAAAAACTCATTGTCATCAGGCAAGTCTCGATCGTGTAGACAATATACCCTTTGAGTTTGACGCCTTGACGGTACTCTATAATACATGTAGGTGTTATACAACAAATTGTTTGATTAATAGTGAGGGTTAAAACACATATAAATAGGGATACATAAGGGGGTTTTGGCTTAACCTAAACCTTAAGGGCCTTGGGCCTAAACCCTAAATGCGAACATACTAAAATCCACCCGCAGTTTGATCGGGAGGTGTCGATTAAACTAGAAAAATAAACAAAAGAAAAAATATAAATGAAGACCGGGCAACGGCGGTGTCAGAGCTCTAAGTATGATGGCTAAGAACGACTGCTCATTAGAGAAGGAGAGAGAAGAAGCGACGGTCAACGGTGTTTCCTTTTTATAAGAAGATAGGAAAGTCGGCGGCAGAGGAGTCTGAAGAAAAGCAGTGAGAAAGAAAGAGAGATTGAGTTGTGGCGGATAGAGCCTATTACGGATGACTTGGAATACAGAACTAAAGAAGATGCGCTAAGGAGAAGGTAGAAGGCTCGGAGGTAGGGTACATCTGAGGAGGAGGCATAAGCAAACGAGGTAGTCAAGAAGTCGAGGAAAGAGCTCTGGTTTAGTGTCGACGACTGTTTTATTATTTATGAGTAGAAAAAAAGGGGGAAAATATGGAACATAATGAAGGCACCTCCGACGACTATGAGAGAATGTCGTCGGAGGTGGTGGGCGACGGCTACGGGTTGTGTTCAATAGTAGGTTTTTAACCTAGAGTTGTGATACCATGTAAATGTAATAGGTTGATTGATTATAGTAATGGTTAAACCTCATATAAATAGGGATACATAAAGGGTCTTTGGCCTAACCTAAACCATAAGGACCTTGAACCAAACCCCTAAATGGTCTTTGGCCTAACCTAAACCATAAGGACCTTGAACCAAACCCCTAAATGCTAACAGTAGGCAACTCACCAAAGAGTGACCAATTTACCAAATGGCCCATCGTTAAACCCCATCACACGTTAGACCATGAATCTTATGCATGGTAAATCCTATCATAATTAAGTAGGTAGACTATGAGTCATTTAAGAGTAGAAGATATCTTACTAACGATGGGGGATTTGACAAAGTAAACCACCGTTGAAGAAGTGGACTACTTTCCACATCAAAAGTAGGAATGACCTACAACATTTTAAAACCCACGTTTACAATTGAACACATACTCCTTGATTATAAAACCTTTATAAGTATTAAATAATCAAGTAGCATGTTGAATCATGCCTAAGCTTATGCACGTACTGTTGGAATAGGTGTCCAATGTCATAACTAAATTCGTCAAAGTCAAAACTCAATTGATATAAATTTACGGAATAAAAGTAAAGTCCTTTCTGGGTTGCCCTCAAAAGCTAGAAATAGCTAGAAATGAATTTAAGAGAGATAAAATAATTTTGATAATATATTATATGATTAATATATTAATTAGAAATAATTAATAATTAATTTTGAATTAAAATTGATTAGAAATAGTTGGAATTAATTAATTATTAATCAGAAGTAATCTGAAATTAATTCGGGATTAACTGAAATTAATTAAAGGTGGAATGGGTGAATTGTAATTTTCCAATATTTGAACGAAAGAAGAAATTCTAGAATAGTCTAAGGCATTGACGGTTTTGGAGTGTTATGGAAGGGTTCCAGAAGCGTCATGGTTGTTGATATGGTAATGATTTGAATAAGATAAAATCTAATTATTTTTTTATTCATATCAAGGCTTATCTTAGATATTCACCAACTATAAATAGGACCCCTTGGCATGCAATTTTCGTTCCTATGTCTTCAAGGAAGATGAAATCCAATTTTCATCTTGTACCCTCTCTCTCTCTCTCTCTCTCTCTCTCTCTCTCTCTCTCTCTCTCTCTCTCTCTCTCTCTCTCTCTCTCTCTCTAGTCGATTTCTAGTGTTTTGGGTGTGAACCATTAGAGACATTCACACTATTGGATGTTTGCTTTCTATAGAGCATTTGAAGACTCAAGAGTTAGTATATTTGAATATACTAAAAGGTATGTTTTAATCCTTTTGAATTTCGATTTTAGTAGGTTAATTTTTGTTTCATAAAGTATGTTGCGATAATAGTGAAAACATCATAGAAGTTCTAGGTTGCATGTACCCATAAGAGTTTATGTGAAAAATCCGTTGTGCAAATCTTTATGTTGTAACCAAGAAAACTCATCATACACAACTTCAAATACATAACTTATGCAATAAACTTGTCTAATCCACTTCTAAATTGAGAGTTTACTATATGCGAAGGTGAGTCCTTTGACCCGACTAAATTTTAAGTCTTAGTATATATTACGTACAAAAATAGTAGGGCCTACTTTAAAAAAATGAAGAACCTACATTATAGTGTTGGACAACAAAGATGAAAAAATGGTATAATTATAAACAATAAAATGCATATCGTATTTGGTGACATGCAAGAGTCTCACATCGACTTCAATAAAAACATGGTGGGGGGTTTTTCATTATAAATATATATTTCTTCTTTCATACTTCCACACAATGAAGCTTGTTGGCGCATGGTTCAGACTAGATTTATTTCAATTTTAAGTTGGTTTTAGTAAAGAAATATGAAGGAATGATCTGTTTGGGCTCGGTTCTCTCACCACCGCTTTTTATATATTTTGAACCAGTTATTTTTTTTGTGGAACCTGACTTCCCATTGAACCGACCTGATTGAACCTGATTAGTTAATCACGTGGTTTTCTATTCTAGGCTTGCCGCTGAGTTCTAATAATGTAGATAAAATACCAATTTCAATGTCCACACAGCAAATTTACAGATCAACGTGAAGTCGCATTTGCTTCAAAGTCATTCTAGAGATAACCTTTCAATCATGAAGTATCACCAAGACAATCATCATACAAGAATAACAATGAGCCAATCATCATACAAGAATAACAATGAGCCAAGCTACAATATACACCATAATAATAAAATGGGTTAATGTCAAAGAAATGACCCCTAACTATCCTAATTTTTTACTTTGTCACTAAACTTTAATTTTGCATACTTATTTTTGTTTCAATTTAGTTATTTTTGTAAGGGTGGACGAAGTAAAACACCATAAATTGCGGTTGGGCGGTGGTACCGACGGTATTGCCGAGAACACCACTTTGTGTGGTAGGTGGTACAACAAAAAAAATATATGGTTTGAGAGGTTATCTAAGCCACTCATCCCTTATCTTTTTCTTCTTATCAACTTGTACAAATATAAATACATTAGAATGGATGAAATTCCATAAAGTAAACTATAAATTTGGTCCCTGTGGTTTGCAAAAAAGTGTAGATACAATCCAAAACTATTCCAACTTACACCATTAGTCCAAAATTAGATCTTTTTGTGGATTTGGTCCCTACAAAATCAGAAATGACTTTTATACCCTTTCTATTTGTTTTTTGTCATTTCTTTTATTTAATTTAATACCTTTTTAATTTAAAAATAATAATAAACAATAGAAGTACACTACCCCACCCCCACCCCTACAGTACACTCCCTCTTCTCTTTCCCTCTATTTAGGGGTGTAAGCGAGACAAGCTAAATCGCGAGAAACTCAAGACCGACTCGGAAAATACTCGAAATCTACTCGACTTTAATCGAGCCGAGTTCAAGCTCGAGCTACTTGAGTACCTTATCGAGTCGAGCTTGAGTTGTATAATACACGACTCGTAAAGCTCACGAGCTTAAACGAGTATTTATAAAATTATATTTTTACCCTTTACATATATATATATATATATATATATATATATATATATATATATATAAACATTTTATAATTACCAAGAAAACAATTTAAGGCCTTTTACACTTGTACCCTTTAGGAAGGCGCCAGTTCAATTTTTTTGAGAACCATAAATTCTAATCAGCGCCTCACCATTCGTGAACCTCCACTTTCATCTCCATTTCTCCTTCTCACGGCGCACCTATGACTACCTTCGACCACCTTCCCTTCCGATGCCTACTATAGTTGGTCTACCACTAATAGTACCACCCATCGTCGTCGTGCTCCACCTTGGCTCTGCATCTCCGGCTCAATAATCAGGTAAGCCAAGTCTACTCTTTTTCCTTTTTTGCTTTCTTAGCTTCAATAATCAATAGTTCAATATCGATTTTGTTTCTTTTCTTATTCATATAAATCATTGTTCTATGATAGATTCTTATTTTAGTACCGATTTATTTTTTCAGTACTGATTATATCTCTCTGCAAAAGCGACCTGCTGATTTCGTTTCTTAGCTTCAATAATCAATATTGATGTCGTTTCTTAGCTTCAATAATCATTGTTTTACACTTGCTCTGCATCTTCGTTTCTTTTTTGCTTCTTATCTTCACTCACTTTGACTCAGTGGGAGATATGAAATCAATACTGATTTCCCTTTACTTTCTTATTCAAATGTTGGAATACTTGTTGCATTACAGATTATTGTGTAATGTGTATGAAATCGTTACAGATTATGAAATCAATACTAATTTCCTTTTTCTTTCTTATTAAACTATGGTTGTTTCGTTAATGTTGTTTTATAGATTTGTAGATGGAGTCAAGCACACCTTTTGATGTTTCATTAGCTTTAAACTCGCAACAAGAAGGATTTAACATTATGCAAAAGCATGAAATGCTTGAATGGGAAACCGTCTCACATGTTTCCATTAAAAAGGACTGTGAAAACGTTTGTGAGATGGAAAAGAACAAGCTGAAGAATTTATTAAAGTCTATTCTGAAGATTAGTGTGACCACGGATATGCGGAAATCTACCAATCAGAAGATCGGCTATATGGTTCTTATAGGCCATTTTTTTTATTCTTATTGGCATTTACAAAAACGTGTTCTTAGCTTTATTCACTTGCCTCCTCCTCATCATGGACTTGAGATTGCTGACAATCTTTACAAGTGTTTTAAGGATTGGGGCATCGAGAATAAGGAGTTCACTATTTCCGTTGACAATGCCTCAAATAATGATTCGGTTTTTAGGATCCTAAGTGGAACTTTTTCAAGGGTTAAAAAGTTGCCTTGTATAGGAAAGTTGTTTCATGTACGTTATTGTGCACACATCCTGAATCTTATGGTTCAAGACGGATTTTCTAGAATTAGCTATATTATTGACGATATTTACGAAACTGTCACATTTATCAATCAAAATGAAGGGAGACTTAATTTGTTTTCTGAGATTGTGCAACAGTTGCAATTGCCACATAAAAAACTTATTCTTGAATGCTAGACAAGATGGAATTCAACATATTAGATGTTGTTGGTTGCAATCAAATTTAAAGAGGTGTTTCCAATGTACAAAGAAAGAGAGCCACGCTATCTTTGTTGTCCCAGCAATGATGATTGGTTGAAGGTGGAAAAGGTATGTGAAATCCTATAAGTTTTTTACTCTGCAACTAATATCATCTCTGGGAGTGAGTATCCCACTTCAAACTTTCTTAATGAAGTTTTTTGGGTCAAAGTTTTCTTGGATAAGAAGTTTCAAGATCCTAATAAATATGAGTTCGTTCATGACATGGTTGGGTGCATGAAACAAAAATTTGATAAATATTGGGGAGATTGCAACTTGATGATGTCTATTGGTGTTATTTTAGATCCTAGGTGCAAAATGAGAGTTATTGAGTGTTGTGTTCCTAGGATGTATCCCGAAGATGAAGCTCATAAAAATATAGACAAAGTGAAAAAAGCTTTATATGATTTATATACAGAATATGCAGATGAGTATTACTCTAGTAGTGGTGAAGGAAATGGTGAAAGTGTTGGTTTAAGAGGAAACAATGTGACAATTCAAGCTTCATCTTCTGGGTGGTCTGAGTTCGCTCAATTTATAAGAATAGTTGAAAATATAAAACCAAAAAATCTGATTTAGATAATTATCTTGAAGAGGGTTGTTACATTTGTGAAGAGGATCCAATACCATTTGATGCTTTACAATGGCGGCGGTCTAATTCGTTAAAGTATTGTATATTGTCATGCATGGCTCGAGATATACTTGCAATTCCTATCACCACGGTTTGCATTGGAAGCTACTTTTAGTGCGGGTAATAGAGTTATTGACACATATAGAGCCTCTTTGGCTACCGAAACAGTAGAAGTCTTACTTTGTAGTGGAGATTGGTGTCGAAGCCTCTATGGTTTGAAAAGAAAGAAAAAGGCATGATGTCTTTTTTCTAATTTCAATTACATTTATTGTTCTTATGTTTATATATTTCATAAAGAGAAGCAACAAATGGAGATCAATCTTCCCATTCCATGATAAGTAAGTTTATTTAAAATGTTGAAAACATAATTTTTTTTACTTTTTTTTGCTGTTTTTTGGCATTTTTTGTTGTTTTTTTACTATTTTTGCAGTTGTTTTTTGCTATTTTTTTACTGTTTTTTACTAATTTTGGAGCTATTTTTAGGTTAAATAGTTGTGGTTTGTTCTTATTTCAACAGGTAGAAGAGGCTAAGTTATTTTGGTGCTGAGTTGGTCCATTTTTGATGTCTTAAAAGTTGTTTTGCATTGAAAAATGTTTATTTTTTATATTTTGAAAGTATACAAAAATGACATAGATGCTTGAATGGCTGAAGCTATTTTGTATTGAATAATATTTATTTTTGGTATTTTGAAAGTATATAAAAGTTATGACATATATGGACTATGGTTGATGTTATATTGATATTTGGCGGTTAATTGTGAGTTTTTTGGTAGTTTGGACATTTGTATATGGAATGCTTTAATATTTCTTACTCAATTTACTGATTTAAAATATATATACTAGTCGAGCCGAGTCGATCCGAGCTTGAGATTTTCGAGTATTTCACGAGCCCGAGCTCGAGCTTAAAATCAAGGCTCGAGTCGAGTTCGAGCTGAGCTTCGAGCTAGAATATTTTAGTCGAGTCGAGCTTCGAGCTTTGTAGTACTCGACTCGACTCGGCTCGTTTACACCCCTACGTCTATCATTCTTTTTGGCTCTCTATCTCTCTCTCCCACCCGATTTCACCACCAACACCACACTCCTTCATCTCCACTAGCGCCACCTCAATCATCGTTGGTAATATGTGATAAGAGGGCGTGAGAGACTAATTACATACCCCTAAAGAGAAAGAACGACGGAGATGTTTTTGTATTTTAAGGGGAAGGGGTAGGTAGGGAAAATAGTCTTAACATTCTGTGGGAGAGCCCTAACAATGGAACCCCACCACCCCTTTTCGTTGGTAAGTACCCCTTATGGATGCCTCGTTTTCCCACTTCCTTATCGAACCCCTAGTCCTTTTTCTCGTCATCTGTTAACAGTGAAACTACTCACCACCAGCACTCAATCTTCCCCCATTCATTGGTAAAATCCATCCCTCACAGATCTTTCAGCATTGATCCTCATATGTATAAGATCCTCCGGCGAAGTTGGCTATCCATGTATTTACAGGAAATAATAAACCCTAGCTTCATCAATAATGACTTGGATGTTCTTCAAAATACTCCTAGATAAAATGCGCTCAGTAAGGGATAAGGAGGAAAGGATGGGGTTTTTTCAATTTTTGGTTGTCTCCATATCTTTAAATTCCGTATGTCTTTGTATGAACAACTTCGTCAGATAGGAAGATGGATAGAAAGAATGGTGGGGTATGTTTGGTATGGGTAGATGTGAGTGTTTTTTAATCTACAGGTGTATGCGTTTGCATTTTAATGTATAAAAATAGTAGAGGTGGGATGAGTTAGGTATTTCCGGAAGTGGGGATAGAAGAAGAAGGATGAGGAGGCGATACACACTAGAGAGAGAGAGAAAGAGAGTGGGAGAGGGAGAGAGCGAGAAGGGGGTAACTGGGGGAGGGTGGAGGGGGATGGGTATGGGTTTGAGTTGGGTAGGACCCATTTCTATTTCTAATTAATTAAAACCCTTTAAATTATTTAAACAAATATAAAAAAATGGAAAAACAGCCTTTTCATGTTTAACAGGGAACATAACCCACAAAAAAAGATCCGATTTTGGACTATACATGCAAATTCAAAAGATTTTGGAACTTATCCACATTTTTTTGCTAAACACATGGACCAAATTTGCAGTTTAGTCAATTCCATATGTTGTGAGTCGAAAAGATAAAAACTAGACGATAAAGAAAATATGTGTAACACATAAGAGCATCTCCAATGAGGACTTACTTTAGAGCTTTTTATTATTGATTGATAGCTTGTTTTCATTTAATATCATTGGAGTGGATTGTTTTTTGTGTATTTATATTGACCACTCAATATATATTGAATGGTCAATATACTATACATGTAACACCTCGAATTTTAGACCAAATTTTTCATTTTTAAATTACCAAAAATCATAGTTTCACAACCAAGTTATCAAATACATGATTATCCCAAAACAACCAGTATCATAATTATCAGAGTTCATAAACATGTCCCAGTTGTAAATTCACCAGCATATGTGTACAATCAGACATTCGCCTTCTCGTGGTCCTGCGAAGTACCTGCTACATATAAAACAACAACTGTAAGCGCAAAGCTTAGTGAGTTCCCTATTGTGACAACCCGAAATTTCTATCTCGATCAATGGATCAATTTAATCAAAGATAGACTCGTTTCGCTAGCTTTTAGCACTGTTTGGGGTCTATTTGAGTGTTCTAAACCCAGTACAATTAAGGTAGGAACCTAGAAATGGGATAACACGATGCATATCAAGCAAAATCGGGCCAAACACTCCAACACATGGAGTGTGCGGCCGCACACTTGAGTGTACGGCCACACACAGGTGTGTGCGGCCGCACACCCATCCCAACCGCACACTCCCACCTAAATATTCAACACTTAGCCATTTTGAACACTTTTTCCACTTCTTTAAATCTAGAACTCGTTTTCTCTCAAGTATCATCCAAAGTTTCACTTCATTCTTCAATCAAGTGAGTGATTCATCCTTTGAATAGTTAATATATGACCTTAACTAGCCTTTCTCCTTGATTTGATCCATGAAAACACCTATTTGGTGTTAGATCACCAAGAACACACACACACACTAGTTTTGGACCTTAATCACCCTTTCAAGCCTCTATAACGTGTATACACTTATCATAACTTGTTATATGCTAAGAACACTTGATGATATACTAGAAAAAATCGATTTTATCATCTTCATAAAGGGTGTGCGGCCGCACACACCATGTGTAGCCGCACACACCCTTTTTAGGTCCAAAAATGGCAATAAACTCCACATAAGGCTAATGCATGAAGTAAGAAACCTTCCTAGATGAGTCCTAAAGCCTTAAAATACGTTTTGGCACATTTCATAGGGAGTGTGCGGCCGCACACACATCCTGGCCGCACACCCTGGCCGCACACACATAAATGTTGTGCATTTTGACCATACACTCCCTTGTATAGCCATATAACCCTTATATACAATCATATATGGTTGTAACACTTAATTCTAAGTGTTTTTATGTCCCTAAGGCGTGTCCCTAACAATTTTAGTGGATATATACATGGAATGTATTCATATATGTGTAATTATATGTTAAATAGTATTCGTTTGTGCTCAAGACTCCAATTGACACCCAACAATCCTATATCGATCTTTCATTCGAGTTACTCACTATAGGTGAGTTCATACCCCTTAATCTATCCTTTTAAATGATTTTAAATGCTTTTATGGGGGGGGGGGGAATACAAGTATAAAACATGAATTTATAGGATCAATCAGATGTGATTTATAACTGTGTTTTCAAACAACGGATTTCATATACTTCAAAATGTGTTTCATACATCGGATTTCAGTTACTTTATACTTTGTTATCAAACAAACTACTTTTGAATCGCTTTATAACCTGACATCAAGTCATTATTATTTATTGTTCAAAACCCTTAAATGTATTACAAAACCTCTTTCAAAGCTTATTGTTAAAAACCATATCTATACACTTATGTTTCAAGTTTATATGTATTGATAGGAGAACTTTCATTCTTTATTCAGTTCCAACACCCTTGAGTAACAAAGGTGTATAAACCTACTTGGGCATTCAATCTACATTCTAGTAAACTATAATAGGTATAGTTTAGGAGATACTAATTACTATTCCTAGTACAAGGAATCACACAAGAGTCGGTTCATTCATGAGTCTATACAAATATACTACATACTATATGAAGAGATACTATTACATACTATACAGAGAGAAATATTACATACTATACGGGACTGACCATCCTACACCTGGCTGCTAGCTACAGCGGGACCTGTTCATCGACGGATGTTCTCGGTTATACTGTTCGGCGAGTCACCATGCCGTGATTATCCTAAGGCAAAAGGATACGATTTCAATGATTATAAAATTTTCCCTATTACTTTTATTTTGTGACACATTCACATAAACGATGAGGTAGACTATATTTTTATAATAATAGTTGTTCAGGGGGAAAACCTTCATTCATACAGAGATGCAAACCTTCAAAGCATTCGGGTCTTGGTAAAAGACTACCTTTTATACTAGTAGGAAATATGGGATTTTCTAGGGTTTTCACACTTACATTAAATGTTTCATTAAACATTTACAAGTCTTTCATAACAGCTTTACAAATCAATGACACTAAAATACTTATGAATTCACCAGCTTTATGCTAATCTACGCTTTCAAAATAACTTGTATTCTCAGGTCACCAGTAGACAGGTACGATGACCAGGTGATGAGAAGACGGAGCACAGACAAGACTCGTCTTTTATTTTGATTACATATTTTGGTGTCTTATTACTATGAAAGAACACTCATGTATTAAAACTTTACTTTTAATGCAATGGATGATGTTGTTGCTTGTTTACTACTTTGCACTGTTATGATACTTTACATGACGTCCTCCACCCCCGAGCATTGTTTATAGTGAATTGAGTATATCAATCCATAAAAGATATACTGACTATAAATACAATGGGATTAAAATACTCTGACCAAGAGTTTATACTTTTAAATAATAAAATATTTAACTAAGTATACATGCCTGCATTCATACTAAAATCAGTGTCACAATGACAAAAACAAAAGTATTACGATTGTTGAATATCACAAGTAAGCTCGGGGATGTATGGTCAGTCCTGGGAGTGGCATTGCCTGATCAACTATGTTGGTCCGAGGAGTGATTAGCATATGCCCAAGAATGGTTGTGATATGGCAACAAGTCTAAAAACTTACCAACACTACCACAATGAAATACTATAGGAGTATTTGGTGTTACTATAATTACTTATCTGCGAACTAAAAGGGTCTTTATCAGCAGGTCAATAGTTGCTAAGTGGATACACTAAGGTTATATGTATCTCGGACGTCATAGACTTAGAATCTGTGAACCTTTGCTTTACTTCTTGTTCCTTGTTTGGTTGTGGGCTTAGAGTTAGGGTCACTTATTCGAAGGTCTATCCTGTTTTAAGTACATATAACTGGTATGCACTAAACAAGTATTGAAGTAACTGATAAAGATCATCTTATAATTATCTTAGTTAGTACGTCTATTAATTACTCCTTATACCCCTTTTCTCGCATAGATATCATGGCTGGGTTCCATCCCCACGGTGACCCGTACTTCCCAAACGAAGGCAATGTTGGATGGCTAGAGGAAGAACCAGAAGATGATCACCCAATTCCTTTGGATGATCACCATGCGGAAGGCTTTTTTGATAGTTCTGACTCAGAGCCATAAGTCAACAACCTACCCCCGGCGGCTCAAAACCCAAACCCAAATCTCAACCCCCAACCCGCGTTTCAAGGTCCCACACCCTTGTGGGCAACAAACTTGAATCGCTGGAGCGACGAACAGGGTCAACCCTTACCCTACTATGGGGACCGAAGCTTCTATGACCTTAGCGGAGGTGGCTCTGCGGATCGAGCTCTGCCTGTTATGATCCGTAGGATTGCTCGGAATGTCGAGCAAGGTCGAGCAGCCATCGACCGAGTCATGGAAATTGATGCCAACTCAGGCGTTAACACCGTCTGCATTCGACATCTGGAAGACGCTATCGAAGGGACGAGGAGAACCAATGAGACTCTGCGGCAACAGTTAGCTGCATCTCGGACCGAAATCCTAGAACTTCGAGTTCGTCAGAGGGCTCACGAGCGATATCTCCAAGAAGTGGTACGTCAACTGGCGGATATGAGGATTCTCCCCAGGAATTCCCGTCGTCGGTAGAAGATGTCTAGTACATCTTTTCTTTTGATATAAGGAATAGCCTTTCCTAACTGAGCTCTAAGTAGCACTCTTCTGTAAAATATTCCTGTCTCTCAAGTACTTTATTAGACTTCTAAACTGTCGACATTTTCCTTATGGTATGATGTAAGACCTATAGTTAGGTCATTTTCCCAAACTTATTTACATCTTTTATACCAGTAATTTTGGCAGTTATCTAATCTATTCAGAAATTCATACTCTCATTTGATATCGAACTATGGCGACTTAGTTCACAAGACACTTTCATTCTCTATACTATTGGATTCTTATCATTGTTTCTATCTTTTAAACTTGAAGTTAAAAGATGCCTCCTCCCAGAAATCCAAGGCGTAACAATAATAACGAAACACCGATACCACCACCACCTCCTCAGTTCGACGCTGCTATGTTCCAAGCAGCTGTCACGGCGGCCGTAGCGGCTGCCATGTCACACATCAATACTCCTGTCCCTAGTGGATCGGGAACTGGGGCACGTCTTTCTAACCATGGCGAGATTCATGGGTACCCCCGAGAATGCACTTACAAAGATTTTACGAATGCCAAACCCAGGAATTTCAATGGAACTGGAGGGGTTATGATTTTAAGGCAGTGGATAGAAAAGACAGAAGCAGTCTTTGAAATCTGCGCCTGCCCAGAGAACAATAAAGTCAAGTTTGCTACTTGTACATTTTCTGACAGGGCTTTAACTTGGTGGAATGGCCACGTTAAGTCACTGACTCTAATAGTGGCAAATTCGATAAGCTGGGAGAACTTGAAAGTCATGCTGATGAGAGAGTACTGTCCACAAGGGGAGATTCAAAAACTCGAGCAGGAACTCTGGGGTCTAGTAATGGTTGGTTCTGACATATCAACCTATACTAATAGATTCTGTGATCTGGCAATTCTTTGCCCGGATATGGTTGCTCTTGAGAGCAAGGAAATAGAGAGATATATTTGGGGACTGTCGCCCCAGATCCAGTCAAGTGTGTAGCATCAAGGCCTGTTACTTTTGACAGCGCTAAAGAGCTGGCACAATCTATTATTGATCATGGAAACTACCAGAACCCAACGATTACTACACCCGAGCAACAAAAGGGAAACAACAACAACAACAAGAAAAAGGGGTGGAACAAGAGGAAAAGCGGGACTTCGCAAGAATCCTCAAAGAGACAGCAACTAGTTACAATCAATGCTGCCACGGTAACTCCTGTTGTCCCTGCTAATCCCTTACCAGCTAAGCCTTATGCCGGTAATCTTCCGAAGTGCAACAAATGCACCTTCCACCACAACGGACCTTGTCGGGAAATGCAGTGCACTAACTGCAACAGAAGGGGGCATACTGCCCGTTTCTGCAAGACTCCAGCAAGGCCGATCGCTCAAGTTCCTAATGCCGGTGTGGGCCAAGCTTGCTACGGTTGTGGCGAAGTGGGCCACTACAAGAGGAACTGCCCTAATTCAGGGATAGCTGGCGGAGTAGGAAGAGTTCTGGCCATAGGCCACGAGGAAGCGGTTCCCGACCCCACAGTGGTCACTGGTACGTTTCTCCTCGATAACTCTTATGCATGCATACTTTTCGACAGTGGAGCGGAGAAAAGCTTCGTAAACCAGAAATTTGCACACTTGCTTAGACAAAAACCATGTGCACTAGATGAACCATTCACTGTAGAAATGGCAAACGGGAAAACGGAAAGTACTAACTGCATATACGTAGGTTGTACTCTAACTCTAGATGGTCATACTTTCAAAATAGACCTCATTCCGTTCCCAATTAAAAGTTTCGACGTCATAATCGGCATGGATTGGTTAAGTCATCGTCGCGCCGACATCATGTGCTTTGAGAAAGCAGTTCGTCTTAACCTCCCTAACAGCGAAACTCTAGTCATCTACGGCGACAAACCTAGTACGAACCTTCGCATCATTTCGTGTATCCAAGCTCAGAAGTGCTTGCGAAAGGAAAATCATGCATTCCTCGCACACATCGTCGATACGAGTCAAGAAGTGAAAGACATTCAGAACATCCCAGAAGTACGCGCATTTCCCGACATCTTTCCAGAAGAACTACCGGGATTACCACCTCAACGCCAAGTCGAGTTCAGAATCGACTTAGTGTCAGGGGCTACTCCAGTAGCCAAATCTCCATATCGACTGGCACCAGCAGAGATGCAGGAACTTTCCACTCAGCTTAACGAACTTCTCAAGAAGGGATTCATTAGGCCAAGCTTCTCACCATGTGGAGCACCGGCCTTGTTCGTTAAGAAGAAAGACGGATCGTTTCGTATGTGCATCGACTACAGGGAACTCAACAAGCTTACCATTAAAAATCGTTATCCTCTACCCCGCATTGACGATTTATTTGATCAACTTCAAGGAGCCAACTACTTCTCGAAGATAGATCTACGATCCGGGTATCACCAACTACGAGTGTTAGAGGAGGATGTTCCCAAGACAGCCTTATGAACTCGTTATGGACACTACGAGTTTGTAGTGATGCCATTCGGATTAACAAATGCGCCCGCAGTATTCATGGATTTAATGAATAGGGTGTGTCGTCCTTATTTGGATCAGTTCGTCATTGTCTTCATCGATGACATACGCATCTACTCTCGAAGTAAGGAGGATCATAGTCAACACCTACGAAGAGTCTTAGAAACATTACAATCGGAGAAGCTCTATGTGAAGTTCTCTAAGTGCGAATTTTGGATTCGAAGAGTCGAATTCTTGGGCCACGTAGTTAGTAAAAAGGGAATTCACGTGGACCCTTCCAAAATCAAGGCCATTGAGAACTGGTCAGCACCGAAGACACCTACAGAAATTCGTCAATTTCTAGGTCTCGCTGGCTACTATCGCAGGTTCATTCAGGACTTCTCCCGAATTGTGAAACCTCTTACCACTCTGACCCAGAAGGGCGTAGCCTTTGACTGGGAAGAGAAGCAGGAGAGAGTGTTCCAAACGCTCAAGCGAGCCTTGTGCACCGCACCAATACTATCCCTCCCCTAAGGGATAGAAGACTTCGTTGTCTATTGCGATGCTTCAAATCAAGGGCTCGGCTGTGTTCTGATGCAACGAGGTAAGGTCATCGCCTACGCCTCGAGACAGCTGAAGACACATGAAGTCAACTACACCACCCACGATCTTGAGCTAGGAGCAGTTGTGTTTGCTCTGAAGATCTGGAGACACTACCTGTATGGTACAAAAAGCACTATCTTTACAGACCACAAAATCCTACAACATATATTCAACCAGAAGGAGCTCAACATGAGACAACGACGGTGGGTCGAGCTACTCAGTGATTACGAATGTGAAATTCGTTATCATCCAGGTAAAGCCAACGTAGTAGCTGACGCCCTAAGTCGGAAAGAATACTCTGGTCGTAGAGTCAAATCTTTGACTCTAACTATCCATTCACACTTGTCCACGCAAATTAAGGAGGCTCAGCTCGACGCTTTGAAACATGAAATTATGGCGAGTGAATCCCTGAGAGGGATGGATAAGAACTTAGAAGTCAAAGGTGGTGGAGCCTTGTATCTCATGGATCGGATCTGGACACCGAAACACGGTGGTTTCAGAGACTTGGTCATGACCGAGGCGCACAACACTCGTTATTCCGTCCACCCAGGTTTAGATAAGATGTATCTGGATCTTAAAAAGCTATACTGGTGGCCTAACATGAAAGCAGAGATTGCTACCTTCATGAGTAAATGCCTTACTTGCGCCAAGGTCAAGGTCGAATACCAGAAACCCTCCGGTCTACTACAGCAGCCGGAGATACCGGAATGGAAGTGGGAGCGGATCACTATGGACTTCATAACCAAGTTGCCCAAGACAACGGGTGGACTTGATACCATATGGGTCATCGTCGACGGATTGACCAAGTCCGCACACTTCCTGCCTATCAGAGAAACAGACAAGATGGAGAAGCTTACAAGAACTTACATACGGGAGATTGTACGATTGCACGGTGTTCCCATATCCATTATCTCGGACAGAGATAGTAGATTCACTTCGAGGTTCTCGCAGTCGCTACAAAGTTCCCTAGGAACTAGGCTGGACATGAGTACAGCCTACCATCCACAGACCGACAGACAAAGTGAGAGGACTATCCAAACCTTGGAATATATGTTGCGAGCCTGTGTGATCGACTTTGGGAAGGCATGGGATACTCATTTACCCCTTGTCGAATTTTCCTACAACAACAGTTATCACACGAGCATAAAGGCTGCTCCATTCGAGGCCCTCTATGGCCGAAAGTGCAGATCCCCTCTGTGCTGGGCTGAGGTGGGTGATACCCAGTTAGCTAAAGGACGAGTTCCTGACAGCACTCTCACAGGTCCGGAGATCATTCGGGAAACGACAGAGAAGATCGTTCAGATTCGTGAACGATTGAAATCCTCTAGAGACCGACAGAAAAGCTACGCAGATAAACGAAGAAACCATTGGAATTCCAGGTGGGCGACCGTGTTCTATTGAAGGTCTCACCCTGGAAAGGCTTCATACGCTTCGGAAAGCGTGGAAAGCTAAATCCAAGATACATAGGGCCCTTCGAGATTCTCACTAGAATCGGCCCTGTAGCTTACAAACTTAACTTACCTCGTGAACTCAGTAACGTACATTCTACTTTCCACGTCTCGAACTTGAAAAAGTGTCAGACTGACGAGACTCTTGTAATCCCACTCGACGAGATCGAGATCAACGAGAGCCTCAACTTCGTGGAAGAACCTTTAGAGATCATGGACCGAGAGCTCAAGCAAACAAAGCAAAGCCGTATCCCGATAGTGAAGGTTTGCTGGAAAGCCAAGCGAGGATCTGAATTCACTTGGGACAGAGAGGATTAGATGAAACTGAAATATCCTCGTCTTTTTACTTAGTTATTTGTAACTACTTATTTGCTTAAACTCTAATTTCGGGACGAAATTCCTTCTAACAGGGGGATGATGTGACAACCCGAAATTTCTATCTCGATCAATGGATCAATTTAATCAAAGATAGACTCGTTTCGCTAGCTTTTAGCACTGTTTGGGGTCTATTTGAGTGTTCTAAACCCAGTACAATTAAGGTAGGAACCTAGAAATGGGATAACACGATGCATATCAAGCAAAATCGGGCCAAACACTCCAACAGATGGAGTGTGCGGCCGCACACTTGAGTGTACGGCCACACACAGGTGTGTGCGGCCGCACACCCATCCCAACCGCACACTTCCACATATATATTCAACACTTAGCCATTTTGAACACTTTTTCCACTTCTTCAAATCTAGAACTCGTTTTCTCTCAAGTATCATCCAAAGTTTCACCTCATTCTTCAATCAAGTGAGTGATTCATCCTTTGAATAGCTAATATATGACCTTAACTAGCCTTTCTCCTTGATTTGATCCATGAAAACACCTATTTGGTGTTAGATCACCAAGAACACACACACACTAGTTTTGGACCTTAATCACCCTTTCAAGCCTCTATAACGTGTATACACTTATCATAACTTGTTATATGCTAAGAACACTTGATGATATACTAGAAAAACTCGATTTTATCATCTTCATAAAGGGTGTGCGGCCGTACACACCATGTGTAGCCGCACACACCCTTTTTAGGTCCAAAAATGGCAATAAACTCCACATAAGGCTAATGCATGAAGTAAGAAACCTTCCTAGATGAGTCCTAAAGCCTTAAAATACGTTTTGGCACATTTCATAGGGAGTGTGCGGCCGCACACACATCCTGGCCGCACACCCTGGCCGTACACACATAAATGTTATGCATTTTGACCATACACTCCCTTGTATAGCCATATAACCCTCATATACAATCATATATGGTTGTAACACTTAATTCTAAGTGTTTTTATGTCCCTAAGGCGTGTCCCTAATATTGGGTTTTAGTATACTACAACATCCTATGGTGCACATACAACCCTAAATACCTTGGATCTATGTTTTCTCTATTATACATGCAAATATGAAGTTTCCAAGATATTACCCTATACTAGCATACAAATATCATATACTTGGGTAATAAAATAGATAGAATACATACATTTTTTTGATGTAACTTGTCTTCATGAAGCTTGAGTGCCTAGTTCCCCAAGTGTGACACCTCAAATGGTTCACACAACACCATGAACACTTGGAATAACCTTGAGAATAAGGATACTTTGGTTCTCTCTAGTGAAATCGGCCTTGCCCTTTTGTGTACACACACTAGTGCCAATTTCACCAACCAAGGACATCTTTATATAGTGTCAAGATTAGGGTTAAACCCTAATACCCATAACCTTTCATTTCATATGATCCATGGGTTAAACACTCTATGGACTATCCATGAAAGCTTAGCCCAACCTAAATGAACTTGGCCCATCACACACATATATCTTAGAGTCCATATTTAATTAGTTCATTTTGATCACTTAATTAATTATAAATTAATTCTTGATCAATACTAATTAAATAATATGATTATATATTAATATATTAGAACTTATAATATATTAATATAAATCACTAATATCCTTTTTCCTCATCTTGTCTATCCAATTGTCCCGATGCCATGCAACCCAAATGGACCATGCCGGGTCGGGTCAAGTCTTACAAATTGTAGTTATGGACTTAGACATTAATCCAACAGTCTCCCACTTGGATAAGTCTAAAACAATTATTGAGTATGACTTCAAACCCCGACTAGCAATCGTAGCTCTCAAAAGCTTCTGTCGAACTCTGACCTTGCCGATGAACTCTGACCTTTGTCAATGACTTGTCCATTAGATAAGGGATCATATATTCCTCCATTCTAGATATCATATGGACTGAGACATGGATTATAAATCATTCTCTCTGTCCATTTGTTGTTTCCCGATTTTCGATTTATGATGACTGACTGATTGAACAAATCAAATCAGTCCTGGCTTGGCCAAGCACTCACATGTGTCATCGCTAAATCATCGAGGGGCCCACAGATATCGCTTTTATCCCGAAGGTAAAAGGAATGGATAAACTTCGACTCATATGGCTTGTTCTACTACTTGTTGAATCATACACAAAGGCACGTTTTTTAACATCGAGTTACCAAATGCGTTTTCGTGCAATCAATGTATAACCAACTCATAGTAACAACTCATATCTCTAGGTTTGAAGAATATAAGATATTATCGTCTCATGATCACTCGTGATAAAATCCATGAAGTGATTCAAATGAGCGCGGGTTGAATCCAATACTCAGAACTTATAAGCACTCATGAGTGTTGTAGCACCACTTTGTCCACCAACTTGGACCTCTACAAACCAACCCATGACAGTCTTGATTCATATCTACTTCCAACATATGACCGACTGTGGATGGTTTGAATAACTTAATCATTCAGGAAGAGCGACTTAGTTATTCTGGAAGTCAAAACATGCAAAGTGAAACACAAGAATAAATGAATCAAATATGGTATCAAACCCTATGAATATAAATAAACACTTTTATTTATCACCATACTGATTACTCATTATTCATTGTTTCGGTTTTATCAACTTTATACTTGAATTAAAAACACTAGTTGTCCCATGCTCCAAGCATGTACACTATGTTTTTCTTAAACAATAGCTTTGCCATACACCAAGTATGCACTCTGTGTTTGTCTATGATCCTTACTTTGTGAAATAAACCAATTGAACATAATTTCAATGATTCTAATTTCACACTCCCAAATCCTTATCGAAAAATGTGAGAATTTCAAATTCCTATCATTTATCGAAATCTGTTTAGATTTTAAACTTATATGCACTGACCCTCCTGTAATGAATATGTACAAAGTCACAAAGACTTGTCAACAGTCATTATAAGGTATTCCAATGGAGATCAACTCCATGGAAACTAAGTCTCATATTCAAAGTACATTGCTTTGGACATGCTTCTTGCATTAAGTTTTCTAATCTTACACAGATAACTTCCACCTATGGAGACAACTCCATATTCTCATTTTGACTATCACTTCTGAATAAGAGATGACTCTTTTCAGAATATGTCAATATGCTCCTTCCAAAATTAGCACTATACTTCCAACTGTCCCTGAGCAACCAATCTTTGGTAAACCTCAGATTGTCCTCGACAATTGCTTAATCATTTTAGTCATATCCAATTCTAGACCTTTTCCCTTCTTAATGCCTCTGGGCATTTGGAAAAATTTAGAAATGACAAATGTTATAGCACATGCAATCGATCCTGTACCCAAAGAAAATGGTACACGATTCATGATGTCTCACATAAAGACATGATTCTAGACCAGTCTTTTGCTACAATATTTTTATTTGCCATGTTTTCAAAATTTGACTATGAAGAGGGATGTCGTAATCATAATCGAATTTTGAGAACGCAATATATAGAATTTCCTTAAGTTGAACCAATCCAAAATGAAATTCATATATATATTCTTGACTAAAGATGATTAAGGTCTCAATCTAAGCCTTTAGAACTGAAATGAAGTATATCCTCTCCCTTAATTCTAGCAAAACAACTTTTTCAATCCCTGCAGCCTCACGAATTGAAACTTTTGTTTTCTATAATTAACATTGCTAACTTGCAACACTAACAATAATTATCATGCTCCCACTAACATGATGATTATTAGCATAACACTTATGCTCCCACTAGCTTTGACATGTACTCAGAAATCAGCTGGACTTATAGAAATCAATACTTTATTGACTTCCTTACCAAAGTTCAGATTTCTGATACGAGATGCTTTGATAAAACTTTATCAAAATCATACACCTTTCCTTAGATAGCATGCATGTGTGTCTAAACAATTTCAGAACTATGAAAAGGGATGTCGTAATCATAGTCTCAATTGTTTAGATCTTTTGCCATCTGCTTCAAATCTACTTGGTGGAAGCGTTTCCTCACCATCATTTTCATGAATCGGAGAGAAACCTTATGACCCTTAGATTTTATGGTGTATGTGTTCTTATCCATGTGAATCTGTCAAAACCATAATCACAAGACAAGGTTAGTGACAAATCCAAACTCATATGGACTGAACTTATGCAATCTTAACTTCTTGCCACCTGGCAGTACAGGGCCTGCCATTGCTTCCAAGTTGTTATGCAACCAATTGAGAACTCTAAGAACTCATATGCAAAACCAACTTTAACTGGAATGGGCACAGAAATAGAAGTATGTCAACACGATAGGTTATAAACCTCAAGTCGTGTGCTAGTGAAGAACCTCAGGTTTTACTCTTGATTAGTTCTTGAGACTTTCAAGACCTTTAAGACTCCTACTGTCCTCTTGACATATAAGACTCTCTTGTCAAATATTCAAGGGATAGTGCGGATTCTTTATCAAGACAAACACTTCACACAATTGGCCTTAGTTGGTCTTTGTTTAATCCAAAACATCACAACTTACCAACTTCAAATGTACAAGAGTAGGACACTTTTACTCTTACATTTGACAAGTGTTATAAACCTTTCTTGAAGATATGTCACTTAACTTATAATCTTGGAGTATGACTCTAAGACTTGTTTTGAAACGAAGTATGACTCATCTTCTTGATTTAACCATTTCAACAATTCATGACTCCTCTTCTTAGTCATAAGAATGCACTAAGATGTCCTTAGAAGACCAATTGTGATGGGGTTCTTAAATCATTAAGATGATCACAAAACATGATACTAAAGTACTCTCCCATCTTTTCAGATTTGAGAAACTTTTATCTTTCTGCCTAATTTGATTCTTCTCATTCGTTCTGCCATACATTGAGACTTTTCCAATGTTTCAGAATTATACTTAATCTTGTAAGTATAACCATATTTACTAAACTTTAGTAAATCATGACGAATAGTCTTATCGGTCTTTGTGGTGCACTTGACCAGTGCACAAGAATGTGTACTCGATCCCTTTAGTCCTTTACTTGATTCACACATCCATGTGAACAAGTCTTAATTTTCCAATGCTTGAAAGTTCACATTCATCATACTATTCAACTTGCATGATTCCAAGTTTCTATCCAACTGAAGCCTTGGGAATGAGAATCTTTCCTTATTTGGTAAATTATGACACTACCACAAACGAAAGAATCAAGTCCATTTTTTTCTAAATATTGCTATTAATGGAATCATATAAACAACCATTTTTCACAAATGCCACTTGTAAGGATATTTTAAAATAAATATAAAATTAAAACCTTTTATTTTATTTCAAAACTTTGCGGAAAAAACTTATCCTTACAGTACAAATGCATATGAAAAACTTGTTGTTATCTATTCCTAAGCAATATATCATAACTCCTAAGTAACAGCTTCAAAAATTCTGATCACTGAACCATGCGATTGAAATCCATCTTCGCGATCAGAATCAGCATATACTTCCTTTAAGTTTCTTCACTTTTCTTTGATTCTTAAAACATCAACATGTGACCCAGTCACATCATGTAATAAGAATCTCAAAATAGAAACTTAACAGAGTTAGATAGTGGACTTTTACCTAAAGTAGAGTCAAACTTCTTGACTTGATCAACCTTATGATCTTTCAGGTAAATAGGCAGCTTCGCAATCAATGCCCCTTCCTTTGGCAAGATAAACATATGGACTCTTTGGTAATGGGACTATCTCAGACTTAGCCTTTCTCTTTACCATTTGGTCAGAGAATGTTTTTTCTGGGTATCCAACGTTACCATTGTCAATGTCCATTGAGAAGTTGATCTCCTAATCAGATTTGCTCTGCCAGTGCTCCAAATCATTGCTGATTAAGCACCCCAAAGCAAATAGATAAGATCATTATGGGTCATGTCATAGTCCTTTACATGGTAGTTCATAAGGAACTTACTATGTGACTTAGAAAGTGATTGCGCATCCAACTTTCTCAAGACTTTGACACCCAACTCTCCCGGCTTGTCAATATGTGACTTCATCTCCAAGATGTGATCACACATAGACCTTGCTTGCCAATAGGGCTTGAGTGACCTTAAATTTTTCAAGAACTTGTGGGTTAGGGAGAATAATTGGAGGAGGAGAAGGAAGTGAAGTTTCAAGAGATTTGGGAAGATCATAGATGTCTGAACTAGACATCTTTTGGGAGATATTCAAGATAGTTGATTTAAGTCCTTAATATAACACCCAATATGAGATATTAAGGCTAGGACCCAACACGATATTTTATAACTTAGAAGAGGGATGCCGTAATCCAGGCTATAAAATATTTGAAGGTAGGTGAATGACGATTCACCAATTTCCACCACGAAAAACAAAGTGTATTATTAGGTTTTAATTGGATTTGAAACTCCTAGATCTTTTGAGATTCATTGAACTTTTCAATGGCATGTTTCAATCTCGAGTGTGCCCTTCAGGTTTTGTGACTGGGATGCCGAGGATCACAAAACAAGGTGTGAAGTAACCATGCAAATTACTTGGTACCCTTAATATTTACCCCTCAATCGATGTGCCGGTTAACCACACGAGCTCCACCGATACTATGATAAATATTAAGTTACCCTTTGCCTACCTTGTTAAATCCAGGTTAGAGTGCCGGTTAACCACACACGCTCCACTAACGGTTTAAACAAAGTGCAAAGTGTAATTTCATGGATTAGCACCTTATTCACATTTTCCTAAGTAACTAAGATTGGGAATTTTAAGTGTTTAGTTACTTAGTATTTATCATTAATACTTTTAATAAAGGGAGAATTCTAGTCCTTGTCCTACCCGTTCGGCTAACGACCCTCTACCGGTCAAGGAAGCGGTGGGTGAGAGTGGACACTCATTAAACTGCCATTTTATAGGCAGTAACCTTATACCCCCCTTATAGACCAGCTTCGTGAATGAGGCCTACTAACGGTAAGACTGACTTTACTCTTATACATATATATATATAAATATTATTAACTTATAATATTATAAAGTATAAGGGTTGAATTTTAACTTTTAAAATTCTAAGGGCTAACTTGGAATTATAGTATTCATAAGTGAAAACTTTTCAAATTCCAAAACTTGAGGGCAAGTTTTGAAACTATTCAAAACTAATTAATTCCATAACTTATGTGTTTAAAGTAGTTTTAATTAAAAACTCTTCAAGTTCCATAACTTGAGGACAAGTTATGGAAGACTTTAAACTAATAAAAGAATGTAACTTTTCTTTATCTTTGTAACTTATGGAACTAATTAAGGTTACACATTTTATTACTTAATGAAGTGACTCTTGAACCTCCATAACTTGATGACAAGTTATGGAGTCATAAAACCATTTAATGAGGGCAAAACTCTTCATTTTGTAACCTATGACAATTTTTATGAGGTTTAAGATTCATAAATGTGACTTTTCATATAACTTGAGGACAAGTTACAAAAACACATTTTATGAACTATTTCTAGATCAATTTGGATTGAAAACAACTAACACACAATTTTTTTCATTAATCTAAATTAACTCATAAAACAAGGTAACACAAAAAAAACTTTTCATGTTCCATAACTTAAGAACAAGTTATGGAATTCTTTAAAACATTAAGACCAAGTTTTGTAACTCCATAAAAAACTTTGAATCAATTTTTTTAAAACCTTTTCATATACATAACTTATGGAGGTTTCAAAAAACTCTTTAGATCAAACTTTTAAAACTAATAAAATAATCATATCATTTTATCTTTTACTAAATTTGACCTAATTCAACTCATATAGCAAATGATTCAAATTTTACAAATAATTAGTTTTTCACAAAAACAAGTAATTATCTTAAAATTTGACAGACGTCATGTTTTTTTTTCCTTTTTTTTCAACTTTGAAAATCAAACATTTGCATGAATATAATAGAAAACAACCCATGGCTCTGATACCACTGTTGGGTTTTAGTATACTACAACATCCTATGGTGCACATACAACCCTAAATACCTTGGATCTATGTTTTCTCTATTATACATGCAAATATGAAGTTTCCAAGATATTACCCTATACTAGCATACAAATATCATATACTTGGGTAATAAAATAGATAGAATACATACATTTTTTTGATGTAACTTGTCTTCATGAAGCTTGAGTGCCTAGTGCCCCAAGTGTGACACCTCAAATGGTTCACACAACACCATGAACACTTGGAATAACCTTGAGAATAAGGATACTTTGGTTCTCTCTAGTGAAATCGGCCTTGCCCTTTTGTGTACACACACTAGTGCCAATTTCACCAACCAAGGACATCTTTATATAGTGTCGAGATTAGGGTTAAACCCTAATACTCATGACCTTTCATTTCATATGATCCATGGGTTAAACACTCCATGGACTATCCATGAAAGCTTAGCCCAACCTAAATGAACTTGGCCCATCACACACATATATCTTAGAGTCCATATTTAATTAGTTCATTTTGATCACTTAATTAATTATAAATTAATTCTTGATCAATACTAATTAAATAATATGATTATATATTAATATATTAGAACTTATAATATATTAATATAAATCACTAATATCCTTTTTCCTTATCTTGTCTATCCAATTGTCCCGATGCCATGCAACCCAAATGGACCATGCCGGGTCGGGTCAAGTCTTACCAATTATAGTTATGGACTTAGACATTAATCCAACACCTAACACTTTTAGTGGTTATATACATGGAATGTATTCATATATGTGTAATTATATGTTAAATAGGATTCGTTTGTGCTCAAGACTCCAATTGACACCCAACAATCCTATATCGATCTTTCATTCGAGTTACTCACTACAGGTGAGTTCATACCCCTTAATCTATCCTTTTAAATGATTTTAAATGCTTTTATGGGGGGGGAATATAAGTAGAAAACATGAAGTTATAAGATCAATCATATGTGATTTATAACTGTGTTTTCAAACAACGGATTTCATATACTTCAAAATGTGTTTCATACATCGGATTTCAGTTACTTTATACTTTGTTATCAAACAAACTACTTTTGAATCGCTTTATAAACTAACATCAAGTCATTATTATTTATTGTTCAAAACCCTTAAATGTATTACAAAACCTCTTTCAAAGCTTATTGTTAAAAACCATATCTATACACTTATGTTTCAAGTTTATATGTATTGATAGGAGAACTTTCATTCTTTATTCAGTTCCAACACCCTTGAGTAACAAAGGTGTATAAACCTACTTGGGCATTCAATCTACATTCTAGTAAACTATAATAGGTATAGTTTAGGAGATACTAATTACTATTCCTAGTACAAGGAATCACACAAGATTCGGTTCATTCATGAGTCTATACAAATATACTACATACTATATGAAGAGATACTATTACATACTATACAGAGAGAAATACTACATACTATACGGGACTGACCATCCTACACCTGGCTGCTAGCTACAGCGGGACCTGTTCATCGACGGATGTTCTCGGTTGTACTGTTCGGCGAGTTACCACGCCGTAATTATCCTAAGGCAAAAGGATACGATTTCAATGATTATAAAATTTTCCCTATTACTTTTATTTTGTGACACATTCACATAAACGATGAGGTAGACTATATTTTTATAATAATAGTTGTTCAGGGGGAAAACCTTCATTCATACAGAGATGCAAACCTTCAAAGCATTCGGGTCTTGGTAAAAGACTACCTTTTATACTAGTAGGAAATATGGGATTTTCTAGGGTTTTCACACTTACATTAAATGTTTCATTAAACATTTACAAGTCTTTCATAACAGCTTTACAAATCAATGACACTAAAATACTTATGAATTCACCAGCTTTATGCTGATCTACGCTTTCAAAATAACTTGTATTCTCAGGTCACCAGTAGACAGGTACGATGACCAGGTGATGAGAAGACGGAGCACAGACAAGACTCGTCTTTTATTTTGATTACATATTTTGGTGTCTTATTACTATGAAAGAACACTCATGTATTAAAACTTTACTTTTAATGCAATGGATGATGTTGTTGCTTGTTTACTACTTTGCACTGTTATGATACTTTACATGACGTCCTCCACCCCTGAACGTTTCCGCCGTTCTTGGTTTTGGGGTGTGACACCTATAATACCACATATAACACAGCATAAATAAACAGCTATGGGTTATCCGCAACCTTGGGGGTTATCAGCAGTCCCAATGAGCTAACTGCAAGCCCGGTGGGTTATCAGCAACCCTGGTTGGCTATCAGCAGCCTCAGTCACATATAATTAGCATAACAAAACATAACAGCTAAACCCAGTTGGTCATCATAAATACAACTATCCTATCATACAAGTAAGAGTAAGTGAGGAGACTCACCTGATACCGACGACACGAAAACCTAGCACCCGAACTGCCGGATCTAGACTCCACATAGTCAACAAAATAATTAACCCTAATTAATAATTAAGGTCAAAACCTCAATTGTGTGTCCAAATCCCACGTCTAAGCCTTCTAAGGGTAAAAAGACCATTTTGCCCTTCTCATGGTCCAAAAACCCTAAAACTTGACCAAGGGTCAAAGTCAACGAAAGTCAACACTCAGCGTGTACGTTGAGCGTACAACTCCATATGTTGGGCGTACAAAAAGGTCAGCATGCATCGGGGAAGGATCAGGTTACGCTGCGTGTAGCCAGGAGTACGCCCAACGTACTCCATCAGTCTCTAAATCCACTAAGTTGGTGACTTAATCCTTTAAGACAACCAACCCAACTATAGATCTGATTAATTTAAGACCTCTTAATCCATAAAGTTGTGGGATTTAAGCCATTTCATGGCTAGGAAAGGCTAAAAGCATCACTTCATCCATTCTAACCTACTTTACTCATGCATGAGCCAAAAAGGAAGATCAAGAAAGCATTTTTATGAATCTAAATGTCCTAATATGCATGAAAGGACAGCTTAAACCCTCTGGAGAGTCTCAAACTCATAAAGGTCCAAAATTGGGGACTTTTACCTCATAAATCTTAAACCAAGGAGATCTAGAAGAACACTTGCCAAGGTATAAACTTTATACCTGAAAATGATGCACAAAGGTGGGAGGTTTCTGGATCTTCAAGCTTGCAAGCACCTTCTTCTTCTTCTCTAACCTCCTTCTTCAACTATAAGAGCTAAGAACACTCAAAACTTGCAATAACACACACACAAGCTACTCACACGACATTAGGGTTTATGGGAGGGTTGGAGGCTGATAAGGGTGGTTAAAAATGAAGTCATAATGTTCTTTAAATAGAGGCAACCCTTAACATTAGGGTTTTACATCTGAGATAGTTCGCCCAGTGTACTAGCTGGCTCTCCGTGACCATGCATGCTGCATGAGTACGCTACGCGTACTCATATGTATGCCCCGCGTACAACCCCTTTTTGCAAAAAAAATTATATTAGGGACCAAATGTGACACTTTTTATAAAGATTCAAGGAATGATAAAATGTACCTTATTTCAGGATGTTACAATTCTCCCCCACTAAAATCAAACTTTTCCCTCGAAGTCATCCTCCCGAAACAGCTCAGGGTATTGCTCACGTATCTCGGACTCAGGTTCCCACGTCCACTCTAAACCTCTACGGTGTTGCCACTAAACCTTGACCAAGTTTACAACCTTGTTCCTCGAGGTTTTCACTCTCTAATCCAAAATAGCTATAGGATTCTCCATATAATTCAGACGATCATCGACCTGAATGTCCTTAAAAGTCATGGGCTTTAAGCCATTGCATGTCTAGGAAAGGCTCAAAGCATCACTTCATCCATTCTAACCTTCTTTACTCATGCATGAGCCAAAGGGGAAGATCAAGCAAGCATTTTTATAAATCTAAATGCCCTAATACGAGAAAGGACAGGTTAAACCCTCTGGAGAGTCCCAAACTCATAAAGGTCCATACTTGGGGACTTTTATCTCATAAATCTTAAACCAAAGAGATCTAGAAGAACACTAGTCAAGGTATAAACTTTATACCTGAAAATGATGCACAAATGTTGGAAGTTCCTAGATATTCATGCTTGCTAGCACCTTCTTCTTCTTCTCTAACCTCCTTCTTCAACTTATTTCGGGATGTTACAATTCTCCCCCACTAAAATCAGACTTCGCCCTCAAAGTCATCCTCCCAAAACAGCTCAGGGTATTGCTCACGCATCTCGGACTCAGGTTCCCACATCCACTCCGAAACTCTACGGTGTTGCCACTAAACTTTTACCAAGTTCACAACCTTGTTCCTCAATGTTTTCACTCTCCAATCCAAAATGGCTACAAGCTTCTCCACATAATTCAGGCAATCATCGACCTGAATTTCCTCCAAAGGAACCACAGATGTCTCATTGGCTATACATTTCCTCGGCTGGGAAACATGGAAGGTATCATGAATCTGCCTCAGCTCCTCTGGCAGCTCTCACCAGTAGGCCACCTTGCCCACACGGGCCAAAACTCAAAAAGTACCAATGAACCTGGGGCCCAGCTTGCCCCGCTTCCTGAATCGGATAACACCCTTCCAGGGTGAAACCTTCAAGAGCACTATATCTCCCACCTGAAACTCTAACTTAGAGCGTCGCCGATCCGCATAACTCTTCTGACGGCTCTGCGTTGTCAATAATCTCTGTCGAACCTACTGTATAAGCTCAGTCATATTGAGCACGACTTTCGTGATCCCCATGACCCTCTTCCCTACCTCGCCCCAACAAATAAGAGTCTGGTATCTCCGGCTATAAAGAAGCTCGAATGGGGGCATATCGATACTCTCATGGTGACTGTTGTTATACGAGAACTCAACCAATGGAAGATAGGAGTCCCAACTCCCACCAAAATCAATAACACAAGCATGCAACATATCCTCGACTGTCTGAATTGTCCGCTCGCTCTGCCTATCCGTCTGTGGATGGTACGCGGTACTGAAGTGTAGTCGGGTACCCAACTCCTCATGAACTCTCTTCCAGAATCTGGAAGTAAAGGGCATATCCCGGTCAGACACAATAGACGTCGGCACCCGATGCCGAGCTACCACCTCTCAAACGTAAATCTCGGTCAAATTATCCGCAGAGGAGTTCTCACTAATGGATTAGAAGTGAGCACTCTTCGTCAGACGATCCACTATCATCCAGATAGTGTCAACACCCGTCGCAGTCCTCGGTAGCTTTGTAATGAAATCCATGGTAATTTGTTCCCACTTCCATAGGGAAACCTCCAAAGGTTGCAACTTGTTGTGAGGGCGTTGGTGCTCAGCCTTGACCTTCCGACAGGTCAAACATCGCTCCAAAAACCATGCCACATCTCTTTTCATACATAGCCACTAATAATTATGCTTCAAGTCCAGATACATCTTGGAAGCCCCCGAGTGGATGGAAAATCTCGATTTGTGGGCCTCATCCATCAAAATCCGTCGAGCCCCACCAGAATACGGTACCCATACCCGTCCATGAAGTGTCAAAAGCCCTCGACTGTCAATATCAAATACCGAAATCTGACCGATCACCCGCTCGCATTTCTGATTTTCCTCTTTAATAGCCTCCGACTGTGCTACCTTGATGATCTCTAGGACTGGAGTCATCACGGTCATCATCATGTACACATCCCGAATCGGGGCACTTGCTGCCCTCTGGCTCAAGCCATCGGCCACCACATTGGCCTTGCCTGGATAATACAAGATCTCGCAGTCATAGTCTTTCACTACAGCCAACCACCTTATTTGCCTCATATTCAAGTTAGGCTGATCCATAAGGTACTTCAGACTTTTATGGTCGGTGTAGATGGTGCACCAAACACCATAGAGATAATGGCGCCAAATCTTGTGGGCGAACACCACTGCCCCCAACTACAGATCATGAGTGGGATACCTCGCTTCGAGAGGCTTCAGTTTCCTCGAAGCGTATGCTATCACATGCCCTATCTGCATCAACACAACACTCAATCCTGCAATGGATGCATCACAGTAGACTACAAAATCCACAACTCCCTCAGGGAGGGCAAGTACTAGTGCCTCACACAATCTCTGGCGAAGAGTCTCAAATGATGCCTGCTTCTCAGGCCCACAACTAAAAGCGACATCCTTCCCTGTCAACTTGGTGAGAGGAACATCAATCTTGGAGAAGTCTCTGATTAATCTCCGATAATAACCTGCCAACCCGAGGAAGCTTCGAATCTCAGATGGAGATCTCGGCAACTCCCACTGCATCACTGCCTCTATCGTGGTTGGGTCGACCAAGATACCATTCTAATTGACGAGTTGTCCCAAAAACTGAACCTCGCGCAACCAGAAGTCACACTTGGAGAACTTGGCATAAAGTCTCTCCATCCTCAAAACCCCAAGAATCTCTCATAGATGCTCCTCATGTTGTTCCCTAGTCTTCGAATATACCAGAATGTCATCGATAAAAACGATCATTGATCGATCCAACATGGGCCTACACACCCGGTTCATGAGGTCCATGAATATGCGTTGGTGAGCCGAAAAGGCACCACCACAAACTCGTAATGCCCATAGTAAGTTCGAAAGGTCGTCTTCTGAATATCCTCCTCCCGTACCCTCATCTGATGATAGCCGGACCTCAAATCGATCTTCGAAAACCAAGATGCCCCCTGAAGCTGGTCAAAGAGATCATCAATCCTCGACAAAGGGTAACGGTTTTTCATCATCAGCTTGTTCAATTCCCGATAATCAATGCACATCCGATGCAAACCATCCTTCTTCCTGATAAAAAGGATCGGGGCTCCCTAAGGAGAACTGCTTGGCCTAATAAACCCCCTTCCTAACAGCTCCTGCAGCTGAGACGATAACTACTGCGTCTCAGGAGGTGCAAGATGGTACGGTGCCTTGGCGATCGGCGCCGCACCCGGAATCAGATCGATTCGGAACTCCACTTGCCTCTCAGGAGGCACACCCGGTAACTCCTCAGGAAAAACATCAGGAAAGTCACATACCACCGGAACATCAGAAATAGAGGTCGATCCCTTCTTCTCAACCCGAGTATCCACTACATATGCCAGGAAACCTATACACCCATGCTACAAACTCTGCCTTGCCCTGGCGGCGGAACAGAAAGTTGATCCCGACCTAGTACCCTCGTCATAGATACTCAGCACTCCCCCACTAGGGTCTCGAACTGTCACCAGCTGACACTCACAATCAATCAGAACCCCAAACCGGCTTAAACAAATCCATACCCACGATCACACAAATTTCTCCCATCGCGATATGGATGAGATCTATCGGATATCATCCCCGAAAATCTCTAATATACAACCTCGGTAGACATCAGTAGCAGAGACTGGATGCTCATCAGGTATCGAGACTCTCAATGTCCTGCTCAAGATCTCTCGCGGAACACTAAAACCGTGACAAAATGATGATGACACAAATGATCGACTCGCACCCAAGTCAAACAGCACAAGCTCAGGCACAAAATTCATAAGAAAAGTACCTACACAATCGATAATATAAGCATCATAAATAAATCAATAGAAATATAATAAACACATACCAGCCACGACGTTTGGTGTTGCGCGGGCCTCCTCTGCTGTCAACTGAAATGATCTTTCTTTCGAGCCCTTGGTGCCTCGGACTTCCTATGCCGGCCATCAGTGATACGCATGGTCGTTGGGGCTGGATTCTGAACCACCTTAGATGTAAGCTGAGGACAATCTACCTTTAAGTGTCCCATATAGTTGCAGCTAAAACAAACCGAAATCCCTTGGGGCAATCGCTAGCCATATGCCCCTCCTTGCCACACAGGTAGCAAGTTGACTCGGACCGAGAAGGTCCCTCGTGTCCTTTTTCGCACTTTCCGCAAGTGTGTCCCTTCTGGGCTCCAGCTCTCTGATCAGCGCGCTTGTCCCGCTTAGTCGCCGACTGTGACTGCACTGGCCTCCTATCTCTCCCATGGGTCTCCCTCTCCTCCCTAGCTTGGGTCTCCAGCTCGATCTCTCCCCTCCTGGCATTGGTCTGCAGCTTAACCAATGTCCTATATGTGGTGTTCACCACGAACTCCCTGATATCCCTCCTCAGAATATTCAAATACCGAGTCACACGTTCATGCTATGTGGATACCTGCTCAGGGTAGAACAAAGCCCTCTCACAAAACATCTTGGTGATCTCAGTCATCGTCTCTGTCTTCTGCTTGAGAGATAGGAACTCTGGGCCAACCTTTCCCGCTCAACTATGGGTACAAACTCATCCTTGAACATCGCAGTAAACCTCTCCCAAGTCATCACAGCATGCTCTGCAAGCATGTAGTCAGCTGTCACAAACTTCCACCAGTCCTTTGCTCCCACGCGAAGCAGGTTCAATGTGAATCGAACCCTCAAATTCTCCGGAAAGGAGCAGGTATAGAAACATCCATCAACGTCAGAGATCCATATCATAGCGGCAATCGGATCATGGGTCCCATCAAACTTGGGTGGCTTCGTGTTAGTGAACTCCCGATACCACAACGAATAATCCCCCTGCGGTCTCGCAGCAGCAAGAATTGTGGTGGCTGCGGCAGCAGCAGCTTCAGTGACAGCGGCATAACGCTCATCAAAAGTTTGAATCATCGTGGTCTTGACAGACCCAAACATCTCTGGGATAGCCTCTCAGATTGTTGTGGCCACCTCCGAGGCAACAATCCTACGGATCTCATCATCACTGGCACTCGGCCTTTCGGGGTTGCTAGATCCTGAACCTCGGGTAACCACCATATTGATACACATAAGAAAATTATCAACATACAGGCTAATACGCATATACCGATACTCACGCCCCTACAAGCTCGTTAGTCCCTCGAGGTGATTCCTCGATCGTCATATGGATCCAATGCTTCTAGTAGTACGAGCCCAATACTATCTTCCATACCAACCAGTATTTGTCTCGAGTCGTCCCCTCAATACCCCAAGTCGCAAGGACTCTACTCCCTCAAATCAGCTAAATACTCGCCCTCTAGGTTCCTTGGAACCACTACTAAGCATATAGACACCAACTCTATACTGTTCCTCAGCACTGCTCCACCTCCTGAGACATCTGATGTCTTCTCCACATGCTTCGTGTATGCCAATTGTACATTGTACGAGACTCAATAGACATTCTAAGAAATGATCTTACCTCAAATCCACAACCAAACAAGGAACATGAAGAAAGGCTAAGTCATGCATTCTAAGGCTATAAAATCCTAACTATGTACAACTATCTATCGTACAATAAGTAAATAGTAAAGACAGATTCAATCTCACAAGAATGGATTCCTTGTTGTGTTTTATGTACTACAACACTCCTATGGTGCACATACAACCCTAATGCTTTGGATCTAATTTTTCTCTATATATACATGCAATAAAATATCCAAAACATGAAGCCTACAACTAGCATACAATTTGATATTTGAATCATAAAATAGATTAGATGATTACCTCTTTGTTGTAGCTTGATGTATTTGGCTTTTAAGAACTTAGCACCCCAACTGTGATGCCTCAAACGGTTCACAACACACCATGAACAAAGGAGGACTTAGAGAGAGGTTACTAGGCACAAAATTGGCTATATGAACTCCAAGAACACTAGTGTCCGATTTTCGGCTATGGGATAACATATATATAGTGTAGGATTCCAAAGGTCATGGGTAAACCCTAATCCTTACACATAGGCTTATGATCCATATCTCATGTGGGCTAAATCTTCATGGATACTTACATAAACTTAGCCCATCACGGATCAATAGCCCAAACAGTATATATATCACTGATTTACATAATCAGTCCTCGTTAATTTAATTAGTCTCTTTTGATCACTAAATTAATTCCAGATTAATTCTTGATCAATACTAATTAAATAATATGATTTCTCCATTAATATATTATACTTATAATATATTAGTAAATCATAAATAACGTCTTACTCAAATATCCATCCTATCAAATTGTCCTGGTGATATGCAACCCGAAATGGACCATGCTATTCTTGGGTCAAGTACATACCAATTATAGTTATGGGCTTAGACACCTAATCCAACAGTCTCCCACTTGGATAAGTCTAATAACTATAACTGTAAGTACGACTTAAACACCGACCAGCAATCGTAGCTATTAAAAGCCGCTGTCGAACTCTGACCTAGTCAGTGACGCGTCCATTAGATAAGGGATCATATATTCCACCATTCTACAAGATATCATTGTTGGATAAGGTGTCTAAGTCCATAACTTATTTGGTATATACTTGACCCGACCCGGCATGGTCCATTTGGGTTGCACTTCACCCGAACTAGTTATGGATAATTTTATGAGAGTTGTATACTTACGATTTATTAATATATTATAAGTTATAATATATTAGTATAAAGTCATGTTACTTAATTAGTTTTAATCTTGAATTAATTATGAATTAATTTAGTGATTAAAATGAAGACTAATTAAATCATGGGCTATTATATTTATATGGTGTGGGCTAACACTCATTTGGAATGGGCTAAGCTTATATGGAAGTCCATGGATGATTCATGGAGCTTTTACCCATGGATCCTTGGAAGAGGAAAAGACATGGGTTATTAGGGTTTCACCCTAACCATGTACACTATATAAACAAGCTTATGTAGCATGAAAAAGACACTAATGTGTGTGTAAGTGTGGTGGCCAAAATCAAGAGTTAGTATACTCTCTCATACATCTTTTCCAAGTTTGTGGTGATTTGTGATTTCCATTTGAGGCATTCACATTATTGGTGCTTGGCTCTCAAACTCCAAGGAATCACCAATCAACAAAAGGTATGTAATTCATCTAGTTCTTTTATGGTTAAAAGTACCCCATGCCATGCTAGATAGGTTATAAACCTTGGAAAATAATATTTTGCATGTATCTTAGACAAACATAGATCCAAGGTTTAATAGGGTTGCATGTACACTTAGGAAGTGTTAGAATGTTCAAAACCCAACAGTGGTATCAGAGCCTAGGCTTGTTTGTTTGATACTTGATGCAAAATAGTGAAAAAAGTCGAATTTTTTGCTGTCTGCCTGATGAACTCGCCGAGTCCATGGGGGGACTCGCCGAGTTCATGAGTAAACTCAACCTACTCGGCGAGTAGGTTCGTGCACTCGGCGAGTAGGAGCCTCAGAATGCAGATTTTCGACTTTTGCTGCTGGAAATGGACTAGAAACATTACCCTAAACTATTTTGGTGTTTTAAAACTTGTTTTAGTTGGTGTAATGGTTGTTCAAATCCATTTACAATAGCTTATATCAAAATTTCATGCTTTGTATGTGTTCATATAATTCTTGAAACTTTGATGATCATGTTCATGTTCTTATGAATTTAGAAGATGATAGGAATTATTTGCTGAATTGTTTAGGATTAATTCTTGATCATTTATGTGTTTTAATGGAGTCCATAATTTGTCCTCAAGTTATGGATATTCAAAGGTCACTTCTTTTAAACACACACTTAAAACACATAAGTTACATGGAAATGAAGAGTCTTCATTTTTATGAACCTTTAATTCATAAGTTATGAAATGAAAAGTTTTGAATAGTTTCAAAACTTGTCCTCAAGTTTTGGAATTTGTAAAGTTACACACACTTTAATATACTTTAATTCCAAACCCTTAGAGTTTTAAAAGTTAAAATTCAACCCTTATACTATTTATAACATTAATGGTTAATTATTATATATATGTATAAGATCAAAGTCGTCTTACCGCTAGTACGCCTCATTCACGAAGCCAGTCTATAAGGTGGGTATAAGGTTGTTGCCTATAAAATGACAACTTAATGGGTGTCCACTCTCACCCACCGCTTGCTTGACTGGTGGAGGGTCGTTAGCCGAACGGGTAGGACAAGGACTTATAAATTCTCATTAAAAGTATGATGAATATTATAAAGTAACTAAACCTTATATAAATTCCCAATCTTAGTTACTTTAGGAAAATGTGAATATGGTGCTAACCCATGAAATTCACACTTTGTACCTTACCAAGTCGTTGGTGGAGCGTGTGTGGTTAACCGGCACACTAACTTGGACTAGTAAGGATCACGAAGGGTGACTTAATGTTTATCATAGATCGGTGGAGCGTGTGTGGTTAACCGGCACATTGATTAGGTGATAATATTAAGGGTACCAAGTGAATTTGCATGGTTATTCACACCTTGTTTTGTGATCCTCGGCATCCCAGTCACAAAACTTGAAGGGCACAATCGAGATTGAAACATGCCATTGAAAAGTTCAATGAATCTCAAAAGAATCTAGGAATTTCAAAAAACCAATTAAACCTAATAATTCATTTCGTTTTCATGGTGGAAATTGGTGAATCGTCATTCACCTACCTTCAAATATATTATAGCTTAGATTATGGCATCCCTCTTCTAAGTTATAATATATTGTGTTGGATCCTAGCCTTAATATTACATTTGGGTGTATTATTAAGGATTCGATATATCTAATCTAAACTTGTTTTCTTCTTTTCAGATGTCTTCCAACAACAAAGCTTCGGGCTCTAACCCTACTGGCTCCTTTTCCCTCATGAACCTTTGTGGGAGGGTCATCTTTGATGGTTCCAACTTCATGTATTGGATCCGGAACATCAGGATGGTTACTCGTTACGAGGACAAGGAATATGTCCTCGATAAGGAGCTAAAGGAGCTTGATGAGTCCACTGCTACTCCTGAGGAGGTCGCTGAGTATCAGGCACATGAAAGAGATGCCACCAAGGTGGCATGCATCATGATGGCCACCATGACAGCTGAACTCCAAAAGTCATATGAGGACTATTACCCTTTTGAGATGCATCAGGATCTGATGGAAAGGTACCATCAGAGTGCTCGTCAAGAGCGGTATGAAATAATCTCCTCCATGATCACTACCCGTATGAAGGATAGCGAACCAATCACGAGCCACATGCAGAAAATGCAAAGGTATGTGGACCGTCTAATGAAACTGAATGTGAACTTCCCTGAGGAGTTGGCAATTGATATCATTTTGCACTCCTTGCCATCGTGTTATGATCAATTTCGTATGACATACCACATGAACAAGGAGGAAGTCACACTCAGTAAGCTTCAAGGACTTCTGAAGACAGCCGAAAGTGGTCTTAAGAGTAAGTCGGTTGCTACTCCTACTCCTACTACTACCCCTGTTTTGGCTATCGGGCAAGGCAAAGGGAAGAAGAGGAAGCACCCTTCGAAGGGTACCAAGGGAAAGTCCCTTGAAGGCTCCTCATCTGGAACCAAAGGTGGTTCTATCACTCCTTCTGCCATCCCTAAGGATGCTGAATGCTTCTACTGTCAAAATAAGGGGCACTGGAAGCGAAACTGCCCAAAGTACTTGCAGGATGTCAAGGATGGGAAAGTGAAACCATCCCATGCAGGTATTTACACTATATTGTCTAATAACTCACCATATTCTAATTCTTGGGTTCTTGATACAGGTTGTGGTATTCACATCTGTTGTGACTTGCAGGGCCTAAGAAGAAGTGAGGATGTGGAGCACGGAAAGATAACCTTAATCATGGGGAACAAGAAGGTTGCACCTGTTACCAAGATTGGAGTTTATACTTTGTTGCTAGATAGTGGGTTAAAGTTAGATTTGAATAAATGTGTGTACTCGTCTGAAATGGCGAGGAATATTATTTCCTTTCATGCTTTGTACAAACAAGGTTTTACCTTTTCTTTTGATAATGAAGTTGGTAGTATTAATGCTTTCTTTAATAATGTTCTTTATTTTAAAGCATTACCTTGTGATGGTGTGTATGAAGCTGTATCAGTTGTAGATAATTTAGGAAATAATGTATTATGTATTGATTCTTCTACTAGCTTGGATAAAGCATCTTTGTGGCATTGTCGTCTTGGACATGTAAGCAAGAAACGCATAGGCCAGCTCCAAAAGGATGGAGTCTTGGAGTCGTTCGACCTCCAGTCGGATGATAGTTGTGAGTCTTGTCTACTTGGAAAAATGACAAAATCACCCTTCACTGGTACTTGTGCAAGGGGTGAGGGTTTGTTGGACCTTATACATACTGATGTATGTGGACCATTCAAAACCGCCACAAGGGATGCTAATCGCTATTATGTGACTTTTATTGATGATTTTAGTAGATATGGTTATGTCTACTTAATCAAACATAAGTCAGAAACTTTTGAAAGGTTTAAAGAGTTTAAACAGGAAGTAGAAAATCAATTGGGCAGGAACATTAAGATGCTTCGATCCGATCGAGGTGGTGAGTATCTTAGTACTGAGTTCCTCGACTATCTTAAGGAGTGTGGGATTGTCTCACAATTGACACCTCCCGGGACACCACGGCTGAATGGTGTAGCTGAGAGGCACAATCGAACTTTGTTGGACATGGTTCGCTCTATGATGAGTCGATCTTCGCTACCAATCTCTTTTTGGGGGTATTCCTTAGAGACTGCCGCCCACATCCTTAATCTAGTCCCTACAAAGAAGGTTGCCAAAACAACTCATGAAATGTGGACTGGGAAAGTTCCCAATCTAGACCATATCAAGATTTGGGGTTGCGAGGCTTTCGTGAGGCGCGAAACTCATGACAAGCTCGAACCTCGAAGTGAAAGGTGTACTTTCATCGGCTACCCACAAAAATCCTTTGGTTACCTCTTCTACAGACCCAGTGAGAATGTGGTCTTTGTGGCTAGGAGAGGGGTCTTTCGAGAGAGAGAATTTATAAACCAAGGAGACAGTGGGAGGCAAATTGACCTTGAATAAATTCAAGACTCAATTGGTGAAGGAACCTCAGACACTAGCAATCAACTTGAGGAGGAAATTCCTGTTGATCCAGCTGACGAGTCTATACTTCTGAGGCGTTCCACAAGGGTTAGGAACACACCTGAGTTTTATTATGGATTTCATATTACTACGGAAGGTGATACATTTATCAGTGACAGTACACTGGTAAATCTGGATGAACCTAACAGTGTTAAGGAAGCCATGGCAGGCCCAGAGTCTGTTAAATGGAAAGAGGCTATGGACAGCGAGATACAGTCCATGTATGACAATCAAGTTTGGAACTTGGTTGACAATGTACCAGGCCGTAAGACAGTCGGGTGCAAATGGATCTTCAAGAAGAAGACCGACATGGATGGGAAGGTGCACACTTATAAGGCTCGACTGGTTGCGAAGGGGTTTACTCAGACTCAGGGTATTGATTATGATGAAACCTTTTCACCAGTAGCAAAGATTAAGTCTATTAGGGTTATGCTAGCCATTGCTGCATTTCATGATTATGAAATATGGCAAATGGATGTCAAAACCGCTTTCCTTAACGGAAAGTTGGCTGAGGATGTTTACATGAATCAGCCAGAAGGTTTTGTCAGTGCAGAGTACCCCAATAGAGTGTGCAAGCTTGAGAAATCCATTTATGGATTGAAACAAGCATCTCGAAGTTGGAATCTTTGTTTCGATGAGAAGGTCAAAGAGTTTGGTTTCTCAAGAAGTGAAGATGAGTCCTGCGTGTATGTCAGAGCTAGTGGGAGTATAGTTAGCTTTTTGGTACTGTATGTGGATGACATACTACTCATAGGAAATGACATCCCAACCTTGCAGGAGGTTAAGTCCTGGCTTGGGAAGTGCTTTGCTATGAAGGACCTTGGAGAAGCTACCTATATCCTAGGGATAAGGATATTAAGAGAAAGGAGTAAAAGACTAATTGGACTTAGTCAGAGTATCTACTTGGATAAGGTGTTGAAAAGGTTCAACATGCAGAATTCCAAGAAAGGAGAATTACCGATCCAAAGCAATGCCAAACTGAGCAAGGCTCAGAGCCCGAGTACAGAAGATGAGATAGCTGAGATGAGTCGATTACCTTATGCTTCCGCTGTTGGTTCGATCATGTATGCTATGACTTGTACCCGTCCTGATGTGGCCTTCGCTTTGAGCATGGTCAGCAGATATCAGGGGAACCCTGGCAAGGCTCATTGGACTGCGGTAAAGAATATTCTCAAGTACCTGCGGAGGACTAAGGATTGGATCCTTACCCTTGGTGGGAGTGATGACTTGAGAGTAGTAGGGTATAGTGATGCTAGCTTTCAGACTGATAGGGATAACTTCCTCTCTCAGTCGGGCTGGGTCTTTACCTTAAATGGAGGGGCAATCACTTGGAAGAGTTCCAAACAGGAGACTGTAGCTTATTCGACTTGTGAATCAGAGTACATAGCAGCGAGTGAAGCGACAAAGGAGGCGATATGGCTGAGGAACTTCATCGGAGACCTTGGAGTTGTACCAGCTATTAAGGAGCCTATGGAGATTTTCTGTGACAGCAATAGTGCGGTTGCCTTAGCCAAGGAACCAAGAGATCATGGCAGATCCCGACACATTGACAGAAAATATCACTTCATAAGACACAAGATAGAAGAGGGACTCCTCGTGGCAAAGAGGGTATCGTCAGATGAGAACCCTGCGGATCCCCTTACGAAGGGACTGACGAGGGTTAAGCATTTGCAGCATGCGAGGCGCATCGGGCTGAGGGACGATATTAGTTTTACAGATTAGATAATTTTTCTGAAACTTGTAAAATGTAATCGACGTTTGATGATGAATAAAATTTGTGATTTATTTATGAGTAAAGTGTTGCTATCATTGTAAATTATTTACTATTGTTTCAGTTTTGCATGTTTTGACTTCCAGAATAATTAATTTATTCAAACTCTCCACAGTCGGTCATATGTCGGAAGTAGGTATGAATCAAGACTGTCATGAATTGGGATTGTAGATGACTAAAGATGTTTAGCCATAGCAATGGTTGCTACAACATTCATGAGTACTCATAAGTTATGAGTATTGGAATAAACCCACGCTCACTTGTATCACTTCATGGAATTTATCTCGAGTGATCGTGAGACGGTAATATCATATAAGTCTTCAAACCTAGAGATATGAGTTGTTACCTATGAGTTGGTTGTGCATTGATTGCACGTAAACGCATCAGTAACTTGATGTTATAAAACGTGCCTTTGTGTGCAATTCAATAAGTAGTAGAACAAGCATATGAGTCGAAGTTTATCTGTTCCTTCTAGAAATAGAAGCGATATCTGGGCCCCTCGATGATTTTGTGTTGACCCATGTACCGGGCCCGGTCAGAACTAAATTGATGTGTTCAGTTAAGTTCTTTGTCAAACAAATCGGAAATCGAGAAACAACTGCTAGACAATAAGTAAGACATTGTTCCATGTATTTGTCCGGCTGATATCATGAGAGCAGAGGATTATATGATCACTTATCTAAAATGGCGCTTCATAGTTCACAAGAGTTTTCGAGAGCTACGATTGCCGGTTGGTTCCTGAAGTAATATAGGCAAATACAGTTATTAGACTTATCCAAGTGGGAGTCTGTTGGATAAGGTGTCTAAGTCCATAACTTATTTGGTATATACTTGACCCGACCCGGCATGGTCCATTTGGGTTGCACTTCACCCGAACTAGTTATGGATAATTTTATGAGAGTTGTATACTTACGATTTATTAATATATTATAAGTTATAATATATTAATATAAAGTCATGTTACTTAATTAGTTTTAATCTTGAATTAATTATGAATTAATTTAGTGATTAAAAGGAAGACTAATTAAATCATGGGCTATTATATTTATATGGTGTGGGCTAACACTCATTTGGAATGGGCTAAGCTTATATGGAAGTCCATGGATGATCCATGGAGCTTTTACCCATGGATCCTTGGAAGAGGAAAAGACATGGGTTATTAGGGTTTCACCCTAACCATGTACATTATATAAACAAGCTTATGTTGCATGAAAAAGACACTAATGTGTGTGTAAGTGTGGTGGCCAAAATCAAGAGTTAGTATACTCTCTCATACATCTTTTCCAAGTTTGTGGTGATTTGTGATTTCCACTTGAGGCATTCACATTATTGGTGCTTGGCTCTCAAACTCCAAGGAATCAACAATCAACAAAAGGTATGTAATTCATCTAGTTCTTTTATGGTTAAAAGTACCCCATGTCATGCTAGATAGGTTATAAACCTTGGAAAATAATATTTTGCATGTATCTTAGACAAACATATATCCAAGGTTTAATAGGGTTGCATGTACACTTAGGAAGTGTTAGAATGCTCAAAACCCAACAATCATATGGACTGAGACATGGATTATAATCATTCTCTCTGTCCATCTGTTGTTTCCCAATTTCCGATTTATGACGACTGACTAGTTGAATAAATCAAATCAGTCCAGGCTTGGCCAAGCGCTTAGGGTTGTCATCACTAAATCATCGAGGGGCCCACAGATATCACTCTTATCCCTCTAAGGTTAAAAGGAACGGATAAACTTCTACTCATATGCTTTCTCTATTTACTCATCAAATCACACACAATGATACGTTTTATAACACTGAGTTACCGGTGCGTTTACATATCATCAATGTGCAACCGACTTGTAAACTGCAACTCATATCTCTCCGTTTCAAGAATATAAGACATTATCATCTCATGATCACTCGTGATAAAATCCATGAAGTGATTCAAATGAGTGTGGGTTTAATCTGATACTCGAATTTTATTCCAGGAGTGAACACTGCAGCAAACTTGTGTTATGTCTAAAACACCTAGACATTCTACAGTCAGATTCATGACAGTCTTGCCTCAATACCTACTTCCAAAGTATGATCGACTGTGGATAGTTTGAATAATCTTATTATTCTGGAAGTCAAAACATGCAAAGTGAAACACAATAATAATCGAATTCAATATGGTCTCAAAACTTATGAATATAAATAAAACACATTTTATTTAATCACCATATTGATTACACATTATTCATTGTATAATGTTTCGATTAATCAACTTAATACTTGAATTAAAACAATAGTTATCCCATGCGTCAAGCATGCACACTATGTTTACCTATGGTCCTCTCTTTGTGAAAATAGATCAATTGAATACATCTTCAATGAAACTCATTTCACAACTTCCAAATATTTATCCCTAGTGTAAGAATACCAAATTCTTGCCACTATTAGAATGTGTTAGGTTCTAACCTTTATGAAATGATCCTTTTGTAAGGTCAATGCATCAAAGCCACAGAGACTTAGACAATGAAATTACAAAGTATTTCACTGAAGATTGATAACAAAACAATTCCATGGAAGCGAAGTCTCAAATTCAAAGTACATTCCTTTGAACACTCTTCTTGCATAAAAGTTTCTAACCTACACATAGACTCTTAATATCCAACTCCCATTATGGAAACATTTCCATATTTGTCATATGACAGCTCATTATTAATAGAATCATGTCTATTCATAATAATGTCAATATGGTCCATCCATTACAATACTTACAATTGCCCACAAGCAACCAATCTTTGGCGAACCTTAGATTGTTCCTAGCAATTGTTTAACAACTTTAGTCATATCCGATTCTGGTCCTTTTCCCTTCTTAATGCCCTAGGCATTTGGAAAAATCAGAACACATAAATATTGTAGCATATGCAATCGATCCTATACCCGAAGCATATGGGATACGATTCATAATGTCTTACATAAAGACATGATACTTTACCAGTCTCTTGCTATAATAATTCCATAAATAGAATTTCCTTATGTTGAACCATTCCAAAATAACATTCATATATATCATTGACTAAATTTGATTAAAATCTCACAATCTAAGCTTTTAGATTTGAAATGAAGTATGAGTTCCTCTCCCTTAATTATAGCAAAACAACTTTTCAAACTCTGCAACTTTGCGAATTGAAACTTTTGTTTTCTATAATTAACATTGCTAACTTGCAACACTTACCATAATGATTATGCTCCCACTAGCATAACAATTATTTCTTTAATAGCATAACACTTATGCTCCCACTAGCTTTGACATGTACCCAGAAATCAGCTGGACTTCTAGAAATCAATACTTACTGATTTCCTTACCAAAGTTCAGATTTATGATACTCGGTGCTTCGAAAAGTCTTTTCCAGACTTCTCAATCTCATACACCTTTTAGATTAAATAGCACAAGTGTGTGTTTGAACCTTTCAGAACTTAAACTAATAAGTCCCGAATGTTCAAACTATTTGTCATTTCTCACAATTCGAACTATGAAGAGGGATGTTATAATCGAATTTGAGAACGCAATTAACACAACTGCTATCTCCTTAAAATCTACTTAGTGAAAGCATTTCCTCACAATCATTTTCATGAAATTGGAGAGAAACCTTGTAACACTTAGATTTTATGGTGTATGTGTTCCTATCCATGTGAATTTGTCATAACCATAATCACAACACAAGGTTAGTGATAAATCCAAACTCATATGGACTGAACTTGTTCAATCTTAATTTCTTGCCACCTGGCAGCACAAGGGCCTACCATTGCTTCCAGGTTGCTATGCAAACAACTGAGAACTCATAGAACTCACATGCATAGTCAACTTAACTGGAATGGGCACAGAAACAAGAATATGTCAACACGGTAGGTTACAAACCTCAAGTTGTGCTCTAGTGATTAACAATAAGTTCATTCTTGATTAGTTCTTGAAGCTTTTCAAGGTCTTTAATACTCCCACTGACCTCTTGACATATAAGATTCTTTTGTCCTTGACAAACAAATATTCAAGAGTTAGTGCGGATTCTTATAAAGACAAACACTTCATACAATTGGTCTTAGTTGGTCTTTGTCTTATCCAAGACATCACAACTTACCAATTTCAAATGTACAAGAGTAAGTAACATTTTACTCTACATTTGATGAGTGTTATAAACCTATTTAAGATATGTTACTCAAGTTACAATCTTGGAGTACGACTCTAAGACTCATTTTTGGAACGAAGTATTATTCACCTTTTGATTTAACCATTTCAACAATTCCCGATTCCTCTTCTTAGCCATACAAGTGCACTTAGAGGATCAATTATGATATGGTTCCATAATCACTAAGATGATCATAAAACACGATACTCAAGTACTCTCCCTTATTTTCAGATTGGAGAAACTTTTATCTTTCTGCCTAATTTGATTCTTCTTATTCGTTCTGCCACTCATTAAAACTTTTTCAATGATTCAGAATTACACTTAATCTTGTAAGTATAACCATGTTTTACTAAACTTTTAGTAAATCATATCGAATGGTCTTATTTTTCTTTGTGGTGGACCTGACCAGTGCACAACCAAGTATACCCGATCCCCTAGTCCTTCACTTGACTCACATATACATGTGAACAAGGAATTAGTCTTAATTTCCTAAAGAAGAAGGTTCTCATTCATCACACAATACAAGTTGCATGATTCCAAGTTTCTACCCAATTGAAACTTGGGCGATAAGAATCTTTCCTTATTTGGTAAATTTTGACACTACCACAAACGAAAGAATCAAATCCATTTTTCTAATATTGCTAACAATAGAAATATACAAACATCAATTTTCACAAATGCCATTGCAAGGGTAAATATAAAACAAGATAAAATCAAATTTTTATTTTATTTATCAACTACAGAAAAAACTTTTCCTTACAATGCAATTACAAATGAAAACTATGTTCCAAAATATTTCTAAGCAATCTATCATAACTCTTAAGCAGCAGCTCAAAAATCTGATCATGGAACCATGCGATCGAAATCCATCTCTTCGTGATCAGACTCAGCATACTCTTCCTTTAAGCTTCCTTTGATTCTACAAAACATCAAAATGTAATATCATCACATCATGTATTAAGAATCTACAAATAGGAACTTAATAGCGTTAGATAGTGGACTTACCTGAAGCAGAGTCAAACATTTTGACTTTACCATCCTTGTGGTCCTTCAGGTAGATACGGCAGCTTCGCAACCAATACCCCTTTTCTTGGCAATAGAAGCAAACAAACTCTCTTGGAATGGTACATGGGACAATCTCAGACTTAGCTTTTCTCTTTACCATTTGGTCAAATGACTTGACCATGGACGATCCCTTTCCATTGGGAAGAGAAAACTTTTCTGGACTTCTAATGTTTCCATTGTAAGTTTCCATGGAAGTTTGGGAAGTAGATATTTCAATCAAATTTGCTTTACCAGTGCGCCAAATCATTGTTGATTCAATAGCAACAAGTAAACATGTTAGATCAATAAGGGTCATGCCGTGATCTCCCATATAGTAGTCCTTAAAGAACCCGCTATATGACTTAGGAAGTGATTGAAGAACCAAGTCAACAGCCAACTTCCTTGAAACAACGACACCCAACATTCCCAGCCTGTCAATGTGTGACTTCATCTCCAAGACATGTGCACACACAGACTATAACGCCCGTGTTTCTAGGCTACGCATTAATATTGACATAATAGTCTAGGTTAACCTTTGTAACTCATTTAGAAGAAATGAAAGAGAAATTATGTGAATATTATGTGAAAATTATATGTTTTATGCTTAATTATTAAGGTTTAAATAAGTAAAAATAAAAATGAGCATCAAAATTAAATATTAGATAAAGCCGATATCTATTAAGAAACTTGTAGTGGGCGTAACAAGGATTACAGATATATAAAGAATGCCGAAATCCGAGTTATAACGAAGAAGTTATGACATGTCGAAGTTTCGCGACAAAACCGGCACGGTGCCGAATGTCGTAAAAAGTGAGTTTTTGATAAACTACTTTTTGGCCTTAGTGATCTAAACGAAACTCGTAGTGTTCGTTAAACTGAGAGTAGGTATAAAAAGAACGCGCAAATCTGACTTCGTATGAGGAAGTTATGATTTTTCGAAGTTTCAGCTTAGTAGTAGACAGCTAAAAACTCGAATTTTAGATCGGGCGATTTTTAGCCGACACGACCTAAATGAGAATCGAAGGTCTCGTCATTAGTAGCACAACGGTAAAAAGTCTGAAGAAAACGGACGTCGGATGAAGAAGTTATGAATTTTTAACGGATTTCCTGTCCCGGTCTGTTAAAAATAATAATTTAAAAATTAAATTCAAAATTTGCCGACAAAGTCTAAACGAAAGTTGTAGATCGTAGTTTTACCTACGCGTGCATATAAAGAACGTCAAAAACGGATCTCGTATGCGAAAGTTATAGATTTTATAAGTTTTTGCGTGAAAACCGAGAAATTTCGCATAGGTGGCTTCGGCCACGTCACCTTCGCTTAGAGCATGCCACGTGTACGAAATTTGGATGAGTCATCCGAGCTGCTGAGTCATCCGAAGGGGTCCACTAGGAGTCCGACGCGTGTCCTTTTCCTCGTGTCCGAGTCTCGCAGAAGGAAGCCACGTCCGAAGCCTCGGACTAGACCGCGGTTCAATCGGAGGCTGCCACCGAGACCCTCGCACATGCGAGCCATGTGCTGCGCGCCTTCGCCCTGCTGCCGCGTGTCCTCGCCTGATGACTCCTCTTCTAAGCCGACCTTCGGACCACCCTATAAATAGGAGGGCATGCGAGACTTCCCGGGTAATTTTGGGATTTTGCTCTTTTTCACCCCTAAACTCATATTTTTAGCATTTTGACCTCCCCCGATGCCCCGAGATCATTTCCAACGCCCGGAACACGTCCTGGAGTGCCCGAGAAACCCGGTAAATTTATTTTTTCGTTTTCGAAGCCCGACCCTCGCAGAGCCCGGTTTCTCAATAAAACTCCCGGTTTTATTAGAAACGATTGTTTTAGACAACGAAGTGCTGCCCGGTTATCGATAAATCAAGTGAGTGTGTAGTTACTTTCACCTTACACACACACACACACACACATATATATATTATATATATATATATATATATATATATATATATATATATATGAAGTATTTTCTTTAAAATACGTGCTATGTGTAATTATATTGATTGTTTAATTAAGGTGACTGTTGAATAGATGTTTTATACAAGTTTTAAACTGTATATATATATATATATATATATATATATATATATATATTTATCTACAAATATGTTGGGTAAAACATGGGTAGATGAATTAGATGATGTGTGATGAAATAAAAGTGATAAGAGGTATCGATGTTTAAGATGATCTAGTCATCTAGCAGAGTATAGACAACGGCCACAGACTATTTTAGATAGTCCAGTGGAACGTTAGTAGACTTGTAATCGGTACGTATGTTTGAACTATATGTTCATAAAGTGTTCTTGAACTATATGTTCATTAGGTGTTTTTGAACTATGTGTTCATCTGTTAGTTCTTCTTTTTGACACTATTACGTGTCGGGGTACGGGAGCGTACGGGAGTACTTTATCAGTATTTTCCCTATACTTTTATTTGGAAGAGCTTTGGAGTCTTTGTTCTTTTATGAAGTGATCGGACGAGCTTCATGAGTTAGTGATATAGATCATGAGTTAAATAGTGGGTGTGTGATGAAAGGTGAGTTGGATAGATGAGATGATCAGTGATATAGATCATGAGTTGAGAGTGAGTGGTGAAATATGAGAAAAGCTCTTACCGAAACGTTGGCGTGAGTGGTGCAATATGAGAAAAGCCCTTACCCAAACGTTGACCCCCGTCATTCAGCAGAGTATGGATGACAACCATGGACTGTTCTAGACGGTGTGTGGAACACTAGCAGGCTCGCAACCTGTAGGTGTTAATGGACTTGAGTGTTCATTCGATGTACTATATTCCCCTCATGAGTGCCTTTAGGGCATGTATGGCTGGGGAAACCCCTTAGTATGTTCATCAGCTGTATGGAAAACCCATTGACATGTATTGCGGGGGGGAACACTCGTGGGAAATACCGTCGATGAATAAGAGCTATGGACTTAGCATATGGAAAACCCATTGACATGTATTGCGGGGAGGAACTCCCGTGGGAAATACTGTCAATAAATAAGAGCTATGGACTTAGCACATGACAACGATGTGACTTCATGTCTTATTTGACATAAATTGCAGAGGGAAGCAATGTTGTCACTTTATAGGTTGTTTTATGTTAGGATGTCTTGTTTGACATAACTTGCTGAGGGAAAGCAATGTTGTCACCCCGATGTTTGTTTTATTTGACATAACTTGCTGAGGAACCCCCAAAGCAATGTTGTCACCCCTAGTGATAATCCTTAGGCTAGGTCCCTTGTGATAGTTGTTTTAGGGACGTAAAGTGAGGATAATGGGAATGGGTAATTAGGGTTATTTTGGTTGATGAAATTAATAAATTTATTGATTGAGAACTTAATAAGTTTATTATTTATTGTGGGTTGAAAACCCTATATGCTCACCAGGCTCCCAAGCCTGACCCACTCAGTTTAATTGTATCACAGGTATCGATACGAAGTTGCTTTACACTGAGAGATTAAAAGAGAAGTAGATCACTAGTGTAAATGAATGTAAGTTTTGTTTATGCTTATGTTTTTGTATTGACAATGACATCCCAATGGTTTAAGTGAACAAAATACATTTCTTCGGAAATGATTTGGTAACATATTTATCATGTTTTTCTGGGAACAAATTCCGCAACACTTTTAATCAAATGATTACTCTGAAATTATTTTAAAAGCATAAATTAAATCGGTCTTTTCTGGCCGTGAAATTGGGGACGTCACACAGACCTTCCATCTTGATGTTTGCTAGCCAATAGGGTTTGAGTGGCCTTGAACTTTTCAAGTCTTTGAACTTGTGGGTCAGGGAGAATTATTGGAGGAGGCGGAGGAAGAGAAGTTCCACTACAGCACGAAGAAAGGATTAATCTTTCACCTCGATCGTCTTGTGGAATATCATCTTTATAAGGAAATTTATATTCAAAAGATTCGGGAAGACCATAGTTTTCAGAACTAGACATCTACTAGGGAGAAATTTAAGTTGGTTGATTTAAGTCCTTAATATAACACCCAAATGAAATATTAAGGATAGGACCCAACACAATATTTTACAAATCGGAAGAGGATGCCGTAATCCAATTGCAAAATATTTGAAGGTAGGTAAATGACGATTTACCAGTTTCCACCATGAAAAACGAAATTGATTATTAGGTTTTAAATGAATTGAAATTCCTAGATCTTTTGAGATTCATTGAACTTTTCAATGGCATGTTTAATCTCGATTATGCCCTTCAAGTTTGTGACTGGGATACCGATGATCACAAACAAGGTGTGAATAACCATGCAAATTAGCTTGGTACTCTCGATGTCATTTATCACCTAATCAATGTGTCGGTTAACCACACACGCTCCATTGATCTATGACAAACATCGAGCTACCCTTTGCCACTCTTGTTAGTCCAAGTTAGTGTGTCGGTTAACTACACACGCTCCACTAACGATTTGGCAAGGTGCAAAGTGCAATTTCATGGATTAGCATCAAATTCACATTTTCCTAAAGTAACTAAGATTGGGAATTTTTTTTAAAGTGTTTAGTTACTTTGTAATTTATTAGACTTTTAATGAGGGTTTAGTGTCCTATCCTACCCGTTCGGCTAACGACCCTCCACCAGTCAAGGAAGCGGTGGGTGAGAGTGGACACTCATTAAACCACCATTTTATAGGCAGTAACCTTATACCCCCCCCCCTTATAGATCGGCTTCGTGAATGAGGTCTACTAACGGTAAGACTGACCTTTTACTTATACATATATAATATATTAAACTTTTAATTTTATATAATATAAGGGTGTATTTTAAACTTTTTAAATACTTTGTGGTTTAATTCTATTAATAAATTATACTCTTAATTTAATTAAACTTAGACCATGTTATTATTATGGATTTATTAATCTTTTCTTTTAATTAAACACTTTAAATAATTTAATACAATCCATAAGAGTTAACTTGAACTATTCAAAAGACATTAAGGTTCTAAACATAAAATACAGAAATTAAAACTATTTAATTAATTTTAAGTTATGAACCCAATAGTTGCACCTTTTAATTACAAGAGTTTTAGAAATCAATGTTTCATAATTTGAGACTTTTCAAATACCAAAACTTGAGGGCAATTTTGTAACTCTTGAAAACATTTTGAGTTCCAAACTTGATGACAAAAATTTGTAACTCCGTAAAAAAACTTTTGGGTTCCAAAACTTGATGACAAGTTTTGTAACTCCTAAAAACATTTAGATCAAATTTTAAAACCAATAAAATAATCATAATTTTATCTTCTACAAATTTGACTTAATGCAACTCTTATAGTAAGATAACTTCAAATCAAATTTTACAAACAATTAGCTTATCATATAAACTAGTAAAAAATTTCAAGATTTGACAATTTATCTCGTAATTGGATGGAATAATCAGTACCATATCAGAACAAAAAACATATTTTATGATACAAAACAGCTTAAGGTAATAATCCAAATCCAATTCTGGCCAAAAACCCCGAAAAACTGCAATCAGGCTATCCGACTCCTCGAGTCAGATTATGGACTCGTCAACTCCACTATGAACTCGTCGAGTTCATGAGTGGACTCGTCGAGTCCCCCTTGCAGAGTGCAATTTTTCGACTTTTCCAGCTTTGAACAATTAAGAATGCATCAAATATAACAGAAAACAATCCATGGCTCTGATACCACTGTTGGGTTTTATGTACTACAACACTCCTATGGTGCACATACAACCCTAATGCTTTGGATCTAAGTTTTCTCTAATTATACATGCAATAAAATATCCAAAGCATGAAGCCTACAACTAGCATACAATTTGATATTTGAATCATAAAATAGATTAGATGATTAGCTCTTTGTTGTAGCTTGATGTATTTGGCCTTTAAGAACTTAGCACCCCAACTGTGATACCTCAAACGGTTCACAACACATCATGAACAAAAGGAGGACTTGAGAGAGAGGTTACTAGGCACAAAATCGGCTATATGAACTCCAAGAACACTAGTGTCCGATTTTCGGCTATGGGATAACATATATATAGTGTAGGATTCCAAGGGTCATGGGTAAACCCTAATCCATACACATAGGCTTATGATCCATATCTCATGTGGGCTAAATTTTCATGGATACTTACATAAACTTAGCCCATCACGGATCAATAGCCCAAACAATATATATATATCATTGATTTACATAATCAGTCCCCGTTAATTTAATTAGTCTCTTTTGATCACTAAATTAATTCCAAATTAATTCTTGATCAATACTAATTAAATAATATGATTTCTCCATTAATATATTATACTTATAATATATTAGTAAATCATAAATAACCTCTTACTCAAATATATATCCTATCAATTTGTCCTGGTGATATGCAACCCGAAATGGACCATGCTATTCTTGGGTCAAGTACATACCAATTATAGTTATGGGCTTAGACACCTAATCCAACAGTCCTAGGCTAAGGCATCACAAATCAGGCAACGTTTCACACTAACTCTGCAAGATTCCTTCGCCTACCTCTAGCTAGCATGCAATTCTACCAGCTCATAATATAAACATATCTGTTCTACACTACTTAAAATATAAATTGAGGTATTTTGGGAAACTGCCGCTCAAGCGCTGGTCGATTGTACACACTGCTTCTTTGGGTTTTACTCCTGTAAAAGTCTTCATTTCTTGTTAAGTTCTTAAAAATTTGTCAGATCCTTAGTTTGAGTTTGGAATCACCAGAGGTTCATCCAAATCCCTCAAACCAGGGCTCTGATGCCAAATTGTAACACCTCAAATTTTAGACCAAATTTATCATTTTTAAGTTACCAAAAATCATAGTTTCACAACCAAGTTATCAAATACATGATTATCCCAAAACAACCAGTATCATAATTATCAGAGTTCATAAACATGTCCCAGTGGTAAATTCCCCAGCGCATGTGTACAGTCAGACCTTCGCCTTCAGGCGGTCCTGCGAAGTACCTGCCACATATAAGTCAACAAATGTAAGCTCAAATCTTAGTGAGTTCCCCAAAATACCACATATAACATAGCATAAATAAACAGTTATGGGTTATCCATAACCCTGGGGGCTATCAGCAGTCCCAGTGACCTAACAGCACGCCTGGTGGGTTATCAGCAACGTTGGTTGGCTATCAGCAGCCTCAGTCACATATAATTAACAAAACATAACATAACAGCTAGACCCAGTTGGTCATCATAAATACAGCCATCCTACCATAGAGGTAAAAGTAAGTGAGGAGACTCACCTGATACTGATGATACGAAAACCTAGCACCCGAACTGCCGGATCTAGACTCCACCTAGTCAACAAAATAATTAACCCTAATTAATAATTAAGGTGTGCGAGTCCAAATCCCACGGCTAAGCCTTTTAAGGGAAAAATGACCATTTTGCCCTTCTCATGGTCCAAAAACCCTAAAACTTGACCAAGGGTCAAAGTCAATGAAAGTCAACACTCAGCGCGTACGTTGAGCGTACAACTCCATACGTTGGGCGTACAACAAGGTCAGAATGCATCAGGGGAGGATCAGACTACGCTGCGCGTAGCCAGGAGTACGTCGGACGTACTCCATCACTCTCTAAATCCACTAAGTTGGTGTCTTAATCCTTTAAGACAACCAACCCAACTATAGATATGACTAATTAAGACCTCTTAATCCGTAAAGTTATGGGCTTTAAGACATTGCATGGCTAGGAAAGGCTTAAAGAATCACTTCATCCATTCTAACCTACTTTACTCATGCATGAGCCAAAGGAGAAGATCAAACAAGCTTTTTTATGAATCTAAATGTCCTAATATGCATGAAAGGACAACTTAAACCCTCTAGAGAGTCCTAAACTGATACAGGTCCAAACTTGGGGACTTTTAGCTCATAAATCTTAAACCAAGGAGATCTAGAAGAACACTTGCCAAGGTATAAACTTTATACCTGAAAATGATGCACAAAGGTGGGAAGTTTCTGGATCTTCAAGCTTGCTAGCATCTTCTTTTTCTTTTCTAACCTCCTTCTTCAACTACAAGAGCCAAGAACGCTCAAAACTTGCAATAACTCACACAAGCCACTCACACGAGATTAGGGTTTATGGGAGGGTTGGAGGCTGATAAGGGTGGCTAAAAATGAAGCCATAATGTGCTTTAAATAGGGGTAACCCTTAAAATTAGGGTTTTACATCTGAGCTAGTACGCCCAACATACCACATGTACACCCAGCGAACTAGCTGGCTCTCCGCGACCATGCATGCTGCATGAGTATGCTACGCGTACTCATATGTACGCCCTGCGTACAACCCCTTTTTGCAAGCTTTTTTCTATTAGGGGCCAAATGTGTCACTTTTGATAAAGATTCAAGGAATGATAAAATGTATCTTATTTTGGGTTGTTACAATAAAGCTTTAGACATCTAACCATTTCTATTTTTTTTTATTTTTTTTTTATCCCCTTGGTTATATTCTAGTTTTAAATACTTTTCATTTATTTAACTATTTAATTATTCCTATCAAAGTTTTTTTATTTATAAAATGTTTATGTACTACATTCTAATGATAATATAATTTAAAATATTTCATGTTAACTTATTTTATGTTTGAAAAACAACTATTTAAATGTAGAAAATTTATAAAAACGTTTTAAATAGATAAGGGTAAATTAGTTATATTTATAAAAAAAAGTATTTAAATAAGCTTAACCATTGAAATGGTAACTTATTTAGAAGTCAAGATTAATTATATGACGATGTGACATTTATTTTAAATGATAATATAATACAATCATTAGAGACAATCTAAGTTGGAAGTATGAGAAGGGTGGACTTATTTTTTTTATATATTCTAGCCTTTTAATGTTAACTAGGCATCTCATAATGTCTATATGTGTCGTTCATGTCATCCACATCAAAAGTTAATTTATTTTATTATTTATTTATTATTTTGTTATTTATACATTAATATTTATTTATTTAATTATAAATCTTGGTTTCGTTAGAAATTTTATTTAACCTTTATCTTTATGTTCGTTCTTTCTATCTTCATGAAGACAACTTTGGTTATAATTTTGAAAAACAAACATACAAATATAGTTGCTATAAAAATAAGATATAACAAGAAGTTTTGAGGTATACGTTGGTGTTTGGTACCACTTAATCACTTATAGCATCACAGAAACACATATCATGGTGTTGTTCTTTCTATGCAACTAGGAATGAGTACTTCTCGAAGCAGGGGTGAGCAAAAACCGAACCGCAAACCGAAAAACCGAGACCGTAAAACCGAAACCGAATATAAAACCGATGATGCGCCATAAAAACCGAAAAACCGCAGTACTTAATCTATTATATATATATATATATATATATATATATATATATATATATATATATATATATATATATATATATAATAAAAGGATATTTTGTTAAACAATCGTTTGTTCTTATCCACTATGCATTGCTAGTTTTTTTTATGATCAAACAGATTGTCTGCATCTTAATTATAATAGTTCAATACATATCGATTGAAGGCAAACGGGCAACAAGCTGCGCCGCTAGCCCTTTTTGGATGGCAAAACCAATTCTTTTGAAAACAACATTTGTGGATCTAGGAGATATGACATTAGAATGCATGACCCGTTGGACTCTATTGAGGAGCTCCACCGCCTCTGGTGCGAGAAAACCAAATGTATCGAATGCAAAAGGTACAAACACATGTTGATTTTCTATACATGCATTCTTGTGCTTTACCACTTTGCACGCAGCGGCTTTCAAAGCGGCATGCCCTGCTGTGAAACCCCCGCTCCCCAAACCAACGAGAGGAGAGACCCCAGTAAGATCCACGCACGCATGCTTCCCTCCTATCCATCCAAAGACCAAAATGTCAGTCGTTTTAAGTGTGAACATTTCATCTTGCGGGTCCGTCAAAAAGTTCACTGGCGCTTCTTTCTTCACAGAAATATCAGCACGCAGACAAGCATCAAAGAGAACATCCCGAACCACATCATGTCTGTACTTGAAACCAGGGAGCTCTCTACAATGAACCGCGTGTTCCCCAAAGGTATCCAAACATGCCTTGCAGCAAACTGGGCATATCTCGTCAATTGGGAATAGGGGAATCATGAGGCGGTAACGAAGGATAGTTCGGTACTCCACATGAGACATATGCTGGCCAAGACCATCAATAGGGATAGTTAATAGAAAATCCTGAGCATGAGGTGCCCGCAGACACTCAAAGACTACTTTCATTTTGCTTTGCAGTTTGAGCATTTGTATTAATTGCATACCATTAACATTTTTCATTTTGCTTATGACAAGCATAATGCAATTCAAATCAAAAGACACATTTTTATATAAACAATAATGATTAACTGAGCAATGCAATTTCAGATTATAAAATCAAATCCTTTGCAAGACAACATATAATACAGGCCTCAAAATCCTAATATCATAAATAACTATATATATTTCGATCGGAATTTACAAAATAACATAAAACTATTTCATAGGCATATTAAATACGTTTAAATTGGTCAAAATGATGATTATTTGTAACAAAAATATGAAAATAAAATAAAGTCCACAAAATTCTACATTTAAACCGTACCTTTTTAACCACAAAACCGAACCAACACATTTTTTGGTTAAAAACCGAAACCTCACCGAATGGAACCGAAACCGCATGTAAAACCGCAAAACCGCACCAAAACAAAAACCGCACCTATCGGTTTTTACCCTACAGAAACCGCACCATGCGGTTTGTGGTTCGGTTTGGCACGAAAACCGCACCATGCTCACCCATATCCCGAAGGGTCTTCCATGTTGATATTATTCTCGCATGAGTATTTTTTATTCTGAATATTTAGAAGTTTAGTGACCAAAGAATAAAAAATTAACCGCTACTTGCCATTTATTGGCATGAACCATGATAAAATTCATGTTTTTGTATCCTACGTCCACATTAATATCTAACACACTAGATAAACACCTTATATTAAGTCCATTAGCCCACCATTTATTTCTACGTATCATGGCATATTTCAATATATCTACATACATATATTTCCTTCAAAATATGTTCTAAAAGTAATTCTACAAACGAACTCACAAATAACCACACTTGTTTTTTCTAGATTAAATATACCAAAACCTAAAATCAATAATAACTCATTATAAATGAGTTCTAACATACTACATATATATTTCCTATTCGTTTGTTATGTCAAATAACTACCCATCTACCATAAAATGCAACATTAATACTTAAAATGGGCTAACCCTATAAATAGGATGTTACACTTGAAGCCCCATATCACCTTATAAGGTATATACATAAGGCTGCCCGGAGTGGGAGGCTGGAACACGCGTGGAGGCCAACATGTCAGCCTCCAAGACGCGTGAACACCGCCCCCAACTCCGGTGGGTTGGGCTTGGCGTCTTCACGGAGACGAGAGAAGACACGTGATTTGATTGGCTACTCCACTTTTTTGACCGTTGCTGCATTTGATCGTTTATAAAAAAAATTAATTATTTATTTATTTATTTACCATACATTCTCTATATATATCACCATTTTTTTCTCATTTCAAACACACACACCACAACTTTTGAACACAAACATATACACTACCAAAAAATTGTTCTTTCCTCCATGGATCCAAACCAAAATACACCACCAACCCCGAACACCCCAAACACTCCAAATGATCCGCTAGCAAATATTGGCTACATGCAATTGTTATCATCCCCCGTTGCACAACAACCTCTATTCACCAATCTTTCATATCACCCACACTACTACCAACAACAACCACCACCACTTGTTCAATCCCAATTTTAACCCTTTCAACAACAACCTCCTCCGCAATTTCAGCCTCAAACTTTCCAACGTCAACAAAGTTCACAACCATCTCAAGTTCCATTATCTCAATCTCAACCCGTAAACCTCGACATTGAAGACGACGACGAACGGGTTCAAGAAACACAACCAAGTCGTAGAAGGCAAAAAAAATCAAAAGATTCAACAAAAAAGAAAAATACCCAATGGACCGAGGAGGAGGAGGCAGCTTTAGCTAAAGCTTGGATTTTCATATCACAAGACGGGGGTGTCGGGCAACGGGCAATCGGGACAAAGCTTTTGGAATCGTGTTTTAGACCACTTCCACGAGTTATTAGGAAGACAAACGAGCCAGACATACGACTCAGTCAAGGCTAAATGGCGTGACCTTAGAGCGGTTTGTACCAAATTTAACGGCGTATTTGACAATCTAAAAAATATGCATCGAAGTGGTAGCAACGATTTCAACATTTTATCAACGGCGTATTTGACAATCTAAAAAATATGCATCTATGTGTTTTTATGTTTTTCTAGTAATTTAGGTTTAATTTTCTATGTTTTAAATTATGTAACGTGGTTTTAATTAATATAAAATATTTTATTATATTATAAATTATGTTTTTATCTAATTTAGTCATAAAAGATAAGAAAAAAGTTATGTATTTTATAAATTATGTTATTTATTTAATATAATGTTAAAAAATAAAAAAATAAAAAAAAAATGAATGTTGTTAGTGATGACCATTTCCTATGTGGAGTGGGTTGGTGGTGAAGGTGACGTGGCGCAAAGGTGGCACCACTTTTCCGGTGGGTTGGTGGTGACCACTCCACATGCCTAAAGCAAAGCAACTAGTGAGCAAAGATATGTGGCTTTAATACAATAATACTTGCTCTCAAGAAAGACGTTGATCCAACATTCAATTCAATAACCATTTTAAGAATCTACGGTGTCGTAGGTCAACATAGCTTGACAAAAGGGCAATACTAATAAACATGAGATGTATGCTTTTGAAGTATCTTGTTAATAGATAACAAATATAAGAATAGTATATGAGTATATCAATCCACTTTAAAGGTCTTGTGATTAAAGTTCTTTTGTACAACGAATACATACTATTTTCCCTATCATATGTTATTGTTACAATTCACACCACTCTACAAGCGCTTGTGTTTGAAGCTTTTAAACGAGAAATTTTGTACAAAGAATACATGAAAAAATGTTTGCCATGTTAATGTTGTGGTCAATTTTCCAATTGATATGGAACCTCAAAAAGTTACATGTTTTGTCAACATATGACACTTTAATTATGGAGCCACAAAGATTCCAAGATGTGACATTGCATATGTCTGAGAATTATATGAACCGTTGTCATATGGCTCGTAAGTACATCTAACTGAAACTCATGATCTTAGAACATTATCATGATAACATGTTTATACATAAGTACATCTATGACCCAATATTAGCATACAAACTCTTGCCTTTAGTCTCATTTCATGTCCTTATGTGGAACCAAATGTCTTACTCATTAATAGTACACATATGCCAAGCAATGTGCGTAATTACTAAAGGCATGTTTAGATAAAATAACTGATAACTGAAAGCTAAAAGCTAAAAGCTAGTTATTTACTCTAAATTAACAAATAACAATTATTCTGGGTAATCTCGAATATACCTGACAATTGTAAAAACCTCAAATGTATTTGGCTACAAACTTTTTAAATTCTTAAATATCTAGTTATTTTTGTGTGTCTATAAATAACAATTATTCAAGATGTTTCTAAAAATAGAATATAAACCCAAAAACCATAACAAGAAACATTAATGTTATACTAATTAATGAGTTATATTCAATGGACTATTTGACCCATAGCAAGAACCGGTTGAATTTAGTTAGCATAGAAATAAACATCACAAATCTTTAATTCTTTTTTTCAAGCATGAGCAAAAAAAGCGTTTTTTCATTAATTGATACATAATTCCAATATGTAGAAAAGAATCATAACCATTCAGTTTTGTTACTTCTTTTCACTTGTTTGTTTGTGATCATTTTCTTTCTTCTGCAAAAGGTTGTTGAATCAACAAATTCACCTGAAAAGTACAAACAACATGAAATTTCATATAAATTTATCACACGTTTGATTTACATGTAGGAATGGAATCAACTCTACTTTATACATATTATAATATACTATTAACGATATTTCATTTACAAACACAAAAAATCAAACATAAAAAAAAACACATTAAAACCCAAATACAATTGATATATAAGGTTTCAAGAAAAAAAATAGAAAACAATTTGAGAACTTACCTTGGTTTATCTTGTAATGTGACTAATGACTTTAATACCCCTGGTCCAATCTTATCAGCAAGAACACCTTGTTCTGATATGAAGAGCGACTTCTCCTTTACATAACTTTGTAGTTTTTTAACATCAAAATCTAGCTTCGTTTGATCTACATTAACAATTATATTAATTTTGAATAATGATCAAATAAATATTGAATACATAAAAACATCTCGGATACCATAAAATTGTACTATAGACAGAAAGCATCGATAAGACTAGTCTTTAATGAATCCAAATTATATTATTGATGATACCTACTAGTCTTTGTGATGTAATTTTTTTTGTGGGCCATTTTCTATATTTGGTAAAGAAAGCGATACATCTAAAATTTAAATTGCTAAGGGTAAAAACTAAAAAGAATATAAGTTAAATAAATGGGCCATGACACTCTTCAAGGTGTGTACTAAAGGGAGCACATCTTCTACAAGAACATGCATGCCACTTGTTAAACGATACCTCAAGTCAATATATATTTAAAAAAAAAAAAAAAAAAAATTGTGATGCCACTTAGTATCTATAAAATTTGTGAAATCTTTATAACATAATAATACATTAAGGATGACAGCTTGCAAGATGAAGATATTAAGAGGAGATTGGGTTGTTACTTTCAATCTTTATTAAATGATGCAACTTTTACAAATAAGCATAAGTTGTTCTAGAAAAGCAATCCCAAACACCCCCTAATCAAAGAGTAAGGGCAAAATAGGAAAACATCATTTGAGGAAATGCAGTGAAAACCAAGTTACCTTTCTCCAAGATAGTATGAGCTGCATGAAATGGGACCCGAGCAAATATATCAGTTCCTGGGAACATCATCCATGTTTTGTCATTAGAGTCATGATTCCCACAAGTTGCACATATCTCTTTAACCAGAGGCTTTGACTGGTCAACTTCCTTCATCAATAACTCAAATGGTGAAGGGACACTTGTTTTTGTTGTTCGGGCTCTTTTCCTTAGTGCAGTCAATGCTTCCCTGTTCCCATTTCTCAATCTGTCATTCTCGACTAACTGTCATCGGTAAGGGGCAAAATAGTCATTTTACATAGGGACCAAATTTGTAATTTACCCCAGCCAAAATAGTCATTTTACCTGGTGCCTTGCAAGTAAAAGTTCCTCTGCTTCAGTCTCGATCTCAATCAGCTTTCCTTGAAATTTCTTCATTGTATCATCCATTTTTAATCTGTTAAACATACATAAACTTGATTTTATTGAGTCGATGATAATAATATTTTAATCAAAATGATATATTAGTGAATAACCTATTGGTTTTCATTTTGGATATTGATTAGATAAAACATATATTACAGAGAACGAATAAATTTGGCATTTAAAAGTACTTGAAATAAAACAATGACATTGTAAATTAATTTGAAGAATATAACTAAAAACTATGTTTTTTGCACCAATAGGCATTTGGATTTCATCTACCCATACCATAAACCCAACTTCTTGCAAGAATGCAAGTTCAAGCAGAAAAGAGTGTGTTTTGACGAAAATACCCCTGGCCATTACAAACTAGAAATGATCATTACGTGTTTTTGACCAAAATACACCCGGAAATATCAAAAACTGCCAATGAACCAAACAAAGTACTTCCTCAAGATTGTTCAAATTTGTGATTACTTGAAAGTTTATCATGTTTCAGGGAAGTGGTGTGGTGGTGGTTGGAGGTGGCAGACAGGTAGGTTTATGATATTTGCAATGGCCTAAATGAGAAGTAACTTTTTAGTTCTAATGGACAGGGGTATTTCAGTCAAAACAAGCATTTGGCATGCATACCAAATACCAATTATGTTTCAAGATGTACACATAGAGCCATCTTCATCTTCTAACTTTGCTCACATAGTTTAGCCTTGTGGCACAAATTCTTAAGAACAACACAAGATTAGAATTTAGAATATACATTCACATCTTCAGTGGTAATAGCAACTTCATCTATAACTTCACTCACATAGGGGTAGGTACCTAAGGACAAACTGATGAATTTTATAATGTTTCTTTCATTGTCACACAGTTGTGTATCAATAAACACATTTTCATCATCAGAAACACCAAAATATAGCACCAATTACGTACATTTATAACGATGAGCAGATTTCCATCTGCTAATTCCTCTTTAATCCATCAAGCATTACACAATACTTTTATTCATCATATGTCACTTTCTAAGGACTTTATATGCCTTGAATCCATTTGATGTACAAGGTACAACCCATCAATGCACACTTTACACTTTGTACACCTTTATAACATGGAACTTTGCTCTAGGCACCTTCCTTAATACTTACTTTGTGTAGTGTGACACCCCTAATTTTTTTTTATTTTTTTTTCACAACAGGATAACATATTTCCCCCATATATCGAGGAAGAAACATCATTATGTCAACCATCATATAACATAGATTATTAGAAATTTTAGCAATCTACATGATTACTATACATAATGGGTGTCACCACACAATTTTAAGACCAATCTTCTTATTTATGTATTTTATTACTAATAGATATATTCACTGTATTGGCGATTAAATCGTATACCCTTTTTATTCATGCGTCTAACATCCACTTACCCCATGTCCTTATAGAATTTGGATATTGTTTGTAGTGGTGTTTGTATCTTCAATGGGGATGATAACTTCTCTCATCATCACTGTTAAGAATCTGATTCGTTTTGTCCTAAATCTACCAATATATATACAAGACTAAATGGTTCAATTGTTATATAAGAACATCCCTTAGAAGAGAACCAACTGAAGTGTGATTATGTGCCCCAAAACTTTAATGCTTCAATTGTTATATTAATATTCATTACCTACAGCTATTATAGCAATTATAATCAATATATAACCAAACAAACCATGATGATATGTCAAATACTTGATCATTTTAATTATAAAGTACAAAATAAAACAGAAATCAAATACAAAATCACAAATCAAAGTCAAAGTCAGAACTAAGAAATCCAATACAAAGCCTGAAATCAGATACAAGGTCGGAAATTCAGAATTCTCATAAATTGAAATACAAAGTCAGAAATCAGAAATTCTCATAAACTTCAACATTTCAACTGCAAAGTCAGAAAGTCAAAATACATTTACAAAATTGGAAATTCATAAACTCATTTACAGAATCAAAAATTCAGTTATAAAAAAAAAAATCAATACTCAAGACTCAGTCCCTCAAACAGTTTAATGATCAATTTGGTAAAATAAGGAGTGAATCTGTGTGCCCATACATTGTTACAAACCTAGAAATTCACAATTGTCACACTCATAGATTCTTACAAGTTATAAAGAATCATGAGTCGACAATTACATGATCAATTTGATAAATGAAAGGAACTATGATTATGTGAAACTGTGAAAAAATAACAGAAACCAAAAACATGAATACGTGATGAATTTTTTTCAATAATCTTAAACAATGATACCAAGGCTAAATTTCATACTTTACTGGATTTTTTGGTTATCAAGTTTAGAAGCATGTATGTGCAATAACACATAATTTTTTGAAACTATTCGTTACAGAGATGTTTAGTATCATAGATAAATAGAGACTTCTGTGGAAATTTTCAGAATCTTCTACTCAAGCACTGAACGAAAACAAACAGAGTTAGTTTGAATTATGGGAACTAGACCTACTTCAGATAAACCCACGATTGAACTATTTTCATAAAGATATAAGTCAATTATAAATCCAACAAACTCCAAATTAAAAAATTTCAAACAAAACCCAAATCCTCTAAACCAGATAAAACTAACAACAAATTGAGTAGCACTGGTAGTCTAAGGCAACAAAAGCCTAAAGCAAGATGAGATAGCATTTTATAACCAAAACAAAATTACAAGCTACCTAGGATTTATCAGCTATAGTTATTAATTAATCCACATATAGAAAGACATTTATAAAAATCGCTTAGGTGATGTTTGTTTTTGAAGAGGTAAAATGCATGCAGTCGTGTTCCACGTCTGCAGAAGAAGATGTAGACCATAAAATGTTTGTTTTTTAAAGTCTGCAGTCTGCAAAAAGAAAACTGATAAAAAAAACATAAAAAGCAATGGATACATCATACAACCAACAACCCTTTGTATAATTAATTATCCATTTGTTCCAAAAACCCTTAACTATTATTATGGTTTAAGAATACATACAGACAATCAATATTTTATGTTCTCATGTGCTTACAATACATACACACAGGCAATAATGTCTGTTTTGTCAATGCGTTGAGGTAGGAACTTGAAGGGAATCTGGATAAAAGCTTAAAATTTGTCAATGCATTATGGAGTGTTACTGTTCATCTTTTCAAATTTTAACATAAGTGTCTATCAGATGTTTCTCAAACACATAAAATAGAACAACAATTAAAAAGTCAAACATATGACTTGTGAGGTACTGAATTCAAGAGTGGCTCGTTTTTTTTTCTTCAAGAAACTATAACCATACTTAATAAGTGAAGCTAAGACCAAAACCTTGGTATAAAAATACGACTTCTATTATACCCCCACATTCTTTAAAAGATGTGTAGATAATACGAATTTCACCAACTGTATGTAAAAGCCTAAAAGGTAAGACTTATATCTATAATTTACAGTAAAGAACACTTGTTTGTAGTGAAGCTTTACGACAGCAGTAGTTTCTGGCTGCAAAAAGTAAAACTAGAAAGGTGTATGGCTGAAGGTTGTGATGCCCTTTTTATAAAAAGAGTAACAGAGTAGTCAAAACACCAATTAGAATTGATTAGGATTCATATGAGCTACCAAACAGAATTGATTAGGATTCATGTGTACATGTACATTGAATAACTGTTGGCATAAGTAAACTGTAAACACATTAAACTGAACTGAAGTATAAGTATAACTATGGGATTTATCTAGTGCTTTAAGATTCTCTTGGGCAATTTACCAATTGCCCAAACACTTGGCGTGCTCAATGTTGTTGTATAGGAACCCACAACAAATAGTTAATCCCAAAATTTCTTTAACAACAAACCATTTTAAAATTTACTTGCTTGAAAATCTGAGATTTTTAGATGTTAATCAGTTCAAAAGAGGCACCAACTTTTGGAAACAACAAGCAGATATTAGATTTTTGTAGCAATTTCGTACCTGAAGTATGGAGGAGATCGGAGGTCGCAAGGGTGGAGACCGGCGTTGTCGAGAGCGGAGATCAGCGCTGGCGGAGCTTGGCGTCGGATGTCTGCCCTAGGTGGTGGGAGTCGATTTCAGGGAGGTGGGAGTGATATCAGAAAGCGTGGGAAATGTGCGAGGTAGACGATGGGGGCGGCGGTGCTGTGCAAAGCCGACGATGGGAGGAGGTGGTCGGCGCTGGAGTTGGTCGGAGGTCGGAGGAGACGGGAGGGATGATGTAGTGAAGGAGGGTGGTGTTTGATGGAGGCGTACGTATGAGGGGGAAGGACGGAACGGCGCACTTTTTTTCTTGACCGGTACAAACCAGAGTTTTTGACAAAAAAAAAAAGGTGTATTTTTAAAAAAAATATTTCCCAAATCAATAGCCCTATATTATCTTCCTAGGGATCTAATGTTCACGTCTCGTTTCTTCTAGACGCCTCCTCCTCCTTTTCTTCCTCACGCCTCCTCACAAGTTCAACTTACACTATGTGGTATGGGCCAAAAAACGATGATATTGCCGACGTGGATCAACCGAAACGGCGTTATAACGGGAGAACACCGCCCCCCGTTCTCGTTATATCTCGTTATTGTTGCATCTTGTTGCCGTTATCACCAGATGAAAGTATGAAACGCCCAAAATTTTGAACGTTAGGCCTCGTCCGTTGACAACGATCACTTGATTAAATAAAAAAAAATTCTAATTATAAATACATTTCATTCTCATACATTTTATACACATTTTCATTCTTTTTTCTATATTTTATAAAATCTACTTCTATTTCAACAACAAAAAATAGAGCAAAATCCAAACACCCCTCCACCTAACCAAAACTCAAACACACAACCACCACCTCTAACACAACCATTTGTTGAAACGCAAACGGGAGGGAGAGGGAAAGCTATAGCGGTTGACATGGAAAATGAGGAAGCTCTACATTGGTGGACACCGGATGAAGAAAATGCTTTGGCGCAAGCGTGGTGTGATACTACTTCAAAAGACGAATGTCGCGGAAATAGGATGAAGAAATGTGCTTATTGGGAGACGGTGTGCAAAAAATTTCACACTATATTGAAGAAAAAAACATATCGCAATACAGACATGCTTAGTAGCAAATGGATTCAAATTAGCAAGAGGTGCACAAAATTCAATGGTATTTACAACCGGCTTAAGGCGCAACAACAAAGCGGAACCAACGACTTTGATTTGTTCAAAGCTGCAAAAGAACAATATCGGGTCGAGATGGGACATATGTTTGAGTTCAAGAAAGTGTAGGAGTTGGTGTGATTTGATCCAATTTGGATTAAAACTCCTACATCGTAGTAAAATGTAATGTATTAGGTTTAATTAATGTTGTCTTTTAAAATTAATGTTGTTTTTATTGTAATCTTAATTTTAGTTATTAAAAATTATGCCTTTTTTTGTTTTTTTAATATTATGTTTTAAAAAAATATATTTTATTTATATATTATGTTTTATTTAAAATATTTTTTTTAAACAACAAAAATAAATCCGGAAAAAAAATAAAAAAGAAATAACAAAATGGAAAAAAGTTGGTGTTATAACATGCTCTTAACATGGTGACCATTTCCCCATTTGGTGTTATAACACCATTGGTGATGTGGCATTTGAAGTGACACCAAAATGGTGTTATAACTAGTTATTTGCACATACTCAATGCTCTTAAAGAGGAAAAGGAAAGAAAATTGGTGGAAGTAGGAAGAAAGTAAATTTTAGGAGAAATAACAAAATAATTCATTTTCCCTCCTAACTTTCCTTCCGATTTGGAAAATTTTTGGGAGAAAGAACAAAATGATTCATTTTCATCTCAATTCTCTCAAACTCGGGAACACAAAATGCATATTTCTTTTCCTTTCTTTTCTCTTCTTTTCTCTCCTTACTGTCTTTGCTTTGCTTTTGATAAAACTTGGAAACTAGGCGTAAAAGAGGCTTCTTTTTTCTTTCTTCCCTTCGGGTAGGGTTTTTGACTGTAGACACATATTAACGAATTTAGATTAGGTAGGGATTTTTGTTCCTGATGTGTTTTTTGTTCATGATTTCTGAATTATGGGTTTTTAATTTTGATTTGCTTTTCATTCAATAGCACAGATGACCTGATTTAAGGGTTGGATTTAGATTAGGGGTTTTTTTTTGTTTCGGTTTTGTTATTGCCCCTGTGATTTGCAGGTTTTCTGTGTGGATTGGTGGTGGACGTTTTTCTTCTTATTTGGTTATTGCACTTTAACTTTTAACCATATGATTTGATCTAGTAAAACTAACAAAAAATATTTTTTATATATATATAAAATGTGCTTCATCTTCATCATTTGCAGGTTTTATGTGTTTTATATGTATGGACTAAGCATAAACAAATTATCTACATTAATAGCAAAAATGTTTATAAAACCGTAATATATATATATATATATATATATATATATATATATATATATATATATAGAGAGAGAGAGAGATGTAAGTTCAATTGAGAAAAAAAATAAAAGGTTGAGAATGGGGGAATCATTCTCAGCCAATCGTTTATCTAACATGTTCACCTTAAAAAAAAGCACGTGTCCCTTTTTTATTAAGGGTATCTTTGTAAATTAGCAACTTTTTTACATAGAACTTATCTGTTCGTTGTTGTTATCAGTTTTCAATTTGATGATATCTTTAGCTCGTTTGAATCGGATATGAGGAATTCATTATGAAGATTCTTTTCTTTATATAACTCGTTAGCAATTATATGTATTTTTCCATTAATCGTGAAGTTTCGCATCTATGTTTCAGTTTTCTTCTTCGTATCCAGTTTCCAATTTGATCAGGTATGTATATGGTTTGATTCGGATAAATCGGAGTTCATTATCAAGATTATTGCTTTATATAATTTGTTTGGAATTACGCGTATTATTTTCGTTTTGGAGTTGTTTAATCGGAGTTCATTATCAAGATTATCAAGTTTCGAATATGTATTGGAGTTATTTCATCGGATTTTTGTTATGTTTGAGATATTTATTTCGAATCGGAGCTGATTTAATTTTTAATCGGATATATCGTTGTAGTTTTTATGCTCTGAACTAAGAGAGATTGCTTAATTACATCATCTGATCGATCTGATTTAAGTTTCTTTTAGATATTTTGTACGTTGAGGTGAGATATATTCGAAATTAACTAGGTTTTCATCTTTACGACTTTTTTTGTGAGATATATTCGATATTAAGATTGTTTTTGTTTATTTATACAGATCATTTGGTTTATTATGTCGAATTCTAGTGTTATTGATGGTGATTTGTATTCTTCTATGAGTGAGAGTGAAGAAGAAGATGTTGAGAACTCATTTTTTGAAGGTATCAGTTATTGATTTTTTAATTTTGTTGATTATCATTTAATAAATTGTTGTCTTATTCATATATGAATAAACGTGTGATAATTGTAATTTCGAATTTTTTATATTTTTCGTTTTATTCATATATGAATAAGTTATGTTTATTTTATATATTTGAATGCTCATGAATTTTATGTATTCATATATGAATGTTTTTTGTTTTATTCATATGAGTTTTATGTATTCATATATGATTTGTTTTATTCATATATTATTGTTTTATTCATGCATTATTATATTTATTTAGATTTATAATTTTTTAGGTGGTGAATCTTCGAGTTCAGTTCATGATGTGCAATATTGTGATGATATAATTGGAGAACATGTCTATAAGTCAGATGTACCTGTTCAACTTATTCCATTTAAGGGTTTAATCTTCAAATCATTAAAGTTGGCTATCAAAATGTATTTTGAGTATGCTGAAATTGGTAGTTTTGATGTTAGACTGAGCACGCAGTCAAGGTTTGATAACAAGATTATAAAGAAGAAACATGTTATATGTAATCGTGGTGGCAAACAGAAAAAGAAATCTTGTGACACATTGGGTACAAGTAGTGTTAGGAGGAAACGAAATTCAAATTCAAGAGCTATTGGTTGTCAAGCAAAGATTATATTTGAATCTGTGTATGGAACTCCAGATTATAAAGTTTTTCAGTTTGATGAACTTCACAACCATCCACTTGAGAAGAGAAGCGATTTAAAAAAAGCGAGGCAAATGTCATATTCAGAAAAAGAGTTTATTGTGCGTGCTTCCACATCAAAAATAGGTCCAACTATGGCTCATAAGTTGAGGGCAAGTATGAGAGGTGGGTATGAGTTTGTAAAGCCCAAAGTAGTTTACTATAAAAATTTAAGGAGAGATATCAACAGAGTTATTGGTTATAAAGATGCCCAAATGATAGTAAACACAATGAATGACCGTCGAGCTCACTATCCAAATTACTCATTTGAGTTTAATTGTCAAGACGATGTTTTGGACTGTATGTTTTGGGCTGATGAAATGGAGAATGCATATTATGCTGAATTTTGTGATGGTATATCGTTTGATGCGACTTTCCGAACAAACAAGTAAATTATTCTATCTACTTTTTTTTATATCTTATTCATATATGAATATTTTTAACTTTATGTTTAATGTTCAGTTTTTATTGTTGAAATATTGTAGCTGTATTCATAGATGAATATTTTTATATTCACTTATGAATACATCAAAATTGACTTTAATGAACATTTTTTTGTGTGTTAGGTATCGAATGGTTTTTGTTCCATTTACTGCTATTAACCATCATAAAAAATCGGTTACTGTTGGATCGGGGTTGCTAAGCAATGAAAGCATTGAGTCTTACTCTTGGTTGCTTAAAGCATTTCTTAAAACTCATGGGAAAGAACCAACACTTGTTTTAACCGATCAAGATGCTGCAATAAAACAAGCTGTTGAGAATGTGTTTCCTAATTCAAAGCACCGATTATGTATGTGGCATATAATGAAAAAGTTGAAAAAAAAGGTATTATTTTGATATAATGAATATTGATTGTTATTTTACTTATTATTATTTATTCATTTATGAATATTTTTGTTTTAATACATATATCAGATGATTTATTTACGAACACAGACTTTAGAAAAAGGTTTTCGAAGCTTGTTTGGGACATTAATATGAAACCTGATGTTTTTGAGGTGAAGTGGGGTTT